>NC_092341.1:151859642-152536785 GCF_046630445.1 Rutidosis leptorrhynchoides | reverse complement strand
GACCGGCCCATAAAATTTTTTCCTTTTAATACGCGTTAAATAATACTTTAGGTCCCAATTGTGTTTCCATAAACATCTTTAATAAAATAGAAGGTTTAATAAACCTTAAAACATTTAATACATTGATTAATTGTCCAAACGGACATACACGACCCGACTAGTTTAGTTTCCAACCAAAACCGAGCATGGTGATTTGGGACTACGCTACCCAAATCATAATCGAATACAAAAGCAAGATCTTCTAAGCAACCTAGCCAAGATCTCTAATCCCCAAGCTTACCCGAGCCGCCAAGCATGCGAACCTATAAAAATATCAACAACGAGAGGGTAAGCTAACGCATAGTGAATGATAATATACTACATACATATATATGTATAAAATGGACATGCCACACAAATATCAAATACCGCATACCGAAGCATCCATGTATAAGGCAACTACACTAAGCATACCGTACGATCTCTAAGCAACAAGCTAAAGATATCAACAAAGTATAAGTTCACCAACGACGATGTGAACAACGCCAATAAGCTACACCCGGGGAGGTTAGCTACAACACATACATTACATTAATATATATAACAATATAAAATGAATAAGGTTAACCCCTTAACCCATTACCGAATACCAAACGCCACAATGAAGATTGGCCGAGCTACACGAGCCTTAGTAATCCGAACCCACACGAGATTACTATCTTCGCAACATCGAGGTTGGCCGAACTACACGAGCCTTAGTAATCTGAAACTACACGAGATTACTACCTCAATAAGATGACCGAACTACACGAGTCATCGTGAATCCGAACTACACGCGATTCACTTCTCAACATCAAAATCCACGGTCACGGGATTATAAAATCCACCACATCGGGGTCATCCAAAACCACATCACAATATATGTGATAACGTACACACAAGTGTACACCTCGCCGAAAGGAGGTCAACCAAAACGCACAACCGTGCCAATTAGACCTATACACAAGTCCATCAAAACCACCTATATGTGAAGTGAGCTCTATAACTGAGAACCACTTCACCCGACCCGCACCCATCCTACACATACATATGCATATAGGATATTAACACTCACCATGTCGCCTTGATGAATGCAACTGAATAATCCGCAACACACCAATGGAAAGTACCTATTCCATTATCACAAATTCAACAACACACTTAGATTGGATTTACAAACCAGCCCAAATTGACACTTAGTGCAATTTCGACCCAAATGCACTTCCAAGTACAAACCGCGCCCAAACTAACCAATAATCACTAACACAAGTGATAATGAACACAAGTGTTAAACACTTATCGTTCTCAAAATCGCCCATAAACCCTAATTTTGACCCATAAGGTCAAAATCTCACTATTTACAAGTTTTGACATCAAAACACGTTTAACTCGGTTTTATACCTCAACTTAATCCATTTTAAGTTTATAAACCTCAACGAATAGACATTCGGGTCATAATCATCACCAAAACCCTAATTTTGACTCTAGTCAAAATTAGTCAACCAAGAGAACCCTAATCTCTTCCAACACCTCAATAATCACTAAATACTAGTGATTACACCCAATTGCAAGTCTCACAAGCATGAACTTGCACACCAAACCCAAAACCCGACATTAACAACAATCAACCTGAATCTTGGTGTTAATCTTCAATTAACAACTAAATGAGTTCTATCTATGAATCATACAATCAAAAGCCCTAAACTTGAATGAAGAACACAAAAATGAATTTCGGAGTTAGAGCTTACCACTAGTATCACCGTGTAGCTAAGAACGAGGAGAACAAACTTGTCAACTACGCCAAAGATCAAAACCCACTTCTTCCTTTCCAAAATCTCACTTGAATCACTTGGGGTATTTGAGTTTCTTGGGAGAAAATGAAAGAAAAAGGAAAAGAAAATAAGAAATGAAATGAATGGATGAGGTTAAATCCTCAAATCTGGCTCAAACGCGAAAAGACCAAATTGCCCTTGAACTTCATTTAAAATTACAAGAATCTGGTGCCAGTTCGTGCAGTATGCCGCGCCGCGGCCTTAAATGTCGCGCCGCGACATTTGACTAAGTCTGGGATCATTTTATAACTAACTTCTGATCTAAATTTCAATAGAATGCCGCGCCGCGGCCTCGTTTGTCGTGCCGCGACCCAAAGCTCGACCTGATCCCTTCTCCCGCGTACAAGACTTTAACACCCGAACACGTCTCAATTCCTTCAAACTCTAGTCGTACCTACACAATACACCTATATATCATGTACGGAGAAAAATGGGGTGTTACATATATGTAAGCAATATAAAAACTTATTAGTATGTATTGCATTATTATAACATTATATGTAATTACGAAAAAGATGTTGACAACAATAATATAACGACCCTCACTTTTCCACTTCTAAAATACTAAAATTCCCTTAGGGTTTTGTGTGCTCGTAACCTTGCTGTAACAAAACGTTGATCAAATATTAAATTTTTAGTCGCCACTTCCTGTTAAGTAATGTTTATGCATTTTGTTATATTAAACTATAAGTAAATAATAAAATGTGACATTTTATTAAACTATAAATCATTGGGAAACAATTGAAAATTTAATAAAGTTGTAGAATTAATTTAATAAAATTAATGATACTTATCAAATATCTAGCAATATAAACCGGAAAAAATATAAAATAAATATATATGATAAAAAAAGTCGGCCAAATAAAAAAAATAAAAATTAAACCTTAATATTAATCCTAAATAAAAAGGGATAAAGCATAATCATAATCATAGACTAATTGTACTCCAATCCCAACTATTGAACTCTAGAATTTTCCTAGCTACCCTATAAATACCCCTCTAATCTACCTCATTTAACTCACACTTCACTCTCAAAAATATCACCAAAAATCCTCCTTGTGCTCTCTTGAAATTGGCTAGCACATCACCACCTTACCCCCACCCTTCGGCCACCATTGCAGAACCATCACCACCTCCCTAGAACCATTCGACCGCCCCAAAACAGTCCCTACAACCGCCACCTTTGAGTTGCCATTTGCTATTTTCTGCAGCCCCTTCACCCGCCACCCATGCTGCAATTTTTACAGCCATCATCCACCATCAAACCGCAGCCTTTTGAAACGACTCCAAACATTTTAATTAAAACCCGACTAAATTTTTTTTTTTAAACAGGAGCAGCGCACCATCCAACAGGTGCGGCGCTTTTGTGACTCAGGAACGGCGCTTTTGTTGCCCAAAAGCGGTGCTTCTGCCGACTGTTCGAAAAGACCATCAGTTACTGACCAGGAGCGGTGCTTGTATCCTTAAAAGCGGCGCTTCTGACACTGAAATAGTGCAGGTACGAATTTTACTAAGTGTTAAACCAACCCATTAAACCCCAAACACAAGTCTTGCATTACAAGGACCCAATACAAGTTTATTATGATCTAAAACACATCCGTTCACATTTTTAAACCCCACATGACCATAATAATTCATTAATTGCAACAAAACGACCCGATACAATTAAGGCGACAATTTTGACCCAATTACACCAAAACAAAGGATTAAGACTCGACATCCCATCCAATGCCATGAGCATGATCCACATCCAAAGCTAAATGCAACTCTGACAAGCCAACTTCTAGCAACCTAGCCAAGCTACTAGAATCCTCCAATACATCAAACGGTACCTAACAAAAAGGTAAATAACGAGGGAGTAAGCAAAGCTTAGTGAATGCAATAATTATACATATACATATATAATCTACTTACTTGCAAACACTTACACAAATACCGCATACGAGCTAGCAATTTAATTAGCATACCATCTCAAAGTATAAAGCTAATTACCTCCAACACCGCAAGTATCATATCCAATAGCATATAGTCGAAACAAATATACTATGCTGCACTACAACACATACATAAACCATATGGTTAACCATACTCGCGTCATGGTGCTACCGACTCTTTGGTTCACACCATACACACTTGTCATGATGCTACCGGCTCTTTGGTTCACACCTTAACAACTCGTGCTATAGTGCTACTGGCTCTTTGGTTCACACTACAACACACGTACTACGATGCTACCGGCTCTTTGGTCCACATCATAGCACACTCGCACATGCTATGGCACTACCGGCTCTTTGGTTCATACCATAACACACAAATAAATACATTATATACATACACGTATAATTATTCCACTCACCTTGGAATGCCCACACAAGTCATGTACAACATGATCTCCGTCCTCAAATCCGAGCAAGTAACCACCTATATCACACATAGGTACAATATGCACATAAATAACTATTCTCTAAAAGAGAACTCAACACAAACATCCCTTAGCAGAGGGATCACACCTTGCTCGCCAAAATCCGCCCATTTAATCATCTAAATGGACATAACCAAAATACAACTACGGGTGGTAATCCAAACCCACACCAATAGGCACAATTCAACTCAAATAGATCAACCTAGGTCTCAACACTAGATCACTAGTTAGTTAGTAATCATACAAACATCACTTGCCCAAATCACCCAACTTAGGCGATAACGACCCATATTGCCCTTGACCACCTTTGATTTAAGTCAAATTAACCCAATATCACCCAATGCCAATAATGACTAGTGATTAAGTTTCCAAAACACCAATTAACCAATTTAATCAAGTACTCAAGTATCCATTTCACAAAACTTGACCTAAATCCTTAGTTTGACACCAAATCCAAGTCAACACTCAATTTTGACCAAAATCAAACTCTTAAACACACCCAAATCGCCACCATGTTATCCAATTGATTAATCATACTATCAAGGGTTGATTTTAGATCATAAACCTAGTTATCACAACAACTTTACCTGTTTGAGGCATTTCATCAAACACCTTGTGTGCATGACTTTAAACTTGTTCTTAAGAACACCAAAATCACCAATACCCATCCAATCTAGTGATTATCACTTAAATCCAAGACAAATACACCCAAGTTCTTCATCAAACCCTAAACTCATAATATTAGGGCTTGATTACCCAAACCTTTATCAAAACCCCCAAATTTCATAAGAAATGGGTTTCATAAGTCATCACAAACATAAACCCTAACCAAAACAAGAATCAAACAATGAAAATCGGAGTTAGAACTTACCATCACCATCAAAATGTAGCTAGAAGGAAGATGAACAACATTAAATCTTGCACCTTGAAGAGATTCCAACTCCTTCTTCTCCAATCCAAGCTTTATCTCTCTAAAAATGGAGCTTTCTCACTCTAGAAAGATGAGAGGATTGTATGGGTGAGATTAAGGTTGAAATGAGCTCCAATCTGCCATTTTGTGGCTTAAAACCCGTCCCCAAGTGAAAGGACCAATTTGCCCCTCAATTAACTCTTCAAAATTACAAACAGCGCCCACTCAGGACTAAAAGCGGCACTCCTAGCCCAAAAGCGGCACTCCTAGAGCCTTTCGGCTCAACACTAGAAATTAAAATTTTCCGGGCTCGAATTACGATCGTCTGGGCATTTTATTCGCCTCAATCCGAGCTCGTATGAGGAAGTTATGGATCACACGGTGAACGCTCGCATAACCTCGCAGCATACACCAAACTTTTGCACCTCAAACTCTCGACATTCCAAATACCAAATTCTTGGGTCGTTACAAGTCTCCCCCACTTAATTGGATCACGTCCCCGTGATCCACGCCCCATACCGATAAGGTAAGTATTGCAGCATCAACGCACCCACAACCCGCATCTCGGAACCACGTCCAACGATCTCAACATCGATCAAGATCTACCAAGTCTGCTAAAATCGAGTATTCAAGTCTCGCATTAACCTCAATAAGCATACAAAAACCCTTGTTTAGTCTCCGATAAGGAGCAAAGTCTCATCTCGTACAAATCGCATCCCGTGCTAAAATTGAGTCCTTACTTAGCTTCCGACTAAGATAAACTCCCTAGACATCTCTGATGTCATCAACATAGGCATACCCAATGCCCAAACCACAAACTAAAGCGTCCCCAACGTTTGGAACTCTTGTACATTCTCGATGCACTATGAACTACATTCACCCCCGTAGTATCACAACCATCATAACGAACCAAAACTAAGAAGTAGCATGTCCACACCGCACTCACAACTGATTGCCCTTTCTTAAATCATATCCGGACAACATCACAACGCGTCGCTCTCAAGGTTTACCACCACATTACGTAAGGTTTCTTCTCGATCCCCATCAACTTCAATGCCAAACGGCATTCCAGCACTAGTATGGGAACTATCCACGTACCATAATTTCGTCAACATTAAGTTTTTGTCCCGTCATTCGTTACACATCGCCATACAAACCATAATACACTCACCAACGCCGGATGAGTTTTTCGCCTTGACCATCCGATAAGGAAGTTCTTGGTCTACCAATACATCAGGTCCTCTCAATACGAAGTAACACTCTCTGGAAATCAAACCGCAACCGTTCACCTCTAAACGTAGCATTCAGAACTGCCAATTCGCATCCCATAATTTCCGCAAAGTGGATTAGTTCACTTATGGTTTCACACAAGCACGCTTCCTAAATAAGGGAATTTAGGTAACTCATTCTTCACAACACTCCGTATCGTCCATCAACATCATCCGAGTCTCACAATTTGTATTTTTTTCACAAAAGATCCCACACTCATTCTCACAAATCACAACTCAACGGCCGTAGCGCCCTGACCCTGAGTTCATGTCAATAGCAAATCACTCTACCTCGTTAAGAATTTACGTCCTTATTGAGGTCCAAAACAGTGTTCTCCGACACTCATCATCGTACCACACTACCGTACCTCCTCGGGGAACAATAAGACTCCCCTACTTAGGATTTAATTCCATACTCAAAACGCCAAAATGTAATATCCTGTGGACTCGCCGGTCTCCAACAGACATGACCATCATCACAGCCGATCATATAACACTAAGCTCCCGAGAATCAAATTCAGGATCTGAAATCCATCTAACGCAGTCATCCTGAACATCATACTTACAATGACTTCACATCTTCAATAACATGAATCGCACCCTTTTTCTCGCAAGGTAGACTCTCACAGAATTCCTACGTACACCATAGAACCGAGGCATACGTCACCGCACTTCATCAATCATACTCGTTAGTCGATTTCACTCGACCTTCCACCCAATTAACAGTTAACTGTTGCTAACAGACCTTTTGCTCACTCTTATAGGGAAGAGTGACCAATCAGGTACAACGAATAAGTCGCCCCCATTACCAACATGTCTTCATTAACCGCAACTGTACAGACAACCATGTCCATAGGCGCTCCACCAATCATTCCAACCGATAGAGCACTTAAGAGAAACAGGATTCGCCCATCTCATAAGCCTATCAAACACACACACAATTCGTCATCGCCACCGGGTTGAGCATAACAATTGACAATAAAGTTCATCACTCTAATTCAATTCACATGAAGTATGCACGAAAACCCTCTCCAACTCACTTCCGCAATCGTTGAATCGCGATCGCCCGACAATCCTCCATTGTCATCACTGTTGCACTCAAGGGTCTTTCGATAACACCTTAAGTACACCATGGCTACATCAACTTCAGAGTCGCACATTACACTAGCAGGTATAAGAAGGTACATGACGTCGTGTCATATCGGCTCCCAACGCCATCAACTAAGGTTTAGAAACTCAGTCCTTAGATTCCAGACACCCGTTGTCACCCAATACGCAACTAAATGACCCGAAGTCATCCTTGCTCGAAGAACCTTCTAGTTCACTTGTTCCCCGTGTTCTTAGCGAACACACACCACCTACCATATAAGAAAGTCAAACCATGCGGTTTGGTCAAATTTTTGCTTTCCACTAAGGAATGATGGGGAACACCAAGACTTACATCCTGCCGCACACTGATGCAACCATCATTGCGAGGAAGATTCCGTAAGGAACTTATCCGGATTCCACAAACATTCAACTCGAACCATCGTCATAAGGGTCTCACTCTCGCGAGTTTAACGACCCAAGCACACTCCCATACACCATCATCGAAGACGACCCACAATTAGAATCACTACCGGATTCATTATCTCCGTACTCAACTGAGTACCAACACAAAACGCCCTCAAGAGACCTATTGTATATCCCAATCTCAAATTTAAGTCTCCACTACAGACTCGAATTTGTCATCCTGGTTCGGTAGAAGACCACACCTTTACAATTTCGATCTTGCACCCACTACTTAGGGTGACTTCGACACAACAATCCCACAAATCCACCTACTCAACTTAGGTGTCTATGAACGTCATAACTCTTCCCGATCCAAAACCCGCCAAATGTGACAAACCACACATCTTTCAAGATCGCCATAACCTAGGAACCATCGTTCGATTCCTAAAGCATTCCCGAACCTACCTCATCTGTTTCGTGTTCACCTGATCGGTACTCGTCATTGTCATGCTTAGTATCAAGATATGTGGTTGTAATAAATGGTGATCAAGCATCATTAAAATTACATATCTTACCACCTCCACATGGCCATGCAAAGTACTTTACCCGGACTAGTGCGACATTCCCACAATACGAATCACACGGAATCGCCAATACCCCAAATTGATCAAAGTCTGACCGATGGACTTAACCATACACAATGGCCGAACGAACGAATCCCGAAACTGGATTCTTATCTCCAGACACCGCCCATACATATACAATATGTAAATATATATATATATATATATATATATATATATATATATATATATATATATATATATATATATATATATATATATATATATATATTTGCGCATATATAATAATAATACTTTAAGATAAATAACATATCCGCATGCAATCCTACAACATAAGAATTTATAACTAAAGGTAATCTCCTAGTCAACTTACTACTTTAGGCGACTATCAATCTAAAGCTCAAAAGCAAGCACCAATTAAGGCCATGCACATCCCCAAGTCCCAATAAGTGTACCTACGCTAAGACACTAATCAATATCAATATGACCCGTATTTCTACAAGTCCTGCAACCAACGCAAGCTCAAAATAGTCTAAGTTTAGGCACCTATCACAAAAGTCACCTAGATCCCTTAGACCATGCTCTGATACCACTTGATACGACTCCAAACCGTTTAATTAAAAAACGACTAAATTTTTTTTCCAGACGAGGAGCGGCGCACCATCCAACAGGTGCGGCACTTTTGTGACTCAGGAGCGGCGCTTTTGTTGCCCAAAAGTGGCGCTTCTGCTGACTGTTCGAAAAGACCACCAGTTACTGACCAGGAGCGGTGCTTGTACCCTTAAAAGCGGCGCTTTTGACACTGAAATAGTGTAGGTACGAATTTTACTAAGTGTTAAACCAACCCATTAAACCCCAATCACAAGTCTCACATTACAAGGACCCAAAACAAGTTTATTATGATCCAAAACACACCCGTTCACATTTTTAAGCCCCACATGACCATAATAATTCATTAATTGCAACAAAACGACCCGATACAATTAAGGCGACAATTTCGACCCAATTACACCAAAACAAAGGATTAAGACTCGACATCCCAACTCAATGCCATGAGCATGATCCCGGGGATTTTACCAAACCCCCAACCCACATCCAAAGCCAACGCTACTCAGCCAAGCCAACTTCTAGCAACCTAGCCAAGCTATTAGAATCCTCCAATACATCAAACGGTACCTATACAAAAAGGTAAACAACGAGGGAGTAAGCAAAGCTTAGTGAATGAAATAATTATACATATACATATATAATCAACTTACTTGCAAACACGTATACAAATACCACATACGAGCTAGCAACTTAATTAGCATACCATCTCAAAGTATAAAGCTAATAACCTCCAACACCGCAACTAGCATATCCAATAGTAGATAGTCGATACAAATATAATATGCTACACTACAACACATATATAAACCATATGGTTAACCATACTCGCGTCATGGTGCTACCGGCTCTTTGGTTCACACCATATGCACTGGTCATGATGCTACCGGCACTTTGGTTCACATCACAACTTGAATCATACTCATGTTAAGGCGCTACCAGCTCTTTGGTTCACACATTAACAACTCATACTATAGTGCTACCGGTTCTTTGGTTCACACTACAACACACGTACTACGATGCTACTGGCTCTTTGGTTTACATCATAGCACACTCGCTGATAACTCCTAAATTATACAGTTTGTTAATAACATTTTGAGGAGTTTTCTTAATATTTTTGAGTCATTTTAATGCCAAAACATGCTAAAATGGGTAAAAATGGGAAAAAGGTATTTCTAATGATTTTATCAAAGTTATGTATTAAACAGGATCAAAAATAAAGAAAATTGCAAATCGGCTAAATGAAGCCGTCGGCAAGGATACAAGGAAGCCGCCGGCTTGGAGCTGAATACACCAGAATGTTCCAGAATCGATGTAAAATTGAAAGAACTTGTTAATCAAGAAAAAGGAAAAGGAAGCCGCAGGCTTCATCCTGAAGCCGCCGGCCTGGTTGACACGGTTTCTCAACTTATCGACCAAGTTCAAGTAAAAATGGAAACAAAATCAAGACTAAATTAGAAAGATCTGGCGGATCTTTGAAGCTGCTGGCCTGGCCTGAAGCCGCCGGCATGAGTATGACGGTTAAAAGATTTAGCTTGCAGATTAAGTTTAGCTTGCACAAGGAGTCACCGACTCAAGGCAAGCCACTGGCTTCCCACTGAAGCCGCCGGCTTGGCCACCGAACTTAAACAGTATAAATACAGGCCTTTGGTCTCAGTTTTCATATGTATTAGTTTTCAGAATTTCAATAATTCTGGTTAGGTCATTTTTTTAGGGTTTTTCTCTAAACCCTTAGGTTAGATTTAGTCTTTGTAATCAAGATTCAAGTTTTAATTCAAGTTATTTTACATCTACCTTCTTTTTAAGGTATGATTCTATCCTTATTTTATTATTTTATTTATCTTATCTACTGTATTCTTTTCTGTTCCTCTTCTGCTATGAACTAAACGTTCATAGTGGTTACTTGGACGAAAACTGTGAACATCTGGGAAAACAGATGAAGTCTCCGGCTTCCTCAGTCCAAGCCGCCGACTTGGCTGAGCCAAGCCGTCGGCTTCGTGCTTCAGTCCGTACAGTTTCTGGTTTGTTTCCAGATCTGTATGTTCATGTTTCTATGATGATTATTTAAACTTTTTATGTCTGCCATGATTCAATAACTTATTTTCCATACTTAATGATTAAATATTATGAATCTAGGATTAATTAGTCATTGATTCTATGATCTTATATTGAATTCATATCACTTGTTTAGATCTAGTCCATCAAATATAGTGTTTGGATTGCATGCAAATTAGGTAAACATCATTGGTAGTTATATAACTAGTTGAATTTGAATCACACTTATATAATAGAATTCATTATTGTTAGGCTTAATCGAAGAACCTTTGTTTATGTGTGTTTAATTGTCAGTTGCATGAGAACATGATTAAGATTAACTTTCAGCTAGTAGCTTGAGTTGATCTGATTAAGTTTATTAGCTTATATAATTTGTCAGTCTAATTAAATGTTGCCTTGGATCCACATCAGGTTTAGATAATATTTATCATGTGATTATTTGAATGCTATGAATAAAGACATTAGTTAAGAACATCACTTTGTTAATGTATGCTTTAGGTCCTACCTTATGAATGATATGCAACATTTAGCTTAACCTTTTAGGGATAATGATTGGTCTATGATTGTTATCTTGCTATTTGTTAATATAAGTTATGAAATAATTAATACAAATCCCTTATGATTCACACGTCCTTATAATCACTTCTCTTTTATAATTGTTTATTTTAAATCTTTATTTCCTGCTTTATATTTTGTTATTTTGTTTATCTTCAATCATCTCTTTCCTAAGAGATAAAAACCAACAACCTTAAAAACACATAAAAATCTATCTTTAGTTCTTTAATAAGAGCTAAGCTATATAATAAACAACTCTTATCTACTTCTACGCTCTCTTAGGATGATAACCTAAAATACCACATCTAATCGGGTTTTGTTGCTCGTTAGTGTGTTAAAAGTGTATTAATAAAGGTTATATAAATTTAAAAGTTTGAAAGGCAAATTAAGCACTGCACACTTTTGCACATCACTCACACATGTTATGGCACTACCGACTCTTTGGTTCATACCATACCACACAAATAAATACATTATATACATATACATATAATTATTCCACTCACCTTGGAATGCCCGCGCAAGTCATGTACAACATGATCTCCATCCTCAAATCTGAGCAAGTGACCACCTATATCACACATAGGTACAATATGCACATAAATAACTATTCTCTAAAAGAGAACTCGACACAAACATCCCCTAGTCGAGGGATCACACCTTGCTCGCCAAAACCCGCCCATTTAATCACCTAAATGGACATAACCAAATTACAACTACGGGTGGTAATCCAAACCCACACCAATAGGCACAATTCAACCCAAATAGATCAACCTAGGTCTCAACACTAGATCACTAGTTAGTTACTAATCATACAAACATCACTTGTCCAAATCAACCAACTTAGGCAATAACGACCCATATTGCCCTTGACCACCTTTGATTTAAGTCAAATTCACCCACTATCACCCAATGCCAATAATTACTAGTGATTAAGTTTCTAAAACACCAGTTAACCAATTTAATCAAGTACTCAAGTATCCATTTCACAAAACTTGACCCAAATCCTTAGTTTGACACCAAATTCAAGTCAACACTCAATTTTGACCAAAATTAAACTCTTAAGCACACCCAAATCTCCACCATGTTATCCAATTGATTAATCATACTATTATGGGTTGATTTTAGATCATTAACCTAGTTATCACAACAACTTCACCTATTTGAGGCATTTCATCAAACACCTTGTGTGCATGACTTCAAACTTCTTCTTAAGAACATCAAAATCACCAATACCCATCCAATCTAGTGATTATCACTTAAATCCAAGACAAATATACCCAAATTCGTCATCAAATCCTAAACCCACAATATTAGGGCTTGATTACCCAAACCTTCATCAAAACCCCCAAATTTCATAAGAAATGGGTTTCATAACTCATCACTAACATAAACCCTAACCAAAACAAGAATCAAACAATGAAAATCGGAGTTAGAACTTACTATCACCATTAAAATGTAGCTAGAAGGAATATGAACAACATTAACTCTTGCACCTTGAAGAGATTCCAACTCCTTCTTCTCCAATCCAAGCTTTATCTCTCTAAAAATGGAGCTTTCTCACTCTAGAAAGATGAGAGGATTGTGTGGGTGAGGATAAGATTGAAATGAGCTCCAATCTATCATTTTGTGGCTTAAAACCCGTCCCTAAGTGAAAGGACGAATTTGCCCCTCATTTAACTCTTCAAAATTACAAACAACACCCAATCAGGACTAAAAGCGGTGCTCCTAGCCCAAAAGCGGCACTCCTAGAGCCTTTCAGCTCAACACTAGAAATTAAAATTTTCCGAGCTCGAATTACGATCATCTGGGCTTTTGATTCACCTCAATCCGAGTTCGTATGAGGAAGTTATGGATCAAACGCTGAACGCGCGCATAACCTCGCAGTATACACCAAACTTTTTCACCTCAAACTCTCGACATTTCAAACACCAAATTTTTGGGTCGTTACACCTTTGCTTCTATTTCTGCGCACCAAAGCAGCCCTAAATATGCCCTAAAATAGGCTACTGCTGCTGCGTGTTTGTTGTTGCTGTCCGCTGTTAAAAGCCACCTGAAACTGCCACTTTTTGGCCACGAATTGCTCCTGTTTTTGCTGATGTTGTTCAGGTTGTTTGTCACTATCAAAACTCCACTTTTTCTTGTTAAAACTCACCTAATATATTCTATAAACCCAAGCTTTTATCATACTTTATATACATTAAATTCATGAAGTTATATTTTATGCTATGATTTAAAAAGAATGAATAATAATAAGTATGTATGAATAAAGTTAATAAGTAAGAACACATTGAGATTTAAAGATTGTGATTATGAATGTGTAAAAAAAAAAAGAAGTATTGCATATACATGCATGCGAGTGTAATGTATATGTATATATGTATATGAATTTAAAACATGTAAAGATGATTAATATGATAATGATTATGATATATGTATAATGTTATAATTATGATTAAAATAAATATTACGATTAACATGGTTAAGTATTATGATGGATTTGTTAAACATGATAATAAAGATAATATTGTGATAAACATGTAGAATAAAGATGATAAGATTTTATATTAGATAAATGATAAACATAAGACTTGAATTATAATTTAGTGGATAATGATTGTTTTAATAATAAAAGTAATATAATTAAGAGATAATTAAGATTAAAGATGATTAAGTGATAATGATAAGTTTAAAGTCACATAGGTTACTACTTAGATAAGATAAAATTTGAGAATTTAAAATCTATCTAAAACATTTAAAGTATAACATATCTAAAATATTAAATATAGAGATAATGTTATATAATACTTATCTATTACTATTATCACATCCTAGTTTAATTAAGTTATATTTATCATATAATGTTTTACTAATAGTAATATATATATAATAAACTATAAAGTATGATAATACATATATAATACTAAAAGAGTTGTATTCATATACGCACATAATACGTGGAAACTATAATCATACCAATAACGTATGCCTTATACAAGCTTCACCGCTACTTACGGTCAAGGGATGATGTCTCAGCTACTTATGGGAATACGGTTTTGGATTAAATGAAAGGTTGTAGACTAAGTTAAGCCGAAAGTACCTGACCCCCGCATCTGGTCATCTCTTGACTTACTTGATAGCACCGAGGTTTTGAAAAAGTTATACAATATCTAAACTTGATTATAGCAAACATAAACTTGATTGACAACTTAATAACTCATAAGATTCTTATCTTACTCGTCGGATTGAACAAACTAATGACCAAACTTATATCTCTAGGTTGAGATCTCGTTCGTTTACTCTCATTCATTTATATTCGTAGAATAACTTCATCTGTTGTTAAGGTGAACTTCATAGCCCCACTTTTTATTATTTCATAGCTATTTTACAACTTTGGGATGAGATACATGTTTGCTTTTACACTGCTTTACGCTTTAGACACAAGTACCTAAACTATAACTGTTCTGCCATGCTATGTTTCATGCTAAATCCCTGCCATGATATCGTTAGTTGCTACGTATAAATGTAAACTTAATTATTGTGAGTACGCATATTGAGAGCAACTTCTCTATTCAGGTGATCGTTAGTCAATGGATACATAATAATGATTTAACGACACGAACGGATAAAGTGTTATGGGGTAAATTTGTTTAGTCTCGATATCATACACTTCATCACTACTATCGAACTAATATGTCTATATCAAAGCTTTATAAATAAATCTTGTGGTCTAAAAACACTGGTTAATACCGATAAACCTATGAATTTCACCAACCTTTTTGGTTGACACTTTTAAGCATGAGTTATGTCTCAGGTGATGACAAGCTTTGCTACTTGATGCTATTGAATGCTGCTACTTGGAGTCTGCATTTATCATTTACATTTATGCATTTAAACAATTGTTATTTACATTTTGAATTTTCAATGTAACAACTATTTAATTCCGCTGCAACATTACTTATGGTTTTTAATAAAAACGTCCCATTCAAAGTTGTTCTCGCTTATACACTTGTGTTATGATATTGGTTACTCACATTTACCCCCGGTCCCATTTAGGGGGTGTGACAGATTGATATCAGAGCCAGGTTGTTATAGAGAACCAGGATTGCATTTTATGTGTGTCTTATGTGTTAGTTAGAGTGCCTTAGCGATCTTTCGGACTATAACCTTTCTTGCCTTAGTTTTTAAGTGTTTTTCCTTTACATCATACTTCGTGCTTTTACTCCTTCCTTAGAATCTTTCTAATTCTCTTTCTTACTTCTTTTAGGATGTCTAGCCACAACCCAATCGTCATCTCCGACACTGAAGGATCCAACTCAGAAGGATCCGTACGCACACCCAACTACTCATCTGCTTCACCACCATTATCACCAACTAACCCATACTATATTCCTGCTACACCACCTGCTTCACCCGTGTTTACTCTTGCTACACTACCCCAATCACCCAATCATGACTCTTCCTCCGAAGACACTGGCTATGATGGTGATTCTGAAGAGGAACCCATGAGAGAGCCTAAACCCCCCGTAGTTAAAGCCCATTTACCTAAGAGGAAAGAGCCTGAAACACCTACTGTTGATATCCTCAGCTCATCCAAGAAGCCTAACACAACCAACATGGCTATGATAGCAGAACGACAAGACAAGTTGGAAAGTGATCAAAAGATTATGTTTGATGCCTCAGCAGTTATTCTTAAAGATCAAGGCAAGAAGAATAGAGTGGTGGAAAATTTTATGAAGTACGTCCAAGGTATACTTTGGAAAAAGGAGAAAATATCTGTTAATGCCCGATTGGCTAAAGTTGAGGAGTGTCAAGCCCAGTTAAGAATAATCATTAAAGATATGAAGGAACCCCAAGAGAAGAAGAATAAAGATTTTGAAGACTTCATAGAATCCCTTAATTGAAAAGCAGCAAAATGGACCTTGTCCTTCTAGTATATGCATTTTTGTTTTATTTTCCTTTTCATGTAAAGGCTATGCCTATCTCTTTCCAATTCTTGTGTAATAAGAGATTTCTATCTCCGTGATATTAATAAAAAGTCGAGTATTTTGTTTACGAAATATTTTTCCTTCCTAT
This sequence comes from Rutidosis leptorrhynchoides, assembly GCF_046630445.1. Taxonomy (NCBI): domain Eukaryota; kingdom Viridiplantae; phylum Streptophyta; class Magnoliopsida; order Asterales; family Asteraceae; genus Rutidosis; species Rutidosis leptorrhynchoides. Next base: position 152,519,968 of record NC_092341.1, on the reverse strand, counting down.
ATTTGTTATATGATCTTGCGTACTTACCACATTAAATTGTTAACCACCTTTTAAATTTCTCCACTAACGCTAACCTAATCATGTTTTAAAGAAACATGGTTCGCAATGAATCAAGGAACACAATTCCCAACGTTACTTTGACATTTGCCCAATTCCAACAACTGCTTGCTGCCACACAAAGCAATGGCAACAACAACGCACCACGAAATCTTCCAACTATTTGTTCACATAAGAATTTTATGAACTACCAGCTCCCTGCGTACAAGGGTATAGAAAGACCTGAGTTTGGGAACATGGAGATGGTGGATGCTGATCTCATAAACTACACCAACTGATTCCAAGAATCTGCTTTTATGAATCCTCACATGATTACTCCGGAGTATCTAGGGATTTATTACTACTTCTATCTTCTTCTTTTTTTTTCTTTCAATTTCTGTTGAAACTTCCTTCTCGTAAAGAGATAAATATTGATTAGATGATATTAGTGGAGAATTGATTATCAAATTTCAATTCTATAAGGGGTGATGGAAGTATGAGTTAGTATAATATAATGACGCCTGATCAACGTGGTTATATTATGATAAGTCATGCAGAAATCCTAATGGATCATGATGGAAATAAGGTCTAATCAACCCTATGACCATCGTGTACCGTTACTTGACTCCTTATCCCTCTATTGTCAGCTAAAAATATTGACCTTAGATATTATATTATCTGAGGCCAAAATTTCTTTCGTTTCCAAATTATCCACTCCCGGTGTTGCACCTATTACAAAGGCACCATACCGCTTAGCTCCATCTAAAATGAAGGAACTATACAACCAACTCCGAGAACTTTTAAAGAAAGGTTTCATTCATCTTAGCTCGTCTCCGTGGGGAGCACCCATTCTTTTTGTCAAGAAGAAAGATGGCACGTTGAGAATGTGTATTGATTACCGTGAACTCAACAAACTAACCATCAAAAATCGTTATCCACTCACACGTATTGATGACCTATTTGACCAATTGCAAGGGTCAAGTATATATTCGAAGATTGATCTTGGGTAGGGTTATCATCAACTGAGAGTCAAAAAGCTGATGTTTCTAAGACTGCTTTCCGAATTTGTTATGGACACTACGAGTTTCTTGTCATGCCTTTTGGTTTAACCAATGCTCCTGCTGTATTCATGGATCTTATGAACCGTGTATGCAAACGGTATCTTGACCAATTTGTGATCATTTTCATTGATGATATCTTAATCTATTCTAAGAAAGAGAAAGAGCATGAATAACATCTGTGATTGATTCTAGAGCTCTTGAAGAAAGAGTAGCTGTATACCAATTTTTCCAAGTGTGAATTTTGGCTGCGAACTGTACAATTTCTCGGACCTGTAGTTGATAGTGAAGGAATACATGTCGATCCTATGAAAATCACTGCTGTTCAAAACTGGGAAGTGCCTAAGAGTGCGAAGCATATTCGCCAATTTTTGGGACTTGCTGGTTATTACCGACGGTTTATCAAGGACTTTTCCATCCTAGCCAAACCTCTCACCAAGCTAAATCATAAGGGGAAGAAGTTTGAGTGGTCCGAAGAACAGTAATTTGCATTTAAGATTCTAAAGGATAAATTGAATACATCCCCGATTCTATCATTACCTGAAGGCACTGACGATTTTGTAATCTATTGTGATGCCTCGAACCAAGGTTTCAGATGTGTTTTGATGCAACGTAACAATGTTATTGCTTATGCATCTAGACAACTGAATAAACATGAAAAGAATTATACCACACATGACCTGGAGTTTGGATCTGTTATATTTGCAATAAAGATGTGGAGACATTATCTCTTCGGAATTAAATTCACGGTGTTTACCGATCATAAAAGTCTTTAACATATCTTTGATCAGAAGCAACTGAACATAAGACAAAGGCGATGGGTCGAGTTATTAAGTGACTATGACTGTGAGCTTAAGTATCATCCTGTTAAGGCAAATGTAGTTGCCAATGCTCTTAGTAGAAAGGATCGTGTCAAACCGATTCGAGTCTGAGCTTTAAACATGGTTATTTATACGAATCTTACGTCTCAAATTCGCGAAGCACAACTTGAGGCATTGAAGGAAGAGAGTTTCCAACTCGAGGGACTGAAAGGTCTCGAAAGTCAACTTGAAATCAAGGGAAATGGAACAAGGTATTTCAATAACCGAATCTGGGTCCCAATCTTCGAAAATCTTCAAGAACCGAATCTGGAACATCAAAAGCCGTCTGGTTTACTTCAACAACCGCATATTCCGCGGTGGAAGTGGGAATGTATCGCTATAGACTTTATTACCAAATTTCCCAAGACTTCTAGTGGCAATGATACTATTTGGGTCATAGTGGATCGTCTTACTAAATCTGCACATTTCTTACCGATCAAGGAAACCGACAAAATGGAGAAACTGTCACAACTTTATATCAAAGAGATTGTCTCACGTCATGGAGTCCCTATCTCTATCATTTCTGATCACGATAATCAATTCACTTCTAGATTCTGGAAATCTTACAATCTGCTCTTGAAACTCAACTCGAAATGAGTACTACTTATCATCCGCAAACCGATGGTCAAAGTGAACGAACCATTCAAACGTTGGAAGATATGCTTCGTGCTTGTGTTATCGACTTCGGCAAAGGTTGGGATAGACATTTTCCTTTGGCTGAATTTTCTTACAACAACAGTTACCACGCAAGTATTAAGGCTGCACCTTTTGAGGCCTTATACGGAAGAAAATGTATATCCCACTGTGCTGGGATGAACTAGAGGATAAATAGTTAACTGGTCCCGAAATCATACATGAAACTACTGAAAAGATCGTTCAGATTAAGCAACGATTGGAAACTACACGAAGCCGACAGAAGAGCTATGCTGATAATCGTCGGAAACCTTTAGAATTCCAAGTTGGTGATAAAGTCATGTTGAAAGTATCCCCTTGGAAAGGCGTCGTCCGTTTTGGTAAACGAAGCAAACTAGGTCCACATTTTGTTGGACCTTTCAAGATTACTGAAAGAATTGGTCTCGTGGCGTATCGATTAGAACTACCTTCTGAGCTTAGTAGTGTACACGACATATTTCACGTCTCGAATCTGAAAAAGTCTCGTGCTGATGACACACTCGTTAGTCCTTTGGATGATCTCCACATTGATGACAAAATGCACTTCATCGAAGAACCTGTGGAAGTATGGATCATGAGGTTAAACGCTGAAAACAAAGCAACATTCCTGTTGCTAAAGTCTGTTGGAATTCACGAAGAGGCCCTGAGTATACCTGGGAACGTGAAGACCGGATGAGACGGAAATATCCCCATCTCTTCTCAATCGCTGATGCACCAGAGAAGTCTACCTAAGACTTCAGGACGAAGTTTTCATTAACGGGGAGGTACTATAACGACCCTCAATATTCCACTTCTAAATTACTAAAATGCCCTTAGGATTTTGTGTGCCCGTAAACTTGCTTTAACAAAACGTTGACCAAATACTTAACTTTTAGTCGACACTTCCTGTTAAGTAAGGTTTATGCATTTTGTTATATTAAACTATAAGTAAATAATAAAATGTGATATTTCAATAAACTATAAAACCATTGGGAAACAATTGAAAATTTAATAAAGTTGTAGAATTTTTTTAATAAAATTAATGATACTTATTAAATATTTAATATATATATATATATATATATATATATATATATATATATATATATATATACACACACACACACATAAGCTGAAAAAATATATAAAATAAATATATGATAAAAAAAGTCGGCCAAATAAAAAATAGATAAAGATTAAACCTTAATACTAATCCTAAACAAAAAGGGATAAAGCCTAATCCTAATCCTAGACTAATTGTACTTCAATCCCAACTCTTGAACTCTAGAATTTTCCTAGATACCCTATAAATACCCCCCTAATCTACCTCATTCAACACACAATTCACTCTCAAAAATCACATCAAAAATCCTCCTTGTGCTCTCTTGAAATCGGTTAGCACATCACCACCTTACCTCCACCCTTCGGCCACCATTGCTGAACCATCACCAGCTCCCTAGTACCATTCAGCCGCCCCAAAATAGTTCCTACAACCGCCATCTTTGAGCCGCCATTTGTTGTTTTCTGAAGCCCCTTCACCCGCCACCCCTGCTGCGATTTTTGCAGCCTTCATCCACCATCAAACCGCAGCCTTTGTTGTTGTTTCTGCGCACCATATCAGCCCCAAATATGCCCCAAAACAGGCTACTGTTGCTGCGTTTTTGTTGCTGCCGTCCTCCGTTAAAAGCCACCTTAAACCGCCATTTTTGGCCACCAATTGCTCCTGTTTTTGCTGCTGCTGTTCTGGTTGTTTGTCACTATCAAAACCCCACTTTTTCCTTGTTAAAACTCACCTAAGGTATCCTATAAACCCAAGCTTTTATCATACTTTATATACATTAAATTCTTGAAGTTATATTTTATGCTATGATTTAAAAAGAATGAATAATAATAAGTATGTATGAATAAAGTTAATAAGTAAGAACACATGGAGATTTAAAGATTATGATTATGAATGTGTAAAAAAAAGAAAAGTATTGCATATGCATGCATGCGTGTGTAATGTATATGTATATATGTATATGAATTTAAAACATGTAAATATGATTAATATGATAATGATTATGATATATGTATCATGTTATAATTATGATTAAAATAAGTATTATGATTAACATGGTTAAGTATTATGATGGATTTTTTAAACATGATAATGAAGATAATATTGTGATAAACATGTAATTAAAACATGATAAGATTTTATATTAGATAAAAGATAAACATAATACTTGAATTATAATTTAGTGGATAATGATTGTTTTAATAATAAAAGTAATATAATTAAGAGATAATTAAGAAGTAAAGATGATAAAGTGATAATGATAAGTTTAAAGTAACATAAGTTACTATTAGATAAGATAAAATTTGTGAATAAAAAACCTATCTAAAACATTTAAAGTATAACATATCTAAAATATTAAATAAAGAGATAATGTTATATAATACTTATCAATTACTATCACATCCTAATTTAATTAAGCAATATTTATCATATAATGTTTTACTAATAGTAATATATATAATAAAGTATAAAGTATAATAATACATATATAATACTAAAAGTGTTATACTCCTATACGCACATAACACGTGGAAACTATAATCAAACGAATAACGTATGCCTTATACAAGCTTCACCGCTACTTACGGTCATGAAATGATGTCTCAGCTGCTTATGGGAATACAGTTTTGGATTAAATGAAAGGTTGTAGACTAAGTCTAGCTAAAAGTTCCTGACCCCCGCATCTAATCATCTCTTGACTTACTTGATAGCACCGAGGTTTGGGCAAAGTTGTACAATATCTAAACTTGATTATGGTGAACATAAACTTGATTGACAATGTAATAACTCATAAGATTATTATGATCTCTTACTTGCCGGATTGAACAAACTAATGACCAAACTTGTAGCTCTAGGTTGAGATCCCGGTCGTTTATTCTCGTTCATTTATATCCGTAGAATAACTTCATCTACTGTTAAGGTGAACTTCATAGCCCCGCTTTTTATTATTTCATAAATGTTTTACACTTTGGGTTGAGACACATGCTTACTTTTAAACTGCTTTACGCTTTAGACACAAGTACTTAAACTATAACTATGCTGTCATGCTATGTTTCATGCTAAATCCCTGCCATTATATCGTTAGTTGCTAAGTATAAACGCAAACTTTATTATTGTGAGTAGGCCTATTGAGAGCAACGTCTCTCTCCAGGTGATCGTTGGTCAATACATATATGATAATGATTTAACGACACAAACGGATAAAGTGTTATGGGGTAAATTTGTTTAGTCTCGATATCATACACTTTAGCACTACTTTCGAACTGATATGTCTATATCAAAGCTTTATAAATAAATCTTATGCTCTAAAAACACTGGTTAATACCGATAAACCTATAAATTTTACCAACCTTTTTGGTTGACACTTTTAAGCATGTTTTGTCTCAGGTGATGACTAGCTTTGCTACTTGGTGCTATTGAATGCTGCTACTTGGAGTCTGCAATTATCATTTACATTTATGCATTTAAACAATTGTTATTTACATTATGAATTTCCAATGTAACAACTATTTAATTCCGCTGCAACATTACTTATGGTTTTTAATAAAAACGTCTCATTTAGAGTCGTTCTCGCTTATACACTTGTGTTATGATATTGGTTAGTCACATTTATCCCCGATCCCAATTAAGGGGTGTGATAAACAAGAATATATATCACACGGCCCGTTTCGGGCCCAGCGAAGTTGGCTTGGACCAATTTCTAGTTTGTAAATTTATTCACAAACTAAGTATATCATGAACAATCGAAGTCTGTCCATAGTAGCCTTACCCATGAGTATACCATTGGTAATGTTTTTCGTTTATTTTATAAAATATTATCATTCATGTACTTACACCCATTAGTTGAAAAACTCTAATTAACTGAGCTACTTACAATTAATTATTTAATTGTTCTTGTTGTTTAGGTAGTCGTACATCGAACGGGCTCAAACAAATAATGTCTACCAATCCTGATTGGCTGATGATTACTTTTGCATGTAAGTATTACTCTTCTTCACCTTACTGATAATTTCTTTTTGGTTGATGAATAATAGAGTATCTATATTAAAATATATTAAATACTAATCTTAACCAATACTTTGTAAAAGAATAGACAATTAATATTCAACACTAAATAATAAAATAAATTATTACTTTGTGTACATTACATGAATGAATTTAAGTTATGATCAACTACTATTAAAACTTAACAGTGGATGTATATTAAAACATAAGGTTTGACAATGAATGAAAAGACATGAAGGAAATTTACATGAGGTTGGGATGTTTGAGGGACCCATTCAATGTACATGAAGTTTCAAGGGACATGGGATCATTTGTATACTTATGAATACGTAATAATTCCCATGAGAAACGGCACAGACACTTATCCTCATACTCCCATCTATACTACACACAATCAATTTATGTCTATAACTCATTCTCATATATAATCTTTTAGACAAGAACAATAATCCAAGGGATTCTATTATAAAAGCCATCTATAATTCTTCCTTTACATAATGTCATAAATCCCACATACTCGATCGGTTCCTACCCAGGATAAGTGGCGTAAAAATAATTACACTTCGGTTGTAATATGAGTTACCAAATAGAGAATCGCTACCGATACAATAAAACCACTCAAAGACCCCTGCATTAACAAAACCTTGTAAATGATGATGTGTCGAAAACATTCCTATTGTCCCTGAAAGAGTAAGTGGGGACTGATCACATAACATTGGTGGCTCGGCATGTTCCAGTAACCACCAAATTGTGACATACTACCATGAGACGAACTCGGACCGAAAATATTATTAGGAACGAAATTTTCTAGAGATGAAAAATCTAGCATATCATCCGGTAGTCCACAACCTAAATCAACAATAGGGGCTTTGGAAGAGTATGAGCCAACATCAACATCATGTGTGCTAGCTTTTAAATTTGGTGAACCACCAGATGGTCCTCCTTCCTCTGCGCATATAACCTGCAGATTTTGTTTATTAGCTGCAACAAGCATGTTACTTGTTTCCTTTAAATTGGCATTAACACCCATCTGGAATTACTCATTATCAACCATAACGTGCCCGACGTGTTTCCAAATCCTTCATAAACGGCTCCTCAGAGACACACTCTATTTCTCGCTTATTAATTGCAAAATATTATCCCCCACATAATCAAATCCATGAATATTCTCGGTGGGTACATGACTTAAAGACACGCCCCTAGGAAGTAGCGAAGGGTCGTATGTCAAGTAAGCCACGATTCCAACATCTGGACATTCACAACCATTATTAGCACATTATATCAGTAAACTACTAAAAAGTATATACAAATTTCAACAATACCCATGACTCTACTATTTATATATATAAACCCAAAAGAAACATTATTTACCTTTTTTGTCGGGTATCTTATCTTGCTTATCAATGTTTTTCCTTGAATTCATTAATACGATTTGTGGAAAATCACGATCAAACACCTGGTATTCTTTTAAAATTTCAACATATTCCTGCAACAAGGGTTCCAGGTCCGGGCACTCATCACAAATTTCATCTTTAGTAAAACACCATTGCATCGGCGATGGGAATAAACTTTCGTCGTCCCAGAAAAATTTAACCCGCCAATCAGGAACGTAAGTTCTAAAACCCTTGGCAATAGTAAAACAACGCTTCTGCGCAACGAAGTTAAACCAATCTCCACAAGGAGAAATACGATAGAAAAAACAAAACAAGCGTAAATCAGGCTCTATATGTAGAGCACAACAAAGAAGCTCGAAGCAAAGAATTTTACGATATCCATTGGGTGCAAGTTGTGAAATATGAAAACGATAATGTGTTAAAATACTAGTTAAAAGATTTGAAGTTGGAATGTAAAATCCAGAGTGCAAGAAGTCCAAATGAAAACCAACCTTTTTAGATGGAGAATTGACAATACTTTGATTGCAAAAAGGGGCTTGCACATCTAAATTCTCACAACAATTAAATTTATTACTTAATAATGATAACGATAGAGGTGTCAATCTTGACATATAGCTAAGTATATTTTTATATTTCATCTTTAACACATGTAAATAAAATAGCTACATCAAAGACACAGTAAAATATTTTGTTAAAAAAAACTTACAGAGGAGTAAGGAGGAGAAGAAAGGAAGATACATATAACTTTTAGTGAAGTCTGGAAGAGAGTAAGGAGTGAGAGTAAGGTTTATATTTAAAAACACAAAAGGTTTCAGGGAAAAGTGGATTAAGTGGATTGAAGCGTATATATATATATATATATATATATATATATATATATATATTTCTTTTCAAAGTAGCCAGTTTTGTCACAGCTCCAGCAAGTCAACTTTGACTTTCAGTCGGACTAGTCTTATTATAACCTCAATATATACGTTGCCCTTTCGCCATCGTTACTGGAGAACCTTTTATATTCCACCACATTATCAGCAGATGTACCAGCAACTTCGGCTTTAGTCTCTCTGAAAAATATCTATATTATTCATGAAACCCCATCATGTACTCACCTACATCCTGTAACAATAATTGCCATACCAACTACCGGGAATCATCAATCATTAATCTCGAATCTCGCAGCATTTTCACTTCAACAATTATATGTAAACATATAACGTGTAACTTCTGGGAATTTTAACCTTCAATTCTGAAATTCTGAAAATCGCCCAGTCTACGAACCAATACATTGAACTTTGAAGAAGCTGAGTGAAGCAGCAGAAACTGTAGATAACCATAATGGTCAAAAGTTTGATGATAAAGAATAGTGTGTTGGAAAAGCTCAGAAAAAGAGAAGATTTAGAGTTGGAAAACGAATTGAGCAAACCATGAAGGAAGCTGTGGACAAATCACAAAGACTAAATCTGCCTTCAAAGAATCCAAATGATTCAGTGTCTGCTGAAGTCTTTAGCAAATATCTTGCTCCCTACTCTAAACCCTTGCGAACAATATTCTTCATTATCCTCTGATCTTAGATATTCTAAGATATCATCATATCTTTCATTATAAATATCTTCGATACTTCTGAAGATATCTTCATTACTATTGTTATCTGAAATCATTTACCTCTTCGCGCTATCTGTGTTACATCATAAAAAAAACTATTTTAGTTTCTAAATTCTGAAACCTTCGAGTTTAAAATATGAATGTTTTTGAAGTAGTGTTGGGAACTGAAGCATGAGTTAGTATAGTATAATGACACTTGATCAACGTGATTATATTACAGTAAGTTATGCTGAGTTTCTAATGGAACATGACGATTCACAGACCATACCATCATCATGTGCCATGTTACACGACTCTTGTATTATATTTAACCTCTAAAATATCAAGAAAATATTTTCTTGATGATTCGGTCTTTTCCGGATATTCTAGTAATTTGACAAATCAAGACCGTGCTATTACAATTTCTTTCTTAGAGCAATAACTATGTTCATTCTGAAATTGATATCTATGAATTCTGAATCATTATTCGCTTGACTTGAAGTCGGGAAAAAGAGACAAAAGCATGAAGCTTCGAAATATAATTGGGAGTGTAAATCGCAGCAAATGGAAGAGAGCATTAACAGTAGATGTCAATGATTATAGAAAAACAGAAGCATGGACTCTGAAATATAGGGGAAGGTATAAAGCCCGACAACAACACTTAAATTACAAACCGTGTATATCAATACGTATTGCAACGTAAAGACACGGGAGAATTAAAAACACTATAACCCCAAGGTAATAGTAAAAGTAAACAAAATCCTCCGGTGTAGATGAAAAAGGAGAATGACAGATATGAAAGTTAGGAGTATATCAAGAATCAGAATGGGATGGAGCATATTGACAAATGCTTTAAAGTGTGAATTGAGGAAGAAGATTGTAGGAGTGGTGAAAATAATGAAACGGAAGAGGTCAATTTATAAAGAAATATCAGGCATGGAAATCGAGACAGATTATGCATTTAATCAAAGAGAATCCTAATTTCCACAATTACCAAAGAATCAAATCTTATTTAGATTATGAAGATTTTCTATTCCTTGAATTCCAGAAATCAATCGTTACTACGTCAAAAGTTAAGGCGAACTTCTATTTCTTCATTTCACTCTTTTGCGATAGCTTCTCTCATACACTTTGAGTAATCGAATTGTTTTATTCATAAAACCTAATGGCGATAAAACTCAATTTTTCAACTCGTACTTGTCATGAAAACATTCTTATTGTAACCATGACAATCACACTCAAATTTCGGGACGAAATTTCTTTAACGGGTAGGTACTGTGACGACCCGGAAAATTTCGACTTATTTTGAATCAAATTCTCGATACGATTTAATATTTTTGACACGATAAGCAAAGTCTGTAAAGTTGAATCTCAAAATTTTTGAACTACTTTCATATATTCAATTACCCTTCGATTATTCTCGACGATTCGCGAACAATTATATGTAAATAGATACATATACATAAATATATATGATAACTTGAAAACGTTAACAAAGTATTAAATGTATGATACCACACATTAAACTTATTGGTTTGAATATTTAATTAATATATTTAACTACGGAGTTAAAAGATAATGCCAAACGATTGAATTAAAAGATATTTTTATACATTTATCAATTCCATAAAAATTATGAATGCGTGTGTGTGTGTGTGTGTGTGTGTGTGTGTGTATATATATATATATTCAACTTATAAATATAAGAATTAATTATCTTATTTGTCATCTTAACAAAGTATTATAAATATACATTTTGAAACTATTAACTTAAGAATTTTCTTTTAATAATTGTGTACTATTTAAGCAACGTAATTAAGTTATATATTTATATATTATGTATCATGATTATAAATACATATTTAAAAGTATTGAGTACACTTTATAATATACATATACATATGAAAGATAGCTATACTCGTATTCCCGTTCATTTTTCTCAAGAATTCTAGTCATACTTATACAATATTTATACACGTATTATACGCAACTTCTTGAAGTATTTATTATTCGTATATACCAATAGTAATTTGAATGATTGATGTATTATGTCATGCATGACATCATCAATCTTATTATGTCATGCATGACATCATCAATTTAACTTATACTAGATATTAGTCAAAAAAGGACAATATAAAGTATTTACTATTCGTATATACCAATAGTAATTTGCATGTTTGATGTATTATGTCATGCATGACATCATCAATCTTATTATGTCATGCATGACATCATCAATTTAACTTATACTAGATATTAGTCAAAAAAAAGACAACATAAGTTGTATATATATACCTTAAAAATGTTTTTATGAATACACCCATTTTTCCATTCCATTTTCTCATCCATACTCTCCAAATTTTCTCTCAAAATACTCCCATCTTCATACTAGATCATCCCCAAGAATTTTCTTCATCTTTTAACTTCAAAAACAATCTGTAATCATCATATAAGAAGCGATCAAGAACACTTACTTTGATTCAAGTTTTGCTTCCAAGTTTGGTTATCTTTAAGCACCCTTTCAAGGAGTCTTTCAAGCTCTAGAAATTTTCTTCATATTTAGCTACTTCCCTTTCTTAAATCAAGGTATTAGTCTTACCAAAACTCTTATTCAATTCATATGATTATAGCTATGTATATAAAAGATCATAGTTAATAACAACTAGAACCTAGTTTGGATGATTCTAAACTTGTTTGAAAACTAATCTAATCTAACCCTAAAAACACTTATTTATATGTATTATGATGCTAGATTAAGTTATTTTAAGAACTTATAACTTGTACCTATGAAGAACACCTTAAAAACTTAACATACATCAACTAGTCACCATTCGGTAAAAGGGGACTGTTTTGGGTTGAGAATTAAAAACCTATCTTAGACTTTGAGTTCGAGGCTAAGACTTTGGAAATATGTTAATATATATAAATAAGACTTCCAGTAATTTTTTTTGATTTTTAGACAAAGTGGAAGTATTTTATCAAGAATCATATATTGGGTGGATGTCGGGATTCTTTTAAATCTGTCCACGGCACAAAAAGAGGGTAAAACTATAAAAATTAATACATGAGCTGAACTTTTCAAATTGGTTTTGAAAAATTAACTTCTTAAGGAATCCATAGCAATTTGATTCACTTTAAACGGAGTTGTAATGAATATTTGGCGAGCAAAACAAAATCTGCTAAAATTAACGTTGTATGGACGAAATTTATCTTATAAAAACTATATTAACCATATCCTTGCTAACTTTTCCTATATATATTTGGACTTTTTGGACTATTTTGGACTATTTTGGACTATAACAAAGGACTACTAACAATGGACTACTAACAAAGGACTACTATAAATGGACTAATAACATAAAATGTTAAAAATTATTATATAAGTATTATATGAACTTGCTATATTAATTTTGTTCACACGTACTATTATCTAAATCGTTATTATTATTATTATTATAGGTTCGTGAATCCAAGGACGTCGGTTATATTTTAATAAGTTGAAAACTTGTTAAAACTATACTTTTACGACAGTGAGTATATAGTCCCATTTTTAAACTCTAAAAATATTTTGGGATGAGAATACATGCATTTTATATGTTACGCTATGGACACAAGTACTTAAAATATATTCTACGTTGAGTTGTACCAACTTGCATATCTTCCCTAATAGCTTGGTAACTAATATTTACATGTTGTAAGAACATGTAAGCGCGAATCCTATTGATAGATCTATCGAGTTTGACAACCCCAACCGGGCTAGTCGCTCTAGTATCGTAAACGGTTACATAGTACTTAATTTTTACTGTGACGACCTGACCCAATACATAGGGACGAATACAATAACATATGATTACATCGCGAGGTACTATACCTCTAAATGATACATTTTACAAACATTGCATTCGTTTTAAAAGACAAACTTTCCTTTACATTGAAAGTTAACAGGCATGCATACCATTTCATAATATCCAAACTAAAAATGACCTAATCTGCCATTTACTTAGTAATAATCTCTAATGAACTTCAACGACTCGAATGCAACGTCTTTTGAAATATGTCATGAATGACTCCAAGTAGTATCCATAAAATGAGTTAATGCACAGCGGAAGATTTCTTTCAAACCTGAGAATAAACATGCTTTAAAGTGTCAACCAAAAGGTTGGTTAGTTCATTAGTTTATCATAAACAAACATTTCATAATTGTAATAGACCACAAGATTTCATATTTCCAATTCTTATAAATAAACGTCCCATGCATAGAGACAAAAATATCATTCATATGGATTGAACACCTGGTAACCGACATTAACAATGTGCATATAAGAATATCCCCATCATTCCGGGATCCTCCTTCGGACATGATATAAATTTCGAAGTACTAAAGCATCCGGTACTTTGGATGGGGCTTGTTGGGCCCAATAGATCTATCTTTAGGATTCGCGTCAATTAGGGTGTCTGTTCCCTAATTCTTAGATTACCAGACTTAATAAAAAGGGGCATATTCGGTTTAATAATTCAACCATAGAATGTAGTTTCGATTACTTGTGTCTATTTCGTAAAACAATTATAAAAATTGCGCATGTATTCTCAGCCCAAAAATATAAAGGGTAAAAAGGCAAATGAAACTCACGCATATAAATATTATAAAACAGTTAATAAAGCATTTGCATGTATTCTCAACCCAAAAATGTAATGAGTAAAAAGGGAGCAAATGAAACTCACCATACTGTATTTTGTAGTAAAAATACATATAACATCATTGAACAAGTGTAAGGTTGGCCTTGGATTCACGAACCTAAATTAATTATATATATTTATATGTTGGTCAATATTTGTCTAACAATTTAAGTCAAGTCATAGTATACCACAATCCTAATGCTCGAGTCTAATATGTAAAAGTCAACAAAAGTTAATTTGACTCAAAATGATTTCCAAAATTTATACATGATTATTATATAGTTTAGATATCGTCGTTTTATATTTTTAAATATTTTAAAAGATTTATTAGAATAAATAACATAATTCATTTGTTAATAAAATTTTATATTACAATTTATATATAATAAATTATACTTATATATATATTAGGTATAAAATTTATAAAGTTTATAAAGATAATATGATGGGTATTATTAACGTAATTATATTACACGTAGTAAAATATCTTTGTATTACATATTTATTTGATAAAATAACATTGATAATAATAATAATAAATAAAAGTCATATTATTTTGTAATAGTAATTATTATTATTTAATTAATAAAAATCAATATTTATATTTACTAAAAATGATATTATAATAAAATGATAATTCTAATTTTGACGTCTTTAATATTTATGATACTTTTTATTATTAACTTTAAAATACTAATTTTAATTTAAAATGATAATAATAATGATATTTTATAATAACAATGACATTTCTATAAAAATGATAATTTTGATAAAATGATAGTTTTAATGCTAACGATACTTTTAATAATACTAGTAATGATAAAAATAAAAAGTATGATAATTTTATCTAAATCATTATCTTACAATATTTAAATTTCATCATGATACTCATACTCATTATTTCCTAATTAATTTGTTAAAGGTTCCTAAATCGTCATTTATATCGCGTTCATTTTAATGAATATAATAATAATCATATTAGTTAAATATTACTGTTAATACTTTTAATTATAATACTAATAATAATTATTATGATAATGATAATACTAATAATCTATTTTAATGATAATAATAATAATAATACTAAGTATAACTTTTAATAATAATAAGTGATAGTAATAAAATAACAATTTTTAAGGATAATACTTTTTATAGATAATGATAATAATAATAATAATAATAATAATAATAATAATAATAATAATAATAATAATAATAATAATAATAATAATAATAATAATAATAATAATAATAATAATAATAATAATTAAATAAAAATTAGAACGACGATAATAATAATCATTTTTATAGAACTTCAAATGACTATAACTTCCAATCCGTTCATCGGAACGATTCGACATCTAAAGGAAAAGTTATTAATTTTTCGCTAGCTTTCCAATGACATGCATATCTTATACCTTATCTCGACTGTAGGCGTAACTAATTCAAGATTTAACATAACCTATCTAAGGGCAATATCAAAAGTATAAGCATGCATAATCCTATTTTCTCGAGCACTAGTAAGGGATACACTATTAATAAATAAAAATTAATTTACGAGTACTCACGTATCAATATTGAGATTCAATATTGCAGGAAAGGTACGTAGACGCAACGGAGATGATAAACACTAGATTGACCTCACGAGCATACCCCCGAACATTACCCATATCCTCCATAGCTATAACCCATAATTTCCTTATCTCTATCCCTCTCACAAAACTTGTCTTGAAATGACCCGCTCATGACCTCGTCGTAATATTTTATGTATAATACTACTAATAACACTTCCTAATAATGCTACTATCAATAATAAAATTAATAATAATAATTTTAATATTAATAATAATAATTACAATAGATATATATATGTGTGTATGTTACGAGATGCAGAAGGGAAAGAAATGATCCACCAAAACTGAATTTCGTTCGATTTAAAGCATTTGAAGCCACCTACCACCCCATGATCGAAATAATTGAGTACCGACGCTTCTTATCCTTTTCATTACACAATACGTAATACTTATATGGAATTTAATATTTATTATATTAAATCTTTAGAATTAATTAAATATTATATTATATTTACGCTCATGGTAAAAATATAATTTTTACCAAAATGACACGGTCGTGGTCTCACGACTCATGTACCACTTTCAGTTTTTCGAGCGCACTTTCGTACGCTTAAAAAACTAGCTTTTTACGTTATGTGATGTGTACCTTTTACAAAAATTAAACTTTCTCATCAATAATTTACCTCTATAAAAATGTAACTTATAAAATCGAGCGTTGTGGTCATTTCCTTCTATAAATCAAAGTCTCGTTGTTTGTCAAAATATTTTATTTTTAAATTAAACGTTTTGTGTCATGTACCTTTACTAATAACTAGACCTAAATTATTTTAAACTAACCCACTCAAAGTGTAACTTAATCTTTTGAGTGTTTTGATCATTTCCTTTTATAAATCATAAACTCGTTATTTATCAAAGTCCATCTATTAATATTAGTTTAAAATCAAAACGTTCTATGATTAATTATAATCCATCACTTTATAAAATATATTTATTTTTATTTAAAACTATAAACTTGTACATATCCTATATAATGGAAATATTAACGTAATAAAATACTAATTAAATTTCTCAATACTAATAATAGTTCAAAGTTTATTTAAAAATCCGTTTAGAAAATCTTTTAACATGTAACGTTCACACTTTAAAACTTAAGTCGATATAATTCATTTATGAGCCATCGTTTAACTTAATTTCCTTATCTTTCTTAATATATCTTAATAATTAATGAATCAAATGATCAGGTTCTATTATATCGAAAACGTTTTCGCATGTTTGAAAGTAAATCAATCTAATATTATAAAATTCAATTCTCCACCAACTTTTGTCTAATCCTCATAATACTTTTGTCCTTACACGTAATCACTTTACTAAATCTTCCGAATACCGTTAAAAGTAAAGGTTTCCTAATTCAAAGTGGATCTCATAACAAAGACTCGTAATCATAATTCAATGTATCTGATAATTCAATCATTTGATTACATGAATATAGTTTCAAAGCTTTCGAGACTCAACATTACAGATTTTGCTTATCGTGTCGGATATATATAAAGATCAAAGTTTAAATTTGTTTGGAAATTTTCGGGTCATCACAGTACCTACCCGTTAAAAGAAATTTCGTCCCGAAATTTGATTGAGGTCGTCATGGCTAACTATAAGAATGTTTTCATGACGAATATGAGTCGATCATTGAGTAATAGAGATAAAACGATTTGTTTTTATGAAGAGCACAAATGAAGCTATCACTTAAGAGTGAAAATGAATAAATGCAGGTTTGACTTAACCGGTGGCGTAGTCAAGATTGATTTCCGGAATTTAAGGAATTTAGAAGAAAATCTCCATAATAAGATTTAAAATTGTCAGTAATTAAGGAGATTAGGATCCTCTTTGGTTATAAATCTGCTTCGATTGCTCTGTCTATAAATCCACCCCCTTCGTTTCCTTACAACTCACACCTTTCATTCTTTCTTCCTCAATTCTTACTTTAAAGTATTCGTTAATATGCTCCATCCCATCCTGATCCTTGATGTCTTCTTAACTTTCATATCTGTCATCCTTCTTTTTAATCTGCCACCGGAAGAATCTATTTACTTCTACTATACCCTAGGGTTTATAGTGTTTTTAGTTCTCCCGTGTCTTTACGTTGCTATATGCATTGACATATACGGTTTATAATTTCTGGGTGGTTGTTGGGTTTTATATTTTCCCTCATACTTTGATGTCCCTGCTTCTGTCTTTTATAATCATTGTCATCCACAGTTAATGCTCTCTTCTATTTGTTGCGATCTATACTCCAATCTCTATTTCAGAGCTTTGTCCTTTCGTTTCTTCTTCTTGCGATTTAACATCTCTTGTAATGGTCTGGAATTCGTAGGTATGGATTTCAGAATGAACATAGTAATTATTCTAAGAATGAAATGGTAATGGTAAAATCTGGATTTGTTAAATTACCAGAATACCCTGGAAAGAACCGAGTCATCAAGAAATATTTTCTTGATATGTTTAGAGATTAGATAGAATGTAAGAGTCGTGTAAATGGCACATGATGATGGTATGTTCTGTGAATCATCATGTTCTATTAGAAACTCAACATGAATTACTGTAATATAATGACGTTGATCAAGTATCATTATATTATACTAGCTCATACATCAGTTCCCAACACTACTTCAAAACATTCATATTTGAATTTTTCAGAATTTAGAAACTCACACAGTTTCTTTTTATGTTGCAGATATTACGGAGAGATAAATGATCTGGAATAAGAATAGTTGTGATAATATCTCCAGAAATATGGAGAATATGTATAATGGGAGATGCGAAGATATCTTATAATATTTAAGATATGATGATGATGAAGAATATCTGTCTGCGAATGTTTAGAATAAGATGTAACGTGTTTGCTAACGATTTTAGCAGACACTGAATCATTTGGATCCTTTGAAGGCAGATTCAGTCTCTGTGATTTGTCCACGGCTTCCTTCATACTTTGCTCAATCCGTTTTTCAGTACCAAATCCTTTCTTTTTCTGAGCTTTACCAACTCACTATCTTTTATCATCAAACTTTTGGCCGTTTAGATCATCTACCATTTTTATGTTTCCTCTGCATTTAATGCTATAATATCTGAATCACTGGTTATCAATCCGAGGTGGGTTCAGAAAAATCATGTTTTAGATGATTAAACGCTGGTGGTAATATGGTGGAATATGAAAGGTTCCCAAGTAATAATGACGAATGGGCAACGTATCTATCGAGGTTAAAATAAGACTAGTCTGACTGAAAAGTCGAAGTTGACTTGCTGAAGTTGTGACAAAATTGACTACTTTGAAAGGAATCGTAAAATTGTCTTTGCTAATAAATGATAAAGAATTCGACGCGGGTACGTGTTAAACTACGACTTTGGTTTCGAGAGTTTTTCAGGTACAAGACTTTGGGTAATGTGTGGTTGGATCATCATCTCAATTGTTCATTAGTTGAAGTATTTTTCCGGAATTTCGAAGGGTTTTAGATGCAGATTGTCATAGTCAATATCCAAAAGATGAAATCGACATGAATCTCGATTGATTCTCAAATCCTTCGGAGTGTTACGAATAAGAGTGATTTCCTATCACAGTTTTGAAGTCAAAGTATAGCTTTGATAGATGTAGGAATTTAAGAGTGATGATTTCGGTTATATCTCGAAGTAAATTCAAAATCAAAATATGTAGTTGAATTTGGATGTGAATGGTTGTTTTGATGCCTATGGAAGAATGTATATTATTGTAAAAGTAAGGAGTATAGTTGACGATCGTTAAGTCAGAATCGAAGAATGTAACATATTAATTGTAAATTTAAATATCTCTTCGGGTATTACCTACCCGTTAAAAAAATTTCACAAGTAATATTTTGTACCAGAGAATTATAATCTTTATGAAAAT
Source organism: Rutidosis leptorrhynchoides (assembly GCF_046630445.1). Classification (NCBI taxonomy): domain Eukaryota; kingdom Viridiplantae; phylum Streptophyta; class Magnoliopsida; order Asterales; family Asteraceae; genus Rutidosis; species Rutidosis leptorrhynchoides. The sequence continues at coordinate 152,500,155 of NC_092341.1, read as the reverse complement.
ATATGTGGGTATATCTTCTTCAGATGTAATACAGATTTAATAGGTTTAAAATCACATTAAACTCATTTAATTTTCGGCTTGAATTAGAAATGAGTAATCTCTAAAACATTAGCGATTACATAATCATCATGGAGTATTTCACTAATGCAATCAATACTTTAATATTTATTTTTATTGATATTCTTCAGTGAAGGATGTTGACGCTTGAAGAATTTTTGCGAACTTCGCAATGTGCGATTGATGTTTTCTAGAAAGTTTCGAGTGCATCGAAGATGAAAGTGTAAAATCAAACATGTTATTGAATGATACACTTGATTTGTTATGAAATTAGTTTCATTGAGTTGAAACAGAGATTGTAGTTAACGATGGTTAAGTTGTTATTGATGGATGTACATCATGGCATATTAGTAATATGAATTTATACGAGTAGTATCCACCCTTTTTCAATTCATACTTAATAGCTTAGTACAAAATGTTTATTATAGTTTCAGAATTCATATATATACAAAATATATATATATAATTTCTTTAGAAAGGATGAGTTAATAATTCATAACTCGTTGATACAATATATTCGTTGTTGATTCGTAATAATTTCCACAATACTTCTTGACCTGGCGGAGCTGGTGATGTTAGAGGTGCTGACGATTCTAACGATGTTGACAACACTGACTGTGTTGGTGAGGTTAAGGGTACTGTTGATGTCGTTGGTAAAACAAGTCTAGCTTGTAAGCCGCGCACCATTCTTGTCAGGGTTTCGATTCTTCTCCCTATCATCTCTGTCCACTCATCTGGTTTACGGTTAAGGCTGAGAAAGATAATCTCTAAAACTTTAGAGATTACATAATCACCATAGAATGTTTCTCCGATGAAGTTATGAATCAATACTTCATCGTTTGTTGTTATTGGTACCCTTTGGTAGTTGTGGTGTGTGTGACGTTGATATCCGATGTACAAATTGGGATATTGAGGTGTGTAATGCGGGTGTGATTGTTGGTGGTGGTAATGATCCTGTTGATGTTAATGATGGTGGTTGTTGTTGATGCCGGTGATGTTGCTGGTGCTTATGGTATTGAGGCTTGCGATGTGGATATTACTGGGGGTACTGGTTATGCTGCTGGTGCTGCTGATGGTATTTGTAATCTTCGCACCGTATTCTCCAAAGCCACTACCCGAGCGCGAAGCTCGTTAACTTCTTCTATTACACCGGGGTGATCGTCGGTTCGGACGAGCTGATAAATATAATCTAGAATTTGGTGTAGTATATAATCGTGATGAAATACTCTGGAGATGAGAGAGAAAATGGTTTCTCGAATAGGTTCGCCGGTAAGTGCTTCAGGTTCATTGCCAAGAGGGCAATTTGGTGGATGGAAGGGATCACCTTCTTCTTGTCTCCAATGATTGAGGAGGCTACGAACCCATCCCCATTTCATCCAGAATAGATGATGGCTGACTGGTAGATCCATTCCGGTCACACTGTTTTCAGAGCTCGAATGAAACTCCATATCGGAATAGCTGTCGTAGTCTGAGGAATTCGAACTGGTTGAGGGATCCATCTCGTATGATCAAGGGAATGAATTTTTGATATGGAATAGATTATAGGAGTTAGAATTGGTATTCTTCAATACATAATTTATATATGTATATATATTACCAAAATCCCATAACTTACGGAAGAATCTTTGAAAAATGTCAGTCAAAGTTCACAGAAACGGATATGTTAGGATAAGATTTCGTCTATACACTATTATGCAATAAATGCAAGAAAACGCGTCTAGACTAAAGAATAATAATCAGGTAATTTCCTAAGGATGGTAAGTAGATGATTTTCGACACAAAATGATAACCAAAACTTTTGACATGCAGACACGGTCGAAGTCCAGACTCACTAATGCATCCTAACGACTTATCAGCTAGATACACTAATGCAGACCTGGTTCGCTAAGACCACCGCTCTGATATCACATGTGACGACCCGACCCAATCCATAGGGACGAATACAATAACATATGATTACATCGCGAGGTACTAGACCTCTAAATGATACATTTTACAAACATTGCATTCGTTTTAAAAGACAAACTTTCCTTTACATTGAAAGTTAACAGGCATGCATACCATTTCATAATATCCAAACTAAAAATGACCTAATCTGCCATTTACTTAGTAATAATCTCTAATGAACTTCAACGACTCGAATGCAACGTCTTTTGAAATATGTCATGAATGACTCCAAGTAGTATCCTTAAAATGAGCTAATGCACAGCGGAAGATTTCTTTCAAACCTGAGAATAAACATGCTTTAAAGTGTCAACCAAAAGGTTGGTGAGTTCATTAGTTTATCATAAACAAACATTTAATAATTGTAATAGACCACAAGATTTCATATTTCCAATTCTTATAAATAAACGTCCCATGCATAGAGACAAAAATATCATTCATATGGATTGAACACCTGGTAACCGACATTAACAATGTGCATATAAGAATATCCCCGTCATTCCGGGATCCTCCTTCGGACATGATATAAATTTCGAAGTACTAAAGCATCCGGTACTTTGGATGGGGCTTGTTGGGCCCAATAGATCTATCTTTAGGATTCGCGTCAATTAGGGTGTCTGTTCCCTAATTCTTAGATTACCAGACTTAATAAAAAGGGGCATATTCGGTTTAATAATTCAACCATAGAATGTAGTTTCGATTACTTGTGTCTATTTCGTAAAACAATTATAAAAATTGCGCATGTATTCTCAGCCCAAAAATATAAAGGGTAAAAAGGCAAATGAAACTCACGCATATAAATATTGTAAAACAGTTAATAAAGCATTTGCATGTATTCTCAACCCAAAAATGTAATGAGTAAAAAGGGAGCAAATGAAACTCACCATACTGTATTTTGTAGTAAAAATACATATAACATCATTGAACAAGTGTAAGGTTGGCCTTGGATTCACGAACCTAAATTAATTATATATATTTATATGTTGGTCAATATTTGTCTAACAATTTAAGTCAAGTCATAGTATACCACAATCTTAATGCTCGAGTCTAATATGTAAAAGTCAACAAAAGTTAATTTGACTCAAAATGATTTCCAAAATTTATACATGATTATTATATAGTTTAGATATCGTCGTTTAATATTTTTAAATATTTTAAAAGATTTATTAGAGTAAATAACATAATTCATTTGTTAATAAAATTTTATATTACAATTTATATATAATAAATTATACTTATATATATATTAGGTATAAAATTTATAAAGTTTATAAAGATAATATGATGGGTATTATTAACGTAATTATATTACACGTAGTAAAATATCTTTGTATTACATATTTATTTGATAAAATAACATTGATAATAATAATAATAAATAAAAGTCATATTATTTTGTAATAGTAATTATTATTATTTAATTAACAAAAATCAATATTTATATTTACTAAAAATGATATTATAATAAAATGATAATTCTAATTATGACGTCTTTAATATTTATGATACTTTTTATTATTAACTTTAAAATACTAATTTTTATTTAAAATGGTAATAATAATGATATTTTATAATAACAATGACATTTCTATAAAAATAAAAATTTTGATAAAATGATAGTTTTAATGCTAACGATACTTTTAATAATACTAGTAATGATAAAAATAAAAAGAACGATAATTTTATCTAAATCATTATCTTACAATATTTAAATTTCATCATGATACTCATACTCATTATTTCCTAATTAATTTGTTAAAGGTTCCTAAATCATCTTTTATATCGCGTTCATTTTAATGAATATAATAATAATCATATTAGTTAAATATTACTGTTAATACTTTAAATTATAATACTAATAATAATTATTATGATAATGATAATATTAATAATCTATTTTAATGATAATAATAATAATAATACTAAGTATAACTTTTAATAATAATAAGTGATAGTAATAAAATAACAATTTTTAAGGATAATACTTTTTATAGATAATGATAATAATAATAATAATAATAATAATAATAATAATAATAATAATAATAATAATAATAATAATAATAATAATAATAATAATAATAATAATAATAATAATAATAATAATAATAATAATAATAATAAAAATTAGAACGATGATAATGACGACGATAATAATAATCATTTTTATAGAACTTCAAATGACTATAACTTCCAATCCGTTCATCGGAACGATTCTACATCTAAAGGAAAAGTTATTAATTTTTCGCTAGCTTTCCAATGACATGCATATCTTATACCTTATCTCGACTGTAGGCGTAACTAATTCAAGATTTAACATAACCTATCTAAGGGCAATATCAAAAGTATAAGCATGCATAATCCTATTTTCTCGAGCACTAGTAAGGGATACACTATTAATAAATAAAAATTAATTTACGAGTACTCACGTATCAATATTGTGATTCAATATTGCAGGAAAAGTATGTAGACGCAACGGAGATGATAAACACTAGATTGACCTCACGAGCATACCCCCGAACATTACCCATATCCTCCATAGCTATAACCCATAATTTCCTTATCTCTATCCCTCTCACAAAACTTGTCTTGAAATGACCCGCTCATGACCTCGTCGTAATATTTTATGTATAATACTACTAATAACACTTCCTAATAATGCTACTATCAATAATAAAATTAATAATAATAATTTTAATATTAATAATAATAATTACAATAGATATATATATGTGTGTATGTTACGAGATGCAGAAGGGAAAGAAATGATCCACCAAAACTGAATTTCGTTCGATTTAAAGCATTTGAAGCCACCTACCACCCCATGATCGAAATAATTGAGTGCCGACACTTCTTATCCTTTTCATTACACAATACGTAATACTTATATGGAATTTAATATTTATTATATTAAATCTTTAGAATTAATTAAATATTATATTATATTTACGCTCATGGTAAAAATATAATTTTTACCAAAATGACATGGTCGTGGTCTCACGACTCATGTACCACTTTCAGTTTTTCGAGCGCACTTTCGTACGCTTAGAAAACTAGCCTTTTACGTTATGTGACGTGTACCTTTTACAAAAATTAAACTTTCTCATCAATAATTTACCTCTATAAAAATGTAACTTATAAAATCGAGCGTTGTGGTCATTTCCTTCTATAAATCAAAGTCTCGTTGTTTGTCAAAATATTTTATTTTTAAATTAAACGTTTTGTGTCATGTACCTTTACTAATAACTAGACCTAAATTATTTAAAACTAACCCACTCAAAGTGTAACTTAATCTTTTGAGTGTTTTGATCATTTCCTTTTATAAATCATAAACTCGTTATTTATCAAAGTCCATCTATTAATATTAGTTTAAAATCAAAACGTTCTATGATTAATTATAATCCATCACTTTATAAAATATATTTATTTTTATTTAAAACTATAAACTTGTACATATCCTATATAATGGAAATATTAACGTAATAAAATACTAATTAAATTTCTCAATACTAATAATAGTTCAAAGTTTATTTAATAATCCGTTTAGAAAATCTTTTAACATGTAACGTTCACACTTTAAAACTTAAGTCGATATAATTCATTTATGAGCAATCGTTTAACTTAATTTCCTTATCTTTCTTAATATATCTTAATATCTAACGAATCAAATGATCAGGTTCTATTATATCGAAAACGTTTTCGCATGTTTGAAAGTAAATCAATCTAATATTATAAAATTCAATTCTCCACCAACTTTTGTCTAATCCTCATAATACTTTTGTCCTTACACGTAATCACTTTACTAAATCTTCCGAATACCGTTAAAAGTAAAGGTTTCCTAATTCAAAGTGGACCTCATAATAAAGACTCGTAATCATAATTCAATGTATCTGATAATTCAATCATTTGATTACATGAATATAGTTTCAAAGCTTTCGAGACTCAACATTACAGATTTTGCTTATCGTGTCGAATATATATAAAGATCAAAGTTTAAATTTGTTTGGAAATTTTCGGGTCGTCACATTTACTACACTTGGTACAGTGTAGGGAGATTTCATAATAAAGGGAATATGCAATATTAATGGTTAAGTATGGTTACCGAAGCGCTCAACAACTTATAGAATATCTTTATTGAAATGTTTGTAACTATGAAATCTTGTGGTCTATATTTATATCGATGCTAGCTTTAAACCTATATATCTCACCAACCTTTGTGTTGACTGTTTAAGCATGTTTATTCTTAGGTCCTTAAGAAAGTCTTCCGCTGTTGCATTATTTGAGCAAGTTGTGCATGGAGTCTCATGCTTTTGTTTAAATGAAGTGTTGCATTCAATAAAAACTTTGTCATGTATTATATTCGACTGTTATGTCACGTGTGTAGTATTTGGAAACCGAAGTATTATGGGGATTATTTCTTAAATAATCGCCAACTTGTTTAAAACATGCATTATGTATAATAATGGTGCACTTTTTATAAAACGAATGCAATATTTTCTAAAACGTATCATATAAAGGTCAAATACCTCGTTATGGGACCGATGAATAACGTACTACGTTTATAGTAATATGGACGGGTCGTTTCAAGTTAGGATCGACATCTACCGTTAGCAGAATTTTCCTACAACAACAGTTACCACTCGAGTATTGAGATGGCACCGTTTAAGGCACTTTATGGCAGAAAGTGCAGGTCTCCGATTTGTTGGAACGAGGTGAGGGATAGACAAATTACGGGTCCGGAGATAATTCAAGAAACGCTCGAGAAAATTATTCAAATTCAACAACGGTTGAAAACCGCCCAGAGTCGACAAAAGAGCTACGCTGACAGTAAAAGAAAAGATATAGAATTTGAAATTGGCGACATGGTCATGCTTAAAGTATCACCTTGGAAAGGTGTTGTTCATTTTGGAAAATGGGGAAAACTAAACCCGAGATACATTGGGCCATTCAAGATTATTGATCGTGTCGGACCGGTAGCTTATCAACTTGAATTACCGCAACAATTAGCTGGCGTACATAATACCTTTCACGTCTCGAATCTAAAGAAATTCTTAGCTAAAGAAGATCTCACTATTGCTTTAGACGAAATTAAAATCAACGAAAAACTACAATTCGTTGAAGAACCCGTCGAGATAATGGATCGTGAGGTTAAAGGACTTAAGCAAAACAAAATACCAATCGTTAAGGTTAGATGGAATGCTCGTAGAGGACCCGAGTTCACCTGGGAATGTGAAGATCAGATGAAGAAGAAATACCCGCACTTATTTCCAGAAGGTGAGACAACACCTTCAACTGCTTAAAATTTCGGGACGAAATTTATTTAACGGGTAGATACTGTAGTGACCCAAACTTTTCCATGATTATATATTATGTGTGATTAATATTTACATGAATAAATGTTTCCAATATGTTAAGCAATCAAACTTGTTAAGACTTGATTAATTGAAACGGATTTTGTGTTAACTTTTGACCACCCTGTTTGTTCGATGATTCACGAACGTTATAACTTGTATATGACATGATAATATATATATATATATATATATATATATATATATATGTGAACATATATATATGTTTAACATGATGAAATGATATTTAAGTATCTCATTATGTATATTAACAATGAACTTTATACATAAAACAAGACTACTAACTTAAGAAATTCAAAACGATATCTATATGTAACGAATATCGTTATAATAACGTCTTACCATTTATATATCATATTAAGATATATTAACACACTATGTTATCATGATAACATAAAAATTTAACATCTCATTAAGTTTTATAACAATGGATTAATTACATTTAACAAGATCGTTAACTTAAAGGTTCTGAAACAACATGTACATGTAACGACTAACGATGACTTAACGACTCAGTTAAAATGCATATACATGTAGTGTATTAAGATGTGTTAATACACTTTTGAAAGACTTCATGACACATATCAAAGTACTTCTACTTAACAAAAATGCTTACAATTGCATTCTCATTCATTTTTATCAACAATTCTACTCGTATGCACCCGTATTCGTACTCGTACAATACACAGCTCCTAGATGTATATACTATTGGTATATACACATAATAATTCAGCTCTTAGCAGCCCTAGATAGTCAACAAATATGTGAAACCAACCATTTGGCAACTAGCATGAATGATTACACTAAAAATCAAACTAATGGAGCCTATATGATAAGCCCTCATTCACGTTTTCAACCATCACCATAAACACATTCACTTTTCAATTTTTATGCATCAAACTAATCTCTATCAAGTTTTCTCTTGATGTTCTAAGTGTTCTTCATCATCTTCATCAAAATCTACATCAATCTAGCTCAAAAATCCAAACATAAATCAACTTACAAAACAACTACTCAAGAAAACTTCAATAACACTTTCAAGTTTGCAAGTCTACTTCCAAGCTTTCAAATCCATTCCAAGTAATCATCTAAGATCAAGAAACCTTTGTTAATTACAGTAGGTTATCTTTCTAATTCAAGGTAATATCTATATTCAAACTTTGATTCGATTTCTATAACTATAAATATCTTAATTCAAGTAGTAATCTTACTTGAACTTGTTTTCGTGTCATGATTCTACTTTAAAAACTTCCAAGCCATCAAAAATCCTTTGAAGCTCAAGTTATTTTCTCATCATTTCCAGTAGGTTTACCTACTATACTTGAGGTAGTAATGATGTTCATAACATCATTCGATTCATATATATATATATATATATATATATATATATATATGAAATGTTCATAACATCATTCGATTCATATATATATATATATATATATATATATATATATAACTATCTTATTCAAAGATTTAAACTTGTAATCACTAGAACATAGTTTAGTTGATTCTAAACTTGTTAGCAAACAAAGTTAATCCTTCTAACTTAACTTTTAAAATCAACTAAACACATGTTCTATATCTATATGATATGCTAACTTAATGATTTAAAACCTGGAAACACGAAGAACACCATAAAACCGGACATACGTCGTTGTAGTAAAACAGGGGGCTGTTTTGGTTTGGATAATTAAAAACTATGATAAACTTTGATTTAAAAGTTATTCTTCTGGGAAAATGATATTTCTTATGAACATGAAACTATATCCAAAAATCATGATTAAACTTAAAGTGGAAGTATGTTTTTCAAAATGGTCATCAATATGTCGTTCTTTCGACGGAAATGACTACCGCTTTCAAAAACGACTTGTAACCTGTATTTTCGACTATAAACTTATACTTTTTATGTTTAGTTTCATAAATTTCAATTCATTATGAAACCATAGCAATTTGATTCACTCAAAACGAATTTATAACGAATAAATTATGGGTAAAACAAAATTGGTTAGATTTACTAGTTTAGCTACGAAAATTTTATAACAAATCTATACTAACCATAACTTAACTAACTTATATTGTATTATACATGTAATCTAACATATATTATGTAATCTTGATAGACCATAGACACATATACAATGTTTTGACATATCATATCGACGTCGTCTATATATATTATTTGAAATAATTATAGACACTCTATATGCGGTAATGCTCGAGTTAGCTATACAGGGTTGAGGTTGATTCTAAAATAATATATATACCTTGAGTTGTGATCGAGTCTGAGACATGTATACAATGGGTCGTGGATTGATTCGAGAAAATATATTGATTTATTTATGTACTACTAACTGTGGACTACTAATTGTGGACTACTAACGTTGGACTGCTAACTTAACAACTTAAAACGTCAACACATAATAAAAATGTTGTGAATATATTTCGATCATACTTTGATATATATGTATATATTTGTTATAGGTTTGTGAATCGACCCGTGGCCAAGTCTAATTCTCGACGAATTAAAAATCAGTGAAGGTGAGTTATAGTCTCACTTTTATTATCTAATATCTTTTTGGGATGAGAATACATGCAGTTTTATAAATGTTTTACAAAATAGGCACAAGTAATTGAAACTACATTCTATGTTGAATTGCTATACCGGATATCGACCTTGTTGAACTTGGTAGCCCATGAATTAGTGTTTATTATAATTGCCACTAATTGACGCGAATCCTAAAGGTAGATCTACGGGCTTTGACACGCCACAATCAGAGAATTTGAACTGCTTTAGTACTTCGATTTTTCTCTACAGACGAGTGGTTCTGTTTTGGGGATATTATAGATGCATTTTGTTAATGTCGGTTACCAGGTGTTCAAACATATGAATGATTTTTATACCAATGGCTATTTATGAGAAAGGAAATCTTGTGGCCTGTTATTACAATTTGATAAATATATAGGTTAAACCTATAACTCACCAACATTTTTGTTGACGTTTAAAGATGTTTATTCTCAGGTGATTATTAAGAGCTTCTGATGTTGCATGCTAAATTAAAGACAAGATTTGGAGTCAGCATGCTTGTATAATATTGTTTAAAAACTGAATTCGAGAACTTACTTTGTTGTAACATATTACTATTGTAAACCATTATGTAATGGTCGTGTGTAAGCGTGATATTTTAGATTATCATTACTTGATAATCTAGGTTATGTCCTTTAAATCTTTGTCGATAAAATAAAGGTTATGGTTTGTTTCAAAAACGAATGCAGTCTTTGAAAAACGTCTCATATAGAGGTCAAAACCTCGCAACGAAACCAATTAATAAGAAACGTTTATAATCAATATGAACGGGACATTTCATCTCACTCATTTTTCGGATATTTTTGTAAAATCTCGTAAAAACGAATATAAATATACATATATTTATGTTTTTATGTATATTTTTATTAAAAAAACTATAAAGTCAACGTAAGTCAACGTCCAAGATCTCCCCGAAATTATTTCGAGATGCCGAGATCTCCCTAAAAATGTCCAAACGAGATCTCCCCGAGATCCGAATTTCGATGAAAGTATCAGATACTACTTGATGACAGTCAGGAATTGGAATTTGAGTTACAGTTACTTTTGTACAAATTAGTCCATTACAACTCAATTACGGGAAGGGATATTTCCAAACAATCTTTTGATAGATCCACACAAGTTTGGTGATACTTTTCAATAATGCCCCTTCAATAAATTATAACAAAAAAAACTTGTGAACATCTCATTAAGGGCAGTTTAGTAAATCTGTGTGGATTTATCAAAAACATGTTTGGAAATATAACTCCCATTACGGGAATAACCCAACAATCATTTCTACCAAGTCAATACACTTATAAAAGAAAAACTTAACAAAATGGTCAAAGGGGTTGAACGGATCAAACGGGTGAAAGTTACAATGTATTTTTTTTAATTTAATTACATAAAATTATAAAACCTCCTAAATTGTTTAACTCCAACCTGACCATCAATTAATGTATGAAAATTTACGGTTACATAATTTTGCAACCAAAATTAACGCGTTAAGGTATTTGTACAAATAAATCAGGAATCGGATGACCGAAGCCGTCTTTGTTTTTTTTTTTGTTAAATACATCTTCTTCTTCTTCATTTCTTCAAGTCGTCGGGACAACTACCATTGGCCATCGCAACTAGAACCACCACCGGCCATAAGACACATCTGTATGTATGTATCTGTATCTATCTATGTTTTTGCTTTCAGATCGGTGTTATAATTACCTAATTACAGTCATTCATGATTTCTATTTTATTATATATCTATAATAATGTATTAAACAATCTTTAATGGTAGTAGTGCTGTGTGAATCACTTTGTTTCTTGTTTAATTAAAGCTTGAATAGATTAGGGTTTACGACTATATACTACAGTACAGTACAGTACATATGTTTGCTCTGATTTTTGGATGAATTTTGTTACTCATCTTCTTTTGAATGCAGTAAAAGAAGAGTATGAAAATTGATGATTATTATTAAAGCTAAATTGATTTATTTGCTTTGGAATTTATGACATTGTCATTTTTTTTTTTTTTTAAAAATAAATAAATAAAAATAAAAATATTTTGAATTGAATTGTTGAAAATCATCAATTAAAATTCAGTAGTCACTAACTGATAGAACTGCAATAAGCTGGGTAATTCGTTGATCTTGGAAATTATTGGCGAAATACATTAAATTTGAACATGACAAGTTATTTTTCAAGTTGTACTAAATCTGTTTGCTTTGCTTTCTAACTTACTACTAAAAACGAGTTCAAAGTGTACATCTTTTTTTTGCAACTTATCTTAAAATCCCATATACTAATAAATAAATGTAGAGTGTTGATGCCTTCCTAAGTTATGTGCTTCGGACATGGAAGTTTAAGAGCACGTTGCAAAGTCCTGCTAATAACGAAATTTAGTATAGCTCATGTTGGCTATGTAAAAAGAATGAGTTATAACTTATGTTGTTCTATCTTGATCAGGTTTGTCTAGAAAGTATAGTTGTGAGTACGAGTCAAACGAGATAGAGATATGAAAATGTCAAGGGTAACAAAGGTCGTAAAAGGTGAAGTTAACAACCATAATGCTTGGTGGTGGTTGAGTCACAAGGGTATTACGGGTCCATTCATTTGTGTTAGTTTATTTGCAATTCTTGTTCGACTGGCTGTATCCCTGCACCCATATTCCGGAGCTGGTGACCCGCCCAAATTTGGCGATTTTGAAGCACAAAGACATTGGATGGAGATCACAACTAATCTCCCAGCTAAAGAATGGTATCGCAACAGCACTGCAAACGATCTTAGTTATTGGGGACTTGATTACCCACCACTTACTGCTTATCAGAGTTACGTTCATGGTCTTGTTTTGAGATTCTTCCATCCAGAATCGGTTTCACTTTATACATCACGAGGCCATGAATCCTATTTTGGGTAAGTTATTTTTCATTCTAAACAGTTTTTGTATTATGTACCCATTATAGTATAATACCTATTGTTGCAGAACTCGGAATTACTCGGTCAAACTCGGTGAAAACTTGGGATTACTCGCAAATTCGGTCAAAGTCAAACTTGATCAACATTAAAGTTTAGACCGAGTACTCCCCGAGTAGCGATTTTTGCAACCTTGATAATACTTATATCTAAGTGAAACATTGCCAGCATATATCCAACTTCTCGTGTATCTTCTTGCAGAAAACTGCTAATGAGGTGGACAGTTTTAACCTCTGATGTCCTCACATTCTTTCCTGCAGTTTTATGGTTTATTATAGTCTATGCAGACCATTCAAGAGGGCATAAAAGTAACTTAGCATGGCAAGTTGCAATGATTTTACTTAACCCATGCCTCATCCTCATTGATCACGGTCATTTTCAGGCATGTGCAAAACTTTGAAGTATTTGTTACTATCTTTGTTTGCTGAAGTTATATTCTCATTATGCATTTTATAGCTATACCCTTTATTTATTTATGAAGTAATGTTTTAATTACAGTATAATTGCATAAGCTTAGGACTCACAGTTGGAGCTATTGCTGCTGTACTTTGTGACAAAGATCTTGTCGCTTCGTTCTTGTTTAGTCTTGCCCTCAACCACAAACAGGTGCGTATGACATCACCATGATATAATATCGTCGTGATAATATGTCTATATGTATACGACCATATAGTTGCTATGTATGCCTAAGTCTTTGTATAATTTTGCAGATGAGTGCTTACTATGCACCTGCATTTTTCGCCCATTTATTGGGTAAATGCCTAAAGCGTAAAAATCCACTTCTCGAGGTATCAAAGTTGGGCATGATTGTTATATCAACATTCGCTCTTGTTTGGTGGCCGTATCTCGATTCTAAAGTTACTGTATTAGAGGTACAAGCAACATATTCATAATCGTTAGGTTACATGTTGTTTCTTTTACGTACGTCAAATTATTTATTTATTTATTTATTTGACATTTTGATGCTTATTTTGAAGGTTTTATCCCGCTTAGCCCCGTTTGAGAGGGGGATATATGAGGACTATGTAGCTAATTTTTGGTGTACAACTTCAGTCTTGTTGAAGTGGAAGCGCTTGTTCACTACACATTCACTGAAACTATTATGTCTTACGTTGACCATTTCATCATGTTTGCCTTCTATGTTTCTGCAAATACGGGCTCCTACTAACCGATCTTTTCTGTATGGACTGCTCAATTGTGCGTTTGCATTCTATCTGTTCTCATTTCAAGGTATGCCAAGTATTTCATTTGCCTTCTATCATTAGAGCTTTATTTTTTATTACTATTTGTATAATTTTTTGGTTGTATTTACATTAAAAGATTGCAATAGATTAATGTGGCATGTGAAATAATTAACAAGTTATGACAAAGGAGATGCCCTCAGATTCCCACCCTAATGTAGGCTTGTAAATAGATGCTCGTGAGTTATATCTGATTTTGATAAATGCCAAATTTGAAATCTGAGTTTTATAACTCTTTTTGTTTTTGGATTTCGATTATACTCCCTCCACCCCTAATTTATTGGCCAATATTTCATTTTGTGATTTACCAAATTAATTGTCCACTTCCATAGATAGAAAAGAATAAGAGGATTAAGTTTTATTATGCCCTTAAAGTATGTGAAATGGGATTAAAGGAGAAAGAAAAAGTAAGGGTAAAACTGGAAAGTAAACAGAAAGTACAATACTTTTATGATATTTCCTTAAACTGTGTGTTTTTTCTGTTGACAATAAATATGGTACGAAGGGAGTAGTAAACAATGGTCAAAAATGTTTTTGTATCCACATTAAAGCCTAAGAAGACAAACTACTTATTCTTGAGGATGAAAGAGAGAGAAAACCTGCAATCATGTCTTTAGATGCAAGGAGGTAATATTTACACCCAAATATAAACTAACTACGTACACCAATAAAGTCATGTGTTGTAAAACAACATACATCATGCATTGTGGTGTTGATAGCATTTATTTTTTGGTGTACAAGTCTCCTCCACAAAACTAAATGTAAACAAGAAAGGATTCAACAATTAAATTCCTTAACTTTAAGTAGCTTATATTATGTAAATGAAGTCTATTTGAACTATATAGATAACTTATGTTTATATGAGTATAGTTTATAGTTTATACTATATATTTGATGAACTCATAGAGTATGTTGGACGTTATTATAATATATAGTGTTCACGCGATTAATAGATACTATGTTATACATACATATAAGTTCACGTATAATCATTTAATATATACTCAGTTATCAAAATCTCTTAATTTTATACCTGATCAAAGGACAAATTCCAAGTTATTTGAAATTTATAAATGTGTATGATATAGTTGTTACTCACTTTGAAACCATGTGAGTTTTTATAGTATCAATATGCTCGTGTGCTTTTTGTATTATTAGAGTTTAGTTCAGCTTATAAGCTGTATTATCTTTTACTTGGATAAAGAATACTAATCGTGTTGGTTATATTTTTTTGACAATTACAGTACACGAGAAGTCCATTCTTTTGCCTCTTTTGCCGGCAAGCATATTAGCCATAGAAGAACCGTTCCTTTTTCAGTGGCTTACCCAATTCGCGTTGCTCTCGATGTTTCCCCTTTTATTGCGTGACAACTTACTTCTTCCGTACATATCTCTCTACGGTATCTTCATCTTTGTTTATTATGCCCCCAACGGCAAACCCAACTCACCAAAGAATCATTATTCATCTCGTTTAACGTCGTTTCTGATTCCTTTTATTCTTTTTATATCTCTCGTTCTCCACGTTATTTACTTGACTGTAAACTCTCCGAAGAAATACCCGTTTCTGTTTGAAGCCATCATCATGCTTCTTTGCTTCTCTCAATTTGTTTTGATAGTTGTTTACTCAAACCGAAAGCAGTGGATTTTGTTGAAGCAGTCATCAGTTGGATCAAAAAAGAAGCAGTTTTGATATTGTAAGTCATCCTATATGATATAATGCTGATTCTGTGTGAGCATTTGTTATTAACAAGTGCAAGGACTTTTCAGGTATTGTAGAAACCAACTTGCTGACTCTGTTTTTGTCTCATATGCCTTTGGTGGAGTAAAAATTTGTTTGTACTAATCACATGATTTACAATCCGATAGTCACATGTTTAGTACTAGTTGGTTTTCAAACTGAGTTTAACAGATACTAATGTAATTCATTAACAGATAAGGATGCTTATAGAATGTGACACAGATCTTGTTGCATAAATGGATGATTATGTAATAGTTTCGATTTAACATTTATCTGTATGGTTATTGAATGGCGAAGTCAACTTAATAATTCTTTCAACTTGGTGTATGTTACATATAAAAATGTGTAAATATACCTATGTATTCTGCTATATTCTATATGAAACTGGGTAGCGGTTCCTGGTTGATCATATAGTTGTCTACATGCTTCTTCGCCTTGATTTTAGTTATACTTGTCAAACAGGTCGAGATGGGTCGGGTCGAGTCAAGGATCAAATGGGTTTGGGTCGAAATAGGTCGGGTTGGGTCCAAGATCAAACGGGTTTGGGTCGAATTGGGTTAGAATTAAAATGGATTGAATGGGTTGGGTCGAGACCCGGGTCAAGTTGGCTCAAGACTCGGGTCAATTGGGTCGGGCATGTAAAATTGTTCTTGTTTGTAATTTGTAATTTTTGATGTATTACTTCTGAGCACGCGCCCCAGGAGTGCGCCTAGAAAATCGTGCCTCGAAAAACGTTTCTCGAAAAAACACCCCTCGAAGCATTCACAGGACAACTCACATTACCAATGAAAAGATCGATGAAAAAGACCTCAGTTTAATCCAAAATTTTGAAGAACCCTTCGAAGCATTCACAGGACAACTCACATTATTACCAGAAGAAATGAAAAGACTATTATGTAGTCAAATCTCTCATGCACCAAACCATAATTGTGAGTACTGTTCAAACGCAGGCGTAGCCATGAGATAAAAAGCCATCAATCGCAGATATTTCCCTTTTTGGCAAGGGGAGGGATTACCATCAAAAATAATAAAGACGTGGGTCCCACGTGTGTCATAGTAATAAATATCAATTATGTAATATATTAAGTGTGTAGGTCATGTAGACCATAGTCATGATGCGTGTAATAAGTGTGTAGGTCATGTGGTCTATCGGAATCAATAATGTAGTCGAACGTGTACAGTGTGTGTTTAAAGAAGTCTAGTGCTCGAGCCATAGCAGTCATGTCTTAAAGACTAGCAATAGTGCGTGGATCCCAGAGCATCTGTAAATAGTGTCAAGGCTCCTCTACATAAGGAGACCTCAATTGTAATGTTTTTTGGAAAAAGGGGACGGTACCCCGGAGAATTTTATACCATCAAAAAACGAAAAGTACATGGGGGGATGATTTTTAGTGAACCATCCGAAACACTATTACACTTTCTACCAAACTAGAAAGCATAGAAAATAAAACATTCACCATAATTCATCCCTATACCAATAAAAGACAAAGTCTATACAATCACCAATACCATTTCTATAAGACCTATGACTCATAACCAATTGAAGAACCACCTGCAAGAAATGACATTTTAAATTCAAAACACAATGCATACCTTTATACTTCAAAGTGATCCATATCCTTGGGCATGACTCTAAAGAATCCTGCTCTTGATCTTTCAAATCTTTTATCTCTTTAATCTTAGACTCCCTTTGACTTTGCTCCAAAAGACACACCAACATTTCCAGAATGGGATACCTACAAAATTTAACAAACAAAAAAACCAAGTAACAATATAATGTTCTAATTTTATACATATTCCTTAATATTCCTAACCAATGACCACGAACATTTTGACTAATATAAGTCAAACCTGCATATAACCAAAATACCCTATACCACAAGATCCACCTACATATCCAGCAGTAAATTGACTCAACAATTTAAACTAGTATTTATTTGAACCATGACACTCTCCATACCAAAATTCCAAATACCAGCTGCATTTCTGACCTGATCTGAGTTGTTTATCTTAAGACCCTCTAGCCTTAACCTAATCACTTCTTGAATAACACTACAAACAGCATCAACAGTTCTTCGATCACCTTTAAAAATTCTGAAATTTCTTTCCTGCCAAATGAAGTATATAATTGCAGCAACCACCAATCTTCCAATAATACTCCATATGGATTTGTTACATGGGATTTTAACAAAATGATCAATAGGATCATCCCATGTCAGTTGGCCTTCAATAATTATGTCTATCATATCATCAGCCCTAGCTTTACCTTTAAAATATTTCCACACATCTTTGGCATATATGCAATCAATAAACAAATGTACGTGTGAATCTTTAACAGAGTTGCATAAGGGGCAAACCTGGCAGTTAATCATATCCCATTTCTCCATTCTATCTTGGGTAGTAAGCCTCGACTGGACCGCCAACCATAGAATAAATCCATGCTTTGGTATATTTTGAGAGAACCAAATAAGTTTATGCCATTTAACTACATCCCTGTCTTCTCTAATATCTTTCCAAGCATTATTAACACTAAAATTAACCAATTTCCCCTTATTATCACGCCACATAACAGAATCAGTGGTGCCAGCTTTATAAATAGGATTGTAGGCATTTAAATTAGTATAAAAATTTTCAGTAAGCTCCTCCGGCCAAACCCATACTCCATTTTTAAAACAGCTGCTAACGGTACATCTCCTGTTTAGCCTAGTAGCATATATTTGTCTATTTGAAAACAGGTTACACAAAGGCCCTTCTGGATGCCAATTGTCAAACCAAAAGGAAGTTTTTTGACCATCCCCAATCTCGTGAACAAATTTTAGTCTAAATTTACTTCTTAGACATAGGATACTCCTCCAACTATAAGAGTCATCATCAAACATTTTAACATCCCATATACTTTTTCCCTGAAGTTTATATGTGTTAATCCATTTAACCCATAAAGAACTCTTGCCACAAATAACATTCCACATATGTTTTGCTATAAAAACAGTGTTCCACTCATATAAAGATTTAAGGCCAAGACCACCCTGAAGTTTAGGTAAGCAAACAGTTTTCCAGGCAACTTTTGCCATCCCTCTGCTTTGATCATATGATCCCCATAAAAACTTCCTAAGCATCTTTTCTATGTCATATATCACCGTTTTTGGGAGTAAAAACATGGACATCCAATATACTTGCATAGATTGCAAAACTGAGGCAACAAGCTGCAGTCTACCGGCATAAGACAAAAACTTATTCCTCCAATCTTTAATTCTTTTCCTGACATTATCCACCAAAACACTACAATCATTGCAATAAAGCTTAGAGGATATAAGAGGAACACCTAAGTACTTAACAGGGAGATTACCAACCACAAAGGACATAATCTGACAAATATCTAGCTTATTACCCTCATCAACATTGCCCAAGAATATAGTACTCTTGGATACATTGGGAATTAATCCAGAATATGACCCAAACTCATCTAGAGCCTCTTTTAAAACCCTAACAGAATTGGGAGTACTTCTACAAAACATCAAAAGGTCGTCAGCAAAACATATATGAGTCAGTTTAAGCTCACAACACTTAGGGTGATATTGAAATTCACCATTTTCCTCAATTTTTCTCTTAATGCACAAATTCAGAACTTCCATTACAAGTGTAAATAGATAAGGAGACAAAGGATCACCCTGCCTGATACCTCTTTTACCCTTAAAGTATCCATGTTGACCACCATTGACCGAAATTGCATAGGAAGGAGTAGACACACAATTTATAAGCCACCTTATCATAATATCATGAAAACCAAACATCTTCAAACACTGCTCAAGAAATGACCAATCAACAGTGTCATAAGCTTTCTGAATATCAACCTTAAAAGCACATCTAGCCTTACCCTTTTTCCTTTTATACCCCTTCATCAATTCCTGAGCTAATAAGATATTGTCACTAATATGCCTACCAGGGATAAAGGCAGATTGGTTTTCATCAACTACATCATCAAGACAACCCTTAATCCTATTAGTAAGTATTTTACTAATGATCTTGTAAATAACATTACAGCATGCAATTGGTCTAAATTCAGAGGCAAACCTTGGGCATTCAATTTTAGGAACAAGAGCAATAAGAGTAGCATTAACCTCACCAAGAAGATTACCATTTAGGAAAAACTCGCTAACAGCTTGAAACACTTCATTTCCAATCACAGGCCACGCAGCTTTAAAAAATTTAGCTCCAAAACCATCTGGTCCAGGAGATTTTATATCATCTATATCCCATAAAGCTTCTTTAACTTCTTTCATTTCAACCATTCTAACCATATCCCAAGCCTTCTGAGCATCAATCTTTCTATGAAATAAATCATTAGGCCTATCTATGGTCCTAACAGGTTGGTTCTTCCCCAATAGACCTTCATAATACTTAACAATTTGATTGGGGACATCATTACCCTCAAATCTGTTGCCCTGCAAATCATGAATAACCTCAATTCTACTTCTGTTGACCCTACTTTTTACAAGTTTGTGAAAGTATGCAGTATTAAAATCCCCTTCCTTTAACCACTGAACTTTGCATTTTTGAATCAATTGTTTTTCTTCATCAACAGTAGCTTGTTTATAATGTTTATAGCATTTACATTCCTCATTTCTGATCAATTGGTTGTCAGGATCTAGCAGGACCTTACCTTGAATATCAGATAACTCCTGCCTAAGGTTTATCACATTAACCGAAACATCCCCTTTAACCCTACTAAGAATCCTCAACTTCTTCTTAGCTTCTTTCATCTTAGTGACCACAGAATACATTGCATAGCCAGGAACTAAATTGCTCCAAATATCAGAGACTAGTGGTAGAAACTCTTCTTTGGTTGCAAGATGATTACTAAATCTAAAAGATTTAGCTCTTTTTCTATCCATATTAGGAATGGTCACCACCATAGGGCAATGATCAGAAGTAACAAATGGTTGAATTTCAACAAAAGCTTTAGGAAAGCTAGATAGGAATGGAGAATTGCACATCACCCTATCCAGTTTGCTTAAAATCCCCTTATTAGGACCAGTAGCATGTGGCTTTTGTATCCAGGTAAAATGAAATCCAGAATGGTTAAGATCTTCAACCTCAATCTGCTCCACACACTCCCTAAACTCCAGCATTTTCCTTGATATCCTGGAACTGCCAGTTGACCTATCTTCTGGGTTTAACCATGCATTAAAGTCACCCATCACGATCCACTTATCTTTACCAATTACAGACTTCAAAATACCCAGATCTTTCCACAAGTTTCTCCTTTCTATATCACAACTAGAACCATAGACAAAAGAACAGAAGAATTCTTTACCACTACTCAGTTGATTAACTTTGCAATGGATCAGTTGGTTAGTAGTATGTAATATATTACACACTACCTCATTTTGATCCCAGCCAATTAAAATTCTGGTCCTCCCATTACAAACCGCACTATTAGAACCCCAATTCCAATTAGAACCATAGACAAAAGAACAGAAGAATTCTTTACCACTACTCAGTTGATTAACTTTGCAATGGATCAGTTGGTTAGTAGTATGTAATATATTACACACTACCTCATTTTGATCCCAGCCAATTAAAATTCTGGTCCTCCCATTACAAACCGCACTATTAGAACCTCAATTGTAATGTTTGAAGCAGGTTGTATTTGATAATAAACCTCACTGGTTTTCTCTGTTAAGTCTTTTAGATTCTGAATAGCAGAGCTATCGTCGTTGAGTCCTAACGGATTCTGAATATCGACATCTATCCATATAGTAGACACTTCATTCATTATATATATTCACATACACCGAATACAATTCTATTCATATCATTCATATCACTTCGTAATATTACTTCATATTCATAATTCATATTGAATACGGAGTACTTTGTATCAATCCATATGCATGCATTGCATTAATACCCCTGTCTCCCATATTTATATATTAAGTTATCACGAATTCTCAAACAATAATAAATCACCCGTATGACATCTATATTATCAATACAGTCCGAATCTTTACGAATCCGTTACAAAATTTAAGCAACAATTCCGCAGCAACGAACGTATCTCTTCCTGACAGCCATTTTTATATTATTAGGAAACCAAATGTATTTATATAGTAAAAAAAACGGAAAAAAAAAAGGTTGATAGCGACCTCTGAAATAGTGTTTCCAAGTCTATTGCCCAATAGGAGTGTCCAATTTCGACTTTCATTTTCTAGGATTGATTATATGTATAACATCGATTTGTTAATAATCAATTGCAGAGTGTTTTCACCCGTTCATTGTTGGTTGCAATGGTGATGAACAAGTATAAGTTGAAGAATGATTTTAAAAGCTATAATTTATCTTGCATGGGATGTAGTGCAGGATTGATCTCGAACGTAGTTGTCATTACTAATGAGATATCTATAAGGAAGCTAAAGGGGGAGAAATAAGAAAGGAGATGGATTTTGGCAAATAGCAGTTCGTACCGGTTTAAGTGTAAAAGCGTCGTGTAAACATTTAACCAGACCATTGAACCTCCATCGCATGGTGCTATTAACACTTGAAATGATATTTGTTAATAAACTATATCTCCTTTCTTCATATATTCTCCCATTAAACCAAACCAAATACATTCAATCTAACACGTAACAAATTCTAGTATTTAATGGTAGCTTATGACAATGGTTTTTCTTTTTGTTGTGTTTCTACACGAGAATCAGGGGAGGATCTTAGTGTATCCGTAGGGTGGTATCTGTCTCACCTAGATTTTGAAGAAAAAAAAAATACCAATTTTTTTTTTTACTTAAAAATAAGGTTTTTAGTATTTACCCCCTGTCATTAGTTTTACCCTTTTGAAGTCGGTTCAAGTTCCGTCACTGACGGGAATGAGAATATGAAATGTATAACTTGGAAACGAATTCAAATGGTTTGATTGTATGGAAGTAATGTCACATAGTTTGGTAAGTGTTTTGGATAGACAAAATTGCACGGATGGTCCATCATGTTTGTATCAAAATGCACTGTTAACCTTTATCTTTTTTTTCCGACTTCGATGACCTTGAACTATCACTTTTCGACATGGATGACCCAACTACTAACACCCGTTAGTTTTTGAACGTTAAGTACGCTCACATGCCAAGCACGTGAGGGCAGTTTCGTCCACAAATGCTTTATTCGTTGGAGAATAACCATGGACCATGCACGTATATAAAACTTATATTCAAACTTTTCTCAATCTTTATTAATCACGCATATTCAACCCATGAGCCTTTATCAAATCAGGTCATTTTCGGTCTCGTATTTTTAACCCGCTAGCATAACTAGTTAAATGTCAGGTAATGAAAAACAATTAGATCAATGGATCAAATGTGATCAGAAGAATGAATAACTCTAATGTACTTACGAAAATTTATGGTATCAAACATACAAAACATAAAAAAACTATAAATCAATTATTGTAATTATTGTAGTGTATTATTACATAAAAATGATTATGGTTTCCATGGTGGTGGAGCCATCGGATACAATGGCAGAATGATCGAAAATATAGAGTTCTTGTCAACTCCATCACTACCTGTGGTTGCTGTGAGTGACATAAGTGCAGCAACTAAACCTGAATTTCCTGCCAAGTTAGTTCCGTGTAGCTGTAATTCGAACGCACATCCTTAAACTTGTCAAAACGGTCTGGACAACCAACCATAGCTTCTGTAACGATGTTTGGGTTAGTATATTGTATTTTTAAAGTACATGAATAAAACTTAATAATTATTAATGAATATTATATCAAGTTTGAATATGCGTACGTGATTAAAAAAGATTCAGAAAAATTTGAATATAAGTTTTATATACGTGCCTAGTCTGTGGTTATTCTCAGAATAAAATATTTGTGGACTAAACTGCCCTCACGTGCTTGGCATATGAGCGTACTTGACGTCCAAAAACTAACGGGTGTTAATGGTTGGGTCATCCATGTTAAAAGGTGATAGTTCAGGGTCATCTAAATCGAAAAAAAAAAGATAAAGGTTAACCGTACATTTTGATACAAACATAATAAACCATCCCTGCAATTTTGTCTTTTGGCTAATTAAGAAGAGTTAACGGTTTATTGTTGTAATATGTACACAATTTTTACACATTTTATTTACTATACTTTGCGAACTTTAAAAATTTCTATTGTACTTGCATTTTATAAGTAGTTTATATTTTAATGTCTTAAGCTAGTGTTTTATTAAGCCTCATTCTTTTTAAGTTTCTATAAATACAAATATCAATCAAAGTATATAGCAATCAGACGCTATGAACAAAGGATACAATCATATATACGATTAAGCAACAAACAAACAATTTATATTGAGACAATAATTACAACGCTTTTGTTAAAGATACAACACTGTAATGAAATCTTTGATCTTTAGCAATAACCATGAAATGTACACCACAATCCCCTAACTAGCGACTAGTAAGGATTAGATACCAAAACCACGCACATTTGAACAAGCACATAGGGTTGCAAAACTAAAATTTCCAAAACTAGCGACTAGACGGTGGTACCTGAACATTCCAGAACTAGAAATTTCCAAACATTTATAGGGACATAGGGTTGTATGTTATCACAACCACTACAGTTATAAATAAGACTCGACATGATATATGTCTTGTCGATAAAAAGCATTATGTCGCTCCTAACTGTTCAAATTTTTTAGCTAAGTGAATCACCGCTCGAATTCGCTGAAGAGGCGGTCAACCCATTTTAAGAATCACACAAGCAAAAAAAGAAGCAATTCTTTTACTTGAGCTTAAGGGGGAAAAAAAGTGGCAGGTATATGTTTTTTTTTTTTTTTTTTTTTTTTAATTAAGAAAAAAGCTTAAAAGACAATATGGGGTCGTTTTTAGAAGAGAGATTGAGGGCGATTTTGTGAATAAATGGGAGCATGGTCAAAGTCAGTAATAATTTATTAAATTGATTCCAATGGTAAAAAATAATCCAGTTTCAGTTTCAATTCTTTTTTATTGAGCTAAAATAAAAAAATAAATATATACCTTTTTAGGTAGTGGGTTTGTTATAAAATTATGGTTTCTTTTAGTCAACATTACAAACAACTTGTGTTTATGTATGTCAAAATAGGCAACCATGGTTCAATGGTCAACTTGTCCGGCCAGCCAACTAGTCCCCGACTGACTACAACCTTGCACATATGTAGAGTCTACTAGCCTTGATTCACAGATTAGTTTCTACCTATGTTTTTAAAATAGGTAATATTTTGATTTTAGTCCATACGTGTTGAGGCCGAATTGAAGCCAAGTTTAAACCTGAGTTCGTTTGGATTTGTGAAACACAAGTATAGCCCAAGCTACTAGCCAGGTAAACTTGAGCACCTGGCTCGTGTACACATTTTTTCAACCTAGGTTTGGTCAATAAAAAAAGTCATAGTACAAATTAAAGGGATTCCCATAAGGCAGAACATAACATGTCAAGGAACCTAACCAGAAGTCACATAGTTATCGAAAGACAACAAATAAGTCTTGAATTCTAGGCAGGAAAGGGCCTCAAGATTGTGCAGAATCATACAAAAGTCTCTGGAGTCTGGTTGAGTCTGGTCAGCACGAAAGTTGGGAAATTAGGTGTCTTGCAAAAGGTGTGGTAAATCATGGTCCGAGTCCGAGAATGCGACAGGGTCTAGGGTCCATACTGATAAGGTGGTGGTTCAGGGTAATGGCCTTGTTGTGTTGGGTAGGGTGGATGAGTACTAGTGGTGGTCGTTGTGGTAGGGCCGTGATATGATGTGTGTGAATCGGGAAAGAGACCTTGCTGAGTACCATAGGGGACCGGTGCACCTGGACCACCGTATCCTTGGTATATGTCGCTAGGGTTCAATGGTTGGGAAGAACCATGCATCTCAGCAACAGGGTCAGCACCAACAGCATATGGATCTTGCGGTTTTAGCCTTGCTCCTGGAACCTGTATATCAAAACAATAACTGATTACTTTAAGTCTGTACTTTCAGAGTGACTTGTGAATGGTCAAGATTCTGACCAACAAAAATGAGAAAATATTATCGGTTTGGATAATGTACCATCGAATAAAATAAGTTTCATATGATTACTTGGACCCTTATGAGCCCACCGGTCCTTAAGTGCAAGGTTGGAGAACTCGCGAGTCGGGAGTACTCGGCTGGCACTTTTTGGAGAGTATTCTGCAACTCACTCGGGGAGTACTCGAACGTTGACCAAGTTTGACTTTTTGACCTATTTTGTTTGAGTTTTAACCGATTTATTTAGTGGTCTCAAGTTTTGGCCGAGTAATCCCAAGTTATGACCGAGTTTGAGCGAGTTTGACCGAGTAATTGTACCGGGTACTCAGACCGATCTTAAAACCGAGTACTCGCCGAGTTTTACCGAGTTCAACAACCCTGCTTAAGTGTTTGATAATAAGATCAACTGTACCAGTTTACCTACTACCTTGATTAAGCATCAGAGATCTTAAATATGAATTGGTCCAAACATGTCAAACTTCTAGGAAGAAAATGGAGACAACGGATATGGTAAAAAAAAAAAAAGGTAACGGCAGTTATTTAACAGATTCAATAGTATTTAACGGCTATAGATCAGACAAGCATTTGAAATGATAATTTGCAAAATGTTTCTCGATTTCGTAAGCTCAGATCATAGACGACCCCATTTATATGAGTTTAAGATCTTCTAAAAGTTAAACTAATAAAGTAAGCTTGCATGATATCAATGAATAATTATATGGTGCAACTATGAAAGTAATTCAAAATTCAAAAGAGAATACTCATTTCAACTTCTGGATTGAAACAATCACGATTGTTAGCTTAACCAATTGCTTGATCTTACTTTACGTACATTATAGTAACAAAACACATAAAGCCATATAGCCAGATAAGTAATATGTGTACGACATTAATGCTTAACAGGATGTCAATGGTTCGAGTTAGTATATAAGAGATCGAAAAGTTTAACAACTAACTGACCTCACTAATGTTGTGAGCTCCAGATGCCATACCAGAAACTTGTCCACTGTTTGGCATCTTAAAATCAACAAGACCAGGATACCTATATAAAACATAAACAAAAATATTGATCCAGCTAACACGTAACAAAAAGGTGATAGGTTGGTATTATAAATGAATTGATTGATTGATTTGTAAGTAAGCCGATTTGAGTTGTTTTCTCTCTCGTGGGTCAAACGGTTATTAAATCACCCAAAGCGTTTCTTTCAAAAACAAAAAATCTTGCAGGTCACGGTATTAAAAAAACATATATTAATATTATTAGAACAACTTAATTACAATATTGTATCTACAGACACAATAATATTAGTATTAATCCAAAAATGTTTGCATGTCGACCAGATCATACTAAAATTACCTGTCTGGACCACTATTGTAGAAAACCCCCATTACCCAGACCGATCTGATTTTCCAAAATCCGTTTACTTAATCAGTCAACGCCGGTTAATAGGTCAAAATTGGATTTGTTGGTCAAATTTGAAAAATTAGTCAACATTATAATATGAAACAACTACTTTACCCAGGGGCACGTGGAGGAAGTGGGTAACCATGAGGATCGTATTCCCTTGGAGGAGCTGGATAAGGATGAGGTTCATAATCCCTTAGATAATTAGATTCATACTCTCTTCCAGCGCCCTTCATATAAAATAAAATATAAGATAATATTTAGCGATACAAATAATAATTATCATTTGAAAATCATATAAACTAAGGCGGGAAATATGTATATGTATCTTCAAAAAACGGGGATAGCAATTTACAGCAAAAACATCATACAATATTTTTAATAAGGAGCAAAGCAATTTAGACTAACCTTAAAAGGTGCATAACCACCTCGTATGCCACTAGTAGGAGGTGGACCTTGACTAGCGAAGCTTCCTCGTGGCATGAATCCTGGTAGTGGAGCAGGCTCGGTTCCTGGTTTTGCATCTCGGAGACATCGAGCTCTATATCTTGATGCTATCTCAGCTAAAGCATCTTTAGCCACACCAAAACTCCCAGAAACCTAATATTGTAATAGTAAGCTGTAGCACGCTTGTTTGAAAGATTAAAAGTAAAAAAATTAAAAATAAAAAGCAAATCACCTGCACAAGCTCATCATCTTCACCAGCACATTTGGGTTTTTCTTCCTTAGAGTAAACACGGATGTCTGCTCTTGTTCTTCTCCTCATCTCATTGATCACTTGACCACCTTGTCCAATGATGCAACCAACTTTATTAGATGGAATAAGAAGTCTTGAAGTTATCAGACCTTTCTCATTCGGTTCACTTATTTTATCTTGAAGATATAGAACTGCATCGATCGTTTGTGACCTTGTGTTCCTTAAAACCTGACATGAATCACAGTCACAGTAAGCATTGATTGACGATCCATTTGTAGTAGAGTTGGCATTACCCATTTGACAAGATATGGGTCAACTCAGTTTATGTTTTAGCTATGACAAGTTATATAAAACTAGATCTAATCACTGTTGTAAAAATCCCTGATTACTCCTTTTTAAGAACATACCGACCCAATTTTCCAAAATCCATTTAATTAATCGGTCAATGCCGGTTAAAGGGTCAAATAGGAATTGTTGGTCAAAGTTAATATTGGTCAACATTATATAAGTCTACTAGAATTTTAGAGTTTTTGAAGTGTTGAACGATTAAATTTATGTTTTAAATAATTATGTTAAAGTTTATGTTTATGGTTTTGTTTTATATATAGAAATTTTAATTTTGAAAATAATTACTCGTATTTAAATGTATAAAAAAACTCCAATCTGATTAATCCCCCGAGTTGCTGATTACTCCATACTCCCTGAGTAGCGAATTTTGCAACCTTGGATTTAATAAAAACACAGTTTGAACAGGCAAAGTTGCCCAAAGAGTATTCTTTAAATGCATATAAACTCCTTAATTGTTTTATTCAGTAGAAATTATAGTTTAAAAAATAAAACTATTCTAATCGTACCTGATACACTATTTTACAAAAAATTTAAATAAAAAATCAAACGATTACAGCAACTACCCAAAACTTCTTGACACGTTACCCAACCTGCCCATTCTGTAACCTCTAATTTGCATTGTTAAATTGATACTAATGATTAACTAATTGCATATATGCAAACATTCTTAAAGATCACACGTTACTGACCTCAAATGCGGACACACAAATGACTCGCTCATCCGACTCTGCGGATGGTTCATCCACATGTATGCTTGTTCTAGTTTCTTGTTGTAACTGCCTTACATTAGCGCCCCCTTTACCAATTAGCCCTCCAATTTTAGCTGCTGAACAAAGAATTTTCATTGAAAATTCAACTGGAGTATCCTCACCAGCATGATCACCATTAAAACCATCGTTTCCAAATCTGGGAGGCTCGTTACTATACATGCCCATCCATGGTAAGGGTTGTGCACCACGTGCATTTGAACCACGATCAGGCCGCATGAAATTCATAGAAGGCATATTGTCCATGGGGGGACCAGGACGATGCGAACCGTGGCCACCGCTGCTGTGGAAACTTGATGGAGGTTTGTCCTTGCGTGGATTATGATGCAACAATGTAGTCACTTCGTGCAGAGCTCTTTTTGCAATAGCTGGTGTAGCTGATATCTGAATGGTTAAAAGATAAGTGAGATATATGTTCCTCACAGATGCATCGATAAAAAAATATAGAGGCATATGTATCTGTCACTCACGTACAAGATGTAAAATTAAGCGTGTAGCAACAGTGTTTTTGTAGTAGCCAAAATAATAATAATAAATAATAATCATAATAATCATGATTAATAATAATAATAATAATAATAATAATAATAATAATAATAATAATAATAATATAATAACAATTAACAATAAAAGATGAAAGATACTCCGTAATAATTAATACTGTAATAATTACATAAAAGGATTTATCTAACGACACCCCGTTGTGATATTTTTTATTTTATAGGGGATCTTAGTCCTTTATTTATAGTTCTTGCATTAACCGGTCTCGGGTATTTTAGCATGCATAAGTGTATAGTACATGACGGAAAGGGTTGTCGTTAAAGTGCATATATTATATTGTACATTTGAATAACCGCCACCAAAAAGTCAATATTAACCATAATGTACAATACACTTATGCATGTCAACGAGAAACCTTAGGGTTGTCGTTAAGGTCGTTAAGGTGCATAAATATATTGTATATTTGAATAACCACCATCAAAAATTTAATATTAACCAATATGTACAATACACTTATGCATGTTAACGACAGCCGGTGCATAATTGTACATAAAAATTACAATTAAAAGTAAAGATCATATCTCGATTGTTAAACAGATAATATCTCGATAGTTAAAGAGATGATATCTCGATTGTTAAATATGAATAATCAATAGTAAAACAAAAAATAAAGATTATATCTCGATTGTTAAAGAGATGATTGCATATAAAAGCTGGCCAGTTGTCGTATTCACGAATTCTTTTTACCTTGTGAGGAGGTAGAAAATACCATATTACCGCTAATAAACAAAACGTTGGTAAGTTTTTAATACAATTAGTCAGTTAATAAGTCCCAGTATATAAAGTGGATAGAATCATAGAACACACACTCCTCATGTTTCTGTAGATAGACACAACATATACATAATACATAATCAGTATAAAAATAAGATAATTACCTGCACCAGTTCATCAGTACTCAAAGCACATGTAGGAAGCTGATCTGTAGGTAAAACGCGTATGCTTGCACCAGTCTCACTCCTTAATCTCTGAATGACATCACCTTTCTTCCCCAAAACACACCCAACAGTATTATTTGGAACAAGCATACGTGCAGTTACAACCGTACCTTCATCAGTTTCAACTACACCAATCAAGTCTTCCGCAACAATCTTATCATGAATTTTTAAAAAAGCAGCTTGGGCTGCACAATACAACTCCAACTCATTGTTATTTTGTAACGGCAGCATTGCAGAAGGACTGGATACTGTTATTACTCTTTCTTCTGAACCAGGTACTGTTTCAGCAACACTGATTTTAGCTTGCGTTTCTTCTCGTAAAGCTTTGATTATTCCACCACCTTTTCCAATTACACCACCGATTTTTCCTATTGGACATAATATTCGGTAGCTTGTTTCTGGAGTATGAGAGGTTTCAGAAGATGGGTCACCAAATTTGCCTCTTTTATTACCACCTTGCTTATTACGGGAGTTAGGTCGTTTCTTGAAAGATGATCTCATGTTCCCTTCGATACAGCCACAAAATCTATAACTGAACCACAAATGAAATATATAAAACGTGAATATAAGTTCAAAAAAATCTGGGAAATCTAAATATAAGCTACTGAATTCAGGAATTGTATTTAATTTGTTGAGTATTTAAGTTAGTTCTCCATATACGAAAGTGACCCTAGATCTCTAAGTCATCCATAAGGCCAACCATCTGGTGCAACATAAATTTATAGTTCCATTTCTTTTGCAAGAATCGAGATTCGACTCAACGAAAATTATTATTGATAATTTTAAGTAAACCAGATTGATAATGAAGTAGATCCACACATTATTATCAGCACACTTACCAAATGCATACTTTTTGGTTGTTCCCAACTACGCCTAAAGCATTTTTTTTTTTTAATAATTTATTAGGATTGGATAAAACAGAACCCATACGTTTCATGCTACACCAGAACAGTATTTGATTAATTTCACAATTCGACATCTATTCTATTCTATTCTATTCTGTTTACTGATTATAAGAGAAAGATGATTAAAATTACTATTAAACTTGAAGAAATATATCAAATTTAGAACCCAGAATAAACTATGTATTATGATTATGATTATTATGTTAATGTTAATGTTAATTTATTTAGAATTCCAGCAATTGAGAAATAAATAAATATTAGATAAAGACGTACCAAATGAAGAATCGTTAAGGGAAATTCACCGAAAGAGATAATCTGGAAGTTGAAATTAGGGCTATATTTCGTGTTATGTTTTCATTTTGTTTTCGGATCCTTGGTTTGGGCGTTCTATTTATTGATGTGGGCCGAAATGGACTTGCTGTGAATAACAAAAAGGTACTCCGTAAGTTATGGGAAATTGTTTAAAATACCCTTTTTTTTTTTTTTTTTATTTTTTTTTTTTTTTTAGGCTTCAAACAAAATACATTTTTTTTTAAAAAATTGTCTTTTTACACCATTCGGGGACATTAACAAGATGCATATATAAGAATATCCCCATCATTCCGGGACACCCTTCGGATATGATATAAATTTCGAAGTACTAAAGCATCCGGTACTTTGGATGGGGCTTGTTGGGCCCGATAGATCTATCTTTAGGATTCGCGTCAATTAGGGTGTCTGTTCCCTAATTCTTAGATTACCAGACTTACTAAAAAGGGGCATATTCGATTTCGATAATTCAACCATAGAATGTAGTTTCACGTACTTGTGTCTATTTTGTAAATCATTTATAAAACCTGCATGTATTCTCATTCTAAAAATATTAGATTTTAAAAGTGAGACTATAACTCACTTTCACAGATTTTTACTTCGTCGGGAAGTAAGACTTGGCCACTGGTTGATTCACGAACCTATAACAATATATACATATATATCAAAGTATGTTCAAAATATATTTACAACACTTTTAATATATTTTGATGTTTTAAGTTTATTAAGTCAGCTGTCCTTGTTAGTAACCTACAACTAGTTGTCCACAGTTAGATGTACAGAAATAAATCGATAAATATTATCTTGAATCAATCCACGACCCAGTGTATACGTATCTCAGTATTGATCACAACTCAAACTATATATATTTTGGAATCAACCTCAACCCTGTATAGCTAACTCCAACATTCACATATAGAGTGTCTATGGTTGTTCCGAAATATATATAGATGTGTCGACATGATAGGTCGAAACATTGTATACGTGTCTATGGTATCTCAAGATTACATAATATACCATACAAGTTGATTAAGTTATGGTTGGAATAGATTTGTTACCAATTTTCACGTAGCTAAAATGAGAAAAATTATCCAATCTTGTTTTACCCATAACTTCTTCATTTTAAATCCGTTTTGAGTGAATCAAATTGCTATGGTTTCATATTGAACTCTATTTTATGAATCTAAACAGAAAAGTATAGGTTTATAGTCGAAAAAATAAGTTACAAGTCATTTTTGTAAAGGTAGTCATTTCAGTCGAAAGAACGACGTCTAGATGACCATTTTAGAAAACATACTTCCACTTTGAGTTTAACCATAATTTTTGGATATAGTTTCATGTTCATAATAAAAATCATTTTCTCAGAATAACAACTTTTAAATCAAAGTTTATCATAGTTTTTAATTAACTAACCCAAAACAGCCCGCGGTGTTACTACGACGGCGTAAATCCGGTTTTACGGCGTTTTTCGTGTTTTCAGGTTTTAAATCATTAAGTTAGCATATCATATAGATATAGAACATGTGTTTAGTTGATTTTAAAAGTCAAGTTAGAAGGATTAACTTTTGTTTGCGAACAAGTTTAGAATTAACTAAACTATGTTCTAGTGATTACAAGTTTAAACCTTCGAATAAGATAGCTTTATATGTATGAATCGAATAATGTTATGAACATCATTACTACCTTAAGTTCCTTGGATAAACCTACTGGAAAATATAAAAATGGATCTAGCTTCAATGGATCCTTGGATGGCTCGAAGTTCTTGAAGCAGAATCATGACACGAAAACAAGTTCAAGTAAGATCATCACTTGAAATAAGATTGTTATAGTTATAGAAATTGAACCAAAGTTTGAATATGATTATTACCTTGTATTAGAATGATAACCTACTGTAAGAAAAAAAAAGATTTCTTGAGGTTGGATGATCACCTTACAAGATTGGAAGTGAGCTAGCAAACTTGAAAGTATTCTTGATTTTATGTAACTAGAACTTGTAGAATATATGAAGAACACTTAGAACTTGAAGATAGAACTTGAGAGAGATCAATTAGATGAAGAAAATTGAAGAATGAAAGTGTTTGTAGGTGTTTTTGGTCGTTGGTGTATGGATTAGATATAAAGGATATGTAATTTTGTTTTCATGTAAATAAGTCATGAATGATTACTCATATTTTTGTAATTTTATGAGATATTTCTTGCTAGTTGCCAAATGATGGTTCCCACATGTGTTAGGTGACTCACATGGGCTGCTAAGAGCTGATCATTGGAGTGTATATACCAATAGTACATACATCTAAAAGCTGTGTATTGTACGAGTACGAATACGGGTGCATACGAGTAGAACTGTTGATGAAACTGAACGAGGATGTAATTGTAAGCATTTTTGTTAAGTAGAAGTATTTTGATAAGTGTATTGAAGTCTTTCAAAAGTGTATAAATACATATTAAAACACTACATGTATATACATTTTAACTGAGTCGTTAAGTCATCGTTAGTCGTTATATGTAAGTGTTGTTTTGAAACCTTTAGGTTAACGATCTTGTTAAATGTTATTAACCCGATGTTTATAATATCAAATGAGATTTTAAATTATTATATTATCATGAAATTATCATGTATGAATATCTCTTAATATGATATATATACATTAAATGTCTTTACAACGATAATCGTTACATATATGTCTCGTTTAAAAATCATTAAGTTAGTAGTATTGTTTTTACATATGTAGTTCATTGTAAATATACTTAATGATATGTTTACTTATCATAGTATCATGTTAACTATATATATATCCATATATATGTCATCATATAGTTTTTACAAGTTTTAACGTTCGTGAATCACCGGTCAACTTGGGTGGTCAATTGTCTATATGAAACATATTTCAATTAATCAAGTCTTAACAAGTTTGATTGCTTAACATGTTGGAAACATTTAATCATGTAAATATCAATCTCAATTAATATATATAAACATGGAAAAGTTCGGGTCACTACAACACATATATGCACCTAGACGTCAAATGAAATATATATATGATGTATATATATTATCCAAATAACGAAATAAATATTTTGAATTAATTAATTGTTTAATTAATTTATTAATCATAAACTAATAGAAATTGATTTTCTATTAATGTCATGTTGATGCTGGTTCCTTACGTTTAAATACAAAAGGAAAAAATCTTTACAAATTTGTTTGTCAAATAAATGGTTATTCTTGTTGGCCACTGATGTGCGTAGAGGTGTATACAAAATAGTTATATTTTTTTGCTACAAAATACTATTAAATACGATACAATTTTACACAAGTGATTTATTTATTTATAGAGTGGATATACCTAAACCTTGCTACAATACTTATAGACAGTGTACCTAATCGTACAGTAGTGTAGTTTTTAGTAAGTCCGGTTCGTCCACAGGGAACTCGCCAAGTTTAACGCTATATTTTTTAACTTATAATTGTAAAAATATAAAAATATATATAAGTAGTATTATTATTATAAAAGGGGGTTTTTACCGTTTAATGACCGGTTTGTCGATTTTAAAACTTAAGTCGCAGTTAAAACCTAATGTAAAATATTAAATATATAAAAGACTTAATTTAAAGCGTAAAGTAAACAACAAAAATAAAATTGTGATAATTAAAAAGTACGATAATTAAAAGTGCAATTAAATAAAATGACAGTAAATAAAAGTGCGATAATTAAAAGTGCAATTAAATATGAAATAAATGAATTATGCTTATTTAAACTTCCGTAATCATGATGTTTGACGTGTTGTTTTTAGTTTAGTACCATGGGTTAATTGTTCTTTGTCTTGGATTATTCGATATGTCCATACGGATTTGTCCATAATAGTCCATCAGTCATAAATATAAAGTGCGAGTCTTCGTCAAATTATCCTTATACCTGAAGTCAAATATTCCAACTAATTGGGGATTCGAATTGTAACAAGGTCTTAATACTTTGTTTAATGAATACACCAAGTTATCGACTGCGTGTAGTCCAAGGTTTTACTACTTTGTTAACAATTACACCAATTACCCTTGAATGTAATCCACCCCTGTTTCAACAAGTCTATTAGCTATTAATCCAGTTCCGTGTCCGGTAAAATGAACAATTATTGGTATTTATAGATATCCCGCCCACCGTATCCAGTCAAGCGTATGTGGTTATATATAAATACGTCAAATTATAAGTCTATATATTAAATTAACGAGGTATCTTTTAGTTAATATAAAGCCCATTAATAGCCCATAGTCTAATTTCCACAAGTGTCGTTCTTTTATCTAAACCCCAATTATGGTCCAAAACCCAATTAACCAATTTTAATATTTAGTCCAACATCACGATTACTTCGGCATTAAATAAGCATAATAATAACTTAGCTACAAGACATTAATTTAAAAAGGTTGAACATAACTTACAATGATTAAAAATAGCGTAGCGTTACACGGACAGAATTTCGACTTACACCCTTACAACATTCGCTAACTGATGTCAAAGCTAAGGGGTATAAAATACTATTAAATTTTACAAGGAAATACTATTAAATACGATACAATTTTACACAAGATATTTATTTATTTAGATAATGGATATACCTAAACCTTGCTACAACACTATAGGCAGTGTACCTAATCGTAGAGTAGTATAGTTTTTAGTAAGTCCGGTTCGTTCCACAGGGAGCGGGCTTATTGCACACTATATTTTTAAACAATTATATTTGTACAAAATATATTATATTAATAATATATAAAAGGGGGTTTACCGTTTAATGACCGGTTTGTCGATTTTATATTTTAAGCGAAGCGTAAAGTAAATGACGATATTTAACTAACAATATAAAATAAATAACAATAATTAAAATGACAATAAATAAAAGTACGAGGAAATATGAAATAAAATATATTATGCTTATTTAAACTTCCGTAACCATGATGGTTGACGTGTTGATTTTAGTTTTATGCCCATGGGTTAATTATCCTTTGTCCTGGATTATTTAATATGTCCATCTGGTTTTTGTCCATAACAGTCCATCAGTCATAAATATAAAGTGCGAGTGTCCTCGTCAAATTATCCTTATACCCGAAGTCAAATATTCCAACTAATTGAGGACTTAAACTGTAACAAGGTTTTAATACGTTGTTTAATAATTACACCAGGATATCAACTGCGTGTAACCCAAGGTTTTAATACTTTGTTATCAATTATGCCAAGTGTCCTTGTACATAATTTCACCCCTGTTTTAATAATTCCATAGACTATTAATCCATTCCCGTATCCGGTTAAATGAACGATTATTCGTACATATAAATATCCCGCCCATCGTGTCCGATCGAGTGTATATGGTTATTTATAGGTACGTCCAATTGTAAATCTTTATATTAAAATTAACAAACTATCATTTAGCTAAACAAATATAAATCCCATTAATAGCCCATAGTCTAATTTCCACAAGTGTCGTTCTTTTGTCCAAACCCCAATTATGGTACAAAGCCCAATTACCCCGTCTTTAATATTTAGTCCAACATCATGATTACTTTAGCTCAAATAAGCATAATAATAACTTAAGTACGAGACATTAATTTAAAAAGGAGAACATAACTTACATTGAGTATTTATCGCGTAGTGTTACACGGACAGAATTTCGACTTCAAAAACTCGTAAAATAACCTTTACATAACCCGAACTAATCTAATATAAAACTACCCTATACTATATATATTATATATATATTTATTTATTTATTTATTACAGAGTATTATTATTATTATTTATATTTAAACTCGCAGAATTCGTGGTCTTTTATAGGCATTTTGATTTCTGACAGCTCCGCGAGTCGTGGAGTTTTAAGCCTTCAAACTCCGCGAGTCGTGGAGTTTGAAAATCCAGCTCACAAACTTTTGGCTCCTAGCTTGTCGACATAATAAATATATAAATATAAAATATAAATAATTAATATAATTATTTATATATTATATTATATTCTTGTGCATAGTAGACTTGTAATTTTTGGTCCATTGCGTCGGGCGTTGATAGTTGGCTCGTGTACCGGTTCCGGATTTTCGAACGTCCTTTCGTATAATTTAATATCTTGTACTTTGCGTTTTGTAACTTGTACTCTTGTCATTTTTAGACGTTTTTCATCAATAAATTGAACCTTTTGAATTGTATCTTGTACATTTGAGCTTTTTGGACGTTTTTGTCTTCAAATCTTCGTTTTCGCCTTTTATCTTCGCACTTATTTATTTAAACAATTACAATAAAAATATAATACAATTACATATGAAAACCTATTATTTAGGAGGGATATTGCTATGAAATATATGTTCCTTTTTAGCCTTATCAAATATCCCCACACTTGAGCGTTGCTTGTCCTCAAGCAATACAGAACTTGAAATAAAAACATACATGAATCACTTTTTTATTCATCACACTTTGTACATCAGTGATTTTGATATGGTGGTATAAACAATGATAATAACGATAGAACCATGGTTAAAGGTGGGTGTGTCATCCACAGTTGCCTCGGGTTTAGGTCAACGACACTTGCAATCAAATAGCCGATTTACTTTCGGTTTCCAAAGCAAAGTGCACATTTGAAAGGCGGTTTACAGTCCCACATGACTATGAAAATTTAAATCCTTAAGGAAGTTAGATCTTTATGAAAACATTTGATCTTTTGAAAATTCAATCTAACTTTTACCCTAGATAAGTTTTCCGGAATAACCCTTCACCGGTGTTTGCAAAATATTTTTGTGGGTTTTGTGGGTTTCAGATTTGAAAATTTTAGCTCAAAACTTATGGTTTTGTATCACCCACTTGCTAACCTTGTATTGGGAAAGCAACACGTCCAGTATACTTGCTCCGTATATTACCTTTCGATAAACTACCGTTTGGTTATAAAGGAAAGCGTTGAACAAGCAACTGTTAAGGCAATGTCCCCTGACATGCTTTTAATTATGGTCTATAACGTGTCGGACACAATTACTATCCTTTGTAGGAGCAATAGTAAAGCTCACCCTTATAATTTTTTGATCTGGCACAAGGTCCTGTCTTCGACCATGCTATGCAACCACCGTTCTTACGGTTGACACCCGATTTGGTTCAGGTGACCTAATGAATTCCAGGTGAATTCCTAGGATTTTACGTTCAATGGTAATGAACGCATTGAAAATGGGTTTTCAGAAAACAAATCGGTTTATAATTTTGATCAAAATATTTTCTCGTTCAAGCTCGAGTTTAGATATCATTGAATTCCATGAGTTTGAATTCTCAATCTTTAAGGTCAATCTCAAAGATTGAGTAATATCAGTCTTAAAAGCTGATTTTTAATCTTTAAGGAGATTATCCTTTCTGGGGATCTGATTCATTAGTCTTATCAAGCTAATTTGCACGGTGTCCCCCCCATTGTACGAGATAAATCCTTCTCATGGTTAGGATAAATCTGACCACTTGGCCACCCTGTTTGATGCTGAGGTCCGTGGATTTTCTGCTGATTTTAGTGATGACTTTTCTAGATTTTTCGTCAACCTACAGCTGGTCTGGACGACAACTTCTTGACCTAAATCAAGAAGCGCGTGTCTTTTTCGGAAGACTTTACTTCCTTTTAATGATGGAATTGATTCATCGTGTAGATCCATCTTTTCTTTTCTTTCATCGGGTAAAATAGTTAATTTAGTCCAAAACAAAAGCACCTGCAATAACTTTACGGAAACATGTGCTAGATAGTTTTTAATTGAATAACTAGGTACATTCTCCCCACACTTAGTTTCTTTCTTTGCCTTTTTATTCTCCTTTATTCCATTTTAAATGAATTCAAGCGTTTTAGGGTGTTTCTCAATTTATGTCCTTTCCGAGGTAACGATAATTTTGGTATTAACACCTAGTTTTCACCGTTCATAAATATATATAAACATGATTTTAAATTCATTTAGTTGAAAATTTTTCAAATTTTCATAAAATTTGGTAAATAAACCAAGTATAAACCCGAGAGAATTTATAACCCATCCCCATACTTGAGATCATGCAATGCCCTCATTAGCATGAAATCAGACTATAATTATAAATTCATGAGGGTGATTAGTGTAGAAAAGTGATAAAAATACCCATTTTGTAATTACAAAGCTCATTGAATGATAGATGGCGCGCCTCATCGTTCATTCCTTCTTGTTTTATCACACATGCTTTTTTCAAAAACGGCTGCTTTTCTGAACTATTTACTAATATTTGAAAAAGCGTCTTTTACCCTAATCATGCATTTTTATTAACGAGTTATGCACTAACC
Source organism: Rutidosis leptorrhynchoides (assembly GCF_046630445.1). Taxonomy (NCBI): domain Eukaryota; kingdom Viridiplantae; phylum Streptophyta; class Magnoliopsida; order Asterales; family Asteraceae; genus Rutidosis; species Rutidosis leptorrhynchoides. The sequence goes on along the minus strand of NC_092341.1, from coordinate 152,460,035 downwards.
CGAACCCCTAATTTAACGTTAAGTGGGGTTAGACTTCCCCATACTTAGCTGACGACATGTGAAGTCGGTAGAATAAGTTCCACGAATTAAAATAGTGAGCCAGTTATTTACATCTCGGGTGGTGTATAATATATCAATGGGTTTAAAGTTTAGACTCACCCGATCGTCACTACTTAATTCTTTTTTAAGTGTAGCTTTTAGTAAATGGATATGTCTCTTTTCTGGTTCTTGGTCAAATGGATCGATATACACCGACATACATATTATAGGGTGGACAATTCCTAACATTTCCTTCCTTTTATTCTCGGGATTAAAGGTTTCACCTCTATTACCCAATTGGGTGAAATCTGAGGTGTCATTATCTATTACAGCTCGTAGTTCATCTTCGATAGATGACTCATCTATTAAGAATATTGGGTTAGAAGGTTGTGGAATGGTGAATTTCGGGATCGAAGTAGATTCTTCTTCATTAACGGTACTTATCGGTCCCACCACTTTGGTATTGGGGGTAAAATTTTCAACGTTATCGTTTTCCCAAGAGTACAAATTTGTCTTCCTTATTTCTTCTTCATCCATAGATGGATCGATGATTTCGTCGGTAGAGGCTAATGTGTCGATATGTTGTGAAATTGGTAAAACTGAATAAAAAGTATCATCGGGATAGTTGGTGATTTCGGAGCTCTCGAATTCATCAAAATTCGATGATATGAGATTTTCTTGCACACGACTCCTCAGATCAACAGGTGTGTAATCTGATAGAGTTTCAGCTTGCCTATTTACAAACTCTCTCATTTGTTCATTTTGAGCATCAAGTTCTTCGAGTTTGATTTTCATATTGTCTAATAAATTTTCAGACACGTAATTTTCCGCGTCTACTGGTTGTTGAGTTTCGAAATATTCTTGGGAATAATCCCAATTTGAATTGTATTCTTCATAATCATTCCATTCAGGTTCCGTGGGTACGTAATTTTCCATAGGAACGTAATAATAACATTCCCATGTTGAGTGATAATCTCCACAGATTTCACAACCAGTTATTGTTTCGTCATTCGTGATCCAAGATTGACCGAACGAATTGTCATCAACACCCGTTTGAGAGTATTGATTTAATTGATTTTGGATATCAAAAAGAGTTTCCATAGCCTTGTTTTCAAAATTTTCCATTTTATTGCGATGGCCAAATTTTAGCTATAATGTGGTGCATTTACTAATTATCCTATTAGTTATAAAAATAGAAAAACTTATATAAGTTGTCCAATTAATAGACTTTTCTGCTTTTGCCCACGTTTCGAATAGCCAAAAGATACAGCAGGGAGCCAGAACCCTTTAAATCGGAAGCTCACAACTCAGCCACTAACAAATCTAACTATTACTACGAAGCAGAAAATTGTCAACGTCCATTAATTTAACCACTTAAATAATTTTTCTTTCCGTTTGAGATATTAGATAAGAAATAGAGAAAATTTCTAAGTCCTAAAAAAATTAAAGCGTCGAGAAATAAGAAAGAAAAAGAAGTGCGTCAAAAAATATAGTAAAATAAAAGTGTCGAAAAATAATAGGCGTCGAAAAATAAAAATAAGAAAGTAGCGCTTCGAAACTTAAAAAGGAATTAAAAACTAAGAATTAAAAGTTGCGTCTAAAAATATTAAAGCTTAAAAGAAAAACTATATCCCAAATGGTAATAACTTAAAAAGGTACTAAAATATAAAAACGGCGTCGCAAAATTCTAAAGCACCTAAATCTTAGTCTAAAGAAAAAGCTCTTAAGGGATTTTATGACAAAGCCTAAAAATCTAGAAATAAAAATAACTACGGCAAAAACTATGACTTAAAACTAAGTACGAGCGATAAAATACAAATATTACGCTAAAACAAATAAAAAGATACAAAATATAAAAATAATCTTAAAGTTGTAAAAAGTACAATTTTTATAAAAATATTATTTTTATATTTTTATTTTATAAAAGTATTAATTTATATATAAATAAAACTAATTAAAATTTAAAATACAATTTAATTAAAAATTAAAACTAATTATATTAAACTAATAAAGTAATTAGGGTTTAAAAATAATAATAAATAATATTACTCCGTAATTAAAGCAAAAATAGGGTTTCTGTCAGCGTGTCTGAGCAGCTCCGCGAGTTGCGGCGTTTTAAGCCTGCAAACTCCGCGAGTCGTGGAGTTTGCATTTTCGTTTTTTTTTTTATATTATTTTTCTAAAAATATATATATTTATACAAAAATAAATTAAAAATATAGAGTTTCGCCGAATTCCCCGGCAGCGGCGCCAAAAATACTTGATGCCAAAGCTAAGGGGTATAAAATACTATTAAATTTTACAAGTAAATACTATTAAATACGATACAATTTTACACAAGATATTTATTTATTTAGAGAATGGATATACCTAAACCTTGCTACAACACTATAGGCAGTGTACCTAATCGTAGAGTAGTATAGTTTTTAGTAAGTCCGGTTCGTTCCACAGGGAGCGGGCTTATTGCACACTATATTTTTAAACAATTATATTTGTACAAAATATATTATATTAATAATATATAAAAGGGGGTTTACCGTTTAATGACCGGTTTGTCGATTTTATATTTTAAGCGAAGCGTAAAGTAAATGACGATATTTAACTAACAATATAAAATAAATAACAATAATTAAAATGACAATAAATAAAAGTACGAGGAAATATGAATAAAATATATTATGCTTATTTAAACTTCCGTAACCATGATGGTTGACGTGTTGATTTTAGTTTTATGCCCATGGGTTAATTATCCTTTGTCCTGGATTATTTAATATATCCGTCTGGTTTTTGTCCATAACAGTCCATCAGTCATAAATATAAAGTGCGAGTGTCCTCGTCAAATTATCCTTATACCCGAAGTCAAATATTCCAACTAATTGGGGACTTAAACTGTAACAAGGTTTTAATACTTTGTTTAATAATTACACCAGGATATCAACTGCGTGTAACCCAAGGTTTTAATACTTTGTTATCAATTATGCCAAGTGTCCTTGTACATAATTTCACCCCTGTTTTAATAATTCCATAGACTATTAATCAATTCCCGTATCCGGTTAAATGAACGATTATTCGTACATATAAATATCCCGCCCATCGTGTCCGATCGAGTGTATATGGTTATTTATAGGTACGTCCAATTGTAAATCTTTATATTAAAATTAACAAACTATCATTTAGCTAAACAAATATAAAGCCCATTAATAGCCCATATTCTAATTTCCACAAGTGTCGTTCTTTTGTCCAAACCCCAATTATGGTACAAAGCCCAATTACCCCGTCTTTAATATTTAGTCCAACATCATGATTACTTTAGCTCAAATAAGCATAATAATAACTTAAGTACGAGACATTAATTTAAAAAGGAGAACATAACTTACATTGAGTATTTATCGCGTAGTGTTACACGGACAGAATTTCGACTTCAAAAACTCGTAATATAACCTTTACATAACCAGAACTAATCTAATATAAAACTACCCTATACTATATATATATTTATTTATTTATTTATTACAGAGTATTATTATTATTATTTATATTTAAACTCGCAGAATTCGTGGTCTTTTATAGGCATTTTGATTTCTGACAGCTCCGCGAGTCGTGGAGTTTTAAGCCTTCAAACTCCGCGAGTCGTGGAGTTTGAAAATCCAGCTCACAAACTTTTGGCTCCTAGCTTGTCGACATAATAAATATATAAATATAAAATATAAATAATTAATATAATTATTTATATATTATATTATATTCTTGTGCATAGTAGACTTGTAATTTTTGGTCCATTGCGTCGGGCGTTGATAGTTGGCTCGTGTACCGGTTCCGGATTTTCGAACGTCCTTTCGTATAATTTAATATCTTGTACTTTGCGTTTTGTAACTTGTACTCTTGTCATTTTTAGACGTTTTTCATCAATAAATTGAACCTTTTGAATTGTATCTTATACATTTGAGCTTTTTGGACGTTTTTGTCTTCAAATCTTCATTTTTGCCTTTTGTCTTCGCACTTATTTATTTAAACAATTACCATAAAAATATAATACAATTACATATGAAAACCTATTATTTAGGAGGGATATTGCTATGAAATATATGTTCCTTTTTAGCCTTATCACTAACATACCCTTATTATTAGAATTTTAAAATTAAAATTAAAATATATATATATATATATATATATATATATATATATATATATATATATATATATATATATATATATATATATATATATATATATATATATTATACGAGTGAGATAGAGAGATAGATGGATATAAAAATTCGTCCAAAACTCGCGAACTTTATAGGACCTGACGTGCTACAGGACGCCATTCGATCGCATGGCTTTTGTGCCTCCAGGCCATGCGATCGCATGGCCAGCTGGATCCAGTCACATGATTTTATTTTCTTGTTTTGCCGACGGTTTAATAAATAAATATAATATATAAATAATTTTAAGAATTATTTAAATATTATATTATATTTATGTGCATAGTTGACTTGTAATTTTTAGTCCGTTGCGTCGAGCGTTGAGAGTTGACTCTGGTCCGGGTTTCGGATTTTTGAACGTCCTTGCGTACAATTTAATATCTTGTATTTTGCATTTCGCGGCTCGTACTCTTGTAATTTTGAGACGTTTCTTATCAATAATTTGAACCACTTTGATTGTACTTTGTACTTTTGAGCTTTTTGGTTGTTTGCATCTTCAATTCGTCGAATCTGTATTTTGTCTTCACCTTTTATTATTTAAACGAATATCACTTGTAAATATAACAATTGCAACTAAAAGCTTGTCTTTCTTGAGGGATAATGCTATGAAATAAATGTTCGTTTTTAGCATTATCAAATATTCCCACACTTGAGCGTTGCTTGTCCTCAAGCAATATAGTCTTGAAATAAATATACTAGAATCACTTCTTTATTCTTCACACTTTGTACATCAGTGATTTCTCTACGGCGGTATGAACAATGGTAGTAACGTTGTGGTTTACAGTCCCACATGACTATAAAAATTTAGATCCTTAAGGAAATTGGATCTTTATGAAAACATTTGATCTTTTGAAAATTCAATCTAGCTTTTACCCTAGATAAGTTTTCCGGAATAACCCTTCACCGGTGTTTGCAAATTGTTTTTGTGGGTTTGGCGGGTTTCAGATTTGAAAATTTTAGCTCAAAACTTGCGGTTTTGTGTCTCCCACTTGCTAACCTTGTATTGGGAAAGCAACACGTCCAGTATACTTGTTCCGTATATTACCTTTCGGTAAACTACCGTCTGGTTGTAAAGGAAAGCGTTGAATAAGCAACTGTTAAGGCAATGTCCCCTGACATGCTTTTAATTATGGTCTATATCGTGTCGGATGCAATTTGTATCCTTTGTAGGAGCAATAGTAAAGCTCACCCTTTTTCGGTCTGGCACAAGGTCCTGTCTTTGACCATGCTATGCAACCACCGTTCTTACGGTTGACATCCGATTTGGTTCAGGTGACCTAATGAATTCCGGTGAATTCTTAGGATTTTACGTTCAATGGTAATGAACGCATTGAAAATAGGTTTTCAGAAAACAAATCGGTTTTAATTTGATCAAAATATTTTCTCGTTCAAGCTCGAGTTTAGATATCATCGAATTCCATGAGTTTGTAATTCTCAATCTTTAAAGTCAACCTCAAGGATTGAGTAATATCAGGCTTAAAAGCTGATTTTTAATCTTTCAAGGAGATTATCCTTTCTGGGGATCTGATTCATTAGTCTTATCAACCTAATTTGCACGGTGGCCTCCCCATTTTACGAGACAGATCCTCTCATGGTTAGGATAAGTCTGACCACTTGGCGACCCTGTTTGATGCTGAGGTCCGTGGATTTTAAGCTGATTTTCGAGAAAACTTTTCAAGATTTTTTTGTAGACTCTACAACTGGTCTGGACGACAACTTCATGACCTAAATCAAGAAGCGCGTTTCTTTTTCGGAAGACTTTAATTCCTTTTAATGATGGAATTGATTCATCGTGTAGCTCCATCTTTCTTTCAAATATATTACAGTTTTTCGGGTAAAACTGATAAAATTGTCCAAAACAAAAGTATCTTCAGTTATTTGTACAAAAATATGTGATATATGTTTTAAATAACTTGGTAAATTTTTCCCACACTTGGCTTTTATTTTCCTTTCTTTGCCTTTTTATTGTCCTCTATTCCATTTTAAATTAATTCGAACATTTTGGGTTGTTTCTCAATTTATGTCCTTTCCGAGGTAACAATAATTTATGTGTTAACACCTAGTTTTATCATTCATAAATATGTATAAACATGATTTTGAGTTCATTTAATTGAAATTTTTTACTAGAATTGGGTAGTCAGTATATAAGACTAGGGTTGTTCTTTATTATCAGAGAGCACTAGATTCTAATACAACTACTGCATTACTAGTATTTTTAATGGTAACCAAGTGTATAAGTCAAAAAATTTTAAAAAAAATTTTAAATCCGAAAGAATTTAACCCCTTCCCACACTTAAGATCTTGCAATACCCTCATTTGCAAGAAATCAGTAACAATTTAAATTATTGAGGGTGATTAGCGTAGAAAAATGATTAAATTTTATCAAAGTTTCCAAACATGTTGGCGTTTATTTGTTGAATGATAAATGGTGCAGATCATTTGTTCATTCCGTCTTGTTGTTACATCACATTTGTTTTTCGTTTTGTCGTCAAAATCAGTAGCTTTTGCTGAACTTAATGCCAGTCTTTGAAAATGCGCTGTTTTACCCTGTTGTGTATATGAAATAAAATGCATACAATACAAATATAAACATGCATGGTAATTTGAAATGGGACTTAAAATCCCACTTTCAAAACAAATATGAAATATTTGTACAACAAAAAAATATTAAACATTACAATAAAAGTATCAAAGTATAATGTGTTTAAACATAAATAAATAGAAATAATAAAAGATAAAAATCATAGAAATCACCAACAGGAACTATATCAATCTGAATAGGGGTTCCAGTTCATGTCGTCGTCCGGGTTCCATGGTTGGTGATAAGTGTACTGGTAGGTCTGGTTAGGGTCGTAGAGAGTATATGGTGGTCTCATCTCGGGCTGGTGTGGAGGATAGTAAGCAGGTCGGGTCGGAACGTAGTGATCCTGAGGTGATAGCCGGCTCATGATCTGACGCTGATGATAGTCCCATCTATCATGCTGTCGTTGCCTGGAATGCTCGTAATCATTCCGGGCTTGCCACTGCTCCATCTGACTAAATCTCTCCCTGTTTGTCATATCTACCTCATCTACACGCTGGTAGACATCAGTCATAGCCTCCCTAATGACATCCCTAATGTCATCCGCTTCCTCCATTTCCTCATCTGAACCTCTCTCTACCTGAGGGTGACTACCAACATATGGTATTGCCTGATTGCGTCTGCTTTTTAATACCTTAGCACCCTGATAGACCCTCAATCCTAAAGGCTCAACCTGTTCCCTACATTCCAAAAGTGGACCCCCTTGATCCTTATCTACACCCAAATACTCTCCAATGAGAGTAACAAAAATACCTCCTCCTATTATTCCCCCTTCCTGTATTCCTTCCACCATCTTAGACAAATAAAAACCAACACAGTAAGGGATATTAACAAAGCCTCTTGGGTCTCGAATACACTTTAGGTAAAATAAATCATGTAAAGTCATTTTCTCCTTATTGTGACCTCTCTGTGTAATCGAGTTAGCCAAAAATCTATGAATTATACGAAGCTCGGCTTTATTAATATGTAAGTAGGAGTGTTTTCCTCCCAGCGTAAAAACATTATAATCTGACATACGCCTCCAGACGGCGTTCGTGTCAAAATTCCTATCTACCCTTTCACCACGATAAATCAAATTCATACAATCGGGTAGTAGTAATTCACTAGGAGTATATATCTGCAAAGCCCTGGCCATGTCCAGCATGGACATCCTGTACATCCTACGGCCAAGTATAAATCTAAGAAAACTTCTATCATCTAATCTATCTACATCCACATTTAACGAAATAGTACTCATAAGCTCAATGCACCATTCCTTATATACAGGTCTACGAATGGTGAATAAACGTTCCCAATCGTGAAAAGAAGAGCTGCCATACCTTTGGATCAGATGTTCCCTAAATGAGTTAGCAAGTTAGACCCTTTCCAAAGGCTCCCAATCGATTACCATTGGCACTTCTACATTTTTCGATATCAGTTTGAATTTGTTACTTTGATATGTTGGGTAATCTCTCCAGCTTCTATCGAATCTCAGATTAGGATGCAACGTGTGTTCAGGAATCGTTGGGTATTCTACTGGCGGATGCATCGGAAATACTATGAAGGCATCAACAAATTGTAGCGGATCATAATAAGGTACGTGTTGATCAGGTTGTTGTTGTGGTTCCTGTTGTTGTTCCAGTTCAGGTTCATATTGCAATTCTGGCTCAGGTTCCGGTTGTGGTTGTCTAGATGATGATGATGCACCATCAGTATTAGTAAATCTCTGCAAAACATATTAAACACAAAATTTGTGCATCCAAATATGCATTAGTGTTAGCAAAATAACAACTTGAAACAATTACAATAACATGTTTAATCAAAATTAAACTTATACACATTTTCACAATTTTAACAATTCTACACTTTTTCAAATAAGCATATATGAAAATGTTTACAAAGTTCATAAGCATTCAATTCAAATATCATGTTAAAACAACCATTACTAGCAATTAAACAAGTTTCAAATGGCATTTACATCAATTTAATCAAGTTCATGAATTTTATACCTAAAAAGTCCACTTTAATTCTCAAAAATCATGTTTAGGATCAAAGTTTGGATCATTAAGCTACCTAAACATGTTACACTACTTAATTTAGCAATAATTCATGACAAAAATCGGCCATTACCTGTTAATATCAAAAAGCCCCAAATTGCTCAAGAACACAAACCCTAGATTCCTAAAATTTTTGAAGTTTTTGGCTTCAAATTATGTTAAATAGCATCAATCTAGGTTATACATGCATAATATACTAACAATTTAACTCTAATTACACTAGAAATTAACAAAATTAAATTAGGTAAAATATAGCTCAAGAACACTAAAAATCAAATTTAAAGAAGTTTAGGGTTGAAATTGTTACCCTTCTTGATAAAGTTCTTATCAAATTCATGTTTAGAGCGGATTATAGAGAGAAATTTGGTTGATTTTGGTAAAAAAAATTGGTGATTTTAGGGTGATATGTGTGTATGTGTCCGTGTGTTTGTGTATGTGTGGAGTGGAACAGAGAGCAGCTCGCTGAGCTTTATATTTCTGGCCAGTTTTCCAGCCTCATGCGATCGCATGAGGTTACAGGGTAAATCTCATGCGATCGCATGAAGTTCCTTTTTAGTTTCCTGTGAAAGGTGCCTTTGTCATTTTTCCTGATAAGCAAGATTCGCATTCATCATTACGATATTATATCAAGTGATTCTAGAATTCCATCTGACTGGAGTTTGGCTATGCGTTTCTTGTTTATGTGGCCTAAACGACAATGCCATAGATACGTTTTATCCAAAACATCTTTGGATGAATCAACATTGTAGATTGAACTATCATTTAGCTTTGCTGTGGTTTCTAAGATGCCTTTACAAGGACTAGCCTTGAAATATAACATCCCATTTTTGTGAACAAGTATTGATCCATTATCAAAACTAAAATCAAAACCATCATTAAATAAAGCATCAAAAGATATAATGTTTCTTGCCATTTCGGCACTGTAGCAAACATTAGATAAAACAATACATAGACTGTAGTGACCCGACCAAATCATGTTTGACTGCGCCGACTACTTAGGTCCCGTTACGTGGTCATAAGTCTTTAACGTGACGTTTGACCAAAATATGTCGTATTCATTTCATAAGTAAATGGATGTTTCAAGTTTACAAAAGTAGTTCAATGACTAGTTACATTTCTATGTTTAACGTACAAATGAAACCTATGCGACACAATTTATAAAAGTAGTCAAAAGACGCTCCAACTATGCACGTATACTCGACATCCAAGCAAGTATCAAAAAGTAAGCGGAAGCATGTATCTTTAAGCATTCAAGGACCAGAGAAAACATATAGAAAACTGTCAACGAAAACGTTGGTGAAATCATAGGTGTTTTAGTAAACATTGTATTTGAAGCACAAGATTTAATATAAGATGATTATCAAAATCATTTGCATTCCAAAGTTGTTATTTGTTTCGCGAGCACCCAATTATCAAACTTAATTGTTTTGTACCCTGTTACGTAGTGTTAGAATATACACTATACTCGAAAATATATTTCATCCGCTAACGGTAGCGAACCGTCCGAATGAGGCTCGTCAAGCCCATGTGATCACATAATATAAGTTCTCGTTTACACCCTGCAAGTGTAACTAATGATAATTGAAATGAGGATTTTTGTTCAAACCCGTACGTGGAATGTTCGTTTTCGTACTTGTGTTCAAAGTGTAAAAGTATGATACGTATATGTTTCTCATCCCATAGTTTAAAGCATAAAAGTTGTTTGAAAGATGGGACTATGATCTCACCTTGTGTGCACGAGTAATAAGTACTTCGACAAGTAACATGTGCAAAGAACAATGCTAGTCTTGACCTAAACAAATAGGTTGTATCATTAACGGTAAACACGATAGGTCAAAGATGTTCAATTAGTCCTATGGGTCATTACGACTCGATTATGTAGCATGTGAATCAAATTGTCAAGTTTCATGCAAGATACAAGTATAGAAACAAGTTAGAAAGATTGCATAATCATTTGGTTAAGTTTGACAAAAAGTTAAACTTTGGTCGGTCAAAGTCAACGAAAAAGCCAACACGTTTGGGTTGGGTCCCGCACTATTTTTCTGTGCTAGTTATTCATATACAAGCATATTAGAACAAGTTTCATGTGAATCGGAGGTCCCTAGCATAGAAAACATTTTTCCTCTAAATGACAAGTTGGTCAGCCCACTTTGGCGCGCCGCGCAGGGATATGGCGCGCCGCGCCATTACCTGTGCAGGAATTCTGGCAGTTTTCAAGTTTAATGCACGAACCTAACTTCAAACAATCACCATTTATGACCCGCAAACAACTAAAACATGTATCTTATATCATCGGAAAGGTATTTTGACAAGGAAAACAACTTAACACATTTCATCAATCACATTTACTTTTACAACAACCAAAAATTACATTCAAAGCTCCTCATTTAATGCATTCAAGTTCATAAATGAAAATCGATGATTCGGCAACCAATTTACATGAATGATACGCCATTTCGAAGGTAATCAAGCATACAATACAACCTAACACTTACCAATAACATTTCATGTCATTCAAAGCATCAAAAGTCCAATTCAAGTTCATCAAACCCTAACCCAATTTTACCAAAATCACTAATCAAGTTCATGAAGTTTTCTAAAGCAACGTACACATCAAATTGAAGCTAGTGATACTAGGAACACATTTAATACTTGCACTTTATCATAACAACAACATTTAAGCAACCAAATCATCAATCAAACACACCAAACTTTCAAGTTCATACTACTTACTAAAAATAACAAGATCGAACATATAAATCATATATTCATGTTAGACTTGAGCCATACACACTAATTAACAACTTTATAAGTTAAAAACATCAAGAACACAAAATCTAGTGATTTTATAAAGTTACCCAAATTAGATGTAATCGGTATGGAATCGAAGAGGAAGTTGCAAGGATTCCAAATATGTAATTTGTTTGGATTGAAGCTTGCGAGATTTGATTTGGATGATGAATCTTTATGATGAAGTTTGAGAGAAAAATATGGAAGTAGTAAAGAAAAAGGGAAATGAAAATAAAAAAGAAAAGGAGGTGGGTGTTGACTAGTCAAAAGCTAGTCACATCTTTGCTCCCTTGGCGAAACTAGTCCCTCGAGTTCGGTTGCGGTTGCGTGAATTACGTAAACGAGATATTTTTAAAACGCGTATCAACGGGAGATGTTATAAACATATAACGGAATTTAAATAATTTAAACGGAAAAATAAACAGAAAAAGGCTGGATGTTACATTACCTACTCCTTAAAAGAAATTTCATCCCGAAATTTAAGCAGGCGTAGTAGTCGTTGTTTCTTCCTCGAAATCTTGCGTTTCCAGAACCGGGAACAAGTGAGGGTATTTCTTTTGCATTTGATCTTGACTTTCCCAAGTAAACTCGGGTCCTCTTTTGGCATTCCAACGAACCTTGACAATCGGGATTCGGCTTTGTTTCAACGTCTTGACGGAGGTGTCCACAATTTCAACCGGTTCTTCCACAAAATGAAGTTTGTCATCAATAGTAAGTTCCTCGAGAGGGATAATGATATCGGGTTCGGCAAGACACTTCTTCAAGTTAGATACATGGAAGGTAGGATGAACAGAGCTCAATTGAGGTGGAAGATCTAAACGATAAGCAACGGTTCCAATACGCTCCAAGATTTCGAAAGGACCAATATACCGCGGATTTAGCTTCCCGCGTTTCCCAAAACGGATTACACCCTTCCAAGGTGCGACTTTTAACATTACTCGGTCACCGACTTGAAATTCGAGGTCGTTGCGTCGTTTGTCGGTATAGCTCTTTCGACGACTTCGGGCCATCCTAAGCCTATCTCGGATTTGAACGATTTTCTCGGTTGTTTCATGAATGAGTTCGGGTCCGGTGATTTGTGTGTCGCCTACTTCGGCCCAACAAAGAGGTGAACAACATTTTTGGCCATATGAAGCTTCGAATGGTGCGGCGTTTATACTCGCGTAATAACTATTATTGTAGGAGAATTCGGCGAGAGGCAAGTGCTTATCCCAAGCTTTTCCAAAGTCGACAACGCAAGCTCGTAGCATATCTTCCATGGTTTGAATTGTGCATTCGCTTTGTCCGTCGGTTTGCGGATGGTATGCGGTGCTCATGTCTAAACATGTTCCCAACAATTCTTGTAAAGTACGCCAAAATCTAGAAACAAAACGGCCATCTCGGTCGGAGATAATCGATAAGGGTACACCGTGTCGGGCTACGATTTCTTTAATGTAAAGTTGTGCGAGTTTCTCCATGTTGTCGGTTTCCTTCATGGCTAGGAAATGCGCGGATTTGGTGAGATGGTCAACAATAACCCAAATAGTATCATATCCGCCAACCTTCTTTGGTAGTTTGGTGATGAAATCCATCGTTATCCTTTCCCACTTCCAGTGCGGGATTTTAGGTTGTTGAAGTAGTCCGGATGATCTTTGATGTTCGGCTTTAACTTTGGAGCAAGTTAGGCACTTTCCAACATAAGTAGCAACATCCTTTTTAATGTTCGATCACCAATATTGTTCTTTAAGGTCATGGTACATCTTATTGGCACCGGGGTGAATCGAGTATCGTGACTTATGTGCTTCGTCTAAAATAAGGCTTCGCAAGTCCCCATAACTAGGCACCCAAATTCTTCCGGCGAAATATCGGAGTCCAGTTTCTTTAACTTCGAATCGAGAGGCGAGGACGTTCAAGTGTTCGAGAGAGATGTTTTCATCCTTGAGAGCCTCGTCTTGGGCTACACGAATTTGACTATTAAGGTTGGTGTGGATGGTGATGTTTAAAGCTCGAAAATGAAGAGGCACAGCTCTTTCTTTTCGACTCAAGGCATCAGCTACTACGTTTGCCTTCCCGGGAGGGTACCGAAGCTCACAATCATAATTGTTTAAAGTTTCAATCCACCGTCGTTGTCTCATGTTTAGTTGCTTTTGATCAAAGATGTGTTGGAGGCTCTTGTGATCGGTGAAGATAGTACTCTTGGTTCCATAAAGATAGTGTCTCCACATTTTAAGTGCGAAGACAACGGCTCCGAGTTCGAGATCATGTGTCATGTAGTTTTGTTCATGAATTTTGAGTTGTCGAGAGGCATAAGCAATGACTTTTTTTGCTGCATCAATACACACCCAAAACCATGTTTCGAGGCATCGCAATATACAACAAAATAGTCATTGCCTTCGGGAAGTGACAAGATAGGAGCGGTGGTTAGCTTTGTTTTCAAGATTTGAAATACGGATTCTTGTTCGGTCGCCCAAATGAATTTCTTTCCCTTGTGAGTTAACGCGGTTAGAGGACAAGCAACCAAAGAGAAATCCTTGATGAATCTACGATAGTATCCGGCGAGACCCAAAAATTGACGAATGTGAGTAGGAGTAGTAGGAGTCTCCCATTTACTAATGGCTTCGATTTTCGTTGGATCGACTTTAATACCTTGATCACTTACAACATGACCAAGAAATTGAACTTCCTTCAACCAAAATTCATACTTGGAGAATTTGGCATATAGTCGTTCTTGTCTCAAGAGTTCGAGCACAAGTTGGAGATGTTGTTCGTTCTCTTCTTCGCTTTTAGAATAGACCAAGATGTCATCGATGAATACAATAACGAATTTATCGAGATACGGTTTACACACGCGGTTCATAAGATCCATGAACACTGCCGGTGCGTTAGTGAGACCAAATGGCATAACAAGAAATTCATAACTACCATAACGAGTTCGGAAAGCGGTTTTGGAGACATCTTCCCCCTTAACCCTTAATTGATGATAACCCGAGCGGAGATCGATTTTCAAATATACACAAGACCCTTGTAGTTGATCAAAGAGGTCATCGATGTGAGGAAGAGGATATCGGTTCTTAACCGTCAATTTGTTTAGTTCACGATAATTAATGCACATTCGTAGGGATCCGTCTTTCTTTTTAACAAACAAAATCGGAGCGCCCCATGGTGAATGGCTAGGTTGGATAAAACCACGGTCAAGTAGTTCTTGGATTTGACTTTGCAATTCTTGCATTTCGGATAGAGCAAGTCTATATGGTGCACGTGCTATGGGTGCGGCTCCCAGAATAAGATCGATTTGGAATTCAACCGATCGATGAGGTGGAAGACCCGGCAATTCGTCGGGAAATACATCGGAATAGTCACTAACAATTGGCACATCATCGATGTGCTTCTCATCGGACTCTACTTTCTTAACATGAGCAAGGATCGCAAAACAACCCTTACGGAGTAGTATTCTAACTTTAATGCACGAAACGAGGTTAAGTCCGGTGCAACTCTTATCGCCATAAACAATCAAGGGTTCACCATTCTCGATAGGAATTCAGATTGAATTAAGATCACAAAGGATATGAGATTTCGTTTTGGCTAGCCAATTCATACCGATTATTACATCGAAGCTTCCTAGTTCCATGGGTATCAAGTCAATTTCAAACTCATTACCCAAAATGTTTAACGTACACCCCCGGTAATATGTGTCGGTACTCAATAGTTTCCCATTGGCCACTTCAATGGTATAAGTGGTATCTAGTGGAAGTGGTGGAGTGCTAAAAGAATGAGTCAAAGTCTTGGATACAAAACTCTTATCGGCACCCGAATCGAATAAACAAGTAACATAAGTGTTGTTGAGGAGAAACGTACCCGTGACTAATTCATTGTCATCTCGGGCTTCCTCGGTGTTGATGTTGAAAGCTCGGTCGCGTGTGTTAGGGTTGGCTTTCTTCTTCGGACATGCATTTCTAAAATGACCCGTTTGGCCACATTCATAACAAGTACCTGGTTTTGGTGCATTGGGCACCTTTTGAGTAACGGGGGCGGCACTTCTACAATCGTTGGCCACATGACCACCCCTTTGGTACCGGTGGTAGAATAGATTACTACATTCACCATAGTGGTGTTTGTGGCATTTGTTGCAAAAGGGTTTATTTCCGCTATAAATTTTCTTGGCATAGGAGGTGAAAGGCTTTTTGATGAAGTTGCTGTTGTAGTTGTTGCTTGATTGGGGGGCTTCCCATTTTTTTTTGTTGCCGCCCGATTTATCCTCGGCCTTTGGTGCTGAAACTACGATTTCGTCAACCGTTTCGATCAATTGGCTGGCCATGTTTAAGGCTTGTTGTAGGTTAGCGGGTTTGGATGACATCACTCCTTGTTTGATGCTCTTTGGAAGACCATCCATATAGAGTTCAACCCTTTGAGATTCGGGGTTCACGAGGTTGGGACACATCAAGGATAGTTCGGCGAATCGTTGATTGTAGGCCTTGAGATCATTTCCGATCGCCTTTAAAGTTCTTAGCTCTTGTTTGAGCTTTCGGGTTTCTTCACGAGGGAAAAATTCGACGATCATCCTTTCCTTTAAATCGGCCCAAGAGAGGGCGTGAGCTTCATCGGTACCCACCGATTGTAAATATGTGTTCCACCACGTGAGGGCGATACCGACAAAGGTGTGGGTGGAATATTTGACCTTGTCTTGGTCCCGACAACCGCTTATGCTAAAGACGGCTTCCGTTTGCTCAAACCATTGGGTGAGCACAACCGGTCCCCCGGTTTCATCAAAAGTATGAGGTTTGCACCCCATGAAAGCTTTATAGGAGCACCCTTCGCTTGAGTTACCGGCCCCTTGATTGTTGTTGTTGTTATTGTTGTTGTTGGAGGAGTGACCGGCCATGGCCGCATCCAAGGCGGTGGCTATCATTCATTGTAGAGCTTGTTCGAGAGTCTCATGGCGTGGCACACGACGAGGAGGCATTGTTCCTTCAAAACACAAGAATACCGTTGATTAGTATTTTCAATAATACTAATCATGATATGGAATAAGGATAGAGAAAAATTTTCCTTGACTCGCCTTAAATTCTTTATGCCATAATGTCGGAACGTTCATATGAGTCACCGTAATATAATCCCGGAAATTATATTACCCTAATTCATATGTGCATTCGACATTATTTCATAAGTCAAGGTGGCGTGTCAATTAAATTAAACAACGTGAGATTAAGATGAAATAAGAGTAGACATGAGTAGAAACGTTCGAGTATAAATGCACAAGTAGTCAAATAATTCCTACTTCAAGTCTATATGCTGGTTGTAGTCTAGACTCACTAATGTACCCTATGACTCGGGGTTGACACCAATGAACTCTAAATCCCTACAACCAACGCTCTGATACCATCTGTAGTGACCCGACCAAATCATGTTTGACGGCGCCTGAAACGACCCCTCCTAATCCATCCGGACGAAGTCCATATCGATTATAAACGATTCACAACAGTTGATTAAATCGCGAGGTACTTGACCTCTATATGATACATTTTACAAACATTACATTCGTTTTTGAGAAGATAATCTTTCATTACATCGAAAGTTGACGGCATGCATACCATTTCATAATATATCTAACTACAATTGACTTAATAATAATCTTGATGAACTCAACGACTCGAATGCAACGTCTTTTGAAATATGCCATGAATGACTCCAAGTAATATTTCTAAAATGAGCAAATGTGCAGCGGAAGATTTCTTTCGTACCTGAGAATAAACATGCTTTAAAGTGTCAAACAAAAGGTTGATGAGTTCATTAGTTTAACATAAATAATCATTTCCATCATTTTAATAGACCACAAGATTTTCGTTTCTCATAAATATACGTCCCATGCATAGAGACAAAAATATCATTCATATGGATTGAACACCTGGTAACCGACATTCACAATATGCATATAAGAATATCCCCATCATTCCGAGATCCTCCTTCGAACATTATATAAATTTTGAAGTACTAAAGCATCCAGTACTTTGGATGGGGCTTGTTGGGCCCGTGTCAAACCCCATCCAAGTCCCCCTGGACGAAATCATCAATATCTGGTTCCATTGCGATAATCGACTCCAAGTAATGTCTTTAGTATGAGTTAAGGCACAGCGGAAGACTTAATTTGTACCTGAGAATAACATGCTTTAAAACGTCAACATAAAGTTGGTGAGATATAGGTTTAATACCGGCAGCGATATAAATATAGACCACAAGATTTCATATGTAAACATTTCAATAAAAATATTCTAAGTGGTTGAGCACTTGGTAACCATACTTAACATTTAATCACGTCGCATATTCCCTTTATTATGAAATCTTACTACACTGTACCAAGTGTAGTCACGAAACGAAGTACTGTGCAACCGTTGAATACTGGTCGTCCAGTCCGGTTGGGGTTGTCAGGCCCGATAGATCTATCAACAGGATTCGCGTTTACAATACCGCTGTAAATATTAGTTACCAAGCTACAGGGAAGTATGCCAGTGGTACAACTCAACGTAGAATATATTTTTCAGTTACTTGTGTCCATAATGTAAAACATAAAATACATGTATTCTCATCCCGAAATATTTAGAGTTTAAAAGTGGGACTATATACTCACCATACTGTATTTTGTAGTAAAAATACATATAACATCATTGAACACGTATAAGGTTGGCCTTGGATTCACGAACCTATATTATTTGTATATTTATTAATATCAGATAGTAATCAAACAATATATATGTATTTATTATTAATAATATATTTTATATATATAATAAATTAATAAATTTTATTATATACATTTTTCAATATATATATATATGTAATTATTTAATATTATTAAATTAAATATGTTTATGAAGATTATTTGTTTGTGAAATTAATAATTATAATAATACTAGTATTAGTAAGAATATTGATACTATATAGTAAAAAAATGATAAAAGTGATTATAATAATAATAGTAATAATAAAAATGATATATTTAATAATGATAATCTTAAAAAACTTTCAATAATAATAATGATGATAATAATAGTAATAATGTAAAAATAATAATAATAATAATAACGTAAATAAAAATGAAAATACTTATAGTACTAATAATAATGATATTAGTAATAAAAATGTTTTATGTTAGTAATAATAATGATATTAATGATTTTTGTAATTTCCATAATATTAACACTTAATGATAATATTAGTAATAACTATAATGATAATATTATTATTTAGATAAATGGTAATAATATTTAGGTAATAATGTTTATTACTTCTAATACAAAAAAAATAATAAAATAACAATTACTAATACTAATAATAATGATAATAATAATAATAAAAATAATAATAATAATAATAGAAAGACTACCTTCCAAAAAGATTAATAAGTGGTCTAAACCGGGACTTGAACCCGAGACCTCACGTTCAACCCTCAAATACCCAGACCATTCCTCCATCGTTTGTTTTTCTGATTTAATGCATAACAGATATGTATATATATATTGTGTGTCTGTTACTTCATCTTCTTCCCCTAATAAATCGATTATACCCCAAATCTTCATAACAGCAGCAATTATTTGGTTTTAAAACTCCCCAACAAACAGAAACTAGGATGATCTAATTAAATTGGATTGTATAAAAATAAAATGACTGTAACAGTCACGTTTCGAGTTATATAAACTTGATATGTGATTCTGAAATTGGTAGCGTTTTAATACACGGTTCCTAAACGAAATATATTTTAAAACCTGCCTATAATCATTCTCCATCCTTAATTGAAACAAAAACATAATAACGAGCTCAAATTTTACTAAGAACTTATTTGATTTTTTTAAAACCCAAAACTTTAACTATCGAATTCGTCTTTGATTTTGCAACTTAAAAGCTAAAACTTTGCAGATAGTTTAATTAGATGATTTCAACCAACTCTGCAATTCCAGATTTAAACAAATGTTTTGATTTTTGGTGTTTTGAATTTAAACAAGTTGAAACAGAGGTATCGACTCTTTCATCTGGGTTTTTAGTTTTAATTCTTCAATTGCAGTATATATATTGATATTAATCAAATAATTGAAGTAAAAACGTCACTGAATTTTGCTGAGATCGACGGATAACAGATTTGGAGACAGTGTGGATAGATTTCTTCTCTAAATGAATAAATCAAGTGAAGTATATATATATATATATAAAAATATAGATATCGATTGCATACAGGATTTGGTTTGTCTTGATTTTAATTTACTCAAGTAAAAAAAAAAAAAAAAAACAGTATGATTGATACATAAAGCAATTTGTACGGGAGTTGTTAAAAAGAAGAAGAAAAGTTAAATAAAAACAAATCCGGATAGAGATAAAGGGAACATTTTAATCTACACGTGATTCCTAATCCTAATAGATTATTATATTCAGTATTATTAGTGTAAATATGATGAGAACAAAAACAAAAAAAATTGTAAATTTTATTACACATAATAAAAATACTAATAATAATAATAGAAATAATAATATTAATAATAACAATAATTTTATAAATAATGATATTTACTAGTAACAGTAATAATTATATTAATAATAATAACAAAAATACTAATAATCCTAAATCATATAATAATTATATTATTGTTGATAGTAATAGATTATATTAATTTCTATTAATAAATACTATAATAAAAATGATATTAATAATACTAAAAATGATAATTTTAATAAATTTAATGATGATAATAATATTAATATAGCAATTATATTATAATTAAATATAGCATATTACTATTTATAATATCGTATTCATCAATTTTATAATTTATTGAATCATTAATATTATAACATACAATATATAAATGATACTACTTATGTATAGAATCCATATATATATATATATATATATATATATATATATATATTTTATTTTTTTATTTACACACAGTGTTCGCGAATCGTCAGGCATAGTCAAAGGGTAACTGATTATCCAAATATAGATTTCAGACTTTCTAGACTCAACAATGGGGTTTTTGCTTATCGTGTCGGAACATATAGAGATTAGGGTTTAAATTTGGTCGGAAATTTCCGGGTCGTTACAGTACCCACCCGTTAAATAAATTTCGTCCCCGAAATTTGGTAGAGGTTGTCATAAATAACAATAGGAATGTTTTTATGACGAATATAAGGTAATAATAGAGTTTTATCATTATTGAAAGATATGGATAAAATGTTTCGATCATGTGAAGCGCACGAGTGAAGCTATCATAAAAGAATGAAATGAGTGAATATAGAATTGTTTTAACTGATGACGTGATTAGGATTGATTTCTAGAGTTTAAGGGATTTAAAGAAAATCTTATGTAATAAGATTTGGTTCTTCGACGATTTAGAAAATAGGATCTCCTTTGATTTAATGCGGTAATCTGTTTCGATTTCCTTGTCGTATATTTCACTATAAAATTACCTCCTTTGTTTTCTTATTTCCATATCCCACATCTTCTACTCTTTCTCCTTAATTCCTACTTTAAAACACTCACCAATATGCTCCATCCCATTCTGATCATTGATTTA
This sequence comes from Rutidosis leptorrhynchoides, assembly GCF_046630445.1. Taxonomy (NCBI): domain Eukaryota; kingdom Viridiplantae; phylum Streptophyta; class Magnoliopsida; order Asterales; family Asteraceae; genus Rutidosis; species Rutidosis leptorrhynchoides. The sequence continues at coordinate 152,438,845 of NC_092341.1, read as the reverse complement.
CTCTCAATTTTCACATCTGTCATCCTTCTCTTTCGTCTACCACCAGAAGAATCTATTTACTTCTACTATACTCTTGTGTTTATAATGTTTCTAATTCTCCCGTGTCTCTATTATGCTATCTGCATTGATATACACGGTTTGAAATTTTGGGATTATTGTTGAGCTTTATATTCTTCATTATCTTTCGGAGCTTCATGCTTTCGTTTCCTTCTCCCGACTTCGAGTCGAGCGAGTAATGGTCCGGAATTCGTAGGTATGAATATAGCTAATGCTCTTAGAAAGAAATGGTAATGGCACGATTTTGATTTGTCCGATTACCAGAATATCCTGGAAAAGATCGAACTATCAAGACGATGTGTTCCTAATACGTTTGGGGATTAGATAGAATGTAAGAGCCGTGTAACATGACACATGATGACGGTACTGTGAATCATCACATTCCATTAGAAACTTAACATGAGTTACTGTAATATAATGAAGTTGATCAAGTTTCATTATATTATACTAATTCAAGCATCAGTTTCCAACACTGCTTCAGAACATTCCTATTTTATACTCGAAGGTTTCAGAATTTAGAAACTAACACAGTTTCTTTTATATTGTAACGCAGATATTACGGAGAAATACTTGATTTCGGGTAAGAACAGTTGTAAGAATATCTCCAGAAATATGGAGGATATGAAAGATACGATAATATCTTGGAATTTCTAATATCAAAGGATGATGATAAAAATTTACCCGTAGGGGTTTAGATTCAGAAGCAAGGTGTTCACTAAAGATTTTATCAGAAACAGAATCATCAGAATTCCTTAAATACAGAGTTTGGTCCTTGTATTTGTCCTTGGTTTCCTTCATGGTTAACTTAATCCGATTTTCAATACCAAATTTTCCATCGGGTGTTCCCAACACCTCCTTCTTTATCATTAAATTTTGGTCATTAAAACCATCTACAACATGCTGCTTCGTCAGTATTTTCAAAGTTAACAAATTTGGGTCATTGGTTTTCAAACCAAGGTGGTTTTAAGAGATTTGTGTTTTTAGATGATTATACGCTGATGGTTGTATGGTGGAAAAAGGTTCTCCAGTAACGACGGCAAAGGATACGTATATTTTGAGATTATAATAGAAGTGGTCTTACTGAGAAGTCGAAGTGGAGCTGTGACAAAATCAGCTTTTTGAAAAGGAAATTGTGAGGTTGTTTTTGCTAATAATTGATAAGGAATTCGACGCGGATACGTTTTAACTATAACTTTGGTTTCGAAAGTTTCAGGTGTATAACTGTATGTATAAATCTTTCTTCCGTATACGAGGTGCGGCTGGTTCAACTTCTCAATCGAGGTGTTTTCAAGAATTATGAAAGATTTGAACGCGAATTGTAATCGTCAAGATACGAATGAGGTTTAAGATGAAATCAAGTGGCAAACTTGAAGAATTGTTTAGTTTCATATGTTATAATCAATATTTTAATTCATTTTACTTGTCCATAGTTAGCAGTCTATTAGTCTGATTGTCCAATAGTTCAACAATTCAATATATTCATATATAATTTAATATACATAATTAATACGTATCGTGACCCGTGTACCGGTCTCAGTGTCGATCACAACTCAAAGTATATATATATTTTGGAATCAACTCCGACCCTGTATAGCCAACTCCCATCTTCACATATAGAGTGTCTATGGTTGTTCCGAAATATATATATAGATGGGTCAATATGATAAATCGAAACCTTGTATACGTTTCCCGTTATTTAAAGTGCGGAATTTAAATAACAATAAATAAAATTGCGAGAATGTAAATTGCGATAAATTAAATGTTAGCTGGGAATAGTTAGCTAGGAACAGTTAGCGTGGAATCTTAACAGAATTTCAATTAGTTAATTCGTTTGTTTCTAACAAATTTTATTATATCCAATGTTTTCTTCATTATGCCAGTTGTTGGATTCAGATAGGTCAAAATCCGAATATGAAATTTGAATGAAAATGGTTATTCCAGGGTGAGCGGATATGAATATCGGTGGTTATAAATAGAATAGCAAATGACCGTTGAATCAGATTCGAAGAATGTACAGTATAACTTATTAATGTGAAATCTAAATATTTCTCGGGTACTACCCACCCGTTAAAATATTTTCATTATTAACAGTTTGTACGAAGAAATTTTTAATTACGATCTTTATGAAAATATACTTGCATATATATTTTCTTCAGATGTAATTATGGATTTAATGAGTCAATAAGATATTAAACTCATTTGATTTATCATTAACACTTGATTACGTGATCTCTAAATCATTAGGGATTACATCATTGTCATGTTAAACGGAGATAAATGAAGTAAAGCGAAGATAATCGATGTAGAACGATACGTAGAACGAAAATAGAGTAGATAGAACGATATGTAGAACGAGGATTATTTTTGAAGTTTATGACGCGGTTGTGGTTGTTGGTGGTGGAAATGCTACGATTGGTGTTGATAATGATGATGCCGTTGATGCTGCTGGTGTTTGTAACCTTCGCACCATGTTCTCCAAAGCCGTCACACGAGCGCGTAGTTCGTTAACTTCTGCTGGTACACCGGAATGATTGGCGGTTGAAGCGAGCGAATGAATAAGATTTCAAAATATGGGATAGTATGTAATCGTGATGAGATACTCAGATAAAGGAAGAGAAAATGGTTTCTCGAACAGGTTCGCCGGTAAGTGATTCAGGTTCATTGCCAAGGGGAAATTTGATGGATGGAAAGGATCTTCGATGTGAAATGATTTTCGAATATCGGATGATATTCTAACTATATAGAATATCTGTATGTAATACTAAAGATTTCGTAGGCTACAAAGGATGTTACGACATATATCAGGAAAATCTATAGATACGCCAAGATAGGAATTATCAGATACGCTAAGATATGAATTTCGTCTATACACTATCGATGCACTAAATGCAGTAGAGCGTGTCTAGACTTGAGAATGATAGGCGGGCAATTTCCTAAGGATGATAAGCAGATGATTTCCGACTAGAAATGATAAGCAAAACTTTTGACAGGCAGACACGGTCAAAGTCCAGACTCATTAATGTACCCTAACAACTACTAGTCAGACACACTAATGCAAGACCTGGTACGCTAAGACCAACGCTCTGATACCATTCTGTCAAACCCCATCCAAGTCCCCCTGGACGAAATCATCAATATCTGGTTCCATTGCGATAATCGACTCCAAGTAATGTCTTTAGTATGAGTTAAGGCACAGCGGAAGACTTAATTTGTACCTGAGAATAACATGCTTTAAAACGTCAACATAAAGTTGGTGAGATATAGGTTTAATACCGGCAGCGATATAAATATAGACCACAAGATTTCATATGTAAGCATTTCAATAAAAATATTCTAAGTGGTTGAGCACTTGGTAACCATACTTAACATTTAATCACGTCGCATATTCCCTTTATTATGAAATCTTACTACACTGTACCAAGTGTAGTCACGAAACGAAGTACTGTGCAACCGTTGAATACTGGTCGTCCAGTCCGGTTGGGGTTGTCAGGCCCGATAGATCTATCAACAGGATTCGCGTTTACAATACCGCTGTAAATATTAGTTACCAAGCTACAGGGAAGTATGCCAGTGGTACAACTCAACGTAGAATATATTTTTCAGTTACTTGTGTCCATAATGTAAAACATAAAATACATGTATTCTCATCCCGAAATATTTAGAGTTTAAAAGTGGGACTATATACTCACCATACTGTATTTTGTAGTAAAAATACATATAACATCATTGAACACGTATAAGGTTGGCCTTGGATTCACGAACCTATATCATTTGTATATTTATTAATATCAGATAGTAATCAAACAATATATATGTATTTATTATTAATAATATATTTTATATATATAATAAATTAATAAATTTTATTATATACATTTTTCAATATATATATATGTAATTATTTAATATTATTAAATTAAATATGTTTATGAAGATTATTTGTTTGTGAAATTAATAATTATAATAATACTAGTATTAGTAAGAATATTGATACTATATAGTAAAAAAATGATAAAAGTGATTATAATAATAATAGTAATAATAAAAATGATATATTTAATAATGATAATCTTAAAAAACTTTCAATAATAATAATGATGATAATAATAGTAATAATGTAAAAATAATAATAATAATAATAACGTAAATAAAAATGAAAATACTTATAGTACTAATAATAATGATATTAGTAATAAAAATGTTTTATGTTAGTAATAATAATGATATTAATGATTTTTGTAATTTCCATAATATTAACACTTAATGATAATATTAGTAATAACTATAATGATAATATTATTATTTAGATAAATGGTAATAATATTTAGGTAATAATGTTTATTACTTTTAATACAAAAAAAATAATAAAATAACAATTACTAATACTAATAATAATGATAATAATAATAATAATAATAATAATAGAAAGACTACCTTCCAAAAAGATTAATAAGTGGTCTAAACCGGGACTTGAACCCGAGACCTCACGTTCAACCCTCAAATACCCAGACCGTTCCTCCATCGTTTGTTTTTCTGATTTAATGCATAACAGATATGTATATATATATATTGTGTGTCTGTTACTTCATCTTCTTCCCCTAATAAATCGATTATACCCCAAATCTTCATAACAGCAGCAATTATTTGGTTTTAAAACTCCCCAATAAACAGAAACTAGGATGATCTAATTGAATTGGATTGTATAAAAATAAAATGACTGTAACAGTCACGTTTCGAGTTATATAAACTTGATATGTGATTCTGAAATTGGTAGCGTTTTAATACACGGTTCCTAAACGAAATATATTTTAAAACCTGCCTATAATCATTCTCCATCCTTAATTGAAACAAAAACATAATAACGAGCTCAAATTTTACTAAGAACTTATTTGATTTTTTTAAAACCCAAAACTTTAACTATCGAATTCGTCTTTGATTTTGCAACTTAAAAGCTAAAACTTTGCAGATAGTTTAATTAGATGATTTCAACCAACTCTGCAATTCCAGATTTAAACAAATGTTTTGATTTTTGGTGTTTTGAATTTAAACAAGTTGAAACAGAGGTATCGACTCTTTCATCTGGGTTTTTAGTTTTAATTCTTCAATTGCAGTATATATATTGATATTAATCAAATAATTGAAGTAAAAACGTCACTGAATTTTGCTGAGATCGACAGATAACAGATTTGGAGACAGTGTGGATAGATTTCTTCTCTAAATGAATAAATCAAGTGAAGTATATATATATATATATATATATATATATATATATATATATATATATATATATATATATATATATATATATATATAAATATAGATATCGATTGCATACAGGATTTGGTTTGTCTTGATTTTAATTTACTCAAGTAAAAAAAAAAAAAAAAACAGTATGATTGATACATAAAGCAATTTGTACGGGAGTTGTTAAAAAGAAGAAGAAAAGTTAAATAAAAACAAATCCGGATAGAGATAAAGGGAACATTTTAATCTACACGTGATTCCTAATCCTAATAGATTATTATATTCAGTATTATTAGTGTAAATATGATGAGAACAAAAACAAAAAAAATTGTAAATTTTATTACACATAATAAAAATACTAATAATAATAATAGAAATAATAATATTAATAATAACAATAATTTTATAAATAATGATATTTACTAGTAACAGTAATAATTATATTAATAATAATAACAAAAATACTAATAATCCTAAATCTTATAATAATTATATTATTGTTGATAGTAATAGATTATATTAATTTCTATTAATAAATACTATAATAAAAATGATATTAATAATACTAAAAATGATAATTTTAATAAATTTAATGATGATAATAATATTAATATAGCAATTATATTATAATTAAATATAGCATATTACTATTTATAATATCGTATTCATCAATTTTATAATTTATTGAATCATTAATATTATAACATACAATATATAAATGATACTACTTATGTATAGAATCCATATATATATATATATATATATATATATATATATATATATATATATATATATATATATATATATATATATATATATATATATATATATATATATATATATATATATATTTTATTTTTTTTATTTACACACAGTGTTCGCGAATCGTCAGGCATAGTCAAAGGGTAACTGATTATCCAAATATAGATTTCAGACTTTCTAGACTCAACAATGGGGTTTTTGCTTATCGTGTCGGAACATATAGAGATTAGGGTTTAAATTTGGTCGGAAATTTCCGGGTCGTTACAGCCCGATAGATCTATCTTTAGGATTCGCGTCAATTAGGGTGTCTGTTCCCTAATTCTTAGATTACCAGACTAAATAGGGGCATATTCGGTTTAATAATCCAGCCATAGAATGTAGTTTTAAGTACTTGTGTCTATTTTATAAAACAGCTATAAAAGCAGCGCATGTATTCTCAGTCCCAAAAATATATATTGCAAAAGCATTTAAAAAGGGAGCAAATGAAACTCACCTAATGTATTTTGTAGTAAAAATATATATAACGACATTGAACAACTAGACAAAGCAAGGTTGGCCTCGGATTCACGAACCTATATTAGTTGCATTTCTATTAAAACATATGATAGAAATATCAAAATTTCATTTATTAATGTATATTATTTATATATTGTATAGTTATAAGATTTATACTAGATTTCATTTAAAAATATATTTTATGTGATATCTTAAATTATATGATTATTTTATGTGATATCTTGTACATGTAGTTAAACTGATTAACATGATTATTTTGATATCTATATATATTTAGAATTGTATGAAAGAATATACTTAATTTGTTTAAAAATATTAGTTTTGATATTCATGATTTACTAATAATAATAACTTTATTAAAATGATAATATTAATAATAATAATGATGTTAATAATGATACTTTCGTTTAATAATAATAATAACAATATTAATAGTTATAAAAATGATACTAATACTAATATTAATGAATATAATGATATCTTGTATTATTTTCATAATAATAATAATACTTCTTAATGATATTAACAATAATACTTATACTAATAATAATAATAATCTTACTAATAATGATAATATTAGTAATCATACTACTTAAGATTAATACTAATAATAATTATAATGATGATAGTAATAATAATAATAATAATAATAATAATAATAATAATAATAATAATAATAATAATAACGATGATAATCATAATTGTTAACTAAGGTTATGATAATAATAATAATAATAATTATAATACTTGTGATAATAACAATAATTAATAATAATGATAACAATTTTACTAATGGTTAGCATAATAATAATTAATATTAACAACAAATAATAATAATAATAATAATAATAATAATAATAATAATAATAATAATAATAATAATAATAATAATAATAATAATAATAATAATTAAAAAGGAAAAGAAATTATACCCTTGAACAAAAATCGCTCTAAAAAGAAATACCCACGACCGGGCTCGAACCCGAGACCTCCCGTTCAATCGCAGACCCCCTAACCATTGACCCGTTTTTCCATTTTTCTGATTATAATAGAAACCAACTTTATTTAACTGGTCCTTCTTATTTCTTTTCTCCTTCTACTTCGATTAACACCCACAGAACCAGACCACAATCAATTCAATCTAAAAAACTTTTCTAATCTCAAATCGCTTGTTTGTTTTATGAAAAATACTAGAAACAAACACGACCTATAAAAATGTTTGAGTTAAATTAGAACAGAAATAATAAAAAAGGCAGCAGCGTGCTCGTTTCTTGAGTTCAAGAACTCCAATTTGATTTTTGAATTTAAGACCCTTTTAACAGAAACTTTGTACACGAAATATATTTATAATCCCTACTGTAAACTATAAGAACCATTAATTTAATTCAAATCACAACAGAAAAATCGAATTTGAATGATGAACAGCAGTTGACTTTTTAAAACTCAAACTTTGACTCCAAAATTCTTATTCGATACAAAAATTTAGGATTTGAAACCTTCCTGGAAGTTTAAACGTGGTATTTAGAACAGAATTGCATTACTAGATTTTGAGATAAAGCATTTATTCGAAGTTTTTAGAAACTGTGTCAAAACAGAGAAACACGAGCTGTAACCTTTAAAATTACTTTTTAATTTTTGTTATTTTCGCTCAATTTGCAGTAGTGAACCATTATATAGATGCTAACAGTTGTAATTACAGCTAATGATTTAAATTCACATCTGTTTAATAGCTTGATTGACTCGACAGAGGGAATAATCGGGTACACCAAATAAGATAATAAAAAACAAAAGGCTGAAAGGAATTTCTAACTGATTCTTATTTGTATTGAATCATGACGTACGAATTATAGACAGAAAACAAGATATATATACAGTTTGATAGCTACACTCAATCAAATTTGGATTCTGTATAAATTATATAATTATTATTTGATAACTAAGATTATAACTATATTAATTAAAATATTATTACAAATAATAATAATAATAATACTAATTTATCTTTATAATTTTAATGCTATTTTCCTAATATATATATATATATATATATATATATATATATATATATATATATATATATATATATATACACATATATATATATATATTAATAATAATATAAAAATATAATAACTTATACTTATCAAATTTTATTTATTTTATATTTCATATTAGAATTAGTAATATTAATGAAACAATTATTAATATCAACAATAACATTAGTAATAATAATGAAAGTAATAATAATAATATTGATATAACATTTATATTTTAACTTGTAATTACAAATAATATGTTAACTTTACACTATATTATGTAATAATATTTATATTTATTAAATATTATATATCACAATATATTAATAATTAGAATTCATATATATATATTCCTAATAATATATACGTATAATGGTAATTTATTTATTATAATTATTATTTTAAATTTTGAATTCCTAATGTTTAAAATATACTTTATTAATTCAAAATATCAAATATATACTTATATTCATTTTTATATCTATATATGTATTTACATATTTATTTATAAAAAGTTGTTCGTGAATCGTCGGGACAGTCAAAGGGTAATTGATTACCTGAATATAGTTTCAAAATTTTCGAGACTCAACATTACAGATTTTGCTTATTGTGTCGGAAACATATAAAGATTAAAGTTTAAATTTGATCAGAAATTCCCGGGTCATCACAGTACCTACCCGTTAAAGAAATTTCGTCCTGAAATTTGAGTAAGGTGGTCATGGCTAACAATAAACATGTTTTCATGACGAATATGAGTTGATAAATTGAGTTTCATCATCATTGAGTAATATGGATAAAACAATTCGATTATTAGAAGGGCATGAATGAAGCGATCACAAAATAGTGAATGAGAAAGATAAGTTTCATCATACTTTTGACTAGTCATGGTTGAATTTAAAAAAAATAAGGTTCGTCTTAACTTTTAACGTCGTCTTGGTTGAATTCGGGAATTCAAGGGATTTTAAGAAAATTTTCGAAATCTAAAAGATTTGATTCTTCGGCTAATAAGGGAATTAAGATCTCTATAATTAAATACGGTGATCTGCCTCGATTACTCTGTCTGATATTTCCATTATAAATTTACTTTTTCCATTCCATTAGTTTCCACCATTTCTATACCTTATTTCTCAGTTCATATATCCAAAAGATTATAATAATGCTTAATCCGGTTCTAATCCTTGTTCTTATTCTGACTATCGCAATGATCGTTCTTCTTTTCCAACTCCCATCGGAAGAATCTGTTTATTTCTACTATGCTCTAGGGATTATTGTATTTATAATCCTCCCGTGTCTTTATATTGCTATACGCACTGATATCCACAGTTTGTAACTTCGGTGTTGTCATTGGGCTTTATATTTTCTCTTATACTTCGAAGTCCTTGCTTTTATTTTTCTATAATCATTGTCATCCCCAGTTAATACTCCCCCTATTTGCTGCGATTTATACTCAAATTTCTATTTCGGAGCTTTGACCCTTCGTTTCTTCTTCTTGCGATTGGGCATCTCTTGTAATGGTCCAGAATTTGCAGATATAAGTTTCAAAATGAACATCGTTAATGTCTTAAGAAAGAAATGGTAATAGTACAATTTGACTTGTCAAATTACCAGAATTCAAGGAAAGATAGGACTATCAAGAAAATTATGTTCTTGATATGTTTATAGATTAGACAGAACGTAAGAGTCGTGTAACATGGCACATGATGACGTTATGATATGTGAATCATCATGTTCCATTTAGAAACTCAGCATGACTTACTGTAATGTAATCACGTTTATCAAGTGTCATTATATTATACTAACTTATGCATCAGTTCCCAACACTACTTCAAAAACATTCATATTTTAAGCTCGAAAGTTTACAGAATATAGAAACTAACAGTTTCTATATAATGTAACACTGATAGCACGAAGATATTATTGATTTCAGATAAGAATAGTTATGAAAATATCTTCAAAAATATGGAGGATATTTATAATGAAAGATACGATGATATCTTAGAATTTCTAATATCGATGGATGATGAAGAAGATTTATCCGTAAGGGTTTAGATTCGGAAGCAAGGTATTCGCTAAAGATTTCATCAGAAATAGAATCATTTGAATTCTTTGAAGTCAAACTTATTCTTTGTGATTTGTCCACGGCTTCCTTCATAGTTTCGCATAATCCGCTTTTCGGTACTAAATTTTCTATTGAGTGTTTCCAAAACTCCATTCTTTATCATCAAATTTTCGACAGTTAAGGTCGTGTACAGTTTGTGCTGCTGTATTTCAGCTTTTTTAGAATTTCAGAATGGAAGATCATAATTCTAAGAGATAAATGTTATATGTTTGCATATAACTGTTGATATAGACATGCTGCGAGATTTCAAAATACTGATTGCTGAATCTCGGTATTTGGTATGACAGTTCTTGTTACAAGATACGGATGAGTATATGAATAGGTTTTCAATGAATAAATATAGTGATTTATTAGAGAGATTTAAGCCAAGAAGCAACGAGGTTGCTGATACGTCTGCTGGTAATATGGCGGAATATAAAAGAATTCTCCGGTATCAAAAGGGTAATCATATATGTCAGGATTATAGTAAGGCTACTTCGGATGAAAAGTCGAAGTTGACTTGCTGGAGTTGTGACAAAATTTGCTACTTTGAAAAGGGATCGTAAGTTATTTTTGCTAATAAATGCTAAAGGATCTGACGCGGCTACATGTTAAACTTTTACCCAGTTGCCGAGAGTTTCTCAGGTGCGTAACTATATGCATAAATCTTTCCTTCCGTAGATGAAGTGCGGTTGATTCATCCTATCGACTGAGGTGTTTTCAAGAATCATGAAAGGTTTGAACGCAGATTGTAATCGTCAAGATACAAATGAGGTTTAAGATGAAATCAAGTGGAAAACTTGAAGAATTGTTTAGTTTCATATGTTATAAACAATATTTTAATTCATTTTAATTGTCCAATGTTGGCAGTCCACAGTTGATAGTGTACAGTTAGCAATTCAATAATTCATATATAATATTCGAATTAATTAATAAGTATCGTGACCCGTGTACATGTCTCAGACTCGATCACAACTCAAACTATATATATTATTGTAGAATCAACCTCAACCCTGTATAGCTAACTCCAGCATTACTGCATATAGAGTGTCTATGGTTATTCCAAATAATATATATAGATGCGTCGATATGATATGTCAAAATCTTGTATACGTGTCCCGATATTTAAAGTGCGTAAAATAAATAACAGAAATTGAATGACGATAAATAAAATTGCGAGAATATAAATTGCGATAAATAAATTGCGATAAATAAAATGTGATACGGAAATAACAGTTAGCTAGGAACAGTTAGCGTGGATTCTTAACAAAATTTTCTTCATAGTTAATTTGTTTGTTTCTAATAGATTTTTTTTTGTCCAATGTTTTATTCATTATGCCACTTGTTGGATTCTGATAAATCAAAATCCAAATATGAATTTGAATAAAAATGGTTATTCTGCGGTGAACGGATACATATATCTGTGGATGTAAGTAGGATAGTAACTGACTGTTGAATCAGATTCGAAGAATGTACAATGTAACTTATTAATGTGAAATCTAAATATTCCTCGGGTATTACCTACCCGTTAAAATATTTTCACCATTAACAGTTTGTACGAAAGAATTTTTTTTTAATTACAATCTTTATGAAAATATACTTACATATATATTTTCTTCAGATGTAATCATAGATTCAATGAGTTAATATAATATTAATCTCATTTGATTTACCGTTATAACTAGAATACATAATCTCTAAAACATTAGAGATTACATAATCGCCATAAAGAATGAAGATAATTGATGTAGAACGATACGTAAAATGATGATTGTACTCGAGGTACAGAATGAGATGTTGAGGCATGGATTGTTGATGGTACTGGTGCTGTTATTTATGGTACTGTTGGTGCTGGTGATGTTGCTGAAGCTGGTAAATTTTGCACCATATTCTCCAAATTGATTACTCGAGCGCGAAGTTCGTTGACTTCTTTTATTATTCCGGAATGATTTGTCGGTCGGAATGAGCGGATGAATAAGGTTTAGAATTGTGGATAATATATAGTAGTTATGAGATATCCTGGAAATGAGGGTGAAAATGGTGTTTCGGACTGATTCGCCGGTAAGTGTTTCAGGTTCTTCACCAAGAGGTGAATTTGGTTGATGGAAAGGAACGATTTCTTCGCGTCTCCATGGATTGAGTCGACTATGAACCCATCCTCAATTCATATAGAATAGATGATGGCTAAATGGTTGTTCTATTCTGGTTATACTGCTTTCGGAGCTTGAGTGAAAATCCATGTCGGAATAGCTGTCGGAATAACTATCGGAATAGCTATCGAAATATGAGGGACTCGAACTGGTTGATGTAGTGACCCGAACTTTTCCATGTTTATATATATTAATTGAGATTGATATTTACATGATTAAATGTTTCCAACATGTTAAGCAATCAAACTTGTTAAGACTTGATTAATTGAAATATGTTTCATATAGACAATTGACCACCCAAGTTGACCGGTGATTCACGAACGTTAAAACTTGTAAAAACTATACGATGACATATATATGGTTATATATATAGTTAACATGTTTTTATTATAAGTATGTATCTCATTAGGTATTTTAACAATGAGTTATATACATAAAAATGAGACTATTAATTTAAGAAACTCGAAAACGATATATATAACGATTATCGTTATAACAACGTCTTACTAGGTACATATGAATCATATTAAGATATTGATACACTTGGTTAATTATGTTAAATGATAATTAAATATATTATTAAGTGTATTAACAATGAAATACATATGTAAAAATAAGACTACTAACTTAATGATTTCGAAACGAGACATATATGTAACGATTATCGTTGTAACTACATTTAACTGTATATACATCATACTGAGATATATTATATATCATAATATCATGATAATATAACAATTTAATATCTCATTTGTTATAATAAACAATGGGTTAACAACATTCAACAAGATCGTTAACCTAAAGGTTTCAAAACAATATTTACATGTAACGACTAACGATGACTTAACGACTCAGTTAAAATGTATATACATGTAGTGTTTTAATATGTATTCATACACTTTTGAAAGACTTCAAGACACTTATCAAAATACTTCTACTTAACAAAAATGCTTACAATTACATCCTCGTTCAGTTTCATCAACAATTCTACTCGTATGCACCCGTATTCGTACTCGTACAATACACAGCTTTTAGATGTATGTACTATTGGTATATACACTCCAATGATCAGCTCTTAGCAGCCCTTGTGAGTCACCTAACACATGTGGGAACCATCATTTGGCAACTAGCATGAAATATCTCATAAAATTACAAAAATATGAGTAATCATTCATGACTTATTTACATGAAAACAAAATTACATATCCTTTATATCTAATCCATACACCAACGACCAAAAACACCTACAAACACTTTCATTCTTCAATTTTCTTCATCTAATTGATCTCTCTCAAGTTCTATCTTCAAGTTCTAAGTGTTCTTCATAAATTTCAAAAGTTCTAGTTTCATAAAATCAAGAATACTTTCAAGTTTGCTAGCTCACTTCCAATCTTGTAAGGTGATCATCCAACCTCAAGAAATCTTTGTTTATTACAGTAGGTTATCATTCTAATACAAGGTAATAATCATATTCAAACTTTGGTTCAATTTCTATAACTATAACAATCTTATTTCAAGTGATGATCTTACTTGAACTTGTTTTCGTGTCATGATTCTGCTTCAAGAACTTCGAGCCATCCAAGGATCCATTGAAGCTAGATCCATTTTTCTCTTTTCCAGTAGGTTTATCCAAGGAACTTAAGGTAGTAATGATGTTCATAACATCATTCGATTCATACATATAAAGCTATCTTATTCGAAGGTTTAAACTTGTAATCACTAGAACATAGTTTAGTTAATTCTAAACTTGTTCGCAAACAAAAGTTAATCCTTCTAACTTGACTTTTAAAATCAACTAAACACATGTTCTATATCTATATGATATGCTAACTTAATGATTTAAAACCTGGAAACACGAAAAACACCGTAAAACCGGATTTACGCCGTCGTAGTAACACCGCGGGCTGTTTTGGGTTAGTTAATTAAAAACTATGATAAACTTTGATTTAAAAGTTGTTATTCTGGGAAAATGATTTTTATTATGAACATGAAACTATATCCAAAAATTATGGTTAAACTCAAAGTGGAAGTATGTTTTCTAAAATGGTCATCTAGACGTCGTTCTTTCGACTGAAATGACTAACTTTACAAAAACGACTTGTAACTTATTTTTCCGACTATAAACCTATACTTTTATGTTTAGATTCATAAAATAGAGTTCAATATGAAACCATAGCAATTTGATTCACTCAAAACGGATTTAAAATGAAGAAGTTATGGGTAAAACAAGATTGGATAATTTTTTTCATTTTAGCTACGTGAAAATTGGTAACAAATCTATTCCAACCATAACTTAATCAACTTGTATTGTATATTATGTAATCTTGAGATACCATAGACACGTATACAATGTTTCGACCTATCATGTCGACACATCTATATATATTTCGGAACAACCATAGACACTCTATATGTGAATGTTGGAGTTAGCTATACAGGGTTGAGGTTGATTCCAAAATATATATAGTTTGAGTTGTGATCAATACTGAGATACGTATACACTGGGTCGTGGATTGATTCAAGATAATAGTTATCGATTTATTTTTGTACATCTAACTGTGGACAACTAGTTGTAGGTTACTAACGAGGACAGCTGACTTAATAAACTTAAAACATCAAAATATATTAAAAGTGTTGTAAATATATTTTGAACATACTTTGATATATATGTATATATTGTTATAGGTTCGTGAATCAACCAGTGGCCAAGTCTTACTTCCCGACGAAGTAAAAATCTGTGAAAGTGAGTTATAGTCCCACTTTTAAAATCTAATATTTTTGGGATGAGAATACATGCAGGTTTTATAAATGATTTACAAAATAGACACAAGTACGTGAAACTACATTCTATGGTTGAATTATCGAAATCGAATATGCCCCTTTTTATTAAGTCTGGTAATCTAAGAATTAGGGAACAGACACCCTAATTGACGCGAATCCTAAAGATAGATCTATTGGGCCTAACAAACCCCATCCAAAGTACCGGATGCTTTAGTACTTCGAAATTTATATCATATCCGAAGGGTGTCCCGGAATGATGGGGATATTCTTATATATGCATCTTGTTAATGTCGGTTACCAGGTGTTCACCATATGAATGATTTTTATCTCTATGTATGGGATGTGTATTGAAATATGAAATCTTGTGGTCTATTATTATGATTTGATATATATAGGTTAAACCTATAACTCACCAACATTTTTGTTGACGTTTTAAGCATGTTTATTCTCAGGTGATTATTAAGAGCTTCCGCTGTCGCATACTTAAATAAGGACGAGAATTGGAGTCCATGCTTGTATGATATTGTGTAAAAACTGCATTCAAGAAACTTATTTTGTTGTAACATATTTGTATTGTAAACCATTATGTAATGGTCGTGTGTAAACAGGATATTTTAGATTATCATTATTTGATAATCTACGTAAAGCTTTTTAAACCTTTATTGATGAAATAAAGGTTATGGTTTGTTTTAAAATGAATGCAGTCTTTGAAAAACGTCTCATATAGAGGTCAAAACCTCGCAACGAAATCAATTAATATGGAACGTTTTTAATCAATAAGAACGGGACATTTCAGTTGAGGGGTTCATCTCGTACGATCAGATGAAGGATTTTCGATAAGAAATAGATTATAGGATGTAGATTAGTTTCCTGCAATACATAATTTACATATGCATATATAATACTAAAATCCCATAAGTTACGGAGGAATCTACGGAATATGTCAGGCAAGGTTTAAAGTAATGGATACGCTAAGATATGATTTAGCAGGTACGATAAGATATGAATTTTGTCTATACACTATTCATGCAATCATTGCAGTATGATGTGTCTAGATTAAGAATGATAAGCAAGTGATTCCCTAAGAATGATAAGCAGGAAATTTTTCGACACGAAATGATAAGCAAAACTTTTGACATGCAGACACGGTCGAAGTCCGGACTCACTAATGCATCCTAACGACTTATCAGTTAGACACACTAATGCAGACCTGGTTCGCTAAGAACAACCACTCTGATACCAACTGAAATGACCCGTCCTAATCCATCCGGACAAAGTCCATATCGATTATAAACGATTCACAATAGTTGATTACATCGCGAGGTACTTGACCTCTATATGATACATTTTACAAACATTGCATTCGTTTTTGAAAAGACAATCTTTCATTACATCGAAAGTTGATGGCATGTATACCATTTCATAATATATCTAACTACAATTGACTTAATAATAATCTTGATGAACTCAACGACTCAAATGCAACGTCTTTTGAAATATGCCATGAATGACTCCAAGTAATATTTTTAAAATGAGCAAATGTGCAGCGAAAGATTTCTTTCGTACATGAGAATAAACATACTTTAAAGTGTAAACCAAAAGGTTGGTGAGTTCATTAGTTTAACATAAATAATCATTTCCATCATTTTAATAGACCACAAGATTTTCATTTCTCATAAATATACGTCCCATGCATAGAGACAAAAATATCATTCATATGGATTGAACACCTGGTAACTGACATTCATAATATGCATATAAGAATATCCCCATCATTCCGGGATCCTCCTTCGGACATGATATAAATTTTGAAGTACTAAAGCATCTGGTACTTTGGATGGGGCTTGTTGGGCCCGATAGATCTATCTTTAGGATTCGCGTCAATTAGGGTGTCTGTTCCCTAATTCTTAGATTACCAGACTAAATAGGGGCATATTCGGTTTAATAATCCAGCCATAGAATGTAGTTTTAAGTACTTGTGTCTATTTCGTAAAACAGTTATAAAAGCAGCGCATGTATTCTCAGTCCCAAAAATATATATTGCAAAAGCATTTAAAAAGGGAGCAAATGAAACTCACCTAATGTATTTTGTAGTAAAAATACATATAACGACATTGAACAACTAGACAAAGCAAGGTTGGCCTCGGATTCACGAACCTATATTAATTGCATTTCTATTAAAACGTATGATAGAAATATCAAAATTTCATTTATTAATGTGTATTATTTATATATTGTATAGTTATAAGATTTATACTAGATTTCATTTAAAAATATATTTTATGTGATATCTTAAATTATATGATTATTTTATGTGATATCTTGTACATTTAGTTAAACTGATTAACATGATTATTTTGATATCTATATATATATTTAGAATTGTATGAAAGAATATACTTAATTTGTTTAAAAATATTAGTTTTGATATTGATGATTTACTAATAATAATAACTTTATTAAAATGATAATATTAATAATAATAATGATGTTAATAATGATACTTTCGTTTAATAATAATAATAATAACAATACTAATAGTTATAAAAATGATACTAATACTAATATTAATGAATATAATGATATCTTGTATTATTTTCATAATAATAATAATACTTCTTAATGATATTAACAATAATACTTATACTAATAATAATAATAATCTTACTAATAATGATAATATTAGTAATCATACTACTTAAGATTAATACTAATAATAATTATAATGATGATAGTAATAATAATAATAATAATAATAATAATAATAATAATAATAATAATAATAATAATAATAATAATAATAATAATAATAATAACGATGATAATCATAATTGTTAACTAAGGTTATGATAATAATAATAATAATAATTATTATTATAATACTTGTGATAATAACAATAATTAATAATAATGATAATAATTTTACTAATGGTTAGTATAATAATAATTAATATTAACAACAAATAATAATAATAATAATTAAAAAGGAAAAGAAATTATACCCTTGAACAAAAATCGCTCTAAAAAGAAATACCCACGACCGGGCTCGAACCCGAGACCTCCCGTTCAATCGCACACCCCCTAACCATTGACCCGTTTTTCTGATTATATTAGAAACCAACTTTATTTAACTGGTCCTTCTTGTTTCTTTTCTCCTTCTACTTCGATTAACACCCACAGAACCAGACCACAATCAATTCAATCTAAAAAACTTTTCTAATCTCAAATCGCTTGTTTGTTTTATGAAAAATACTAGAAACAAACACGACCTATAAAAATGTTTGAGTTAAATTAGAACAGAAATAAGAAAAATGGCAGCAGCGTGCTCGTTTCTTAAGTTCAAGAACTCCAATTTGATTTTTGAATTTAAGACCCTTTTAACAGAAACTTTGTACATGAAATATATTTATAATCCCTACTGTAAACTATAGGAACCATTAATTTAATTCAAATCACAACAGAAAAATTGAATTTGAATGAAGAACAGAAGTTGACTTTTTAAAACTCAAACTTTGACTCCAAAATTCTTATTCGATACAAAAATTTAGGATTTGAAACCTTCCAGGAAGTTTAAACGTGGTATTTAGAACAGTACTATATTTTGAGATAAAGCATTTATTCGAAGTTTTCAGAAACTGTGTCAAAACAGAGAAACACGAGCTGTAACCTTTAAAATTACTTTTTAATTTTTGTTATTTTCGCTCAATTTGCAGTAGTGAAACATTATATAGATGCTAACATTTGTAATTACAGCTAATGGTTTAAATTCACATCTGTTTAATAGCTTGATTGACTCAACAGAGGGAATAATCGGGTACACCAAATAAGATAATAAAAAACAAAAGGCTGAAAGGAATTTCTAACTGATTCTTGTTTGTATTGAATCATGATGTACGAATTATAGACAGAAAACAAGATATATATACAGTTTGATAGCTACACTCAATCAAATTTGGATTCTGTATAAATTATATAATTATTATTTGATAACTAAGATTATAACTATATTAATTAAAATATTATTACTAATAATAATAATAATACTAATTTATCTTTATAATTTTAATACTGTTTTCCTAATATATATATATATATATATATATATATATATATATATATATATTAATAATAATATAAAAATATAATAACTTATACTTATCAAATATTATTTATTTTATATTTCATATTAGAATTAGTAATATTAATGAAACAATTATTAATATCAACAATAACATTAGTAATAATAATGAAAGTAATAATAATAATATTGATTTAACATTTATATTTTAACTTGTAATTACAAATAATATGTTAACTTTACACTATATTATGTAATAATATTTATTAAATATTATATATCACAATATATTAATAATTAGAATTCATATATATATATATTCCTAATAATATATACGTATAATGGTAATTTATTTATTATATTTATTATTTTAAATTTTGAATTCCTAATGTTTAAAATATACTTTATTAATTCAAAATATCAAATATATACTTATATTCATTTTTATATCTATATATGTATTTACATATTTATTTATAAATAGTTGTTCGTGAATCGTCGGGACAGTCAAAGGGTAATTGATTACCTGAATATAGTTTCAAACTTTTCGAGACTCAACATTACAGATTTTGCTTATTATGTCAGAAACATATAAAGATTAAAGTTTAAATTTGATCAGAAATTCCCGGGTCATCAAAGTACCTACCCGTTAAAGAAATTTCGTCCCAAAATTTGAGTGAGGTGGTCATGGCTAACAATAAACATGTTTTCATGACGAATATGAGTTGATAAATTGAGTTTCATCATCATTGAGTAATATGGATAAAACAATTCGATTATTAGAAGGGCATGAATGAAGCGATCACAAAATAATGAATGAGAAAGATAAGTTTCATCATACTTTTGACTAGTCATGGTTGAATTTAAAAAAAATAAGGTTCGACTTAACTTTTAACGTCGTCTTGGTTGAATTCCGGAATTCAAGGGATTTTAAGAATATTTTTGAAATCTAAAAGATTTGATTCTTCGGCTAATAAGGGAATTAAGACCTCTATAATTAAATACGGTGATCTGCCTCGATTACTCGGTCTGATATTTCCATTATAAATTTACCTTTTCCGTTCCATTAGTTTCCACCACTTCTATACCTTCTTTCTCAGTTCATATATCCAAAAGATTATAATAATGCTTAATCCGGTTCTAATCCTTGTTCTTATTCTGACTATCGCAATGATCGTTCTTCTTTTCCAACTCCCACCGAAAGAATCTGTTTATTTCTACTATGCTCTAGGGATTATTGTATTTATAATCCTCCCGTGTCTTTATATTGCTATACGCACTGATATCCACAGTTTGTAACTTCGGTGTTGTCATTGGGCTTTATATTTTCTCTTATACTTCGAAGTCCTTGCTTTTATTTTTCTATAATCATTGTCATCCCCAGTTAATACTCCCCCTATTTGCTGCGATTTATACTCAAATTTCTATTTCGGAGCTTTGTCCCTTCGTTTCTTCTTCTTGCGATTGGGCATCTCTTGTAATGGTACAGAATTTGCAGATATAAGTTTCAAAATGAACATCGTTAATGTCTTAAGAAAGAAATGGTAATAGCACAATTTGACTTGTCAAATTACCAGAATTCAAGGAAAGATAGGACTATCAAGAAAATTATGTTCTTGATATGTTTATAGATTAGACAGAACGTAAGAGTCGTGTAACATGGCACATGATGACGTTATGATCTGTGAATCATCATGTTCCATTTAGAAACTTAGCATGACTTACTGTAATATAATCACGTTTATCAAGTGTCATTATATTATACTAACTTATGCATCAGTTCCCAACACTACTTCAAAAACATTCATATTTTAAGCTCGAAAGTTTACAGAATATAGAAACTAACAGTTTCTATATGATGTAACACTGATAGCACGAAGATATTATTGATTTCAGATAAGAATAGTTATGAAAATATCTTCAGAAATATGGAGGATATTTATAATGAAAGATACGATGATATCTTGGAATTTCTAATATCGATGGATGATGAAGAAGATTTATCCGTAAGGGTTTAGATTCGGAAGCAAGGTATTCGCTAAAGATTTCATCAGAAATAGAATCATTTGAATTCTTTGAAGTCAAACTTATTCTTTGTGATTTGTCCAGGGCTTCCTTCATAGTTTCGCATAATCCGCTTTTCGGTACTAAATTTTCTATTGAGTGTTTCCAAAACTCTATTCTTTATCATCAAATTTTCGACAGTTAAGGTCGTGTACAGTTTGTGCTGCTGTATTTCAGCTTTTTCAGAATTTCAGAATGGAAGATCATAATTCTAAGAGATAAATGTTATATGTTTGCATATAACTGTTGATATAGACATGCTGCGAGATTTCAAAATACTGATTGCTGATTCTCGGTATTTGGTACGGCAGTTCTTGTTACAAGATGCGGATGAGTATATGAATAGGTTTTCAATGAATAAATATTGTGATTTATTAGAGAGATTTAAGCCAAGAAGCAACGAGGTTGCTGATACGTCTGCTGGTAATATGGCGGAAAATAAAAGAATTCTCCGGCATCAAAAGGGTAATCATATATGTCAGGATTATAGTAAGGCTACTTCGGATGAAAAGTCAAAGTTGACTTGCTGGAGCTGTGACAAAATTTGCTACTTTGAAAAGGGATCGTAAGTTATTTTTGCTAATAAATGCTAAAGGATCTGACGCGGCTACATGTTAAACTTTTACCCAGTTGCTGAGAGTTTCTCAGGTGCGTAACTATATGCATAAATCTTTCCTTCCGTAGATGAAGTGCGGTTGATTCATCCTATCGACTGAGGTGTTTTCAAGAATCATGAAAGGTTTGTACGCAGATTGTAATCGTCAAGATACAAATGAGGTTTAAGATGAAATCAAGTGGAAAACTTGAAGAATTGTTTAGTTTCATATGTTATAAACAATATTTTAATTCATTTTAATTGTCCAATGTTGGCAGTCCACTATTGATAGTCCACAGTTAGCAATTCAATAATTCATATATAATATTCGAATTAATTAATAAGTATCGTGACCCGTGTACATGTCTCAGACTCGATCACAACTCAAACTATATATATTATTGTAGAATCAACCTCAACCCTGTATAGCTAACTCCAGCATTATTGCATATAGAGTGTCTATGGTTATTCCAAATAATATATATAGATGCGTCGATATGATATGTCAAAACCTTGTATACGTGTCCCGATATTTAAAGTGAGTAAAATAAATAACAGAAATTGAATGACGATAAATAAAATTGCGAGAATATAAATTGCGATAAATAAATTGCGATAAATAAAATGTGATACGGAAATAACAGTTAGCGTGGATTCTTAACAAAATTTTCTTCATAGTTAATTTGTTTGTTTCTAACAGATTTTTTTTTGTCCAATGTTTTCTTCATTATGCCACTTGTTGGATTCTGATAAATCAAAATCCAAATATGAAGAATGTAACTGACTGTTGAATCAGATTCAAAGAATGTATAATGTAACTTATTAATGTGAAATCTAAATATTCCTCGGGTATTACCTACCCGTTAAAATATTTTCACCATTAACAGTTTGTAGGAAAGAATTTTTTTTAATTACAATCTTTATGAAAATATACTTACATATATATTTTCTTCAGATGTAATCATAGATTCAATGAGTTAATATAATATTAATCTCATTTGATTTACCGTTATAACTAGAATAAATAATCTCTAAAACATTATAGATTACATAATCGCCATAAAGAACGAAGATAATTGATGTAGAACGATACGTAGAACGATGATTGTACTCAAGGTACAGAATGAGATGTTGAGGTATGGATTGTTGATGGTACTGGTGCTGTTATTTATGGTACTGTTGGTGCTGGTGATGTTGCTGAAGCTGGTAAATTTTGCACCATATTCTCCAAATTGATTACTCGAGAGCGAAGTTCGTTGACTTCTTTTATTATTCCGGAATGATTTGTCGGTCGGAATGAGCGGATGAATAAGGTTTAGAATTGTGGATAATATATAGTAGTTATGAGATATCCTGGAAATGAGGGTGAAAATGGTGTTTCGGACTGATTCGCCGGTAAGTGTTTCAGGTTCTTCACCAAGAGGTGAATTTGGTTGATGGAAAGGATCGATTTCTTCGCGTCTCCATGGATTGAGTCAACTATGAACCCATCCTCAATTCATCCAGAATAGATGATGGCTAAATGGTTGATCCATTCTGGTTATACTGCTTTCGGAGCTTGAGTGAAAATCTATGTCGGAATAGCTGTCGGAATAACTATCGGAATAGCTATCGAAATATGAGTGACTCGAACTGGTTGAGGGGTTCATCTCGTACGATCAGATGAAGGATTTTCGATAAGAAATAGATTATAGGATGTAGATTAGTTTCCTACAATACATAATTTACATATGCATATATAATACTAAAATCCCATAAGTTACGGAGGAATCTACGGAATATGTCAGGCAAGGTTTACAGTAATAGATACGCTAAGATATGATTTAGCAGGTACGATAAGATATAAATTTTATCTATACACTATTCATGCAATCATTGCAGTATGATGTGTCTAGATTAAGAATGATAAGCAAGTGATTCCCTAAGAATGATAAGCAGGAAATTTTTCGACACGAAATGATAAGCAAAACTTTTGACATGCAGACACGGTCGAAGTCCAGACTCACTAATGCATTCTAATGACTTATCAGTTAGACACACTAATGCAGACCTGGTTCGCTAAGACCACCGCTCTGATACCAACTGAAAGGACCCGTTCATATACATTATAAACGATTCACAATAGTTGATTACATTGCGAGGTATTTGACCTCTATATGATACATTTTACAAACATTGCATTCGTTTTTAAAAGACAAACTTTCTGTACATCGAAAATTGACAGGCATGCATACCATTTCATAATATCCACTATCCAACTATAAATTGATTTAATAATAATCTTTAATGAACTCAATGACTCGAATGCAACGTTCTTCGAAATATGCTATGAAAGACTCCAAGTAATATCTTTAAAATGAGCAAATGCACAGCGGAAGATTTCTTTAACACATGAGAATAAACATGCTTTAAAGTGTCAACCAAAAGGTTGGTGAGTTCATTAGTTTATCATAATCATTTATTTCCATCATTTTAATAGACCACAAGAATTTCATTTCCAGTTCTCATAAATATACGTCCCATGCATAGAGATAAAATTAATCATTCATATGGTGAACACCTGGTAACCGACATTAACTAGATACATATAAGAATATCCCCTATCATTCCGGGATCCTCCTTCGGACATGATATAAATTTCGAAGTACTAAAGCATCCGGTACTTTGGATGGGGTTTGTTAGGCCCAATAGATCTATCTTTAGGATTCGCGTCAATTAGGGTGTCTGTTCCCTAATTCTTAGATTACCAGACTTAATAAAAAGGGGCATATTCGATTTCGATAATTCAACCATAGAATGTAGTTTCAATTACTTGTGTCTATTTCGTCAAACATTTATAAAATCAGTGCATGTATTCTCAGTCCCAAAAATATATATAAAAAGGGAGTAATGAAACTCACCATACTGTATTTCGTAGTAAAAATACATATAACGTCATTGAACAAGTGCAAGGTTGGCCTCAGATTCACGAACCTAAATTAATTATATATAATTATGTGTTGGTCAATATTTGTCTAACAAATTAGGTCAAGTCATAGTGTACCACAATCCTAATGCTCGAGACTAATATGCAAAAGTCAACAAAAGTAAATTTGACTCAAAATAATTTCCAAAAATCTATACATGATTAATATATAGTTTAAATATTGTCGTTTTATATTTTTAAATATTTTTAAAAGATTTATTAGAGTAAAAAATATAATTTATTTATTAATAAATAAAATTTTTATATTAAATTTATATAATAAAATATACTTTTATATATATTAAGTAATAAAATTTATAGGGTTCATTTAATATCATAAAGATAATATGATAGGTATTATTAAAGTGAGTTATTATACGTAGTAAAATATGTTTGTATCACATATTTATTTGATAAAATAATATCTATAATGATAGTAAGTAAAAGTTGTATTATTTTGTAATAATAATTATTATTATAAAAGTATCAATATTTATAATTACTAAGATGACATTATGATAAAACGATAATTCTAATTATGATAACTTTAATATTTACGATAATTTTTAATATTATCTTTAAAATAATAATTCTATTTAAAATAATAATAATAATGATATTTTATAGTAACAATGACATTTCTATTAAAATGATAATTTTTGTTAAAATGATAGTTTTAATACTAACGATACTTTTAATAATAATAGTAATGATAAAAATAATAAGAACGATAATTTTATCTAAATCAATATCTTATAATATTTTAATTTCATCATGATACTCTTACTCATTATTTTCTAATCGTTTCGTTTAATAGCTTTTAATTGTCTTTTATATCGTGTTCATAATAATGATAATAATAGTAATCAAAATAATTAGGTGTTACAAATATTTGTTTTAATTACACTAATATTAATAATGATAGTTACTATAACATTATTAACGATAATACTAATAATTATCTTAATGATAATATAGTAATAATAATAATAACAATAACAATAACCATTTTTAAATAATGATAATAATAATAATACTAATAATAATAATAATAATAATAATAATAATAATAATAATAATAATAATAATAATTGGATAATAATAATAATACTAATTATAACTTTAACGATAATAACGATATTAATAATAAAAAAAATAACAATTTTTAATGATAAATCCCTTTTATTGATAAAGATAATAATAAGATAAAACTAGAACGACGATATAAACGACGATAATAATAATCATTTTTAATAAAAATATCGAAAATTCAATTGATTATAACTTCTAATCCATTCATCGAAACCATTCGATATCTAAAGGAAAAGTTCTTAATTTTTCGCTAGCTTTCCAAGGACATGCATATCTTATACCTTATCTCAACCACAAGTGTAACTAATTCAATATTCAACCTAACCTGTCTAAGGGCAATATCAAAAGTACAAGCATGCATAATCCTAAATACTCGAGCACTAGTCAGGGATACACTATTAGTATGTAAAAGTTAAATTATGAGTACTCACGTATCAATATTGAGATTCAATATTGCAGGAAAGGTACGTAGACGCAACAGAAATGATAAACACTATATTGACCTCACGAGCATACCCATGAACCATACTCAATCACCTCCATAGCTATAACCCATAATTTCCTTAATCCTATCCTACTCGAAAAATAATTTCGAAATCACTCGGACAGCACTCCGTCGTAATATTTTATGTATACTAATAATATCTTGAAATAATACGGAGTAAATATATATATGTAAATCGATTGAGAGAGTTTAGAGAAAAATATTTTCAAGTTTCTATGAAATAATGAAACCTATTGAATTCTATTTATAATAGATTTTTGAATTATTAAAGTGAATTATTAAAGTATGAATTATTAAAGTGAATTATTAAAGTATGAATTATTAAAGTAAATTATTAAAGTATGAATTATTAAAGTGAATTATTAAAGTATGAATTATTAAAGTGAATTATTAAAGTTAAAGTAAAGTAAAAATAAAGTAAAGGTAAAGTTTAAGTATAGTAAAAGTATAAAACTATGTACATATAATACGCGTATAAATATATATAATATTAATTTAAATCGTTATATATATTTAATAAAATAAAATATAAATATCGTTATCTTTATCATACTAGTTAAGTAATGAGTTGTCAAAAGTGGTTCTAGATATTTATAAAAGTTATATACGTTTTAATAATAAAGTTCTTTTTAAACTGAAACTGTTTTTTTTACGTTTGAAACTAAATAGATCAATCGAGTCTTTATGAGATTCAATCTTCCACTATCCTTTGTCTAGTTCTCAATGATTGACAATTTGTTCTTATTTATAAATCACTTTACCATTTTTCGAATATTGTTAAAATGGAAAGATTTCTCAAATCAACGTGGGCCTTTCAACAGAGACTTGTAATCATAATTCAATATATCTGATAATTCAATCATTTGATCTTATCTTCTAATTCCATTGATAAACATTTTGAAATAGATACAATCATATAAAGTATTTAATCTAATATTTTGTTTACGTTTCAAGTTATAATATATATACACATATACATATATAATCATATTCGTTCAATGGTTCGTGAATCGTTGGAACTTGGTCGAGGTTGAATGAATGTATGAACATAGTTTAAAATTCTTGCAATTTAACTTAACAAATATTGCTTATCGTGTCGGAAACATATAAAGATTAAAGTTTAAATTTGGTTGGAAATTTCCAGGTTGTCACATTCACGAACCTATATTAGTTGCATTTCTATTAAAACGTATGATAGAAATATCAAAATTTCATTTATTAATGTGTATTATTTATATATTGTATAGTTATAAGATTTATACTAGATTTCATTTAAAAATATATTTTATGTGATATCTTAAATTATATGATTATTTTATGTGATATCTTGTACATTTAGTTAAACTGATTAACATGATTATTTTGATATCTATATATATATTTAGAATTGTATGAAAGAATATACTTAATTTGTTTAAAAATATTAGTTTTGATATTGATGATTTACTAATAATAATAACTTTATTAAAATGATAATATTAATATTAATAATAATAATGATGTTAATAATGATACTTTCGTTTAATAATAATAATAACAATACTAATAGTTATAAAAATGATACTAATACTAATATTAATGAATATAATGATATCTTGTATTATTTTCATAATAATAATAATACTTCTTAATGATATTAACAATAATACTTATACTAATAATAATAATAATCTTACTAATAATGATAATATTAGTAATCATACTACTTAAGATTAATACTAATAATAATTATAATGATGATAGTAATAATAATGATGATAGTAATAATAATAATAATAATAATAATAATAATAATAATAATAATAATAATAATAATAATAATAATAATAATAATAATAATAATAATAACGATGATAATCATAATTGTTAACTAAGGTTATGATAATAATAATAATTATTATTATAATACTTGTGATAATAACAATAATTAATAATAATGATAACAATTTTACTAATGGTTAGCATAATAATAATTAATATTAACAACAAATAATAATAATAATAATTAAAAAGGAAAAGAAATTATACCCTTGAACAAAAATCACTCTAAAAAGAAATACCCACGACTGGGCTCGAACCCGAGACCTCCCGTTCAATCGCACACCCCCTAACCATTAACCCGTTTGTCTGTTTTTCTGATTATATTAGAAACCAACTTTATTTAACTGGTCCTTCTTGTTTCTTTTCTCCTTCTACTTCGATTAACACCCACAGAACCAGACCACAATCAATTCAATCTAAAAAACTTTTCTAATCTCAAATCGCTTGTTTGTTTTATGAAAACTACTAGAAACAAACACGACCTATAAAAATGTTTGAGTTAAATTAGAACAGAAATAAGAAAAATGGCAGCAGCGTGCTCGTTTCTTGAGTTCAAGAACTCCAATTTTATTTTTGAATTTAAGACCCTTTTAACAGAAACTTTGTACATGAAATATATTTATAATCCCTACTGTAAACTATAGGAACCATTAATTTAATTCAAATCACAACAGAAAAATCGAATTTGAATGAAGAACAGCAGTTGACTTTTTAAAACTCAAACTTTGACTCCAAAATTCTTATTCGATACAAAAATTTAGGATTTGAAACCTTCCAGGAAGTTTAAATGTGGAATTTAGAACAGAATTGCATTACTAGATTTTGAGATAAAGCATTTATTCGAAGTTTTTAGAAACTGTGTCAAAACAGAGAAACACGAGCTGTAACCTTTAAAATTACTTTTTAATTTTTGTTATTTTCGCTCAATTTGCAGTAGTGAAACATTATATAGATGCTAACAGTTGTAATTACAGCTAATGGTTTAAATTCACATCTATTTAATAGCTTGATTGACTCGACAGAGGGAATAATCGGGTACACCAAATAAGATAATAAAAAACAAAAGGCTGAAAGGAATTTCTAACTGATTCTTGTTTGTATTGAATCATGATGTACGAATTATAGACAGAAAACAAGATATATATACAGTTTGATAGCTACACTCAATCAAATTTGGATTCTGTATAAATTATATAATTATTATTTGATAACTAAGATTATAACTATATTAATTAAAATATTATTACTAATAATAATAATAATACTAATTTATCTTTATAATTTTAATACTATTTTCCTAATATATATATATATATATATATATATATATATATATATATATATATATATATATATATATATATATGTAGTGGCATATATATATATATATATATATATATATATATATATATATATATATATATATATATATATATATATATATATATATATATATATATATATATATATGTAAATATATATCTAATTCTTAAATCTTGAAATTTAACAATTATACATATATTTATACTACTAATGATTAATAATACTAATATCAATATTAATAGTAATAATATTTATTGATAATGATAATAATATGATAATATTGATACTAACAATTTAAATACTTTTATTTCAAATAATGATAATAATGATAATAATAATCTTATTAGTGATACTTAAAATAATATTAGTTATAGTGATATTAATACTATTAATGATATTTATATTAATAATAATATAAAAATATAATAACTTATACTTATCAAATTTTATTTATTTTATATTTCATATTAGAATTAGTAATATTAATGAAACAATTATTAATATCAACAATAACATTAGTAATAATAATGAAAGTAATAATAATAATATTGATATAACATTTATATTTTAAGTTGTAATTACAAATAATATGTTAACTTTACACTATATTATGTAATAATATTTATTAAATATTATATATCACAATATATTAATAATTAGAATTCATATATATATATTCCTAATAATATATACGTATAATGGTAATTTATTTATTATATTTATTATTTTAAATTTTGAATTCCTAATGTTTAAAATATACTTTATTAATTCAAAATATCACATATATACTTATATTCATTTTTATATCTATATATGTATTTACATATTTATTTATAAATAGTTGTTCGTGAATCGTCGGGACAGTCAAAGGGTAATTGATTACCTGAATATAGTTTCAAACTTTTCGACACTCAACATTACAGATTTTGCTTATTGTGTCGGAAACATATAAAGATTAAAGTTTAAATTTGATCAGAAATTCCCGGGTCATCACAGCGCCGACTATTTAGGTCCCGTTACGTGGTCATAGGTCTTTAACGTGACGTTTGACCAAAATATGTCGCATTCATTTCATAAGTAAATGGATGTTTCAAGTTTACAAAAGTAGTTCAATGACTAGTTACATTTCAATGTTTAACGTACAAATGAAACCTATGCGACACAATTTATAAAAGTAGTCAAAAGACGCTCCAACTATCCACGTATACTCGACATCCAAGCAAGTATCAAAAAGTAAGCGGAAGCATGTATCCTTAAGCATTCAAGGACATGAGAAAACATATAGAAAACTGTCAACGAAAACGTTGGTGAAATCATAGGTGTTTTAGTAAACGTTGTATTTGAACCACAAGATTTAATATAAGATGATTATCAAAATCATTTGCATTCCAAAGTTGTTATTTCTTTCGCGGGCACCCAATTATCAAACTTAACTGTTTTGTACCCTGTTATGTAGTGTTAGAACATACACTATACTCGAAAATATATTTCATCCGCTAACGGTAGCGAACCGTCCGAATGAGGCTTGTCATGTAGTGACCCGAACTTTTCCATGTTTATATATATTAATTGAGATTGATATTTACATGATTAAATGTTTCCAACATGTTAAGCAATCAAAGTTGTTAAGACTTGATTTATTGAAATATGTTTCATATAGACAATTGACCACCCAAGTTGACCCGTGATTCACGAACGTTAAAACTTGTAAAAACTATATGATGACATATATATGGATATATATATAGTTAACATGATACTATGATAAGTAAACATATCATTAAGTATATTAACAATGAACTACATATGTAAAAACAAGACTACTAACTTAATAATTTTTAAACGAGACATATATGTAACGATTATCGTTGTAAAGACATTTAATGTATATATATCATATTAAGAGATATTCATACATGATAATATCATGATAATATAATAATTTAAAATCTCATTTGATATTATAAACATTGGGTTAACAACATTTAACAAAATCGTTAACCTAAAGGTTTCAAAACAACACTTACATGTAACGACTAACGATGACTTAACGACTCAGTTAAAATGTATATACATGTAGTGTTTTAATATGTATTTATACAATTTTGAAAGACTTCAATACACTTATCAAAATACTTCTACTTAAAAAAAATGCTTACAATTACATCAACGTTCAGTTTCATCAACAATTCTACTCGTATGCACCCGTATTCGTACTCGTACAATACACAGCTTTTAGATGTATGTACTATTGGTATATACACTCCAATGATCAGCTCTTAGCAGCCCATGTGAGTCACCTAACACATGTGGGAACCATCATTTGGCAACTAGCATGAAATATCTCATAAAATTACAAAAATATGAGTAATCATTCATGACTTATTTACATGAAAACAAAATTACATATCCTTTATATCTAATCCATACACCAACGACCAAAAATACCTACAAACACTTTCATTCTTCAATTTTCTCCATCTAATTGATCTCTCTCAAGTTCTATCTTCAAGTTCTAAGTGTTCTTCATAAATTCTACAAGTTCTAGTTACATAAAATCAAGAATACTTTCAAGTTTGCTAGCTCACTTCCAATCTTGTAAGGTGATCATCCAACCTCAAGAAATCTTTGTTTCTTACAGTAGGTTATCATTCTAATACACGGTAATAATCATATTCAAACTTTGGTTCAATTTCTATAACAATAACAATCTTATTTCAAGTGATGATTTTACTTGAACTTGTTTTCGTGTCATGATTCTGCTTCAAGAACTTCGAGCCATCCAAGGATCTGTTGAAGCTAGATCCATTTTTCTCTTTTCCAGAAGGTTTATCCAAGGAACTTAAGGTTGTAATGATGTTCATAACATCATTCGATTCATACATATAAAGCTATCTTATTCGAAGGTTTAAACTTGTAATCACTAGAACATAGTTTAGTTAATTCTAAACTTGTTCGCAAACAAAAGTTAATCCTTCTAACTTGACTTTTAAAATCAACTAAACACATGTTCTATATCTATATTATATGCTAACTTAATGATTTAAAACCTGGAAACACGAAAAACACCGTAAAACCGGATTTACGCCGTCGTAGTAACACCGCGGGCAGTTTTGGGTTAGTTAATTAAAAACTATGATAAACTTTGATTTAAAAGTTGTTATTCTGAGAAAATTATTTTTATTATGAACATGAAACTATATCCAAAAATTATGGTTAAACTCAAAGTGGAAGTATGTTTTCTAAAATGGTCATCTAGACGTCGTTCTTTCGACTGAAATGACTACCTTTACAAAAATGACTTGTAACTTATTTTTCCGACTATAAACCTATAATTTTTCTATTTATATTCATAAAATAGAGTTCAATATGAAACCATAGCAATTTGATTCACTCAAAACGGATTTAAAATGAAGAAGTTATGGGTAAAACAAGATTGGATAATTTTTCTCATTTTAGCTACGTGAAAATTGGTAACAAATCTATTCCAACCATAACTTAATCAACTTGTATTGTATATTATGTAATCTTGAGATACCATAGACACGTATACAATGTTTCAACCTATCATGTCGACACATCTATATATATTTTGGAACAACCATAGACACTCTATATGTGAATGTTGGAGTTAGCTATACAGGGTTGAGGTTGATTCCAAAATATATATAGTTTGAGTTGTGATCAATACTGAGATACGTATACACTGGATCGTGGATTGATTCAAGATAATATTTATCAATTTATTTCTGTACATCTAACTGTGGACAACTAGTTGTAGGTTACTAACGAGGACAGCTGACTTAATAAACTTAAAACATCAAAATATACTAAAAGTGTTGTAAATATATTTTGAACATAATTTGATATATATGTATATATTGTTATAGGTTCGTGAATCAACCAGTGGCCAAGTCTTACTTCCCGACGAAGTAAAAATCTGTGAAAGTGAGTTATAGTCCCACTTTTAAAATCTAATATTTTGGGATGAGAATACATGCAGGTTTTATAAATGATTTACAAAATAGACACAAGTACGTGAAACTACATTCTATGGTTGAATTATCGAAATAGAATATGCCCCTTTTTATTAAGTCTGGTAATCTAAGAATTAGGGAACAGACACCCTAATTGACGCGAATCCTAAAGATAGATCTATTGGGCCTAACAAACCCCATCCAAAGTACCGAATGCTTTAGTACTTCGAAATTTATATCATATCCGAAGGGTGTCCCGGAATGATGGGGATATTCTTATATATGCATCTTGTTAATGTCGGTTACCAGGTGTTCACCATATGAATGATTTTTATCTCTATGTATGGGATGTGTATTGAAATATGAAATCTTGTGGTCTATTATTATGATTTGATATATATAGGTTAAACCTATAACTCACCAACATTTTTGTTGATGTTTTAAGCATGTTTATTCTCAGGTGATTATTAAGAGCTTCCGCTGTCGCATACTTAAATAAGGACGAGATTTGGAGTCCATGCTTGTATGATATTGTGTAAAAACTGCATTCAAGAAACTTATTTTGTTGTAACATATTTGTATTGTAAACCATTATGTAATGGTCGTGTGTAAACAGGATATTTTAGATTATCATTATTTGATAATCTACGTAAAGCTTTTTAAACCTTTATTGATGAAATAAAGGTTATGGTTTGTTTTAAAATGAATGCAGTCTTTGAAAAACGTCTCATATAGAGGTCAAAACCTCGCAACGAAATCAATTAATATGGAACGTTTTTAATCAATAAGAACGGGACATTTCAGTTGGTATCCGAGCGTTGGTCTTAGAGAACCAGAATTTTGCATTAGTGTGTCTTATCGAGTTTGTTAGGATGCATTAGTGAGTCTGGACTTCGACCGTGTTTACTTGAAAAATGATTGCTTAACAAATTTTGTTGGAAACTATATATTTTTAACATGTGAATATTATGTGATATATTAATCTCTTAACGCGTTTGATATTATGTGATAGATGTCTACCTCTAGAACTAGTCCCATTGACTCACCTAATAATAATGAAGAGTCAAATGTAAATTGGAATGATTCGTGGACTGATTCACAAGTTCCCGAAGAGGAACCGGAAGAAGAGTCGGAACCGGAAGAAGAATGGGAACCGGAAGAAGAAACGGAACCGGATGAAGAAATAGAACCGGTGGGGGAAATAATAAAACGGTTAAGTAAAAGAAAATCCTCAACCAACCGACCAAGGTTAATTATGGTCAATGGTGTTTCCGCCAAGGAAGCAAAATATTGGGAGGATTACAAATTCTCCGATGAATCGGATTCCGACGAGAATTCCGATGATGTTATAGAAATTACCCCAACTGAATTTAAAAAGGCAAAAGAAAATAATAAGGGAAAGGGCATAAAAATAGAGAAATCTAATTCTAACCCTGATGAACTTTATATGTATCGTCAACCCCCGAAGTCCTTAAGTTGTAACAATGACCCGGGAACCTCTAAACCACCAGGTTTTTCTAAACCAATGTGGAAAACGACGGCTCGTATTAGGGGAACATCATATATCCCTAGAAACTTGGCAAAACGAACCAAAACCAAAGAAGAAGAAACAAGCGAGTCGGAATAAGATAGTTGTATTCGTGTGGTGTAATATATGTAATATAGTATGCTTATGCTTTATGATATATGTAAAAATTGCTTGTATTAATAAGTATTTTTTTTATGAATCTAACTCTTGTCTATTTTACAGTATAAAAACACAAAATGGATAGACAACCCAATATTTTAAGAGACCTACCCGGAGACATGATTGATGAAATCTTGTCTAGAGTCGGTCAGAATTCTCCAGCACAACTATTTAAGGCGAGATCAGTTTGTAAGACATTCGAAGAACGTTCCAAGAATGCCTTGGTTTATAAAAGGCTTTCGTTCGAAATATGGGGGATATCACATTGGGAAATCCATAAGTTACGATGTGTTTACTTTGACGCATATATTGCGGGAAACCCAAATGCTATTTTACGCAATGGGTTAAGAACTTATTTTGACTCAATATATCCGAATATTGGACTTCGTGATTTAGAAAAAGCGGCTAACATGCAACATAAAGAAGCATGTTATGCTTACGGATTAGTAATGTTCGCTTCTCACCAAAGTGAGAACAAGAACATCGGGCTACAACTATTAAACAAAACGTTCCCACAAGTGACGGAGTCGGTAATTGGGGTAAGAAATGAGGTTTTTAGATTGTTACGGGACTGTTGGACATTACGTAACCCTCGTCCCTTTGACGACATTACAACACGTTGTCTTATCAATGGCCATAACGGTTATGTTCCACAAGACCAAGGATGGGAAGTAATCCTAGTAAAACCAGAATGCATGACTTGTTTCTGGACGTATGAATTACGTGTCTTTATTGCCTTTGCTGAACGACTTGTGTACTAGCTAGAATTATCTTCACAACCATCTTGTATCAAATTTATTGTGTGCTATATTTTATGCTATATGTAAAATAAGCGGTATTGTAAGTTTATAAAATATTGTGTAAAAGTTTGAACGCGAAATATTATTATAATCAGTTTTTCATATAGAATTGTAGTAGTTGAATTATATATTAGCTACTAAGTATGAACTTAACGGGTAGGTACTACCCGAATTTAAACTTATAAAAAGCTAATATGAAGAAAAAGCTTTTATAAATGAGTTCATATTATGCTACGAAATACTATTAACTACTCTTAATATTCTGTATGATTAACTTGTTCCATTTGACTATTTTGAAGGAAATGGCACCGACTACTCGACACACCGTGAATATGAATGAAGAGGAATTCCGTACTTTTCTAGCTTCAAACATAGCCGCAGTACAGGCTGCGCTACATACCAACAATAACCTTGGATCTAGCAGTACAGGAAATCGTGTAGGATGTACCTACAAAGAATTCACTGCCTGCAAACCTTTGGAATTTGATGGAACCGAAGGACCGATCGGATTGAAACGGTGGACCGAGAAGGTCGAATCGGTGTTTGCCATAAGTAAGTGTACTGAAGAGGACAAAGTGAAGTACGCTACGCATACCTTCACAGGTTCTGCGTTAACATGGTGGAATACCTATCTAGAGCAAGTAGGACAAGACGATGCATACGCACTACCATGGTCAGCATTCAAGCACTTGATGAACGAGAAGTACCGTCCCAGAACCGAGGTCAATAAGCTCAAGACAGAACTTAGAGGGTTACGAACCCAAGGATTTGATATTACCACGTACGAAAGACGATTCACAGAATTGTGCCTATTGTGTCCGGGAGCATTCGAAGATGAGGAAGAGAAGATCGACGCGTTTGTGAAAGGATTACCGGAAAGAATCCAAGAAGATATAAGTTCACACGAGCCCGCCTCCATACAACAGGCATGTATAATGGCTCACAAACTAGTGAACCAGATTGAAGAAAGAATTAAAGAACAGACTGCTGAAGAGGCCAATGTGAAGCAAGTCAAAAGAAAGTGGAGGAAAACGGTGATAAGAATCACCAATACAACAACAACAGCAATTACAACAATAATCGCAACAATTATCCCAACAATCGCAACATCAATCGCAACTACAACAAACGGCCCAACAACAACAACAACAACAACAACAACAACAACAGCAACTACAACTATCATCCCAACAACAATAATAACCGCAACAACAACAACAATCAGAAGCAGCTATGCCAAAGGTGTGAAAAGTATCACTCGGGGTTCTGCACCAAATTTTGCAACAAGTGTAAAAGAAATGGTCATAGCGCGGTGAAGTGTGAGGTCTACGAACCAGGGGTTAATAGAACGAAAGGAACAAATGGTGTTGGAACGAGTAATGGCTGAGCAAGTAGTGTCGGAGCAAGTTATACCAATGTAGTTTGTTATAAATGTGGAAAACCAGGCCACATTATTAGAAATTGCCCGAACCAGGAGAACACGAATGGACAAGGCCGCGGAAGAGTTTTCAATATTAATGCGGCAGAGGCACAGGAAGACCCGGAGCTTGTTACGGGTACATTTCTTATTGACAATAAATCTACTTACGTTTTATTTGATTCGGGTGCAGATAGAAGCTATATGAGTAGAGATTTTTGTGCTAAATTAAGTTGTCCATTGACGCCTTTGGATAGTAAATTTTTACTCGAATTAGCAAATGGTAAATTAATTTCAGCAGATAATATATGTCGGAATCAAGAAATTAAACTGGTTAGCGAAACATTTAAGATTGATTTGATACCAGTAGAGTTAGGGAGTTTTGATGTGATAATCGGTATGGACTGGTTGAAAGAAGTGAAAGCAGAGATCGTTTGTTACAAAAATGCAATTCGCATTATACGAGAAAAAGGAAAACCCTTAATGGTGTACGGAGAAAAGGGCAACACGAAGCTACATCTTATTAGTAATTTGAAGGCACAAAAACTAATAAGAAAAGGTTGCTATGCTGTTCTAGCACACGTCGAGAAAGTACAAACTGAAGAAAAGAGCATCAATGATGTTCCTATTGCAAAAGAATTTCCCGATGTATTTTCGAAAGAATTACCGGGATTACCCCCAAATCGATCCGTTGAATTTCAAATAGATCTTGTACCAGGAGCTGCACCAATAGCTCGTGCTCCTTACAGACTCGCACCCAGCGAGATGAAAGAACTGCAAAGCCAATTACAAGAACTTTTAGAGCGTGGTTTCATTCGACCAAGCACATCACCGTGGGGAGCTCCTGTTTTGTTTGTCAAGAAGAAAGATGGTACATTCAGGTTGTGTATCGACTACCGAGAGTTGAACAAACTTACCATCAAGAACCGCTACCCACTACCGAGAATCGATGACTTATTTGATCAACTACAAGGCTCGTCTGTTTTTTCAAAGATTGACTTACGTTCCGGGTATCATCAAATGCGGGTGAAAGAAGATGATATTCCAAAGACTGCTTTCAGAACACGTTACGATCATTACGAGTTTATGGTCATGCCGTATGGTTTAACTAATGCACCAGCTGTGTTCATGGACCTTATGAACCGAGTGTGTGGACCATACCTTGACAAGTTTGTCATTGTTTTCATTGATGACATACTTATTTACTCAAAGAATGACCAAGAACACGGTGAACATTTGAGAAAGGTGTTAGAAGTATTGAGGAAGGAAGAATTGTACCCTAAGTTTTCAAAGTGTGCATTTTGGTTGGAAGAAGTTCAATTCCTCGGTCACATAGTGAACAAAGAAGGTATTAAGGTGGATCCGACAAAGATAGAAACTGTTGAAAAGTGGGAAACCCCGAAAACTCCGAAACACATACGCCGGTTTTTAGGACTAGCTGGTTACTACAGAAGGTTCATCCAAGACTTTTCCAGAATAGCAAAACTCTTGACTGCATTAACGCATAAAGGGAAGAAATTTGAATGGAATGATGAACAAGAGAAAGCGTTTCAGTTATTGAAGAAAAAGCTAACTACGGCACCTATATTGTCATTGCCTGAAGGGAATGATGATTTTGTGATTTATTGTGACGCATCAAAGCAAGGTCTCGGTTGTGTATTAATGCAACGAACGAAGGTGATTGCTTATGCGTCTAGACAATTGAAGATTCACGAACAAAATTATACGACACATGATTTGGAATTAGGCGCGGTTGTTTTTGCATTAAAGACTTGGAGGCACTACTTATATGGGGTTAAAAGTATTATATATACCGACCACAAAAGTCTTCAACACATATTTAATCAGAAACAACTGAATATGAGACAGCGTAGGTGGATTGAATTATTGAATGATTACGACTTTGAGATTCGTTACCACCCGGGGAAGGCAAATGTGGTAGCCGATGCCTTGAGCAGGAAGGACAGAGAACCCATTCGAGTAAAATCTATGAATATAATGATTCATAATAACCTTACTACTCAAATAAAGGAGGCGCAACAAGGAGTTTTAAAAGAGGGAAATTTAAAGGATGAAATATCCAAAGGATCGGAGAAGCATCTTAATATTCGGGAAGACGGAACCTGGTATAGGCCTGAAAGGATTTGGGTACCAAAATTTGGAGATATGAGAGAAATGGTACTTAGAGAAGCTCATAAAACCAGATACTCAATACATCCTGGAACGGGGAAGATGTACAAGGATCTCAAGAAACATTTTTGGTGGCCGGGTATGAAAGCCGATGTTGCTAAATACGTAGTAGAATGTTTGACGTGTTCTAAGGTCAAAGCCGAGCATCAGAAACCATCAGGTCTACTTCAACAACCTGAAATCCCGAAATGGAAATGGGAAAATATTACCATGGATTTCATCACTAAATTTCCAAGGACTGCAAGTGGTTTTGATACTATTTGGGTAATAGTTGATCGTCTCACCAAATCAGCACACTTCCTGCCAATAAGAGAAGATGACAAGATGGAGAAGTTAGCACGACTGTATTTGAAGGAAGTCGTCTCCAGACATGGAATACCAATCTCTATTATCTCTGATAGGGATGGCAGATTTATTTCAAGATTCTGGCAGACATTACAGCAAGCATTAGGAACTCGTCTAGACATGAGTACTGCCTATCATCCACAAACGGATGGGCAGAGCGAAAGGACGATACAAACGCTTGAAGACATGCTATGAGAATGTGTTATTGATTTCGGAAACAGTTGGGATCGACATCTACCGTTAGCAGAATTTTCCTACAACAACAGCTACCATTCAAGCATTGAGATGGCGCCGTTTGTGTAGTGACCTGAACTTTTCCATGTTTATATATATTAATTGAGATTGATATTTACATGATTAAATGTTTCCAACATGTTAAGCAATCAAACTTGTTAAGACTTGATTAATTGAAATATGTTTCATATAGACAATTGACCACCCAAGTTGACCGGCGATTCACGAACGTTAAAACTTGTAAAAACGACATGACGATATATATATGGATATACATATGGTTAACATGAGATTATGATAAGTAAGTATCTCCATAAGTATATTAACAATGAGTTATATACATATAAACAAGACTACTAACTTAAGGATTTCGAAACGAGACATATATGTAACGATTATCGTTGTAACGACATTTAAATGTATATATATCATATTAAGATATATTAATATATCATAATATCATGATAATATAATAATTTAACATCTCATTAGATATAATAAACAATGGGTTAACAACATTAATTGAGATCGTTAACTTAAAGGTTTCAAAACAACACTTACATGTAACGACTAACGATGACTTAACGACTCAGTTAAAATGTATATACATGTAGTGTATTTAGATGTATTAAAATACTTTTGGAAGACTTCAAGACATATATCAAAACACTCATACTTAACGAAAATGGTTACAGTTACTTTCCCATTCTTTTCTTTCATCAAGAATTCTAGTCGTATTCTTACCCGTATTATACACAGCTTCAAAACGTACTTACTATGGGTATATACCAATAGGAAATAGCATGGGATTCCACCCTTGAGTTTGTCATGTATTACTAATCAATTTTAACTTCTACCATGAGCTAGTCAACTAACTAGAACTCCTTTTAACCCCACTCACCACTCACCAATTACCACTCATCATTCACTCCATTTCACTTCCAATTCTCTTTCTAATTCTCTCTCAACACACACACACACACTATTATGAACGTATTTTTCCAGTAGTTAATCATCATCTTCATCAAAAATCACTTCAAGAATCAAGCTATAATCATCATAGGATGAACACTTCAAGAACACTTCAAAAATCCCTTCAAGTTTACTAATTTACTTCCAAGCTTTCTAATCCATTCCAAGTAATCATCTAAGATCAAGAAACCTTTGTTATATACAGTAGGTTATCTTTCTTATTCAAGGTAATATTCATATTCAAACTTTGATTCAATTTCTATAACTATAAACTATCTTAATTCGAGTAAAAATCTTACTTGAACTTGTTTTTGTGTCATGATCCTACTTCAAGAACTTTCAAGCCATCCAAGATCCTTTGAAGCTAGATCATTTATTGTCACTTCCAGTAGGTTTACCTACTAAAATTGAGGTAGTAATGATGTTCATAACATCATTCGATTCATATATATAAAACTATCTTATTCGAAGGTTTAAACTCGTAATCACTAGAACATAGTTTAGTTAATTCTAAACTTGTTCGCAAACAAAAGTTAATCCTTCTAACTTGACTTTTAAAATTAACTAAACACATGTTCTATATCTATATGATATGCTAACTTAATGATTTAAAACCTGGAAACACGAAAAACACCGTAAAAACCGGATTTACGCCGTCGTAGTAACACCGCGGGCTGTTTTGGGTTAGTTAATTAAAAACTATGATAAACTTTGATTTAAAGTTGTTATTCTGAGAAAATGATTTTTATTATGAACATGAAACTATATCCAAAAATTATGGTTAAACTCAAAGTGGAAGTATGTTTTCTAAAATGGTCATCTAGACGTAGTTCTTTCGACTGAAATGACTACCTTTACAAAAACGACTTGTAAC
This sequence comes from Rutidosis leptorrhynchoides, assembly GCF_046630445.1. NCBI lineage: Eukaryota > Viridiplantae > Streptophyta > Magnoliopsida > Asterales > Asteraceae > Rutidosis > Rutidosis leptorrhynchoides. Next base: position 152,396,259 of record NC_092341.1, on the reverse strand, counting down.
TTATTTTTCTGACTATAAACCTATACTTTTTCTGTTTAGATTCATAAAATAGAGTTCAATATGAAACCATAGCAATTTGATTCACTCAAAACGGATTTAAAATGAAGAAGTTATGGGTAAAACAAGATTGGATAATTTTTTTCATTTTAGCTACGTGAAAATTGGTAACAAATCTATTCCAACCATAACTTAATCAACTTGTATTGTATATTATGTAATCTTGAGATACCATAGACACGTATACAATGTTTCGACCTATCATGTCGACACATCTATATATATTTCGGAACAACCATAGACACTCTATATGTGAATGTTGGAGTTAGCTATACAGGGTTGAGGTTGATTCCAAAATATATATAGTTTGAGTTGTGATCAATACTGAGATACGTATACACTGGGTCGTGGATTGATTCAAGATAATATTTATCGATTTATTTCTGTACATCTAACTGTGGACAACTAGTTGTAGGTTACTAACGAGGACAGTTGACTTAATAAACTTAAAACATCAAAATATATTAAAAGTGTTGTAAATATATTTTGAACATACTTTGATATATATGTATATATTGTTATAGGTTCGTGAATCAACCAGTGGCCAAGTCTTACTTCCCGACGAAGTAAAAATCTGTGAAAGTGAGTTATAGTCCCACTTTTAAAATCTAATATTTTTGGGATGAGAATACATGCAGGTTTTATAAATGATTTACAAAATAGACACAAGTACGTGAAACTAAATTCTATGGTTGAATTATCAAAATCGAATATGCCCCTTTTTATTAAGTCTGGTAATCTAAGAATTAGGGAACAGACACCCTAATTGACGCGAATCCTAAAGATAGATCTATTGGGCCTAACAAACCCCATCCAAAGTACCGGATGCTTTAGTACTTCGAAATTTATATCATATCCAAAGGGTGTCCCGGAATGATGGGGATATTCTTATATATGCATCTTGTTAATGTCGGTTACCAGGTGTTCACCATATGAATGATTTTTAACTCTATGTATGGGATGTATATTGAAATATGAAATCTTGAGGTCTATTGTTACGATTTGATATATATATAGGTTAAACCTATAACTCACCAACATTTTTGTTGACGTTTAAAGCATGTTTATTCTCAGGTGAATACTAAGAGCTTCCGCTGTTGCATACTAAAATAAGGACAAGATTTGGAGTCCATGTTTGTATGATACTGTGTAAAAACTGCATTCAAGAAATTGATTTCGATGTAACATATTTGTATTGTAAACCATTATGTAATGGTCGTGTGTAAACAGGATATTTTAGATTATCATTATTTGATAATCTACGTAAAGCTTTTTAAACCTTTATTTATGAAATAAAGGTTATGGTTTGTTTTAAAAATGAATGCAGTCTTTGAAAAACGTCTCATATAGAGGTCAAAACCTCGCAACGAAATCAATTAATATGGAACGTTTTTAATCAATAAGAACGGGACATTACAGTTGGTATCAGAGCGTTGGTCTTAGAGAACCAGAATTTTGCATTAGTGTGTCTTATCGAGTTTGTTAGGATTCATTAGTGAGTCTGGACTTCGACCGTGTTTACTTGAAAAATGATTGCTTAACAAATTTTGTTGGAAACTATATATTTTTAACATGTGAATATTATGTGATATATTAATCTCTTAACGCGTTTGATATTAGGTGATAGATGTCTACCTCTAGAACAAGTCCCATTGACTCACCTAATAATAATGAAGAGTCAAATGTAAATTGGAATGATTTGTGGACTGATTCACAAGTTCTCGAAGAGGAACCGGAATGTAATAACCCGTCCTTATCCACCTAGACGAAGTCATCAACATTTGGTCCCATTGCGATGATCGACTCCAAGTAATATCCTTAAATTGAGCAAATGCACAGCGGAAGACTTAATTTGTACCTGAGAATAAACATGCTTAAAAGTATCAACCAAAAGGTTGGTGAGTTCATAGGTTTATCCTAACAATCATTTCAATATATTAATAGACCACAAGATTTCATAATCATAAACATAATACACTCGCAAGTGTATGTAAAGCATTCTAAGTGGTTGAGCACTTGGTAACCATACTTAACATTTAATCAACGTCGCATATTCCCTTTAATATGAAATCTCACTACACCGTACCAAGTGTAGTCTACAAAACGAAGTACTGTGCAACCGTTGAATACTGGTCGTCCAGTCCGGTTGGGGTTGTCAGGCCCGATAGATCTATCAACAGGATTCGCGTTTACAATACCCATGTAAATAGTAGTTACCAAGCTACAGGGAAATATGCCAGTGGTACAACTCAACGTAGTATATATTTTTAAGTACTTGTGTCTATTTCGTAAACATTTATAAAAGCAGCGCATGTATTCTCAGCCCAAAAATATATATTGCAAAAGCAATTAAAAAGGGAGCAAATGAAACTCACCATACTGTATTTTGTAGTAAAAATACATATAATGATATTGAACAACTGAACAATGCAGGGTTGGCCTCGGATTCACGAACCTATAACATTTATATATATATTAACACACATAATTGTAGTCGAACAAATTTATATATTATATCTTAAATTATATATCTTATATTTTTAGTTTGTATATTCATTTAAAATAATTAATATTTAGATACTTTTATATATATAAGTGATTAGTATTATGTTGAAAATCAATAATTTGTTATACATAAATATTTATATAATTAGTGTTAATACGTTTATTTTATAATTTTATGTAATACAAATATATTATTTGTCAAATATATTTTTATGTATCTAATATTTCTTAGATAATAATAATAATAATAATAATAATAATAATAATAATAATAATAATAATAATAATAATAAATATAATGAATTAGTTTACAACCTTTGAAGAAAACAAGTTCCAAAAAGAATATGCCACTGCCAGGGCTCGAACCCGCGACCTCTCATTAACCCGACACACCCTTAACCATTGCTCTATCACTTTTCTGTTGTCATTTATAATTTGAACTTTATAACCTTTTAATTCGATTTTTGTTCCTTTCCCAAAAATAAACATACTGATATCATTCTTTCTTCTTCAAAGTAAGATCATATTAACATCATCATTAATTATTTCATTAACACCGTACCATTTTTATCATCATCTTAAGTGAATATCGTCATTTATACTATGTATCTTTATCATCATTTTCATTATTGAATCATCATCTTCTAGCCATTATCATCATCAACATCTCAACCTAATATCTCCATAAAATCATAACTCTTCTTCATCATCGTCTTCACCATCCTCAATATCGTAACCCGATCATTATAATCGTATATCATCATCATCATCATTTTAATCATAACCGTAATTATCATACATCGATTCATCTTATCATTTCAACATCAACCTAAATACTATTTATCGCCTCTTTTGTTTATCAACTTCATCTATACCGTTTCTGGTTACTTATTAAAGCTATCGTCAGTTCATCATACGTCCTTGTTTGTGATTTATACCGAAAATGCAACACACAGTGGCCCAACCGAAGCTATTAGTTGGGTCTTCGCCCAAGAACAAGTAATCTAGTCCATTTAGGAATTTCATAAACTCAGGTTGTCTTGGTTCTCTCATGAACTCAGCATTGAACCAAACAGCAAGGAAATATACGGCAGTAATTGATTAGAAAACTTAGTAGGTTTTTAACATGTTCTCAAAACAATTAATCAAGCCCAATATGAAGTGATCCGTTATGTGTTGGGCTTATTGAATCCGAATCTTAATCAGCATACTAGCAAGGATCAGACAACAAAAAATAAAATTGTGTTTGGTCTGGTGATCTAGGGAGTGAAACAGAAATATAATAAAGGCAAGAAATCTTTTAGCATCTCTATTGTCCTACAAGTATTATTATGTGTCATCCATTATAATACTTTTAAAAAAAAAGTAGTCGAAAAAGTAGATATGATAGTGGACCTCTTCATAAATGGTGGGACAAACTTTATATATAGTTCCAAACGAGTTGATATAAGCGAGTGTTTAAAACATCACCAAATAAAGTGCAGCAGAAACTAGTGGGTTTGGTTGAGGTAAAAGGTGATTATCAATGGTTTAATTATTGATCAGCTATACCTTCGAACAGAAGCAGAAATCAAAGGCCAATTAGTGGCTGTAATAAATGGTTTTTAGTTGATGTTTGGCCTTTAACAGAAAACGATCAACAGAAAAACTCAAGTGGGTTTGTGGATGGTGATGTAGATACATGAAGGTGGTGATCAATACAGGTTTCATTAAAGGAGATGGTGAAGGGTTTGAAGTGTTGGTGTCGATATGGTTAGTGGTTTCACTAAGATGAGGGTTAAGGTGATAGAGAGGTGGTGGTCACTTGTAAGGTGAAGATGGTTGCTCGTGGTGGCGAGATTATGGTTGAATAGCATAAATCGGGGTATAAGGTGGTGTACGTTGGTGATTGTTCTTGGCTTGAAAATAAAAGAGAGAATGAAAGAGACGATGGAGATGATCCTATGTTAATGTAAGGGTGTATGTAAAAGTATGCATATACATATGTTAATATATAATAGGTGTAGTTCAATGAATGGACAAAAGAAAACAATGATTTACTTTCAAAATTCACGGGTGTATTACTATCACTCTGCTGACAGATTAAAGCGGATATTATATCGTGTCCATTGCTAAACAGTTAGCGTATAGAAGTGTTCCTAAAAATTCCAAATTTTTAGATTAAATATATTTAATTATTTCACTCATTACCTGTTTGAAACCTGATCAAAAAGGTTCAAAAGTTATTTATTTTCTGTTCCATTTAACATGTACGGAGTACTAACATTTAAACTAAAAGGGGTAAAAATATTTTTATCGAGCCCATAATCTCTTTAATCAATATGCGGACCAACTTTTATTTAAGTCCTCATAGATATATATTAGGTTTATATTAAAATCAACGAAACATCAACCGAGTGTTCCAAACGTTTACTAATTGAGTTCGAAATCATTTATTCTTAATATATTTTCTTTCTATATATAAACATTTCAAATATATATATATATATATATATATATATATATATATATATATATATATATATATATATATATATATATATATATATATATATATATATATATATATATATATATTAAACAAATAGATTATAACTTTATATATTTACAAGTAATATTTATTTAGTTAATTATATATATCTATATATTTATAAATATAGTTCTCATTACATCGCATATTATTTTACATATTTAATTCTAACAATTTAATCATATATTATTCCAAATAATAATTAAAATATATATATTTAAATATACATGTATCTATTTAAAATTAGTTGTTCGTGAATCGTCGGAAATAGTCGAAGGTCAATTGAATATATGAAACAGTTTAAAATTTTTGAGATCCAACCTAACAAACTTTGCTTATCGTGTTGAAAATACAGTATCGTATCGAGAGTTTGATTTAAAATTAGTCGAAATTTTCCGGGTCGTCACAGTACCTACCCGTTAAAGAAATTTCGTCCTCGAAATTTTGATAGAGGTCATCATGGATAACAATAAGAATGTTTTCTTGACGAATATGAGTTGATAAATAGAGTTTTATTATCATTGATTAATATAGATAAAACAATTCGATCATGTGAAGCGTACTAGTGAAGCTATTACAAAAGAGTGAAATGAGAAATAAAGATTCGTCTTGACTTTTGACGTAGTCACGGTTGATTTTAAGGATTTTAAGGAAATCTTCTATTCAGAAAGAAAATGAAATAACACGATTTATTAGCAAACTGTTGGAATTACGGAAGAACAGAAATATCAAAGGAGATATTTCCGTGATATGCTTAGAGCTTAAGTAGAATGAAAGAGTCGTGTAATATAGCACATGGTGACGATATGATCTGTGTATCATCACGTTCCATTAGAAATTTAGCATGACTTACTGTAATATAATCACGTTGGCCAAGCGTCATTATATTATACTAACCCATGCTTCAATTCCTAACACTTCTCCACTATTCATTCATAGTTTATACTTAAATTTTACAGAAGTTTCCAATATAATGGAATACAGATAGCACGAAGAGGTATATAATTTCGGACGGGAATATTTATGAAAATATCTTCAGAAATATCGAATATATTTATGATGATATTTTGGAATTGCAAAGTTCGAAAGTTGATGAAGAAAAAATTTTCCGCAAGATTCTAACATGACTTCGGAGTAAGATATTCTCTAAAGATTTCATCGAATCCAGAATTACCTGGATTCTTTGAATATAGGGTTTGGTCCTTATATTTGTCCTTGGTCCCCTTCTTGGTTAGTTCAATCCGTTTTTCAGTACCAAATCTTCTATCGAACGTTCCCAACACTCCATTCTTTATCATCAAACTCTTGGCCAATTAGGCCATCTACACTTTTACTGTTGCCTCTGCATTTAATGCAGCCATATCTGAATCGTCGATTATCATTCTGTGGTGGTTTCAAGAGAACTGTGTTTTGAGATTGATTAAACGCTGATGGTAGTATGGTGGAATATAAAAGATTCTCTGGTAACAATAAATGAGCACGCATATATAACAAGGTTATAATAAGGTTGTTTCGAACAAAAAGTTGGAGTTGTCTTGCTGGAGCTGTGACAAAATTGGATATCTTGAAAAGGGATTGTAAAGTTATTTTGGGTAACAACAACGCTAAAGGAATTAGCACAGCTACGTATTAAACGTTTACTCAGTTTTTGAGAGTTTTTCAGGTACATGACTATATACATAAATCTTTTCTTCCGTAGATGAAGTGCGGTTGATTCATCCTCTCGATTGAGGTGTTTTCAAGAATCATGAAAGGTTTGAACTCGGATTGGAATTGTCAAGATGCAAATGAGTTTTGAGATGAAATCAAGTGGCAAACTTGAAGAATTGTTTAATTTCATATGTTATAATCAATATTTTAATTCATTTTAATTGTCCAAAGTTAGCAGTCCAGTAGTCCGATTGTCCAATGGTCCAATAAATTTATATATAAATTAAATATATAATATTCGAATTAATTAATACGTATCGTGACCCGTGTACCGGTCTCAGTATTGATCACAACTCAAACTATATATATATATTTTGGAATCAACCTCAACCCTGTATAGCTAACTCCGTCATTTGCATATAGAGTGTCTATGGTTGTTCCAAGATAGATATATAGATGGGTCAATATGATATGTCGAAACCTTGTATACGTGTCCCGTTATTTAAAGTGCGTAAAATAAATACAGAAATGACGATAAATAAAATTGCGAGAATATAAATTGCGATAATTAAATTGCGATAAATAAAATGTAACCAGTTAGCTAGGAACAGTTAGATAGGAACAGTTAGCGTGGATTCTTAACAATTTTTCAATTAGTTAATTCGTTTGTTTCTAACAAATTTTATTTGTCCAATGTTTTCTTCATTATGCCACTTGTTGGATTATGATAAGTCAAAATCCAAATATGAAATTGAATGAAAATGGTTATTCTGTGGTGAACGGATACATATATCGGTGATTGCAGGTAGGATGGTAAATGACTGTTGAATCAGATTCGAAGAATGTACAATGTAACTTATTAATGTGAAATCTAAATATTCCTTGGGTATTACCTACCCGTTAAAATATTTTCATCATTAACAGTTGGTACAAAAGAATTTTTAATTACAATCTTTATGAAAATATACTTACATATACATTTTCTTCAGATGTAATCATAGATTCAATGAGTTAATATAATATTAATCTCATTTGATTTACCGTTATAACTAGAATACATAATCTCTAAAACATTAGAGATTACATAATCGCCATGAAGAACGAAGATAATTGATGTAAAATGATACGTAGAATGATGATTATGCTCGGGGTACATAATGAGATGTTGAGGCGTGTGATGTTGAAACTTGGGTTGTTGGTGGTACTGGTGTTGATGTTGATGGTACTGTTAGTGCCGGTGATGTTGCTGAAGCTGGTACGTTTTGCACCATATTTTTCAAGGCTAAAACTCAGGTGCGAAGTTCGTTGACTTGTTACTCCGGGATGATTGTCGGTAGGAACGAGCGAGTGAATAAGGTTTTAAATTTGAGATAGTATATAATCATGACGAGATATTCAGGAAATGAGGGTGAAAATGATGTTTCAGACTGGTTCGTCGGTAAGTGCTTCAGGTTCTTCGCCAAGAGGTGAATTCGATTGGTGGAAATGATCACCTTCTTCTTGCCTCCAATAATTCAGTCGACTACGAACCCATCAGATGAATTAGTTGGTCCATTCCGGTCATACTGCTTTCGGAGCTTGAGTGAGACTCCATATCGGAATCCGAGAGGCTTGAACTAGTGGTGAGTTCCATTTTGCTCGGTTAGATAAAGATTTTTTGGTATGAAATGAATTTCGGATATCGGATGATATTCTAATTACGTAGAATATCTATGTATAGTACAGAAGATCCCGTAGATTATGGAGGGAATTAAGGAAACGTGTCAGATAAAGTCTACAGTAACAGATACGCTAAGATATGAATTAGCAGATATACTAAGATATGAATTTATCTTGTACACTATCTATTAAATAAGTGCAGGAAGTCGTGTCTAGACTTCGAAATGATTAGCAGGTAATTTTCCACTAAGAATGATAAACAATACGTATAATATGCAGCTAAGGTCGAAGTCCAGACTCGCTAATGTATCCTAACAACTATCAGTTAGACACATTGATGCAAGACCTGGTTCACTAGGACCAACGCTCTGATACATCCTGTAATAACCCGTCCTTATCCACCTGGACGAAGTCATCAACATTTGGTCCCATTGCGATGATCGACTCCAAGTAATATCCTTAAATTGAGCAAATGCACAGCGGAAGACTTAATTCGTACCTGAGAATAAACATGCTTAAAAGTATCAACCAAAAGGTTGGTGAGTTCATAGGTTTATCCTAACAATCATTTCAATATATTAATAGACCACAAGATTTCATAATCATAAACATAATACACTCGCAAGTGTATGTAAAGCATTCTAAGTGGTTGAGCACTTGGTAACCATACTTAACATTTAATCAACGTCGCATATTCCCTTTATTATGAAATCTCACTACACCGTACCAAGTGTAGTCTACAAAACGAAGTACTGTGCAACCGTTGAATACTGGTCGTCCAGTCCGGTTGGGGTTGTCAGGCCCGATAGATCTATCAACAGGATTCGCGTTTACAATACCCATGTAAATAGTAGTTACCAAGCTACAGGGAAATATGCCAGTGGTACAACTCAACGTAGTATATATTTTTAAGTACTTGTGTCTATTTCGTAAACATTTATAAAAGCAGCGCATGTATTCTCAGCCCAAAAATATATATTGCAAAAGCAATTAAAAAGGGAGCAAATGAAACTCACCATACTGTATTTTGTAGTAAAAATACATATAATGATATTGAACAACTGAACAATGCAGGGTTGGCCTCGGATTCACGAACCTATAACATTTATATATATATTAACACACATAATTGTAGTCGAATAAATTTATATATTATATCTTAAATTATATATCTTATATTTTTAGTTTGTATATTCATTTAAAATAATTAATATTTAGATAGTTTTATATATATAAGTGATTAGTATTATGTTGAAAATCAATAATTTGTTATACATAAATATTTATATAATTAGTGTTAATACGTTTATTTTATAATTTTATGTAATACAAATATATTATTTGTCAAATATATTTTTATGTATCTAATATTTCTTAGATAATAATAATAATAATAATAATAATAATAATAATAATAATAATAATAATAATAATAATAATAATAATAAATATAATGAATTAGTTTACAACCTTTGAAGAAAACAAGTTCCAAAAAGAATATGCCACTGCCAGGGCTCGAACCCGCGACCTCTCATTAACCCGACACACCCTTAACCATTGCTCTATCACTTTTTTGTTGTCATTTATAATTTGAACTTTATAACCTTTTAATTCGATTTTTGTTCCTTTCCCCAAAAATAAACATACTGATATCATTCTATCTTCTTCAAAGTAAGATCATATTAACATCATCATTAATTATTTCATTAACACCGTACCATTTTTATCATCATCTTAAGTGAATATCGTCATTTATACTATGTATCTTTATCATCATTTTCATTATTGAATCATCATCTTCTCGCCATTATCATCATCAACATCTCAACCTAATATCTCCATAAAATCATAACTCTTCTTCATCATCGTCTTCACCATCCTCAATATCGTAACCCGATCATTATAATAGTATATCATCATCATCATCATTTTAATCATAACCGTAATTATCATACATCGATTCATCTTATCATTTCAACATTAAACTAAATACTATTTATCGCCTCTTTTGTTTATCAACTTCATCTATACCGTTTCTGGTTACTTATTAAAGCTATCGTCAGTTCATCATACGTCCTTGTTTGTGATTTATACCAAAAATGCAACACAGAGTGGCCCAACCGAAGCTATTAGTTGGGTCTTCGCCCAAGAACAAGTAATCTAGTCCATTTAGGAATTTCATAAACTCAGGTTGTCTTGGTTCTCTCACGAACTCAGCATTGAACCAAACAGCAAGGAAATATACGGCAGTAATTGATTAGAAAACTTAGTAGGTTTTTAACATGTTCTCAAAACAATTAATCAAGCCCAATATGAAGTGATCCGTTATGTGTTGGGCTTATTGAATCCGAATCTTAATCAACATACTAGCAAGGATCAGACAACAAAAAATAAAATTATGTTTGGTCTGGTGATCTAGGGAGTGAAACAGAAATATAATAAAGGCAAGAAATCTTTTAGCATCTCTATTGTCCTACAAGTATTATTATGTGTCATCCATTATAATACTTTTAAAAAAAGAGTAGTCGACAAAGTAGATATGATAGTGGACCTCTTCATAAATGGTGGGACAAACTTTATATATAGTTCCAAACGAGTTGATATAAGCGAGTGTTTAAAACATCACCAAATAAAGTGCAGCAGAAACTAGTTGGTTTGGTTGAGGTAAAAGGTGATTATCAATGGTTTAATTATTGATCAGCTATACCTTCGAACAGAAGCAGAAATCAAAGGCCAATTAGTGGCTGCAATAAATGGTTTTTAGTTGACGTTTGGCCTTTAACAGAAAACGATCAACAGAAAAACTCAAGTGGGTTTGTGGATGGTGATGTAGATCCATGAAGGTGGTGATCAATACAGGTTTCATTAAAGGAGATGGTGAAGGGTTTGAAGTGTTGGTGTCGATATGGTTAGTGGTTTCACTAAGATGAGGGTTAAGGTGATAGAGAGGTGGTGGTCACTTGTGAAGGTGAAGATGGTTGCTCGTGGTGGCGAGATTATTGTTGAATAGCATAAATCGGGGTATAAGGTGGTGTACGTTGGTGATTGTTCTTGGCTTGAAAATAAAAGAGAGAATGAAAGAGACGATGGAGATGATCCTATGTTAATGTAAGGGTGTATGTAAAAGTATGCATATACATATGTTAATATATAATAGATGTAGTTCAATGAATGGATAAAAGAAAACAATGATTTACTTTCAAAATTCACGGGTGTATTACTATCACTCTGCCGACAGATTAAAGCGGATATTATATCGTGTCCATTGCTAAACAGTTAGCGTATGGAAGCGTTCCTAAAAATCCCAAATTTTTAGATTAAATATATTTAATTATTTCACTCATTACCTGTTTGAAACCTGATCAAAAAGGTTCAAAAATTATTTATTTTCTGTTCCATTTAACATGTACGGAGTACTAACATTTAAACTAAAAGGGGTAAAAATATTTTTATCGAGCCCATAATCTCTTTAATCAATATGCGGACCAACTTTTATTTAAGTCCTCATAGATATATATTAGGTTTATATTAAAATCAACGAAACGTCAACCGAGTGTTCCAAACGTTTACTAATTGAGTTCGAAATCATTTATTCTTAATATATTTTCTTTCTATATATAAACATTTCAAATATATATATATATATATATATATATATACATATATATATATATATATATACATATATATATATATATATATATATATATATATATATATATATATATATATATATATATATATATATATATATATATATATATATATATATTTTAAACAAATAGATTATAACTTTATATATTTACAAGTAATATTTATTTACTTAATTATATATATCTATATATTTATAAATATAGTTCTCATTACATCGCATATTATTTTACATATTTAATTCTAACAATTTAATCATATATTATTCCAAATAATAATTAAAATATATATATTTAAATATACATGTATCTATTTAAAATTAGTTGTTCGTGAATCGTCGGAAATAGTCGAAGGTCAATTGAATATATGAAACAGTTCAAAATTTTTGAGATCCAACCTAACAAACTTTGCTTATCGTGTTGAAAATACAGTATCGTATCGAGAGTTTGATTTAAAATTAGTCGAAATTTTTCGGGTCGTCACACGGAAGAAGAGTCGGAACCGGAAGAAGAATCGGAACCGGAAGAAGAATCGAAACCGGATGAAGAAATAGAACCGGTGGGGGAAATAATAAAACAGTTAAGTAAAAGAAAATCCTCAACCAACCGACCAAGGTTAATTATGGTCAATGGTGTTTTCGCCAAGGAAGCAAAATATTGGGAGGATTACCAATTCTCCGATGAATCGGATTCCGACGAGAATTCCGATGATGTTATAGAAATTACCCCAACTGAATTTAAAAAGGCAAAAGAAAATAATAAGGGAAAGGGCATAAAAATAGAGAAATCTAATTCTAACCCCGATAAACTTTATATGTATCGTCAACCCCCGAAGTCCTTAAGTTGTAACAATGACCCGGGAACCTCTAAACCACCAGGTTTTTCTAAACCAATGTGGATAACGACGGCTCGTATTAGGGGAACATCATATATCCCTAGAAACTTGGCAAAACGAACCAAAACCGAAGAAGAAGAAACAAGCGAGTCGGAATAAGATAGTTGTATTCGTGTGGTGTAATATAAGTAATATAGTGTGCTTATGCTTTATGATATATGTAAAAATTGCTTGTATTAATAAGTATTTTTTTTATGAATCTAACTCTTGTCTATTTTACAGTATAAAAACACAAAATGGATAGACAACCCAATATTTAAAGAGACCTACCCGGAGACATGATTGATGAAATCTTGTCTAGAGTCGGTCAGAATTCTTCGGCACAACTATTTAAGGCGAGATCAGTTTGTAAGACATTCGAAGAACGTTCCAAGAATGCCTTGGTTTATAAAAGGCTTTCGTTCGAAAGATGGGGGATATCACATTGGGAAATCCATAAGTTACGATGTGTTTACTTTGACGCATATATTGCGGGGAACCCAAATGCTATTTTACGCAATGGGTTAAGAAATTATTTTGACTCAATATATCCGAATATTGGACTTCGTGATTTAGAAAAAGAGGCTAACATGCAACATAAAGAAGCATGTTATGCTTATGGATTAGTAATGTTCGCTTCTCACCAAAGTGAGAACAAGAACATCGGGCTACAACTATTAAACAAAACGTTCCCACAAGTGACGGAGTCGGTAATTGGGGTAAGAAATGAGATTTTTAGATTGTTACGGGACTGTTGGACATTACGTAACCCTCGTCCCTTTGACGAAGTTACAACACGCTGTCTTATCAACGGCCATAACGGTTATGTTCCACAAGACCAAGGATGGGAAGTAATCCTAGTAAAACCAGAATGCATGACTTGTTTCTGGACGTATGAATTACGTGTCTTTATTACCTTTGCTGAACGACTTGTGTACTAGCTAGAATTATCTTCACAACCATCTTGTATCAAATTTATTGTGTGCTATATTTCATGCTATATGTAAAATAAGCGGTATTGTAAGTTTGTAAAATATTGTGTAAAAGTTTGAACGCGAAATATTATTATAATCAGTTTTTCATATAGAATTGTAGTAGTTGAATTGTATATTAGCTACTAAGTATGAACTTAACGGTAGGTACTACCCGAATTTAAACTTATAAAACGCTAATATGAAGAAAAAGCTTTTATAAATGAGTTCATATTATGCTACGAAATACTATTAACTACTCTTAATATTCTGTATGATTAACTTGTTCCATTTGACCATTTTGAAGGAAATGGCACTGACTACTCGACACACCGTGAATATGAATGAAGAGGAATTCCGTACTTTTCTAGCTACAAACATAGCCGCAGTATAGGCTGCGCTACATACCAACAATAACCTTGGATCTAGCAGTACAGGAAATCGTGTAGGATGCACCTACAAAGAATTCACTGCCTGCAAACCTTTGGAATTTGATGGAACCGAAGGACCGATCGGATTGAAACGATGGACCGAGAAGGTCGAATCGGTGTTTGCCATAAGTAAGTGTACTGAAGAGGACAAAGTGAAGTACGCTACACATACCTTCACAGGTTCTGCGTTAACATGGTGGAATACCTATCTAGAGCAAGTGGGACAAGACGATGCGTACGCACTATCGTGGTCAATATTCAAGCACTTGATGAACGAGAAGTACCGTCCCAGAACCGAGGTCAATAAGCTCAAGACAGAACTTAGAGGGTTTTGAACCCAAGGATTTGATATTACCACATATGAAAGACGATTCACAGAATTGTGCCTATTGTGTCCGGGAGCATTCAAAGATAAGGAAGAGAAGATCGACGCGTTTGTGAAAGGATTACCGGAAAGAATCCAAGAAGATATAAGTTCACACGAGCCCGCCTCCATACAACAGGCATGTAGAATGGCTCACAAACTAGTGAACCAGATTGAAGAAAGAATTAAAGAATAGACTGCTGAAGAGGCCAATGTGAAGCAAGTCAAAAGAAAGTGGGAGGAAAACGGTGATAAGAATCACCAATACAACAACAACAGCAATTACAACAATAATCGCAACAATTATCCCAACAATCGCAACATCAATCGCAACTACAACAAACGGCCCAACAACAACAACAACAACAACAACAACAACAACAACAGCAGCAACTACAACAATCATCCCAACAACAATAATAACCGCAACAAAAACAACAATCAGAAGCAGCTATACCAAAGGTGTGAAAAGTATCACTTGGGGTTCTGCACTAAATTTTGCAACAAGTGTAAAAGAAATGGTCATAGCACGGCGAAGTGTGAGGTCTACGGACCAGGGGTTAATAGAACGAAAGGAACAAATGGTGTCGGAACGAGTAATGGCGGAGGAAGTAGTGTCGGAGCAAGTTATGCCAATGTAGTTTGTTATAAATGTAGAAAACCGGGCCACATTATTAGAAATTTCCCGAACCAGGAGAACACGAATGGACAAGGCCGCGGAAGAGTTTTCAATATTAATGCGGCAGAGGCACAGGAAGACCCGGAGCTTGTTACGGGTACGTTTCTTATTGACAATAAATCTTCTTACATTTTATTTGATTCGGGTGCGGATAGAAGCTATATGAGTAGAGATTTTTGTGCTAAATTAAGTTGTCCATTGACGCCTTTGGATAGTAAATTTTTACTCGAATTAGCAAATGGTAAATTAATTTCAGCAGATAATATATGTCGAAATTGAGAAATTAAACTGGTTAGCGAAACATTTAAGATTGATTTGATACCAGTAGAGTTAGGGAGTTTTGATGTGATAATCGGTATGGACTGGTTGAAAGAAATGAAAGCAGAGATCGTTTGTTACAAAAATGCAATTCGCATTATACGAGAAAAAGGAAAACCCTTAATGGTGTATGGAGAAAAGGGCAACACGAAGCTACATCTTATTAGTAATTTGAAGGCACAAAAACTAATAAGAAAAGGTTGCTATGCTGTTCTAGCACACGTCGAGAAAGTATAAACTGAAGAAAAGAGCATCAATGATATTCCCATTGCAAAAGAATTTCCCGATGTATTTCCGAAAGAATTACCGGGATTACCCCCACATCGATCCGTTGAATTTCAAATAGATCTTGTACCAGGAGCTGCACCAATAGCTCGTGCTCCTTACAGACTCGCACCCAGTGAGATGAAAGAACTGCAAAGCCAATTACAAGAACTTTTAGAGCGTGGTTTCATTCGACCAAGCACATCACCATGGGGAGCTCCTGTTTTGTTTGTCAAGAAGAAAGATGGTACATTCAGGTTGTGTATCGACTACCGAGAGTTGAACAAACTTACCATCAAGAACCGCTACCCACTACCAAGAATCGACGACTTATTTGATCAACTACAAGGCTCGTCTGTTTATTCAAAGATTGACTTACGTTCCGGGTATCATCAAATGCGGGTGAAAGAAGATGATATTCCAAAGACTGCTTTTAGAACACGTTACGGTCATTACGAATTTATGGTCATGCCGTTTGGTTTAACTAATGCACCAGCTGTGTTCATGGACCTTATGAACCGAGTGTGTGGACCATACCTTGACAAGTTTGTCATTGTTTTCATTGATGACATACTTATTTACTCAAAGAATGACCAAGAACACGGTGAACATTTGAGAAAGGTGTTAGAAGTATTGAGGAAGGAAGAATTGTACGCTAAGTTTTCAAAGTGTGCATTTTGGTTGGAAGAAGTTCAATTCCTCGGTCACATAGTGAACAAAGAAGGTATTAAGGTGGATCCGGCAAAGATAGAAACTGTTGAAAAGTGGGAAATCCCGAAAACTCCGAAACACATACGCCAGTTTTTAGGACTAGCTGGTTACTACAGAAGGTTCATCCAAGACTTTTCCAGAATAGCAAAACCCTTGACTGCATTAACGCATAAAGGGAAGAAATTTGAATGGAATGATGAACAAGAGAAAGCGTTTCAGTTATTGAAGAAAAAGCTAACTACGGCACCTATATTGTCATTGCCTGAAGGGAATGATGATTTTGTGATTTATTGTGATGCATCAAAGCAAGGTCTCGGTTGTGTATTAATGCAACGAACGAAGGTGATTGCCTATGCGTCTAGACAATTGAAGATTCACGAACAAAATTATACGACGCATGATTTGGAATTAGGCGCGGTTGTTTTTGCATTAAAGACTTGGAGGCACTACTTATATGCGGTCAAAAGTATTATATATACCGACCACAAAAGTCTTCAACACATATTTAATCAGAAACAACTGAATATGAGGCAGCGTAGGTGGATTGAATTATTGAATGATTACGACTTTGAGATTCGTTACCACCCGGGGAAGGCAAATGTGGTAGCCGATGCCTTGAGCAGGAAGGACAGAGAACCCATTCGAGTAAAATCTATGAATATAATGATTCATAATAACCTTACTACTCAAATAAAGGAGGCGCAACAAGGAGTTTTAAAAGAGGGAAATTTAAAGGATGAAATACCCAAAGGATCGGAGAAGCATCTTAATATTCGGGAAGACGGAACCCGGTATAGGGCTGAAAGGATTTGGGTACCAAAATTTGGAGATATGAGAGAAATGGTACTTAGAGAAGCTCATAAAACCAGATACTCAATACATCCTGGAACGGGGAAGATGTACAAGGATCTTAAGAAACATTTTTGGTGGCCGGGTATGAAAGCCGATGTTGCTAAATATGTAGGAGAATGTTTGACGTGTTCTAAGGTCAAAGCTGAGCATCAGAAACCATCAGGTCTACTTCAACAACCCGAAATCCCGGAATGGAAATGGGAAAACATTACCTTGGATTTCATCACTAAATTGCCAAGGACTGCAAGTGGTTTTGATACTATTTGGGTAATAGTTGATCGTCTCACCAAATCAGCACACTTCCTACCAATAAGAGAAGATGACAAGATGGAGAAGTTAGCACGACTGTATTTGAAGGAAGTCGTCTCCAGACATGGAATACCAATCTCTATTATCTCTGATAGGGATGGCAGATTTATTTCAAGATTCTGGCAGACATTACAGCAAGCATTAGGAACTCGTCTAGACATGAGTACTGCCTATCATCCACAAACTGATGGGCAGAGTGAAAGGACGATACAAACGCTTGAAGACATGCTACGAGCATGTGTTATTGATTTCGGAAACAGTTGGGATCGACATCTACCGTTAGCAGAATTTTCCTACAACAACAGCTACCATTCAAGCATTAAGATGGCGCCGTTTGAAGCACTTTATGGTAGAAAGTGCAGGTCTCCGATTTGTTGGAGTGAAGTGGGGGATAGACAGATTACGGGTCCAAAGATTATACAAGAAACTATCAAGAAGATCATCCAAATTCAACAACGGTTGAAAACCGCCCAAAGTCGACAAAAGAGCTACGCTGACATTAAAAGAAAAGATATAGAATTTGAAATTGGAGAGATGGTCATGCTTAAAGTTGCACCTTGGAAAGGCGTTGTTCGATTTGGTAAACGAGGGAAATTAAATCCAAGGTATATTGGACCATTCAAGATTATTGATCGTGTCGGACCAGTAGCTTACCGACTTGAGTTACCTCAACAACTCGCGGCTGTACATAACACTTTCCACGTCTCGAATTTGAAGAAATGTTTTACTAAAGAAGATCTCACTATTCCGTTAGATGAAATCCAAATCAACGAAAAACTTCAATTCATCGAAGAACCCGTCGAAATAATGGATCGTGAGGTTAAAAGACTTAAGCAAAACAAGATACCAATTTTTAAGGTTCGATGGAATGCTTGTATAGGACCCGAGTTCACCTGGGAGCGTGAAGATCAGATGAAGAAGAAATACCCGCATCTATTTCCAGAAGATTCGTCAACACCTTCAACAGCTTAAAATTTCGGGATGAAATTTATTTAACGGGTAGGTACTGTAGTGACCCGAACTTTTCCATGTTTATATATATTAATTGAGATTGATATTTACATGATTAAATGTTTCCAACATGTTAAGCAATCAAACTTGTTAAGACTTGATTAATTGAAATATGTTTCATATAGACAATTGACCACCCAAGTTGACCGGCGATTCACGAACGTTAAAACTTGTAAAAACGACATGACGATATATATATGGATATACATATGGTTAACATGAGATTATGATAAGTAAGTATCTCCATAAGTATATTAACAATGAGTTATATACATATAAACAAGACTACTAACTTAAGGATTTCGAAACGAGACATATATGTAACGATTATCGTTGTAACGACATTTAAATGTATATATATCATATTAAGATATATTAATATATCATAATATCATGATAATATAATAATTTAACATCTCATTAGATATAATAAACAATGGGTTAACAACATTAATTGAGATCGTTAACTTAAAGGTTTCAAAACAACACTTACATGTAACGACTAACGATGACTTAACGACTCAGTTAAAATGTATATACATGTAGTGTATTTAGATGTATTAAAATACTTTTGGAAGACTTCAAGACATATATCAAAACACTCATACTTAATGAAAATGGTTACAGTTACTTTCCCATTCTTTTCTTTTATCAAGAATTCTAGTCGTATTCTTACCCGTATTATACACAGCTTCAAAATGTACTTACTATGGGTATATACCAATAGGAACTAGCATGGGATTCCACTCTTGATTATGTCATGTATGACTAATCAATTTTAATTTCTACCATGAGCTAGTCAACTAACTAGAACTCCTTTTAACCCCACTCACCACTCACCAATTACCACTCATCATTCACTCCATTTCACTTCCAATTCTCTTTCTAATTCTCTCTCAACACACACACACACACACACACACACACACACACTATTATGAACGTATTTTTCCAGTAGTTAATCATCATCTTCATCAAAAACCACTTCAAGAATCAAGCTATAATCATCATAGGAAGAACACTTCAAGAACACTTCAAAAATCCCTTCAAGTTTACTAATTTAATTCCAAGCTTTCTAATCCATTCCAAGTAATCATCTAAGATCAAGAAACCTTTGTTATATACAGTAGGTTGTCTTTCTTATTCAAGGTAATATTCATATTCAAACTTTGATTCAATTTCTATAACTATAAACTATCTTAATTCGAGTAAAAATTTTACTTGAACTTGTTTTTGTGTCATGATCCTACTTCAAGAACTTTCAAGCCATCCAAGATCCTTTGAAGCTAGATCATTTCTTGTCACTTCCAGTAGGTTTACCTACTAAACTTGAGGTAGTAATTATGTTCATAACATCATTCGATTCATATATATAAAACTATCTTATTCGAAGGTTTAAACTCGTAATCACTAGAACATAGTTTAGTTAATTCTAAACTTGTTCACAAACAAAAGTTAATCCTTCTAAATTGACTTTTAAAATTAACTAAACACATGTTCTATATCTATATGATATGCTAACTTAATGATTTAAAACCTGGAAACACGAAAAACACCGTAAAAACCGGATTTACGCCGTCGTAGTAACACCGCGGGCTGTTTTGGGTTAGTTAATTAAAAACTATGATAAACTTTGATTTAAAAGTTGTTATTCTGAGAAAATGATTTTTATTAT
Source organism: Rutidosis leptorrhynchoides (assembly GCF_046630445.1). NCBI lineage: Eukaryota > Viridiplantae > Streptophyta > Magnoliopsida > Asterales > Asteraceae > Rutidosis > Rutidosis leptorrhynchoides. The sequence goes on along the minus strand of NC_092341.1, from coordinate 152,375,749 downwards.
GAACATGAAACTATTTCCAAAAATTATGGTTAAACTCAAAGTGGAAGTATGTTTTCTAAAATGGTCATCTAGACGTCGTTCTTTCGACTGAAATGACTACCTTTACAAAAATGACTTGTAACTTATTTTTCTGACTATAAACCTATACTTTTTCTGTTTAGATTCATAAAATAGAGTTCAATATGAAACCATAGCAATTTGATTCACTCAAAACGGATTTAAAATGAAGAAGTTATGGGTAAAACAAGATTGGATAATTTTTCTCATTTTAGCTACGTGAAAATTCGTAACAAATCTATTTCAACCATAACTTAATCAACTTGTATTGTATATTATGTAATCTTGAGATACCATAGACACGTATACAATGTTTCGACCTATCATGTCGACACATCTATATATATTTCGGAACAACCATAGACACTCTATATGTGAATGTTGGAGTTAGCTATACAGGGTTGAGGTTGATTCCAAAATATATATAGTTTGAGTTGTGATCAATACTGAGATACGTATACACTGGGTCGTGGATTGATTCAAGATAATATTTATTGATTTATTTCTGTACATCTAACTGTGGACAACTAGTTGTAGGTTACTAACGAGGACAGCTGACTTAATAAACTTAAAACAACAAAATATATTAAAAGTGTTGTAAATATATTTTGAACATACTTTGATATATATGTTTATATTGTTATAGGTTCGTGAATCAACCAGTGGCCAAGTCTTACTTCCCGACGAAGTAAAAATCTGTGAAAGTGAGTTATAGTCCCACTTTTAAAATCTAATATTTTTGGGATGAGAATACATGCAGGTTTTATAAATGATTTACAAAATAGACACAAGTACGTGAAACTACATTCTATGGTTGAATTATCGAAATCAAATATGCCCCTTTTTATTAAGTCTGGTAATCTAAGAATTAGGGAACAGACATCCTAATTGACGCGAATCCTAAAGATAGATCTATTGGGCCTAACAAACCCCATCCAAAGTACCGGATGCTTTAGTACTTCGAAATTTATATCATATCCGAAGGGTGTCCCGGAATGATGGGGATATTCTTATATATGCATCTTGTTAATGTCGGTTACCAGATGTTCACCATATGAATGATTTTTATCTCTATGTATGGGATGTATATTGAAATATGAAATCTTGTGGTCTATTGTTACGATTTGATATATATATATATATATAGGTTAAACCTATAACTCACCAACATTTTTGTTGACGTTTAAAGCATGTTTATTCTCAGGTGAATACTAAGAGCTTCCGCTGTTGCATACTAAAATAAGGACAAGATTTGGAGTCCATGTTTGTATGATACTGTGTAAAAACTGCATTCAAGAAACTGATTTCGATGTAACATATTTGTATTGTAAACCATTATGTAATGGTCGTGTGTAAACAGTATATTTTAGATTATCATTATTTGATAATCTACGTAAAGCTTTTTAAACCTTTATTTATGAAATAAAGGTTATGGTTTGTTTTAAAAATGAATGCAGTCTTTGAAAAACGTCTCATATAGAGGTCAAAACCTCGCAATGAAATCAATTAATATGGAACGTTTTTAATCAATAAGAACGGGACATTACAGTTTAAAGCACGATATGGTAGAAAGTGCAGGTCTCCGATTTATTGGAGTGAAGTGGGGGATAGACAGATTACGGGTCCGGAGATAATACAAGAAACTACCGAGAAGATCATCCAAATTCAACAACGGTCGAAAACCGCCCAAAGTCGACAAAAGAGCTACGCTGACATTAAAAGAAAAGATATAGAATTTAAAATTGGAGAGATGGTCATGCTTAAAGTTGCACCTTGGAAAGGCGTTGTTCGATTAGGTAAACGAGGGAAATTAAATCCAAGGTATATTGGACCATTCAAGATTATTGATCGTGTCGGACCAGTAGCTTACCGACTTGAGTTACCTCAACAACTCGCGGCTGTACATAACACTTTCCACATCTCGAATTTGAAGAAATTTTTTGCTAAAGAAGATCTCACTATTCCGTTAGATAAAATCCAAATCAACGAAAAACTTCAATTCATCGAAGAACCCGTCGAAATAATGGATCGTGAGGTTAAAAGACTTAAGCAAAACAAGATACCAATTGTTAAGGTTCGATGGAATGCTCGTATAGGACCCGAGTTCACCTGGGAGCGTGAAGATCAGATGAAGAAGAAATACCCGCATCTATTTCCAGAAGATTCGTCAACACCTTCAACAACTTAAAATTTCGGGACGAAATTTATTTAACGGGTAGGTACTGTAGTGACCCGAACTTTTCCATGTTTATATATGTTAATTGAGATTGATATTTACATGATTAAATATTTCCAACATGTTAAGTAATCAAACTTGTTAAGACTTGATTAATTGAAATATGTTTCATATAGACAATTGACCACCCAAGTTGACCAGTGATTCACGAACGTTAAAACTTGTAAAAACTATATGATGACATATATATGGATATATATATATAGTTAACATGATACTATGATAAGTAAACATATCATTAAGTATATTAACAATGAACTACATATGTAAAAACAAGACTACTAACTTAATAATTTTTAAACGAGACATATATGTAACGATTATCGTTGTAAAGACATTTAATGTATATATATCATATTAAGAGATATTCATACATGATAATATCATGATAATATAATAATTTAAAATCTCATTTGATATTATAAACATTGGGTTAACAACATTTAACAAGATCGTTAACCTAAAGGTTTCAAAACAACACTTACATGTAACGACTAACGATGACTTAACGACTCAGTTAAAATGTATATACATGTAGTGTTTTAATATGTATTTATACACTTTTGAAAGACTTCAATACACTTATCAAAATACTTCTACTTAACAAAAATGCTTACAATTACATCCTCGTTCCGTTTCATCAACAATTCTACTCGTATGCACCCGTATTCGTACTCGTACAATACACAGCTTTTAGATGTATGTACTATTGGTATATACACTCCAATGATCAGCTCTTAGCAGCCCATGTGAGTCACCTAACACATGTGGGAACCATCATATGGCAACTAGCATGAAATATCTCAAAAAATTACAAAAATATGAGTAATCATTCATGACTTATTTACATGAAAACAAAATTACATATCCTTTATATCTAATCTATACACCAACGACCAAAAACACCTACAAACACTTTCATTCTTCAATTTTCTTCATCTAATTGATCTCTCTCAAGTTCTATCTTCAAGTTCGAAGTGTTCTTCATAAATTCTACAAGTTCTAGTTACATAAAATCAAGAATACTTTCAAGTTTGCTAGCTCACTTCCAATCTTGTAAGGTGATCATCCAACCTCAAGAAATCTTTATTTCGTATAGTAGGTTATCATTCTAATATAAGGTAATAATCATATTCAAACTTTGGTTCAATTTCTATAACAATAACAATCTTATTTCAAGTGATGATCTTACTTGAACTTGTTTTCGTGTCATGATTCTGCTTCAAGAACTTCGAGCCATCCAAGGATCCGTTGAAGCTAGATCCATTTTTCTCTTTTCCAGTAGGTTTATCCAAGGAACTTAAGGTAGTAATGATGTTCATAACATCATTCAATTCATACATATAAAGCTATCTTATTCGAAGGTTTAAACTTGTAATCACTAGAACATAGTTTAGTTAATTCTAAACTTGTTCACAAACAAAAGTTAATCCTTCTAACATGACTTTTAAAATCAACTAAACACATGTTCTATATCTATATGATATGCTAACTTAATGATTTAAAACCTGGAAACACGAAAAACACCGTAAAACCGGATTTACGCCGTCGTAGTAACACCGCGGGCTGTTTTGGGTTAGTTAATTAAAAACTATGATAAACTTTGATTTAAAAGTTGTTATTCTGAGAAAATTATTTTTATTATGAACATGAAACTATATCCAAAAATTATGGTTAAACTCAAAGTGGAAGTATGTTTTCTAAAATGGTCATCTAGACGTCGTTCTTTCGACTGAAATGACTACCTTTACAAAAATGACTTGTAAATTATTTTTCCGACTATAAACCTATACATTTTCTGTTTAGATTCATAAAATAGAGTTCAATATAAAACCATAGCAATTTGATTCACTCAAAACGGATTTAAAATGAAGAAGTTATGGGTAAAACAAGATTGGATAATTTTTCTCATTTTAGCTACGTGAAAATTGGTAACAAATCTATTCCAACCATAACTTAATCAACTTGTATTGTATATTATGTAATCTTGAGATACCATAGACACGTATACAATGTTTCGACCTATCATGTCGACACATCTATATATATTTCGGAACAACCATAGACACTCAATATGTGAATGTTGGAGTTAGCTATACAGGGTTGAGGTTGATTCTAAAATATATATAGTTTGAGTTGTGATCAATACTGAGATACGTATACACTGGGTCATGGATTGATTCAAGATAATATTTATCGATTTATTTCTGTACATCTAACTGTGGACAACTAGTTGTAGGTTACTAACGAGGACAGCTGACTTAATAAACTTAAAACATCAAAATATACTAAAAGAGTTGTAAATATATTTTGAACATACTTTGATATATATGTATATATTGTTATAGGTTCGTGAATCAACCAGTGGCCAAGTCTTACTTCCCGATGAAGTAAAAATCTGTGAAAGTGAGTTATAGTCCCACTTTTAAAATCTAATATTTTGGGATGAGAATACATGCAGGTTTTATAAATGATTTACAAAATAGACACAAGTACGTGAAACTACATTCTATGGTTGAATTATCAAAATCGAATATGCCCCTTTTTATTAAGTCTGGTAATCTAAGAATTAGGGAACAGACACCCTAATTGACGCGAATCCTAAAGATAGATCTATTGGGCCTAACAAACCCCATCCAAAGTACCGGATGCTTTAGTACTTCGAAATTTATATCATATCCAATGGGTGTCCCGGAATGATGGGGATATTATTATATATGCATCTTGTTAATGTCGGTTACCAGGTGTTCACCATATGAATGATTTTTATCTCTATGTATGGGATGTGTATTGAAATATGAAATCTTGTGGTCTATTATTATGATTTGATATATATAGGTTAAACCTATAACTCACCAACATTTTTGTTGACGTTTTAAGCATGTTTATTCTCAGGTGATTATTAAGAGCTTCTGCTGTCGCATACTTAAATAAGGACGAGATTTGGAGTCCATGCTTGTATGATATTGTGTAAAAACTGCATTCAAGAAACTTATTTTGTTGTAACATATTTTTATTGTAAACCATTATGTAATGGTCGTGTGTAAACATGATATTTTAGATTATCATTATTTGATAATCTACGTAAAGCTTTTTAAACCTTTATTGATGAACTAAAGGTTATGGTTTGTTTTAAAATGAATGCACTCTTTGAAAAACGTCTCATATAGAGGTCAAAACCTCGCAACGAAATCAATTAATATGGAATATTTTTAATCAATAAGAACGGGACATTTCATATCAAGCCCATGTGATCACATAATATAAGTTCTCGTTTACACCCTGTAAGTGTAACTAATGATAATTGAATTGAGGATTTTTGTTCAAACCCGTACGTGGAATGTTCGTTTTCGTACTTGTGTTCAAAGTGTAAAAGTATGATACGTATATGTTTCTCATCCCATAGTTTAAAGCATAAAAGTTGTTTGAAAGATGGGACTATGATCTCACCTTGTGTGCACGAGTAATAAGTACTTCAACAAGTAACGTGTGCAAAGAACAATGCTAGTCTTGACCTAAATAAATAGGTCGTATCATTAACGGTAAACACGATAGGTCAAAGATGTTCAATTAGTCCTATGGCTTGTTACGACTCGATTGTGTAGCATGTGAATCAAATTGTCAAGTTTCATGCAAGATACAAGTATAGAAACAAGTTAGAAAGATTGCATAATCATTTGGTTAAGTTAGACAAAAAGTCAAAACTATTTTTCTGTGCTAGTTATTCATATACAAGCATATTAGAACAAGTTTCATGTGAATCGGAGGTCCCTAGCATAGCAAAAAATTTTCCTCTAAATGACAAGTTAGTCAGCCCACTTTGGCGCGCCGCGCCATTACCTGTGCAGGAATTCTGGCAGTTTTCAAGTTTAATGCACGAACCTAACTTCAAACAATCACCATTTATGACCCGCAAACAACCAAAACATGTATCTTATATCATCGGAATGGTATTTTGACAAGGAAAACAACTAAACACATTTCATCAATCACATTTACTTTTACAACAACCAAAAATTACATTCAAAGCTCCTCATTTAATGCATTCAAGTTCATAAATGCAAATCGATGATTCAGCAACCAATTTACATGAATGATATGCCATTTCGAAGGTAATCAAGCATACAATACAACCTAACATTTACCAATAACATTTCATGTCATTCAAAGCATCAAAAGTCCAATTCAAGTTCATCAAACCCTAACCCAATTTTACCAAAATCACTAATCAAGTTCATGAAGTTTTCTAAAGCAACCTACACATCAAATTGAAGCTAGTGATACTAGGAACACATTTAATACTTTCACTTTATCATAACAACAACATTTAAGCAACCAAATCATCAATCAAATACACCAAACTTTCAAGTTCATGCTAGTTACTAAAAATAACAAGATTGAACATATAAATCATATATTCATTTTAGACTTGAGCCATAGACACTAATTAACAACTTTATAAGTTAAAAATATCAAGAACACAAAATCTAGTGATTTTAGAAAGTTACCCAAATTAGATGTAATCGGTATGGAATCGAAGAGGAAGTTGCAAGGATTCCAAATATGTAATTTGTTTGGATTGAAGCTTGCTAGATTTGATTTGGATGATGAATCTTTGTGATGAAGTTTGAGAGAAAAATATGGAAGTAGTAAAGAAAAAGGGAAATGAAAATGAAAAAGAAAGGGAGGTGGGTGTTGACTAGTCAAAAGCTAGTCACATCTTTGCTCCCTGGCGAAACTAGTCCCTCGAGTTCGGTTGCAGTTGCGCGAATTACCTAAACGATATATTTTTAAAATGCGTATCAACGGGAGATGTTATAAACATATAACGGAATTTAAATAATTTAAACGGAAAAAGGCGGGATGTTACATAAACCAGAATAAAAAAAAAGCTTATATTCTCCAATCATGTTAACAGAGGCAACGTTCTTATTCCCCATGATTAGATTGAGCTCTCCGATCTTCAGCTTCCTACTTCTTGTGGGTCCCTGCACATTTGTACAAATGTGAGTACCACATCCTGTGTCTAATACCCAGGAATTAGAAATAGTAGTATTGTTTAGTTCAATCATGAACAAACCTGAAGGTACGGCGACTCCCTTAGACCGTAGTTCATTAAGTTCCTTCAAGTACTTGGTACAATTGCGCCTCCAATGTCCTTTCTCCCCACAATGAAAGCATATTGCTTCTTCAGGAGACTTGGTTTGCGGGATCTTTGAAGTAGAAGAGTTAGCAATGCCCTTAGGTTTTGGTTTGAAGTTGGAATTGTCAACCTTACCCTTGCCCTTGTTCTTGCTCTTTGTTTTGTTTTTCTTCTTCTTGATCCCACCTTCACGAATGGCTAGAACAGTAGTTGCGGCTTTAGCTTTGGCCATGTTAGCCTCAGCGGTTTTCAACATGCCATGGAGCTCCATGATTGTTTTCTCCATATTGTTCATATTATAGTTCATAATGAATCCTTCATATGCACTAGTCAGCGAGTTCAGGATAAAATCCGTTGCAAGCTCCCGACTTATGGAAAAACCAAGGCGCTCCAATCGGTCTATGTACCCTTTCATTTTTAGTACATGGACACTAACACTACTTCCCGTTGCCATTTTACAAGATATGAGAGCTTTCACGGTGTCAAACCTTTCTTGCTTTGCTTGTTGTTGGAACATGTCTTTGAGTTGGTTAAGCATGTCATACGACCCTAAGCTCTCCATGCCCTTTTGGAGCTCCGGAGACATGGTCGCCAACATCAAGCATGCTACCTCATTAGACTCGGAACGACGTTTTTCAAACTCATCCCTAGCCGCTTGAGTAGCTCTCGATCCGGGTTCTGCCGGTAAGGGTTCCTCAATTGCCCTGATCTTTCCTTCCATCCTAAGAGCAATTCTTAGGTTGCGAAGCCAGTCCATGTAGTTCAAGCCCGTAAGCTTGTCCTTTTCAAGGAGCCCTTTAAGGCAGAAATTAGTGATTGATGACGGAGTAGGATTTGTGTTTGTTGCAGACATCTATCATATTTTTAAAGTAAGTTGTATTAGTTAGTTTGATATGTTTAATCCTTGTTAAGATAATTATCCAAGTGTGTTCAATATTCAAACAATTATAATTAACAAGGTTAAGATCCATATTTCACTTATGGTAACGACGGGTTTACCGCGGATCGCTAATCATAAGATATTTAGGTAGGTAACTATATTACCAATTTCATCCATTATGAAATTCTTAGGTTCTGCGGGATTTAGTGATAATCAATTATTTCACTTGGCATGTTTAATCCCTTCTACGCTAATCCTTCCTCGTGGCGGGTTTGTCACGAACCATGATTTCAGATTGTAAACCGTCCGTGATAGATACACGTGAAATCCGGCCCAAGACTCTCAGGTATCGCGAAATTCACCTCACCCTACCTAACACCCAACTAAAGTCCGGCCCAAGACTCTCGGGTATCGCGAACTCTAACAGGTAGAAGGTTCGGATGTGTATACTACTCATGGGTAGCGTAAAGTTTACATTTAAAACGGGGTTTTATTTTCTTTTAGCAAAAGTAGTTTATTCCATTTTAAAACATTTGCTAATTATGTATTGCGTGTTGCGTTTGTTAAACTAATTTTAACCAAACCATTTTAAGTGATTATTGTCTTTTGTTTCTATACTAATTTTCTAGCTAGCATGGCATAGACAAATAAGAACACAATAATAATCATGACACGCAATTATCGGTAGTATGCCTCGAGTCCTATGCGTTTTTCCGGTGAGCCAACACACGGAAAAACATGGCCAACTAGGGACATAACCTTGTATGAGAATTGGCTCCCACTAAAACCGCCATCTCCATTATATGCTCGGATGGGTCGCCTTGTGAACATCGTCTTCTTGATTCCAATCTTGGTTGCATTATCTTACAAAATAACTATTCTATTTTCTATACTATTACAAATACAATATAAATAGAAAGACGACATGCAAGTCGTTTAATAAATTATTACATTCATCCCGAATAAATATATGCAAGCCATTTAATAAATTATTACATTCATCCTGAATAAATAATAAATTAAATCATACAATCAAACATCCACACAAGGGTCTTATTGAGGCAAATACTACCGATTTTATATAACAATCACATACATAACAAATGGAGTGCTAAATATCAATTTTCATGAAACATGTTTCGATAAGGATTGATTTAAACACTTAATGGCACACAAAATAATCAATCCTTGTTTACATAACTTATGTTTGTATGTAAACCCACTTCATATTTGTAAGTATGATTTTCATGCCAAAACCATCCAAACAAACATATTTAGTGAATCAAAATATGTTGAAGATTTATTCACTTTTAACAAGGCATAAAGTCTAAAATTAACAATTTTAATTTTCTCATTTCATGTAAAACATGAATATAATTTATGTACTTTATTTTCCTAAACATTGAATCTTTAATAGTCAACATGCAAGCTACTATTAAAATTTTCGGATTTTGGACAGATTCATACACCAACTTTAAATGGTCATATCTAACTCATTTCTAATCTGTTTTCGATGATTTTTTTTAAATTTAAGGTCTTTCAGTTAGCTTTCAAATGCAATTAGTCTCATACAATAATATTGAGTTTAAAGCCCCGTAACAGTCCATCAAAGACGGACTGTCCAAGCTGAAAAAAATTTCTTAAATGAAAAAAAATGAGTTTAACCCATTTTACATTTTGCCAAAATCCAAGATTCAAATTAGTATTTAGGAAACATAAAAACACAAGTCATGATAATAGTTTTGCATGTTTGTTATGCATAATCATCTCCAAGAATCATGCACAACACACTCACAAAACCGATTATCATAGAGTACATTAGTTTGCTAAAACTTGTACAAGATGGCTCGGATACCACTGTTGCAGTATGATACAAATTCACAGCGAGCGGAAGCATTTTTAAAACTTTACAAAATCATACTCTTCCACGGATCATTGTACAAAATTTTAGCAAACAAAATAAATTAACGAAACCGAACAAGAGAAGATTAGAATACAACCTTTGTAGCCTTTTGAAGATCGAATTTGAAGACCCAAAGAAGAGTTCCTCTAAACGGTAGACACCCAAAGTTCCAACCTTGCTTCGATCTATACCTTCTTCTTAACGGATATTTTCTTCTTCATTATTTCCACCAAAACCGAACCCAATTATAGATTTCAAGTATTTTGGTTACTTGAAAATAAGAAAGAAAAATAGCATTTTTGTATGTGTGTTTTTTTTTGTATCTTTTCATTACTTTTCCAATACCAAGACTTGGTATTATATATTACATAATTGATACAATTAATACATCTAGTACAAATGTAATAAATAAAGATTTGGAAAGATTTGCAAAATCAAATCTTTATATAAAATAAGATTTACAAAATCAAATCATATCAAATCAAATCTTATATCTTATATAAAATATGATTTGCAAAATCTAATCAAATCTCTACATATTTAGATTTGTAAGTATATGTATACACATAAAAAACTTACTTAATTTATTAAACAATTAACTAATGATTAATAATTTAATTTCCGATTAGAAGGTATATCAAACAATTTTACGATTGGCCTTTGTGTGTGACCGAATAGGATAAATGGACTTTTATTATTTAATGTCATGGGCATATCTTCGGAATATATGTACCACGGTCAAACCACGGTCGAACCCTAGCCAACCCGAGAACATATTTCCAACACTACCATCATACTCTTTTACCAGAAACTATGCATCAGAGGTGATAAGTGAGCATGTGAGAAGAATTGTTGTATAGCCGATTCGGGTCAAAATGAATACTTTTTGTAAGAAGAGTTTAGAAACGAACCAGAATGGCTAGATTACTACTCAAGTAAGGTAGCTAAAATATGATGAGAATGGGTAATCCCGTGGTTCCTATGCGGCCGCCTTTTTCAGTCCTTTTCTTTTAGTGTTTTGACCCGAAGCGATAGCTTTTCATTGCAACAACTTTAGTCATGTGCTCAAAATTTTTGATAACCAACTGGATATTCAAACATAATATCGCGACATAAATACCAAATTGTCAAAAGACATTTTGACAATTCAAGTTTACTAAACCCGTTTGACATTGTACCTTATTGGCTGACCCGCTCAAGCTGCTGAAATGTCCCGTTCTTATTGATTAAAAACGTTCCATATTAATTGATTTCGTTGCGAGGTTTTGACCTCTATATGAGACGTTTTTCAAAGACTACATTCATTTTAGAACAAACCATAACCTTTATTTCATCAATAAAGGTTTAAAAAGCTTTACGTAGATTATCAAATAATGATAATCTAAAATATCATGTTTACACGCGACCAGTACATAATGGTTTACAATACAAATATGTTACAACGAAATAAGTTTCTTGAATGCAGTTTTTACACAATATCATACAAGCATGGACTCCAAATCTCATCCTTATTTAAGTATGCGACAGCGGAAGCTCTTAATAATCACCTGAGAATAAACATGCTTAAAACGTCAACAAAAATGTTGGTGAGTTATAGGTTTAACCTATATATTATCAAATCATAATAATAGACCACAAGATTTCATATTTCAATACACATCCCATACATAGAGATAAAAATCATTCATATGGTGAACACCTGGTAACCGACATTAACAAGATGCATATATAAGAATATCCCCATCATTCTGGGACACCCTTCGGATATGATATAAATTTCGAAGTACTAAAGCATCCGGTACTTTGGATGGGGTTTGTTAGGCCCAATAGATCTATCTTTAGGATTCGCGTCAATTAGGGTGTCTGTTCCCTAATTCTTAAATTACCAGACTTAATAAAAAGGGGCATATTCGATTTCGATAATTCAACCATAGAATGTAGTTTCACGTACTTGTGTCTATTTTGTAAATCATTTATAAAACCTGCATGTATTCTCATCCCAAAAATATTAGATTTTAAAAGTGGGACTATAACTCACTTTCACAGATTTTTACTTCGTTGGGAAGTAAGACTTGGCCACTGGTTGATTCACGAACCTATAACAATATATACATATATATCAAAGTATGTTCAAAATATATTTACAACACTTTTAATATATTTTGATGTTTTAAGTTTATTAAGTCAGCTGTCCTCGTTAGTAACCTACAACTAGTTGTCCACAGTTAGATGTACATAAATAAATCGATAAATATTATCTTGAATCAATCCACGACCCAGTGTATACGTATCTCAGTATTGATCACCACTCAAACTATATATATTTTGGAATCAACCTCAACCCTGTATAGCTAACTCCAACATTCACATATAGAGTGTCTATGGTTGTTCCGAAATATATATAGATGTGTCGACATGATAGGTCGAAACATTGTATACGTGTCTATGGTATCTCAAGATTACATAATATACAATACAAGTTGATTAAGTTATGGTTGGAATAGATTTGTTACCAATTTTCACGTAGCTAAAATGAGAAAAATTATCCAATCTTGTTTTACCCATAACTTCTTCATTTTAAATCCGTTTTGAGTGAATCAAATTGCTATGGTTTCATATTGAACTCTATTTTATGAATCTAAACAGAAAAAGTATAGGTTTATAGTCAGAAAAATAAGTTACAAGTCGTTTTTGTAAAGGTAGTCACTTCAGTCGAAAGAACGACGTCTAGATGACCATTTTAGAAAACATACTTCCACTTTGAGTTTAACCATAATTTTTGGATATAGTTTCATGTTCATAATAAAAATCATTTTATCAGAATAACAACTTTTAAATCAAAGTTTATCATAGTTTTTAATTAACTAACCCAAAACAGCCCGCGGTGTTACTACGACGGCGTAAATCCGGTTTTACGGTGTTTTTCGTGTTTCCAGGTTTTAAATCATTAAGTTAGCATATCATATAGATATAGAACATGTGTTTAGTTGATTTTAAAAGTCAAGTTAGAAGGATTAACTTTTATTTGCGAACAAATTTAGAATTAACTAAACTATGTTCTAGTGATTACAGGTTTAAACCTTCGAATAAGATAGCTTTATATGTATGAATCGAATGATGTTATGAACATAATTACTACTTCAAGTTCCTTGGATAAACCTACTAAAAATGAGAATAATAAATCTAGCTTCAAAGGATCCTTGGATGGCATGAAAGTTCTTGAAGCAGAATCATGACACGAAAATAATTTCAAGTAAGATTTGCACTCGAAATAAGATTGTTATAGTTATAGAAATTGAATTAAAGTTTGAATATGATTATTACCTTGTATTAGAAAGATAACATACTGTAAGTAACAAAGGTTTCTTGATCTTAGATGATTACTTGGAATGGATTTAGAAAACTTGGAAGTATTCTTGATTTTATGAAACTAGAACTTTTGGAATTTATGAAGAACACTTAGATCTTGAAGATAGAACTTGAGAGAGATCAATTAGATGAAGAAAATTGAAGAATGAAAGTGTTTGTAGGTGTTTTTGGTCGTTGGTGTATTGATGTCAAAGCAGAGGGGTATAAAATACTATTAATTTTTACAAGAAAATACTATTAAATACGATACAATTTTACACAAGATATTTATTTATTTATTGAATGGATATACTTAAACCTTACTACAACACTTATAGGCAGTGTACCTAATCGTAGAGTAGTGTAGTTTTTAGTAAGTCTGGTTCGTTCCACAGGGAATCTTTTTCACAAAGCTTAACGCTATATTAGTTTAAATTTATAAAAATACAAATATATATATAAGTAATATTATTATTATAAAGGGGGGTTTTTACCGTTTAATGACCGGTTTGTTGATTTTAAAACTTTAGTCGCAGTTAAAACCAAATGTAAAATAATAAATAAATACAAGACTTAATTTAAAGCGTAAAGTAAATAACGATAATGAAATTGCGAATAATAAAAATGCGATAAAATAAACTTGCGATAATTAAAAAGTACGATAATTAAAAGTGCAATTAAATACAATAACAATAAAAATGCGATAATTAGAAGTGCAATTAAATATAAAATAAAGGAAATTAAATATGAAATAAAAGAATTATGCATATTTAAACTTCTATAATCATGATGTTTGACGTGTTGATTTTAGTTTTATGCCCATGGGTTAATTGTCCTTTGTCCTGGATTATTTAATATGTCCGTCTGGTTTTTGTCCATAACAGTCCATCAGTCATAAATATAAAGTGCGAGTGTCCTCGTCAAATTATTCTTATACCCGAAGTTAAATATTCCAACTAATTGGGGACTTAAACTGTAACAAGATTTTAATACTTTGTTTAATAATTACACCAGGATGTCGACTGAGTGTAACCCAAGGTTTTAATATTTTGTTATCAATTATACCAAGTGTCCTTGTACATAATTTCACCCCTGTTTTAATTATTCTAGTGGCTATTAATCCATTCCCGTGTCCGGTTAAATGAACGATTATTCGTACATATAAATACCCCGCTCATCGTGTCCGATCGAGTGTATATGGTAATTTATAAGTACGTCCAATTGTAAATATTTATATTAAAATTAACAAACTATCATTTAGTTAAACAAATATAAAGCCCATTAATAGCCCATAGTCTAACTTCCACAAGTGTCGTTCTTTTGTCCAAACCCCAATTATGGTACAAAGCCTAATTACCCAATTTTAGTAATTAGCCTAACATCATGATTACTTCGGATTAAATAAGCATAATAATAACTTAGCTACGAGACATTAATGTAAAAAGGTTGAACATAACTTATAATGATTAAAAATAGCGTAGCGTTACACGGACAGAATTTCGACTTACACCCTTACAACATTCACTAACATACCCTTATTATTAGAATTATAATTAAAATTAAAATATAAATATAAATATAAATATATTTACGTATACATATATAGAGAGAGATTGAATTTATATGGTTTTTGCGATCAAACTGCGTTTGCTTTTATAGGGAATTGAGTTCAGGGGGTCTCCGCGACTCGCGGCATTTTTTGCCTTCAAACTCCGCGAGTCGCGGAGTTTGAAATTCCAGCTCATTCATCCTTAGCTCTTTGTTTGCCGACGATTTATTTTATTAATATAATATATATATAATTTTTAAGAATTATTTATATATTATATTATATTCATGTGCATAGTTGACTTGTAATTTTTAGTCCGTTGCGTCGAGCATTGAGAGTTGACTCTGGTCCCGTTTCTGGATTTTCGAACGTCCTTGCGTACTATTTTATATCTTGTACTTTGCGTTTTGAATCTTGTACTCTTGTAATTTCGAGACGTTTCTTATCAATAATTGGAACCTCTTTGATTGTATTTTGTACTTTTGAGCTTTTTGGTCATTTGCATCTTCAATTCATCGAATCTGTCTTTTGTCTTCATCTTTTAATATTTAAACGAATATCACTTGTAAATAGAACATTTGCAACTAAAAGCTTGTCTTTCTTGGGGAATAATGCTATGAAATATATGTTCGTTTTTAGCATTATCAAATATTCCCACACTTGAGCGTTGCTTGTCCTTAAGTAATATAGTCTTGAAATACTAGAATCACTTTTTTATTCTTCACACTTTGTACATCAGTGATTTCTATACGACGGTATAAACAATGGTAGTAACGATATGGTTTACATTCCCACATGACTATAAAAATTTAGATCCATTAAGGAAATTGGATCTTTATGAAAACATTTGATCTTTTGAAAATTAAATCTAGTTTTTACCCTAGATAAGTTTTCCGGAATAACCCTTCACCGGTGTTTGCAAAATATTTTTGTGGGTTTGGTGGGTTTCATATTTGAAAATTTTAGCTCAAAACTTATGGTTTTGTGTCACCCACTTGCTAACCTTGTATTTGGAAAGCAACACGTCCAGTTTACTTGTCCCGTATATTACCTTTCGGTAAACTACCGTCCGGTTGTAAAGGAAAGCATTGAACAAGCAACTGTTAAGGCAATGTCCCCTGACATGCTTTTGATTATGGTCTATAAACGTGTCGGACGCAATTACTATCCTTTGTAGGAGCAATAGTAAAGCTCACCCTTTTAATTTGTCGGTCTGGCACAAGGTCCTATCTTTGACCATGCTATGCAACCACCGTTCTTACGGTTGACACTCGATTTGGTTCAGATGACCTAATGAATTCCAGATGAATTCCTAGGATTTTACGTTCAATGGTTATGAACGCATTGAAAATGGGTTTTCAGAAAACAAATCGGTTTGTAATTTTGATCAAAATATTTTCTCGTTCAGGCTCGAGTTTAGATATCATTGAATTCCATGAGTTTGAATTCTCAATCTTTAAGGTCAATATCTAGGATTGAGTAATATCAGGCTTAAAAGCTGATTTTTAATCTTTAAGGAGATTATCCTTTCTGGGATCTGATTCATTAGTCTTATCCAGCTAATTTGCACGGTGCTCCCCCATTGTACGAGATAAATCCTTCTCATGGTTAGGATAAATCTGACCACTTGGCGACCCTGTTTAATGCCGAGGTCCGTGGATTTCCTGCTGATTTTAGTGATGACTTTTCTAGATTTTTCGTCAACCTACAGCTGGTCTGGACGACAACTTCCTGACCTAAATCAAGAAGTGCGTTTCTTTTTCGGAAGACTTTACTTCCTTTTAATGATGGAATTGATTCATCGTGTAGATCCATCTTTCTTACAGTAAATCAGGTAAAACTTTTTAGTTTAGTCCAAAGCAAAAGTATTTTCAGTTATTTGTACATAAATATGTGACATATGTTTAAAATATCTTGGTAAATTTTCCCACACTTGGCTTTTTATTTTCCTTTTTATTGTCCTCTATTCCATTTTAAATGAATTTTAACATTTTGGTTTGTTTCTCAATTTATGTCCTTTCCGAGGTTACAATAATTTCGGTGTTAAAACCTAGTTTTATCGTTCATAAATATGTATAAACATGATTTTGAGTTCATTTAGTTGAAAATTTTGAAAATTTTTACTAGAATTGGGTAGTCAGTATATAAGACTAGGGCTGTTCTTTATTATCAGAGAGCACTAGGTTCTAATACAACTACTGCTTTACTAGTATTTTTAATGGTAACCAAGTGTTTAAGATAAAAATTTTAAAATCCGAAAGAATTTAACCTCTTCCCACACTTAAGATCTTACAATGCCCTCATTTGCAAGAGATCAGTAACAATTTAAATTATTGAGGGTGATTTGTGTGAAAATGATTAAATTTTACCAAAGTTTCCAAACATATTTGTGTTTGCTTGCTGAATGATAAATAGTGCATATCATTTGTTCATTCCGTCTTGTTGTTATTTCACATATATTTTGCATCTTGTCGTCAAAATTAGTTGCTTTTGCTGAACTTAATGCCAGTCTTTGAAAATGCGTTGTTTTACCCGGTTGTGTACATAAGATAAACTGCAAACATATATACATATTTTTGAAGTTTGGTATATTACCCCACATTCAAAAATTATTACAATCTAATAATAAAATTTAGAAAATTATAAAACTATTACAAATCCAACATAAGTATTAAATGTATTAACATTACAAATAATAAAATAAATAAATAACTAAGTAGACTAGGGATGATACTGATACCAGAAGGGGTTCCATGCATAACCATAGGTGCTATAAAATGCTTCGGCTGGGTTATACGTAGGATACGGTGGTTGAATCTCTATAGACCAGGGAGGGAATATGGGCGATGGAGTAGGAATATAGTTTCTACCTATATGTTGGCAATAAGCAATGATTTGGTTTTGATGAACTTGCCAATCTTCAAATGCTCTATGTCTAGCATTTTCATACTCTTGTGAAGCTATAAACCTTTGCATTTCTGCCATTTCATTCCCCCCTCCTACATTACCTTGCTGTTGGTTTCTCTCAACCTGTGGATGTCTACCATTATATCGTGCTGCGGCGTTATTTTGCCTCTTCAAAACTTTCGCCCCATGGTATAAATTTAAACCTATTTTATCGCGGGGTTCTGGTTCTTCGATTAGTAATCCCCCCCGACTTATATCCACACCGAGATATTCAGCAATCAAAGTAATAAATATACCACCTCCTATTATGCTATGCGGTATCATCCCCCTAACCATAGTTGATAGATAATAACCCACACAATAAGGTATACTTACAGCGCTTTGTGGGTCTCGAATACACATATGGTAAAACAAATCCTGTTCATTTACCTTTTCCTCATTCTTACCTCTTTGTGTAATCGAATTAGCTAAAAACCTATGAATTACTCTTAACCCTGCTCTATCTATATCCAAATAAGAATAATTTCCCCCTTTAAATCGGTGATGGCTAGTCATTTGACTCCATACACCATGCGTATCAAAATTTTCGTCTATCTTCTTACCGTTCAATATCAACCCTCTACAATCGGCAGATGCTAACTCCTCAGGCGTATATATACGTAAAGCCTGAGCCATGTCTAGTAAAGACATGTGGCGCATCGAACCTCCTAATAAAAATCTAATAAAAGATCAATCGGTTAAACTAGCTACCCGATCATTTAATTCTATACTACATAACAATTCTTCACACCATACTTTATATACAGGTCTACGCATGTTGTATAACCGTACCCAATCGTTAAAAGTAGAATTACCATACCTCTGTGCAAGTAATTCCCTTATTGGCCCGACCAATTCTACAGCTTCTAATGGTCCTCATTCTATGATCCTAGGTACCTCAACAGCTTTAGAATGAAGAGTATGCAAACCCCTTTGGTGTTTTAGATAATCTATCCAAAGTCTGTCAAATCTCAGGTTCGGGTGCAAATCTTCCAAGTGCATATCAGAGAATGTCATGACTGGATGAGGTATATCTTGTTTGTAGTAGTTATCCACCTCCTGTTGTTCCGTATTCTCAGTAGGAGCATTGCGAGCTTGGGATGAAGATTCACCCCTTTCAGTCTGCAAAACACATCAAACACAATTTTTGTGCATCCAAATATGCATTAGTGTCAGCAAAATCATCAATCAAAATAATTACAATGACATGATCAATTTATATCAAACTTAAGCTCATTTTCATATTTTCATCAAATCTACACTTTTTCAAATAAGCATATAAGAAAATGTTCTCCAAGTTCATAAGCATTCAACTCAAATAACATGTCAAAATAATCATTACTTGCAATTAAACAAGTTTCAAATGGCATTATCTCTCAAAAATCAAGTTCATGAATTTTAGACTTGAAAAAGTCCACTTTAATTCTCAAAATCATGTTTAGGCTCAAAGTTTGGATCATTTAACTACCTAAACATGTTACACTACTTAATTTAGCAACAATTCATGACAAAAATCGGCCATAACCTGTTTATATCAAAAAAAGCCCCAAATTTGCTCAAGAACACAAACCCTAGATTACTCAAAATTTGAAGTTTAAGGCTTCTAATCATGTTAAATAGCATCAATCTAGGTTATACAAGCATAATACATAAACAATTTAAGCATAATTACAATAAAAAGCATCAAAATTAAATTGGGTATAAAATTGCTCAAGAACACTAATTTTTGGATTAAATGGTGTTTAGGTGTAGAAATTTACCGTTTTTCTTGAGTAATTCCTTGATAGCATCCTTCTCAACATGATTTTAGTAAAAGATTTGATGATTAACGGTGAAAAAATTCGATTTTTGTGTGATATTTTCGGGTTTTTTCGCAGTATGTTTTGTGGGTATTGTGTGGACTGAGCTGTTCCAGCTCCTTTATTTTTTTTTCTGTAATTCGGCCCCTCCGCGAGTCGCGGTGTTTGACCCTTCAAACTCCGCGAGTCGCGGAGTTTGTATTTTCTTTTTTTTTATATACATCTTAACTAATTAAAACAATTAAGCAATTAATTCTAAAATTTTGTTTCCCTTGTTATTTAGGACGAGGTCGTTTCGGATCGATGTCCTAGTCCGTCCTTCAACAAAATTTTAAAATTTGTCTTTCTGTAGCGATTGTTTTAAAAGCTAAGATTTTTGGTTTTTTTAATGTTTTTGGCATATTTTAATTCAATAAGATTAAAAATAATGATAATAAAAGTTCTCGTCCCTCCCTCGGGTAAAGCAATTTCGGTTTAAAGACCTAGTCTTCAACTTACGACGAATTTTAAAAATCATATTTTTAACTTAACGAAATAAAGTAAATTTTTGTTTTTAAATTCACACAACTTAAATATAAAATTCAAAATTAATATTAAAAATTCACACCAAACTTACAATTTAAAATGCATAAAAATAAAATTCATATTTTAAAAATTAAAAATTCACACCAAAATTAATTTAAAAATTCATATTATAAAATCACACCAAACTTATATTATATTTTTCAAATATTTACAATTTTAAATATATTGTTTTTACAAAGTTTACAATATTAATTTAAGATTTATATATTAATTTTAAAAACATGGTAAAAATAAAATTAAAAATCTTTTTGGCTTTTTATCCCACTTTTATCAATCAAATATTATCAAAAATGTGCGCCCCTCTTTTCGGTAAAGTAATTTCGGTTCCAAGACCTAATTTAACTCATGACGAATTTTTGAAATATTTTGGGTTGATTGATTAAAGATATTTATACCTTAAGAATAAACGTTAAATTTCGCAGTGATGTAATAGATTTTTGAATGATATCAAAAATTTCGATCGCCAAACCTAATTTTATTCAATACCAATTTAATACTTTATAGCGAACAAATTAGCGTTTATTATCAAAAGGTTAAAAATAAAAATAAAAATAAAAACTGTACAGACTTACCCGTGAGATAGTATTCTTAGTTATATGATCTATCCCATTCATAAGATAGTCGGTTTAATTAGTTTTCCATGGCTACATAGGCGTAACCTCGAGCATTCAGTGTTTTTTCTTCTAAACATATGAACGGTCCGTCTCTGCATAAAGTAACAAATTCGGTATTTGAATAGGTTTGATTATTTGAACATTTACCTCCATGTGACCATTTTCCGCATTTGTGACATCTTTCTAGGTGTCGTGCTCTTCTTTTTGCTGCTGATTTTGATTTTCCTTTACCAAATTGTAACTTATTATCTTCGCATCTGGATTCTTTTCTTACTCCGTCCAACCTTTCTCTGATTACTGATACTATTTCACTCGGTAGTGTGTCATTATTATGTTTAGTTATCAAAGCGTGTAGCATTAGACCATGGTTTAGTTCACAGGCAGTCTTCATTTCGTAAAAACCTAAAAAAATAAAAATTCAAAATGGGGGGAGAAGACTAGTTCTTTAGGGTCTGCTAAGAAAAGACCATTCGGGTTCCATTTTCGAGAACTATACGAAAACAGATAATCTAACTCTAACAGAAATACATATTATCCTTTAAAGACTTGATTCTCCCCACACTTAGTTAGCTGTGGTATCGAAATTGTGATTAACTTCATTGTCAACTTCCATCGGACCATGTATGTAATGTTTAACTCTGTGACCATTAACTTTAAATTCAATTCCATTTGAATTTATTAATTCTATCGTTCCGTATGGGAAAACTCTTTTGACTATGAATGGTCCAGACCATCTTGATTTCAATTTTCCAGGAAATAGCTTGAATCGTGAATTGAAAAGAAGAACTCTGTCTCCTTCTTTAAATTCTTTTGAACTTCTGATTCTTTTATCATGCCATTTCTTCGTTCTTTCTTTATAGATTAACGAATTTTCGTATGCTTCATGTCTTAATTCTTCTAATTCGTTTAGTTGACTTAATCGTAGACGTCCAGCTTCATGTATATCAAGATTACATGTCTTCAAAGCCCAAAATGCTTTGTGTTCAATTTCTACTGGAAGATGACATGCTTTTCCATAAACAAGTCTAAAAGGTGTGGTTCCAATTGGAGTTTTGTAGGCTGTTCTAAAAGCCCAGAGTGCATCCTCCAATTTAATGGACCATTCCTTCGGATTTGATCCTACGGTTTTCTCTAGAATACGTTTTAAAGCTCGGTTTGTATTTTCAACTTGTCCACTAGTTTGTGGATGATAAGCAGTGGAGATTTTATGAGTTACTCCATATCTTTTAAGAACTTTCTCAAGTTGATTATTACAGAAATGAGTTCCCCAATCACTTATTAAAGCTTTCGGTGTTCCAAACCTTGCAAAAAGACGTTTTAAAAAGTTGACTACAACTCGTGCATCATTAGTTGGGAGAGCTTGTGCTTCCGCCCATTTAGATACATAATCAATGGCTACGAGAATATATAGATTATTATGAGATTTTGGAAATGGACCCATAAAGTCAATACCCCAAATGTCAAATACTTCACATACTTGGATGACATTTTGTGGCATTTCATCACGTTGACTTATTTTTCCGGCCCTTTGACAAGCATCACAGGATTTGCAAAGAAGGTGTGCGTCTTTGTAAATTGTAGGACAATAGAATCCAGCATCATAAACTTTTCTTGCTGTTAGTTGAGGCCCATAATGCCCTCCTGTTGGTCCTGTGTGACAATGGTTTAAAATTTTACTTGCTTCATCGCCGAATACACATCGGCGTATTATTCCATCTGGACAACTTTTAAACAGATGTGGGTCTTCCCAAAAATAGTGTTTTATATTACTAAAGAATTTCTTTCGTTTTTGGTACGATAATCCTTTTTCAAGGAATCCACAAACTAAGTAGTTTGCATAGTCTGCAAACCATGGAATTTCATTATAATCTATCTTCAATAGATATTCATCAGGAAAGTTGTCTTGTATGGCCGATTCATTTAGAACTTCTAATTCGGGATTTTCAAGACGAGAAAGATGATCAGCGGCGAGATTTTCTGCTCCTCTTTTATCTCGGATTTCAATATCGAACTCTTGTAAGAGTAAGATCCAGCGGATTAATCTTGGTTTAGCATCTTGTTTCGAAAATAGGTATCTAAGAGCAGAATGGTCGGTATAGACCACCGTTTTTGCTAGAACGAGATATGATCGAAATTTGTCAAAAGCAAAGACAATAGCAAGGAGTTCTTTTTCAGTAGTTGTATAGTTCATTTGTGCTCCTTGTAACGTCTTACTAGCATAATATATAGGTTGAAATCGTTTTTCAATCCTTTGTCCTAAAACGGCTCCCATTGCAAAATCACTTGCATCGCACATTAGTTCAAATGGTAGATTCCAATTTGGTGTTATTATGATCGGCGCATTAGTGAGTTTCTCTTTAAGAATATTAAAAGATTTGATACATTCATCTGAAAAGATGAATGGAGCATCCTTTTCTAGGAGTTTATTCATAGGAGTGGCAATTTTAGAAAAATCTTTTATGAAACGTCGGTAAAAACCGGCATGCCCTAGAAAACTCCTAACTCCTCTAACATTGGTGGGATGTGGAAGTTTAGCAATTACATCTACTTTAGCTCTATCCACTTCAATTCCTTCTTTTGAAATTTTATGTCCAAGAACGATGCCTTCTTTAACCATGAAATGGTATTTCTCCCAATTAAGAACTAGATTTGATTATTCGCATCTAATAAGCATTCGTTCCAGATTAACTAGACATGATTCAAATGTATCACCGAAGACTGAAAAGTCATCCATGAAAACTTCCATGCATTCTTCTATCATGTCGTGAAAAATCGCCATCATGCACCTTTGAAAGGTTGCAGGGGCATTGCAAAGTCCAAATGGCATGCGTTTGTAAGCAAAAGTACCATAAGGGCACGTGAATGTGGTTTTCTCTTGATCTTCGGGTGCTATTGGAATTTGAAAATATCCGAAAAATCCATCTAGAAAACAATAGTAACTATTTCCGGCTAATCTTTCCAACATTTGATCAATGAAAGGTAAGGGAAAGTGATCTTTTCTGGTGGTGTCATTTAATTTTCTATAATCAATACATACACGCCATCCTGTTACAGTCCTAGTAGGAATAAGCTCATTTTTCTCATTTGTAATGACAGTCATGCCACCCTTCTTAGGCACGCATTGAACTGGGCTTACCCATGGACTATCAGAAATTGGATAAATTAGACCTGCGTCTAGCAGTTTAATAATTTCTTTCTTAACTACATCTTGCATATTAGGATTTAGTCTTCGTTGGCGTTGCACATACGTTTTATGACCTTCTTCCATAAGGATTTTATGTGTGCAATACGAAGGACTTATTCCTTTAATATCATGAATCTTCCATGCAATGGCTGGTTTATGGGCTTTCAACACAGAAATGAGTTGTGATTTCTCATTTTCAGTAAGAGAAGACGATATTATTACAGGTAATTCAGATTCACCATGTAAATAAGCGTATTCCAAATGGTTTGGAAGTGGCTTTAACTCTAATTTTGGAGGTTCTTCTATTGATGATTTATATCGATATATGTCTTCTTCTTTTAGCATTTGAATTTCTTCTGTTGTTGGTTCATATCCATTAGCTATTAGTGTAGCTAACATTTCAACTTCATCAATTGGTTCAGTTCCTTCTCCTAAAGAACATTTTCCTGTTCCTTGTAATTCTGGAAATTCTTCTAACAATTCTGCACGTGAATCTATAGTTTGAATATAATAACATGTATCATCTGCAGATTGCGGTTGTTGCATTGCTCTATCAACTGAAAAGGTAACACTCTCATCCTCTATACTTAGGGTCAATTTCTTACCGAACACGTCTATCATTGCTTTAGCCGTGTTTAAGAATGGTCTTCCTAATATGAGAGGAACTTGAGAATCTTCTTCCATGTCCAGAACAACAAAATCTACTGGAAATACTAAAGTACCAACTTTAAGTAGCATGTTCTCCATTATTCCTCTAGGATATTTTATTGATCGATCGCCTAGTTGTATACTTATTCTGGTTGGTTTCAATTCTCCAAGGTCTAGTTTAGCGTATAGTGAATACGGCATTAAATTTATACTAGCACCTAAGTCTGCTAATGCTTCTATTGAACTAAGACTACCCAGAAAACATGGAATTGTGAAACTTCCTGGATCAGATAGTTTTTCTGGTATCTTATTCAACAGCACTGCTGAACAATTAGCATTCATAGTAACAGCCGAGAGTTCTTCCATTTTCTTTCTATTTGAGATTAGATCTTTCAAGAATTTAGCATATCTAGGCATTCCTGAAATCACATCAATGAAAGAAAGATTTACATTTATCTGTTTAAACATATCCCAGAATTTAGATTGCTCAGCTTCAAGTTTCTCTTTCTTCATTTTACTCGGGTAAGGAAGTGGTGGTTGGTATGGTTTAACATAAGGTTTAGCCTTAACTGTGTTATCTTCATTAACCTTCTCAACTACCGGTTCTTTTTCCTTATCTTGATAAGGTTGTGGTTCTTGTGGAGTAGGAATAGCTTCATCAGAAGTTACAGGTATTTCAGGTGGTTTAAGTGTTGTACCACTTCTTGTGGTAATGGCTTTAGCTGTTTCATTCCGGGGGTTTGCATTTGTATCACTAGGTAAACTTCCCGATTTTCTTTCACCTATTAACCTTGCTAGGTTACTTACTTCTTGTTCCAGATTTTGAATAGAAGCTTGTTGATTTCTAAATGCTTGAGCATTTTGTTCATTAGTTTGTTTTTGAGATGTGAAAAACTGCGTTTGAGTTTCAACTAGCTTCGTCATCATATCTTCTAAATTCGGCTTTTTATCATCGGGTTGTGGTGGTTTGTTTTGAAAATTAGGTCTTTGCTGGTTGTAAGTATTGTTAGATACTTGTTGATTGCTAGGACCTTGTTGGTTGTTGTATGGAATATTTCGGTTATAATTCTGGTTTTGATTGTAAATCGGTCTTAGCGGTTGATAATTATTCTGATAATTATTTCCAGGCCTTTGGTTTATGTATGAAATATTCTCTCTTTGTTCCATTGTTAATTCAATACTGAGACAATCTTTTGTCAAATGTGGTCCTCCACACTGCTCACAGCTAATTCGTATTGAGTGAATATCTTTAGTCATCTTTTCCATTCGTCTCTCGACAGCATCTATCTTTGCGGAAATGGAATCTAAGTCATGGCTAGAATCGGCTCTAGCTGCTTTAGATGATCTAACGATATCTTTTTCTTGGTGCCACTCATGTGAGTGGGAAGCAGTGTTATCAATAATTTTGTAAGCATCAGTTTCTGTTTTCTTCATAATAGAACCACCAGCTGCTATATCTATGTCTTTCCTTGTAGTGATGTCGCATACTTGGTAGAATATTTGTACTATTTGACAGGTATCTAAACCATGTTGCGGACATCCTCTCAACAACTTTCCAAATCTTGTCCACGCCTCATATAGAGTTTCATTCGGTTTCTGTGTAAACGTAACAATTTCTGCTTGAAGTCTTACGGCTTTAGATGCAGGAAAGAATTGTTTAAGAAATTTTTCAACTAAAACGTCCCATGTATCAATCGCCCCTTCAGGTAACGATTCCAACCAATCTTTGGCTTCTCCCTTTAAAGTCCAGGGAAATAACATGAGATATATCTGTTCATCCTCTACTTCTAGGATTTTAAATAGTGTGCAGATCCTATTAAAGGTACGAAGATGTTCATTTGGATCTTCCTTCGGTGCACCACTAAATTGGCATTGATTAGTCACCATGTGTAGAATTTGTCCTTTGATTTCATAATCTGGTGCATTAATGTCTGGATGAGTAATTGCGTGACCTTGGCCAGTGCGTTTAGCTCTCATTCGGTCTTCCATACTTAAAGGTTCCAGATTCACCATAATTGAATTTGTTGAATCGGAATCACTAGAGGATTCTGATTTAATGGTTCGTTCCTCAACAATCTCTGTTTGAATGATTGGTGGTTCCGGAGGAAAATTTAGTGGTTCAGGATCTATAAATCGTCCCTGAATATTCTTCGGATTCTCAATTGTGAGGTCGGGTTCAAAAAATGGATTATCGGAAATTTGAACTGGAGTACTTGGTTGACTGGATGACGATTCTAAAGAAAAATCAACGTCGGTAATATTTGCTAAATGTCTTGATCTAGTTACAGGTGGTGAACGTACAAAAGGTGGTGATCGTCTTGCTCGGTGCATTCACTGAATATCCTATTAGTTTTTAAAAGGAAAGAAAAATTATATAAGTTATCCAATTAATAGACTTTTCTAATTTTGCCCACGTTTCGAATAGCCAAAAGATGCAGCAGAGGGGCAGGATTCGTTTGGTCTCAATATAATTGAGGACTGTTTGGCTCCAATAACCCGGACCACGTACAAATCCAACTATTACTACGAACCAGAAAATTTTGATGTCTATCAATTTAACCACTTAAAATAAATTTTCGTAATTTTAAGAAATTTAGATAAGAAGTAGAAAAAAAATCTATGTCCTAAAAACTAGAATAGCGAGAAATAAGAAAGAAAAAGAGTACGTCGGAAAAAGGTCGAAAAAGAAAAGATCGAAAAAATAAAAGGCGTCAAAAAAAAAGAAATAAAAAAAAAATGACTTATAGAACTTAAAAACACTCGACTAACCCAACCTTATTACTATCACTAACTTAAAATTATAATCGCAAATTGAGATTACTAATTGGAATGATAATTGATACATAGGTAAAAGGTGTCTAAAAATATTAAAGCTTACATGAAAAACTATATCCCAAATGGCAATAACTTAAAAAGAAACTAAAACTTAAAAAGGCGTCGCAAAATTCTAAAGCACCTAAATCTTAGTCTAAAGAAAAAGCACTTAAAGAATTTTACGGCAAAGTCTAAAAATCTAGAAGTAAAAATAACTATGGCAAAAACTAAGTCAAAAACTAAATATGAGCTAAAAATACAAATATTACGCTAAAACGATTAAAAAGGGACAAAAATATAAAAATATACAAAAAGTTGTAAAAAGTACAAATTTTATAAAAATATTATTTTTATATTAATTATTTATTAAAATTATTAATTTTACAATTTAATTAAACTAATTTAACTAAAATATAAATTAAATAAAAAGTAAAACTAATTATAATAATAATAAGTAATTAGGGTTAATAATAATAATAATTAATAATTACTCCGTATTTAATGCGAATTAGGGTTTCAGTCACGGGTGTCAGGGCTGCTCCGCGAGTCGCGGTATTCGAGGCTGCAAACTCCGCGAGTCGCGGGGTTCCAATTTTCAACTCAGGTACAGTTTAAAATTCGACGCGTTTTTATTTATTTATATATTTTTCTGTTTTCTGATTTAAAATCTAAAATATTTATATAATAAAAACTTATATTTAAAAACTAAAATAAAAATATAACTACTTTATAATTTTAAAAATATCTTAAAAATAGATTTATATATATATTAATTTTTTTTTTATAAAAATATTTAAATAAAACTTATATTTTTATAAAATAAAAATAAAGAAACTTTATAAAACTTAAATATTTGACAAAATCTTAAAAAAATATATATAAATTTTTGTTTTCTTTTTATATTTTCGAATAATAAAAAACGTATTTTTACAAAAGTGAATTTTAATAAAAGTAAACTAAAAATAAAATTTTTTTTTTAGCGTTGCGCTTTCGGCGTTTAAGATTCCTCGGCAGCGGCGCCAAAAATAACTTGATGTCAAAGCAGAGGGGTATAAAATACTATTAATTTTTACAAGGAAATACTATTAAATACGATACAATTTTACACAAGATATTTATTTATTTATTGAATGGATATACTTAAACCTTGCTACAACACTTATAGGCAGTGTACCTAATCGTAGAGTAGTGTAGTTTTTAGTAAGTCCGGTTCGTTCCACAGGGAATCTTTTTCACAAAGCTTAACGCTATATTAGTTTAAATTTATAAAAATACAAATATATATATAAGTAATATTATTATTATAAAGGGGGGTTTTTACCGTTTAATGACCGGTTTGTCGATTTTAAAACTTTAGTCGCAGTAAAAACCAAATGTAAAATAATAAATAAATACAAGACTTAATTTAAAGCGTAAAGTAAATAACGATAATGAAATTGCGAATAATAAAAGTGCGATAAAATAAACTTGCGATAATTAAAAAGTACAATAATTAAAAGAGCAATTAAATAGAATAACAATAAAAATGCGATAATTAGAAGTGCAATTAAATATAAAATAAAGGAAATTAAATATGAAATAAAAGAATTATGCTTATTTAAACTTCCATAATCATGATGTTTGACGTGTTGATTTTAGTTTTATGCCCATGGGTTAATTGTCCTTTGTCCTGGATTATTTAATATGTCCGTCTGGTTTTTGTCCATAACAGTCCATCAGTCATAAATATAAAGTGCGAGTGTCCTCGTCAAATTATTCTTATACCCGAAGTTAAATATTCCAACTAATTGGGGACTTAAACTGTAACAAGATTTTAATACTTTGTTTAATAATTACACCAGGATGTCGACTGAGTGTAACCCAAGGTTTTAATATTTTGTTATCAATTATACCAAGTGTCCTTGTACATAATTTCACCCCTGTTTTAATTATTCTAGTGGCTATTAATCCATTCCCGTGTCCGGTTAAATGAACGATTATTCGTACATATAAATACCCCGCCCATCGTGTCCGATCGAGTGTATATGGTAATTTATAAGTACATCCAATTGTAAATCTTTATATTAAAATTAACAAACTATCATTTAGTTAAACAAATATAAAGCCCATTAATAGCCCATAGTCTAACTTCCACAAGTGTCGTTCTTTTGTCCAAACCCCAATTATGGTACAAAGCCCAATTACCCAATTTTAGTAATTAGCCTAACATCATGATTACTTCGGATTAAATAAGCATAATAATAACTTAGCTACGAGACATTAATGTAAAAATGTTGAACATAACTTACAATGATTAAAAATAGCGTAGCGTTACACGGACAGAATTTCGACCTACACCCTTACAACATTCGCTAACATACCCTTATTATTAGAATTATAATTAAAATTAAAATTAAAATATAAATATAAATATATTTACGTATACATATATAGAGAGAGATTGAATTTAGATGGTTTTTGCGATCAAACTGCGTTTGCTTTTATAGGGAATTGAGTTCAGGGGGTCTCCGTGACTCGCGGCATTTTTTGCCTTCAAACTCCGCGAGTCGCGGAGTTTGAAATTCCAGCTCATTCATCCTTGGCTCTTTGTTTGCCGACGATTTATTTTATTAATATAATATATATATAATTTTTAAGAATTATTTATATATTATATTATATTCATGTGCATAGTTGACTTATAATTTTTAGTCCGTTGCGTCGAGCATTGAGAGTTGACTCTGGTCCCGTTTCCGGATTTTCGAACGTCCTTGCGTACTATTTTATATCTTGTACTTTGCGTTTTGAATCTTGTACTCTTGTAATTTCGAGACGTTTCTTATCAATAATTGGAACCTCCTTGATTGTATTTTGTACTTTTGAACTTTTTGGTCGTTTGCGTCTTCAATTCGTCGAATCTGTCTTTTGTCTTCACCTTTTAATATTTAAACGAATATCACTTGTAAATAGAACATTTGCAATTAAAAGCTTGTCTTTCTTGGGGAATAATGCTATGAAATATATGTTCGTTTTTAGCATTATCATGTATGGATTAGATATAAAGGATATATAATTTTGTTTTCATGTAAATAAGTCATGAATGATTACTCATATTTTTGTAATTTTATGAGATATTTCATGCTAGTTGCCAAATGATGGTTCCCAAATGTGTTAGGTAACTCACATGGGCTGCTAAGAGAGCTGATAATTGGAGTGTATATACCAATAGTACATACATCTAAAAGCTGTGTATTGTACGAGTACGAATACCGGTGCATACGAGTAGAATTGTTGATGAAACTGAACGAAGATGTAATTGTAAGCATTTTTGTTAAGTAGAAGTATTTTGATAAGTGTCTTGAAGTCTTTCCAAAGTGTATGAATACATATTAAAACACTACATGTATATACATTTTAACTGAGTCATTAAGTCATCGTTAGTCGTTACATGTAAATGTTGTTTTGAAACCTTTAGGTTAACGATCTTGTTGAATGTTGTTAACCCATTGTTTATTATAACAAATGAGATGTTAAATTGTTATATTATCATGATATTATGATATATAATATATCATAGTATGATGTATATACAGTTAAATGTCGTTACAACGATAATCGTTACATATATGTCTCGTTTCGAAATCATTAAGTTAGTAGTCTTATTTTTACATATGTATTTCATTGTCAATACACTTAATAATATATTTACTTATCATTTAACATAATTAACCAAGTGTATCAATATCTTAATATGATTCATATGTACCTAGTAAGACGTTGTTATAACGATAATCGTTATATATATCGTTTTCGAGTTTCTTAAATTAATAGTCTCATTTTTATGTATATAACTCATTGTTAAAATACCTAATGAGATACATAATTATAATAAAATCATGTTAACTATATATATAACCATATATATGTCATCGTATAGTTTTTACAAGTTTTAACGTTCGTGAATCACCGGTCAACTTGGGTGGTCAATTGTCTATATGAAACCTATTTCAATTAATCAAGTCTTAACAAGTTTGATTGCTTAACATGTTGGAAACACTTAATCATGTAAATAACAATTTTATTTAATATATATATAAACATGGAAAAGTTTGGGTCACTACAGTACCTACCCGTTAAATAAATTTCGTCCCGAAATTTTAAGCAGTTGGAGGTGTTGACGTATCTTCTGGAAATAAATGCGGGTATTTCTTCTTCATCTGATCTTCTCTTTCCCAGGTAAACTCGGGTCCTCTACGAGTATTCCATCGAACCTTAACAATTGGTATCTTGTTTTGCTTAAGTCTTTTAACCTCACGATCCATTATTTCGACGGGTTCTTCGATAAATTGAAGTTTTTCGTTGATTTGGATTTCATCTAACGGAATAGTTCGATCTTCTTTAGTAAAACATTTCTTCAAATTTGAGACGTGGAAAGTGTTATGTACAGCCGCGAGTTGTTGAGGTAGCTCCAGTTGGTAAGCTACTGGTCCGACACGATCTATAATCTTGAATGGTCCAATGTACCTTGGATTTAGTTTCCCCCGTTTACCAAATCGAACAACGCCTTTCCAAGGTGAAACCTTAAGCATGACCATTTCTCCAATTTCAAACTCTACATCTTTTCTTTTACTGTCCGCGTAGCTCTTTTGTCGACTCTGGGCGGTTTTCAATCTTTGTTGAATTTGGATGATTTTCTCGGTAGTTTCTTGTATTATCTCCGGACCCGTAATCTGTCTATCCTCCACTTCATTCCAACAAATCGGAGACCTGCACTTTCTACCATAAAGTGCCTCAAACGGCGCCATCTCAATACTAGAATGATAACTGTTGTTGTAGGAAAATTCTGCTAACGGTAGGTGTCGATCCCAACCGTTTTCGAAATCAATAACACATGCTCGTAGCATGTCTTCAAGCGTTTGTATCATCCTTTCACTCTGCCCATCAGTTTGTGGATGATAGGCAGTACTCATGTCTAGACGAGTTCCTAATGCTTGCTGTAATGTCTGCCAGAATCTTGAAATAAATCTGTCATCCCTATCAGAGATAATAGAGATTGGTATTCCATGTCTGGAGACGACTTCCTTCAAATAAAGTCGTGCTAACTTATTCATCTTGTCATCTTCTCTTATTGACAGGAAGTGTGCTGATTTGGTGAGACGATCAACTATTACCCAAATAGTATCAAAACCACTTGCAGTCCTTGGCAATTTAGTGATGAAATCCATGGAAATGTTTTCCCATTTCCATTCCGGGATTTCGGGTTGTTGAAGTAGACCTGATGGTTTCTGATGCTCAGCTTTGACCTTAGAACACGTCAAACATTCTCCTACGTATTTAGCAACATCGGCTTTCATACCCGGCCACCAAAAATGTTTCTTGAGATCCTTGTACATCTTCCCCGTTCCAGGATGTATTGAGTATCTGGTTTTATGAGCTTCTCTAAGTACCATTTCTCTCATATCTCCAAATATTGGTACCCAAATCCTTTCAGCCCTATACCGGGTTCCGTCTTCCTGAATATTAAGATGCTTCTCCGATCCTTTGGGTATTTCATCCTTTAAATTTCCCTCTTTTATAACTCCTTGTTGCGCCTCCTTTATTTAAGTAGTAAGGTTATTGTGAATCATTATATTCACAGATTTTACTCGAATGGGTTCTCTGTCCTTCCTGCTCAAGGCGTCGGCTACTACATTTGCCTTCCCCGGGTGGTAACGAATCTCAAAGTCGTGATCATTCAACAATTCAATCCACCTACGCTGCCTCATATTCAGTTGTTTCTGATTAAATATGTGTTGAAGACTTTTGTGGTCGGTATATATAATACTTTTGACCCCATATAAGTAGTGCCTCCAAGTCTTTAATGCAAAAACAACCGCGCTTAATTCCAAATCATGCGTCGTATAATTTTGTTCGTGAATCTTCAATTGTCTAGACGCATAAGCAATCACCTTCGTTCGTTGCATTAATACACAACTGAGACCTTGCTTTGATGCGTTACAATAAATCACAAAATCATCATTCCCTTCAGGCAATGACAATATAGGTGCCGTAGTTAGCTTTTTCTTCAATAACTGAAACGCTTTCTCTTGTTCATCCTTCCATTTAAATTTCTTCCCTTTATGCGTTAATGCAGTCAAGGGTTTTGCTATTCTGGAAAAGTCTTGGATGAACCTTCTGTAGTAACCAGCTAGTCCTAAAAACTGGCTTATGTGTTTCGGAGTTTTCGGGGTTTCCCACTTTTCAACAGTTTCTATCTTTGCCGGATCCACCTTAATACCTTCTTTGTTCACTATGTGACCGAGGAATTGAACTTCTTCCAACCAAAATGCACACTTTGAAAACTTAGCGTACAATTCTTCCTTCCTTAATACTTCTAACACCTTTCTCAAATGTTCACCGTGTTCTTGGTCATTCTTTGAGTAAATAAGTATGTAATCAATGAAAACAATGACAAACTTGTCAAGGTATGGTCCACACACTCGGTTCATAAGGTCCATGAACACAGCTGGTGCATTAGTTAAACCAAACGGCATGACCATAAACTCGTAATGACCGTAACGTGTTCTGAAAGCAGTCTTTGGAATATCATCTTCTTTCACCCGCATTTGATGATACCCGGAACGTAAGTCAATCTTTGAATAAACAAACGAGCCTTGTAGTTGATCAAATAAGTCGTCGATTCTCGGTAGTGGGTAGCGGTTCTTGATGGTAAGTTTGTTCAACTCTCGGTAGTCGATACACAACCTGAATGTACCATCTTTCTTCTTGACAAAAAAAACAGGAGCTCCCCATGGTGATGTGCTTGGTCGAATGAAACCACGCTCTAAAAGTTCTTGTAATTGGCTTTGCAGTTCTTTCATCTTACTGGGTGCAAGTCTGTAAGGAGCATGAGCTATTGGTGCAGCTCCTGGTACAAGATCTATTTGAAATTCAACGGATCGATGTGGGGGTAATCCCGGTAATTCTTTCGGAAATACATCGGGAAATTCTTTTGCGACGGGAACATCATTGATGCTCTTTTCTTCAGTTTGTACTTTCTCGACGTGTGCTAGAACAGCATAGCAACCTTTTCTTATTAGTTTTTGTGCCTTCAAATTACTAATAAGATGTAGCTTCGTGTTACCCTTTTCTCCGTATACCATTAAGGGTTTTCCTTTTTCTCCTATAATGCGAATTGCATTTTTGTAACAAACAATCTCTGCTTTCACTTCTTTCAACCAGTCCATACCGATTATCACATCAAAACTCCCTAACTCTACTGGTATCAAGTCAAACTTAAATGTTTCGCTAACCAGTTTAATTTCTCGATTCCGACATATATTATCTGCTGAAATTAATTTACCATTTGCTAATTCGAGTAAAAATTTGCTATCCAAAGGCGTCAATGGACAACTTAATTTAGCACAAAAATCTCTACTCATATAGCTTCTATCCGCACCCGAATCGAATAAAACGTAAGCAGAATTATTGTCAATAAGAAACGTACCCGTAACAAGCTCCGGGTCTTCCTGTGCCTCTGCCGCATTAATATTGAAAACTCTTCCACGACCTTGTCCATTCGTGTTCTCCTGGTTCGGGCAATTTCTAATAATGTGGCCCGGTTTTCCACATTTATAACAAACTACATTGGCATAACTTGCTCCGACACTACTTGCTCCGCCATTACTCGTTCCGACACCATTTGTTCCTTTCGTTCTGCTAACCCTGGTCCGTAGATCTCACACTTCACCGCGCTATGACCATTTCTTTTACACTTGTTACAAAATTTGGTGCAGAACCCCGAGTGATACTTTTCACACCTTTGGCATAGCTGCTTCTGATTGTTGTTGTTGTTGTTGTTGCGGTTGTTATTGTTGTTGGGACGATTGTTGTTGTTGTTGTTGTTGTTGTTGTTGTTGTTGGGCCGTTTGTTGTAGTTGCGATTGATGTTGCGATTGTTGAGATAATTGTTGCGATTATTATTGTAATTGCTGTTGTTGTTGTTGTTGTTGTATTGGTGATTCTTATCACCGTTTTCCTCCCACTTTCTTTTGACTTGCTTCACATTGGCCTCTTCAACCGTCTGTTCTTTAATTCTTTCCTCAATCTGGTTCACTAGTTTGTGAGCCATTCTACATGCCTGTTGTATGGAGGCGGGCTCGTATGAACTTATATCTTCTTGGATTCTTTCCGGTAATCCTTTCACAAACGCGTCGATCTTCTCTTCCTCATCTTCGAACGCTCCCGGACACAATAGGCACAATTCTGTGAATCGTCTTTCGTACGTGGTAATATCAAATCCTTGGGTTCGTAACCCTCTAAGTTCTGTCTTGAGCTTATTGACCTCGGTTCTGGGACGGTACTTCTCGTTCATCAAGTGCTTGAATGCTGACCACGGTAGTGCGTACGCATCATCTTGTCCCACTTGCTCTAGATAGGTATTCCACCATGTTAACGCAGAATCTGTGAAGGTATGCGTAGCATACTTCACTTTGTCCTCTTCAGTACACTTACTTATAGCAAACACCGATTCGACCTTTTCGGTCCACCGTTTCAATCCGATCGGTCCTTCGGTTCCATCAAATTCCAAAGGTTTGCAGGCAGTGAATTCTTTGTAGGTGCATCCTACACGATTTCCTCTACTGCTAGATCTAAGGTTATTGTTGGTATGTAGCACAGCCTGTACTGCGGCTATGTTTGAAGCTAGAAAAGTACGGAATTCTTCTTCATTCATATTCACGGTGTGTCGAGTAGTCGGTGCCATTTCCTTCAAAATAGTCAAATGGAACAAGTTAATCATACAGAATATTAAGAGTAGTTAATAGTATTTCGTAGCATAATATGAACTCATTTATAAAAGCTTTTTCTTCATATTAGCTTTTTATAAGTTTAAATTCTTGTAGTACCTACCCGTTAAGTTCATACTTAGTAGCTAATATACAATTCAACTACTACAATTCTATATGAAAAACTGATTATAATAATATTTCGCGTTCAAACTTTTATACAATATTTTACAAACTTACAATACCGCTTATTTTACATAAAGCATGAAATATAGCACACAATAACTTTGATACAAGATAGTTGTGAAGATAATTCTAGCTAGTACATAAGTCGTTCAGCAAAGGCAATAAAGACACGTAATTCATACGTCCAGAAATAAGTCATGCATTCTGGTTTTACTAGGACTACTTCCCATCCTTGGTCTTGTGGAACATAACCGTTATGGCCGTTGATAAGACAGCGTGTTGTAACGTCGTCAAAGGGACGAGGGTTACGTAATGACCAACAGTCTCGTAATAACCTAAAAACCTCATTTCTTACCCCAATTACCGACTCCGTCACTTGTGAGAACGTTTTGTTTAATAGTTGTAGCCCGATGTTCTTGTTCTCACTTTGGTGAGAAGCGAACATTACTAATCCGTAAGCATAACATGCTTCTTTATGTTGCATGTTAGCCGCTTTTTCTAAATCACGAAGTCCTATATTCGGATATATTGAGTCAAAATAATTTCTTAACCCGTTGCGTAAAATAGCATTTGGGTTCCCCGCAATATATGAGTCAAAGTAAACACATCGTAACTTATGGATTTCCCAATGTGATATCCCCCATCTTTCGAACGAAAGCCTTTTATAAACCAAGGCATTCTTGGAACTTTCTTCGAATGTCTTACAAACAGATCTGGCCTTAAATAGTTGTGCCGAGGAATTCTGACCGACTCTAGACAAGATTTCATCAATCATGTCTCCGGGTAGGTCTCTTAAAATATTGGGTTGTCTATCCATTTTGTGTTTTTATACTGTAAAATAGACAAGAGTTAGATTCATAAAAAAAAATACTTATTAATACAAGCAATTTTTACATATATCATAAAGCATAAGCACAATATATTACATATATTACACCACACGAATACAACTATCTTATTCCGACTCGCTCGTTTCTTCTTCTTCGGTTTTGGTTCGTTTTGCCAAGTTTCTAGGGATATATGATGTTCCCCTAATACGAGCCGTCGTTTTCCACATTGGTTTAGAAAAACCTGGTGGTTTAGAGGTTCCTGGGTCATTGTTACAACTTAAGGGCTTCGGTGGTTGACGATACATATAAAGTTCATCGGGGTTGGAATTAGATTTCTTTATTTTTATGCGCTTTCCCTTATTATTTTTTTTGCCTTTTTAAATTCAGTTGGGGTAATTTCTATAACATCATCGGAATTCTCGTCGGAATCCGATTCATCGGAGAATTGGTAATCCTCCCAATATTTTGCTTCCTTGGCGGAAACACCATTGACCATAATTAACCTTGGTCGGTGGTTTGAGGATTTTATTTTACTTAATCATTTTATTATTTCCCCCACCGGTTCTATTTCCTCCTCCGGTTCCTCCTCTTCCGGTTCTGATTCTTCTTCCGGTTCTGATTCTTCTTCCGGTTCTTCTTCGGGAACTTGTGAATCAGTCCAATATATATTCGACTCTTCGTTATTATTAGATGAGTCAATGGGACTTGTTCTAGAGGTAGACATCTATCACATAATATCAAACGCGTTAAGAGATTAATATATCACATAATATTCACATGTTAAAAATATATAGTTTCCAACAAAATTTGTTAAGCAATCATTTTTCAAGTAAACACGGTCGAAGTCCAGACTCACTAATGCATCCTAACAAACTCGATAAGACACACTAATGCAAAATTCTGGTTCTCTAAGACCAACGCTCGGATACCAACTGAAATTTCCCGTTCTTATTGATTAAAAACGTTCCATATTAATTGATTTCGTTGCGAGGTTTTGACCTCTATATGAGACGTTTTTCAAAGACTGCATTCATTTTAAAACAAACCATAACCTTTATTTCATCAATAAAGGTTTAAAACAAACCATATAAGAATATCCCCATCATTCCAGGACACCCTTCGGATATGATATAAATTTCAAAGTACTAAAGCATCCGGTACTTTGGATGGGGTTTGTTAGGCCCAATAGATCTATCTTTAGGATTCGCGTCAATTAGGGTGTCTGTTCCCTAATTCTTAGATTACCAGACTTAATAAAAAGGGGCATATTCGATTTCGATAATTCAACCATAGAATGTAGTTTCACATACTTGTGTCTATTTTGTAAATCATTTATAAAACCTGCATGTATTCTCATCCCAAAAATATTAGATTTTACTAGTGGGACTATAACTCACTTTCACAGATTTTTACTTCGTTGGGAAGTAAGACTTGGCCACTGGTTGATTCACGAACCTATAACAATATATACATATATATCAAAGTATGTTCAAAATATATTTACAACACTTTTAATATATTTTGATGTTTTAAGTTTATTAAGTCAGCTGTCCTCGTTAGTAACCTACAACTAGTTGTCCACAGTTAGATGTACAGAAATAAATCGATAAATATTATCTTGAATCAATCCACGACCCAGTGTATACGTATCTCAGTATTGATCACAACTCAAACTATATATATTTTGGAATCAACCTCAACCCTGTATAGCTAACTCCAACATTCACATATAGAGTGTCTATGGTTGTTCCGAAATATATATAGATGTGTCGACATGATAGGTCGAAACATTGTATACGTGTCTATGGTATCTCAAGATTACATAATATACAATACAAGTTGATTAAGTTATGGTTGGAATAGATTTGTTACCAATTTTCACGTAGCTAAAATGAGAAAAATTATCCAATCTTGTTTTACCCATAACTTCTTCATTTTAAATCCGTTTTGAGTGAATCAAATTGCTATGATTTCATATTGAACTCTATTTTATGAATCTAAACAGAAAAAGTATAGGTTTATAGTCGGAAAAATAAGTTACAAGTCATTTTTGTAAAGGTAGTCACTTCAGTCGAAAGAACGACGTCTAGATGACCATTTTAGAAAACATACTTCCACTTTGAGTTTAACCATAATTTTTGGATATAGTTTCATGTTCATAATAAAAATCATTTTCTTAGAATAACAACTTTTAAATCAAAGTTTATCATAGTTTTTAATTAACTAACCCAAAACAGCCCGCGGTGTTACTACGACGACGTAAATCCGGTTTTACGGTGTTTTTCGTGTTTCCAGGTTTTAAATCATTAAGTTAGCATATCATATAGATATAGAACATGTGTTTAGTTGATTTTAAAAGTCAAGTTAGAAGGATTAACTTTTATTTGCGAACAAGTTTAGAATTAACTAAACTATGTTCTAGTGATTACAAGTTTAAACCTTCGAATAAGATAGCTTTATATGTATGAATCGAATGATGTTATGAACATCATTACTACTTCAAGTTCCTTGGATAAACCTACTGAAAATGAGAATAATAGATCTAGCTTCAAAGGATCCTTGGATGGCTTGAAAGTTCTTGAAGCAGAATCATGACACGAAAACAATTTCAAGTAAGATTTCCACTCGAAATAAGATTGTTATAGTTATAGAAATTGAATTAAAGTTTGAATATGATTATTACCTTGAATTATAAAGATAAAATACTGTAAGTAACAAAGGTTTCTTGATCTTGGATTATTACTTGGAATGGATTTAGAAAACTTGGAAGTAAACTTGCAATCTTGGAAGTATTCTTGATTTTATGAAACTAGAACTTTTGAAATTTATGAAGAACACTTAGAACTTGAAGATAGAACTTGAGAGAGATCAATTAGATGAAGAAAATTGAAGAATGAAAGTGTTTGTAGGTGTTTTTGGTCGTTGGTGTATGGATTAGATATAAAGGATATATAATTTTGTTTTCATGTAAATAAGTCATGAATGATTACTCATATTTTTGTAATTTTATGAGATAGTTCATGCTAGTTGCCAAATGATGGTTCCCACATGTGTTAGGTGACTCACATGGGCTGCTAAGAGCTGATAATTGGAGTGTATATACCAATAGTACATACATCTAAAAGCTGTGTATTGTACGAGTACGAATACCGGTGCATACGAGTAGAATTGTTGATGAAACTGAACGAAGATGTAATTGTAAGCATTTTTGTTAAGTAGAAGTATTTTGATAAGTGTCTTGAAGTCTTTTCAAAGTGTATGAATACATATTAAAACACTACATGTATATACATTTTAACTGATTCGTTAAGTCATCGTTAGTCGTTACATGTAAATGTTGTTTTGAAACCTTTAGGTTAACGATCTTGTTGAATGTTGTTAACCCATTGTTTATTATAACAAATGAGATGTTAAATTGTTATATTATCATGATATTATGATATATAATATATCTTAGTATGATGTATATACAGTTAAATGTCGTTACAACGATAATCGTTACATATATGTCTCGTTTCGAAATCATTAAGTTAGTAGTCTTATTTTTACATATGTATTTCATTGTCAATACACTTAA
The DNA here is from genome assembly GCF_046630445.1 of Rutidosis leptorrhynchoides. NCBI lineage: Eukaryota > Viridiplantae > Streptophyta > Magnoliopsida > Asterales > Asteraceae > Rutidosis > Rutidosis leptorrhynchoides. The sequence continues at coordinate 152,334,706 of NC_092341.1, read as the reverse complement.
TAATATATTTACTTATCATTTAACATAATTAACCAAGTGTATCAATATCTTAATATGATTCATATGTACCTAGTAAGACGTTGTTATAACGATAATCGTTATATATATCGTTTTCGAGTTTCTTAAATTAATAGTCTCATTTTTATGTATATAACTCATTGTTAAAATACCTAATGAGATACATACTTATAATAAAATCATGTTAACTATATATATAACCATATATATGTCATCGTATAGTTTTTACAAGTTTTAACGTTCGTGAATCACCGGTCAACTTGGGTGGTCAATTGTCTATATGAAACCTATTTCAATTAATCAAGTCTTAACAAGTTTGATTGCTTAACATGTTGGAAACACTTAATCATGTAAATAACAATTTTATTTAATATATATAAACATGGAAAAGTTCGGATCACTACAGCTGCCACCAAGAGTTATCTCTCAATTTAATAAAGTTTATCGTTTTTCTTCTGATGCTTTCTGTTAGTCAAAAATAGAGGCAAAGCTTGAGCAAATAAAGCAAATCTACAATTTGTAACAAATATACGTTTGTACAAATTCAAATGGGATGAAAGTCACCAAGTCATCAGGTACATTTATGATGCTTTCATGGAAAATCACAAATTACCATTAGAAAACAAACTTTAATTAAATAGACATTCTTTTCCGAGTCTTCTTAGAACTCTTTTCCTTGTATTAAATTCATATTTGAAGGCAAGTGCAGAGTTTTAGAACTATTTTACTTACCTAGCATGAGGACAACAATATACTTGTGTTGTGTTGTAGCCCGGTTCAGACTCTATCTTAACGGCAAATCCTTTTTCCCAAAATCATGAATTTGAGCACTTGGAACTTTTCTACAACTCAAGTTAACTCAGATGGTTAACTACAATATGACTGGTATGAGCACTGATTTCCACTTGTTTGGTCATTGCAATTTACTTAAATTGATACTCAAATCGATATAAGTTTAGAAAGGATAATCAAGATTAAATATATAACATTTTTCTCTTAGTGTTGTGCAACGCACGGGCTCATAATGCATACAAACTCCTACATTGTTCTCTTGGTGTTCAGTATCGCAATAATCTAATTTCTAATATGATTAACTTTATATAATACTAGAAGAAATAAAAAATAAATGAAAAAGAAACATAGACTATGAGAAGAGGTAGGAGGAGATTTGAAAAAATCAGAGAGAAAAACGATAATTTACTAATAACATCAAACACACACATAGCATATCAACCTAAAAACAGAATCAGCAACGAAAAATGGAGTAACAAAACGAGAAAACCACGGGCATGCCACATAGCCAACACCATTACAGGTAAGACATTAGTATTAGTAATGCAGAAAATAATGCAAACTATAACATAACATAGACTTAACAAAAAACTATAAACAGAACATGCAACAATCCAGAACATGTAACAAACCAGGTTAAAAAAACTTCTAAGAAATAAGAGATATATCAGCGTAAACCAAACAAATTTTGACTGCAGTAAACAAAACACGAACAACCTACATTTTCTTAATGAAATACAGTGAACTAAAAACGACACCAAAATGCCCTGGTTCGCTCGATTTGGTCTTTCCCAGTTTAATTAATTCGTTAGTATCATCGCTCTATAAAGTTTGCCATATATCTCGACAGATTGGTGCAGGTTTCCCCCCCTTATCATTCTATCATCTTTGCCCTAATTAATTTAGCGAATTTAGAGTATACAGTAAGAAACACTATACATACAGGTTATTTACTAAACAAATATAAAATGTACACATTCAGCAACCTAAAAGTATCTAGAAGAAAAATTATTTTAAGTAATCACCATAAACAAACCCACATAAGATAATATACCTTTAACATTACACTCATTGAGAAGGGCGATCACCTTATCACAACCACTTATTACAATAAACTAGGGTGCTTTTGTTTGCCTCTTAATGGAATGGTTCAGTGCTGAATGTTGAACCATTCAGCATTCAGTGCGTTTGTTTCTGACCTCTGAATGACATATGGTGCTAAATGGTTCAGAATTCAGTGCTGAACCATTCAGAGAGGAAACACTCTCTTAACCATTAAGAGCCTAATTTTTTTTTTATAATTTTCTCCTTACATCCTATCATGAACACTTAACTAACAAGTATATTGAATACTTTATTTATGTTATACTTTAATAAGGCAATTTTACTCAGTTTATATAGTTAATTCTAAATGATTATCAAACAGCTTATTTTCATTCGGAACAAACTTTATTCAGAGGCTTTGAATCATTCAGATTCTGAACCATTCAGCACTAAATCATTCAGTTTTATCAAACGCACCCTAACTTAACACAAAAAGCATCTCCATCAAGACATGCTCATAAACAGATTACAACCCAGAGTATTAAAACCAAAAAGTGGAAAACTAAAGTACAAATATTGAGAATCAAAAATAACACATCGGTAGTACCGGCTTCTGAAGTAAACCACGCGTAAACTCTTTGGCCACCTCGATCGTGCATTCGGGTGAACAACATTCAAAAGGCATTCCTTTAATTTCTAAACAAACTATTCTAGAATACTTAATCGTTCTTTTTGCTATCGGAATAACTTCTACAAATTCTAATTCGTTCATTGTGGGTCCCATCGTAAATCTTTGAAAACTGGCTTTGTTGTTACATTGGACAATATACCCATAAGTCCCTCTGGCTAAAACATAACTTACAGCAATATGCCTGCTTTTTAAACATTTGACTAACTTTAAAGATTTGATTGGAACTTTGTCAATGACAAGTGTTGACCACTTCATCTTGTTGTTAGTTTCATGATTGATGGACAAATTGATGTTGCACGTACTGTTGACATTAGTATGAACTGAATACTCTCTATTCTTTCTTTTGATATACATATCATTTTTAGCAAACCCCACAAACATCATCCTACCGTTAAGCTTTTTTCCATTCATGCTTAAAACCGCTATCGATGCTTGTAGAACGTTCTTGAAACGTACAAAGGCAAAACTGAAATCTTGTTTCCAAGATATGCCATTTATTTTTTCGAAAGTATGAAACTCATTTTTGATATGTAGTGGGTTTGTAAATTTTTAAAGTGCTCCAAAAAATATCTATTTTTTTTTGGAAAGGAATGTTGTTTGTTGTTGTTATGATCGTGTTGTGGATTATTGTTGTTGAACTGGAACTTGGATGGCTGGTTGATTGAGATTGAGTTGGGATAGGTTGGTTGGAATTTTAGAGAGAAATGAGGAGCCCTATTTGCAATCTGAACAAGGTACATATAATATTTGTTAACGTTACTATATATTATACCTTATATCTAAAAGTCATAGCTCAAATGAATAGTAACTAAAAAGTTTTACAAACTGCTTCCACTCTTTCACTTACTTACATTTTAACCCCCAAAAAAATATATAATAGTTGACTTTTTGTTTTTTACAAACTTATCACAAACTTTTAACATTTTATTGTGGTTTTTACAAACTTATAACAAACTTTTAACATTTTATACTTTAACTATTAAACTTCTCATTCATTATAAATCGACTACATAGCTCAAATGAATCGTAACCTCAAAAGTTTCACAAACCACCCCCACTCTTTTACTTACTTACATTTTAGCCTCAAAAAAAAATATATAATAGTTAACTTTTTGTTTTTTACAAACTTATCACAAACTTTTAACATTTTATTATGGTTTTTACAAACTTATCACAAACTTTTAACATTTTATACTTTAACCATTAAACTTCTCATTCATTATAAATCGACTACATACTTTATATACTACCTAATAGACAAAAACGATTAATAGTCATCAGGGGTGCTTTCGTTCTTTCACCTTTTTCCCCCCTTTTCCACCTTTTTTTTTAAAAAAAAAGCCCCCATAGTTTGTTCAAATATTAAAATCGACCCCCCAAACAAGGGGTAAAGTGTCAAATACTCATTTTCATAAAAAAAATTTAAAAAAACTACACCCAAATATTCAACGGGTCATATCTTCTCGCTCGCACCGAGTTAAATTTTTCTGAAACCATCGTTAAAACAAACCATATAAGAATATCCCCATCATTCCAGGACACCCTTCGGATATGATATAAATTTCAAAGTACTAAAGCATCCGGTACTTTGGATGAGGTTTGTTAGGCCCAATAGATCTATCTTTAGGATTCGCGTCAATTAGGGTGTCTGTTCCCTAATTCTTAGATTACCAGACTTAATAAAAAGGGGCATATTCGATTTCGATAATTCAACCATAGAATGTAGTTTCACATACTTGTGTCTATTTTGTAAATCATTTATAAAACCTGCATGTATTCTCATCCCAAAAATATTAGATTTTACTAGTGGGACTATAACTCACTTTCACAGATTTTTACTTCGTTGGGAAGTAAGACTTGGCCACTGGTTGATTCACGAACCTATAACAATATATACATATATATCAAAGTATGTTCAAAATATATTTACAACACTTTTAATATATTTTGATGTTTTAAGTTTATTAAGTCAGCTGTCCTCGTTAGTAACCTACAACTAGTTGTCCACAGTTAGATGTACAGAAATAAATCGATAAATATTATCTTGAATCAATCCACGACCCAGTGTATACGTATCTCAGTATTGATCACAACTCAAACTATATATATTTTGGAATCAACCTCAACCCTGTATAGCTAACTCCAACATTCACATATAGAGTGTCTATGGTTGTTCCGAAATATATATAGATGTGTCGACATGATAGGTCGAAACATTGTATACGTGTCTATGGTATCTCAAGATTACATAATATACAATACAAGTTGATTAAGTTATGGTTGGAATAGATTTGTTACCAATTTTCACGTAGCTAAAATGAGAAAAATTATCCAATCTTGTTTTACCCATAACTTCTTCATTTTAAATCCGTTTTGAGTGAATCAAATTGCTATGATTTCATATTGAACTCTATTTTATGAATCTAAACAGAAAAAGTATAGGTTTATAGTCAGAAAAATAAGTTACAAGTCATTTTTGTAAAGGTAGTCACTTCAGTCGAAAGAACGACGTCTAGATGACCATTTTAGAAAACATACTTCCACTTTGAGTTTAACCATAATTTTTGGATATAGTTTCATGTTCATAATAAAAATCATTTTCTTAGAATAACAACTTTTAAATCAAAGTTTATCATAGTTTTTAATTAACTAACCCAAAACAGCCCGCGGTGTTACTACGACGACGTAAATCCGGTTTTACGGTGTTTTTCGTGTTTCCAGGTTTTAAATCATTAAGTTAGCATATCATATAGATATAGAACATGTGTTTAGTTGATTTTAAAAGTCAAGTTAGAAGGATTAACTTTTATTTGCGAACAAGTTTAGAATTAACTAAACTATGTTCTAGTGATTACAAGTTTAAACCTTCGAATAAGATAGCTTTATATGTATGAATCGAATGATGTTATGAACATCATTACTACTTCAAGTTCCTTGGATAAACCTACTGAAAATGAGAATAATAGATCTAGCTTCAAAGGATCCTTGGATGGCTTGAAAGTTCTTGAAGCAGAATCATGACACGAAAACAATTTCAAGTAAGATTTCCACTCGAAATAAGATTGTTATAGTTATAGAAATTGAATTAAAGTTTGAATATGATTATTACCTTGTATTATAAAGATAAAATACTGTAAGTAACAAAGGTTTCTTGATCTTGGATGATTACTTGGAATGGATTTAGAAAACTTGGAAGTAAACTTGCAATCTTGGAAGTATTCTTGATTTTATTAAACTAGAACTTTTGAAATTTATGAAGAACACTTAGAACTTGAAGATAGAACTTGAGAGAGATCAATTAGATGAAGAAAATTGAAGAATGAAAGTGTTTGTAGGTGTTTTTGGTCGTTGGTGTATGGATTAGATATAAAGGATATATAATTTTGTTTTCATGTAAATAAGTCATGAATGATTACTCATATTTTTGTAATTTTATGAGATAGTTCATGCTAGTTGCCAAATGATGGTTCCCACATGTGTTAGGTGACTCACATGGGCTGCTAAGAGCTGATAATTGGAGTGTATATACCAATAGTACATACATCTAAAAGCTGTGTATTGTACGAGTACGAATACCGGTGCATACGAGTAGAATTGTTGATGAAACTGAACGAAGATGTAATTGTAAGCATTTTTGTTAAGTAGAAGTATTTTGATAAGTGTCTTGAAGTCTTTCCAAAGTGTATGAATACATATTAAAACACTACATGTATATACATTTTAACTGATTCGTTAAGTCATCGTTAGTCGTTACATGTAAATGTTGTTTTGAAACCTTTAGGTTAACGATCTTGTTGAATGTTGTTAACCCATTGTTTATTATAACAAATGAGATGTTAAATTGTTATATTATCATGATATTATGATATATAATATATCTTAGTATGATGTATATACAGTTAAATGTCGTTACAACGATAATCGTTACATATATGTCTCGTTTCGAAATCATTAAGTTAGTAGTCTTATTTTTACATATGTATTTCATTGTCAATACACTTAATAATATATTTACTTATCATTTAACATAATTAACCAAGTGTATCAATATCTTAATATGATTCATATGTACCTAGTAAGACGTTGTTATAACGATAATCGTTATATATATCGTTTTCGAGTTTCTTAAATTAATAGTCTCATTTTTATGTATATAACTCATTGTTAAAATACCTAATGAGATACATACTTATAATAAAATCATGTTAACTATATATATAACCATATATATGTCATCGTATAGTTTTTACAAGTTTTAACGTTCGTGAATCACCGGTCAACTTGGGTGGTCAATTGTCTATATGAAACCTATTTCAATTAATCAAGTCTTAACAAGTTTGATTGCTTAACATGTTGGAAACACTTAATCATGTAAATAACAATTTTATTTAATATATATAAACATGAAAAAGTTCGGATCACTACAACTGCCACCAAGAGTTATCTCTCAATTTAATAAAGTTTATCGTTTTTCTTCTGATGCTTTCTGTTAGTCAAAAATAGAGGCAAAGCTTGAGCAAATAAAGCAAATCTACAATTTGTAACAAATATACGTTTGTACAAATTCAAATGGGATGAAAGTCACCAAGTCATCAGGTACATTTATGATGCTTTCATGGAAAATCACAAATTACCATTAGAAAACAAACTTTAATTAAATAGATATTCTTTTCCGAGTCTTCTTAGAACTCTTTTCCTTGTATTAAATTCATATTTGAAGGCAAGTGCAGAGTTTTAGAACTATTTTACTTACCTAGCATGAGGACAACAATATACTTGTGTTGTGTTGTAGCCCGGTTCAGACTCTATCTTAACGGCAAATCCTTTTTCCCAAAATCATGAATTTGAGCACTTGGAACTTTTCTACAACTCAAGTTAACTCAGATGGTTAACTACAATATGACTGGTATGAGCACTGATTTCCACTTGTTTGGTCATTGCAATTTACTTAAATTGATACTCAAATCGATATAAGTTTAGAAAGGATAATCAAGATTAAATATATAACATTTTTCTCTTAGTGTTGTGCAACGCACGGGCTCATAATGCATACAAACTCCTACATTGTTCTCTTGGTGTTCAGTATCGCAATAATCTAATTTCTAATATGATTAACTTTATATAATACTAGAAGAAATAAAAAATAAATGAAAAAGAAACATAGACTATGAGAAGAGGTAGGAGGAGATTTGAAAAAATCAGAGAGAAAAACGATAATTTACTAATAACATCAAACACACACATAGCATATCAACCTAAAAACAGAATCAACAACGAAAAATGGAGTAACAAAACGAGAAAACCACGGGCATGCCACATAGCCAACACCATTACAGGTAAGACATTAGTATTAGTAATGCAGAAAATAATGCAAACTATAACATAACATAGACTTAACAAAAAACTATAAACAGAACATGCAACAATCCAGAACATGTAACAAACCAGGTTAAAAAAACTTCTAAGAAATAAGAGATATATCAGCGTAAACCAAACAAATTTTGACTGCAGTAAACAAAACACGAACAACCTACATTTTCTTAATGAAATACAGTGAACTAAAAACGACACCAAAATGCCCTGGTTCGCTCGATTTGGTCTTTCCCAGTTTAATTAATTCGTTAGTATCATCGCTCTATAAAGTTTGCCATATATCTCGACAGATTGGTGCAGGTTTCCCCCCCTTATCATTCTATCATCTTTGCCCTAATTAATTTAGCGAATTTAGAGTATACAGTAAGAAACACTATACATACAGGTTATTTACTAAACAAATATAAAATGTACACATTCAGCAACCTAAAAGTATCTAGAAGAAAAATTATTTTAAGTAATCACCATAAACAAACCCACATAAGATAATATACCTTTAACATTACACTCATTGAGAAGGGCGATCACCTTATCACAACCACTTATTACAATAAACTAGGGTGCTTTTGTTTGCCTCTTAATGGAATGGTTCAGTGCTGAATGTTGAACCATTCAGCATTCAGTGCGTTTGTTTCTGACCTCTGAATGACATATGGTGCTAAATGGTTCAGAATTCAGTGCTGAACCATTCAGAGAGGAAACACTCTCTTAACCATTAAGAGCCTAATTTTTTTTTTATAATTTTCTCCTTACATCCTATCATGAACACTTAACTAACAAGTATATTGAATACTTTATTTATGTTATACTTTAATAAGGCAATTTTACTCAGTTTATATCGTTAATTCTAAATGATTATCAAACAACTTATTTTCATTCGGAACAAACTTTATTCAGAGGCTTTGAATCATTCAGATTCTGAACTATTCAGCACTAAATCATTCAGTTTTATCAAACGCACCCTAACTTAACACAAAAAGCATCTCCATCAAGACATGCTCATAAACAGATTACAACCCAGAGTATTAAAACCAAAAAGTGGAAAACTAAAGTACAAATATTGAGAATCAAAAATAACACATCGGTAGTACCGGCTTCTGAAGTAAACCACGCGTAAACTCTTTGGCCACCTCGATCGTGCATTCGGGTGAACAACATTCAAAAGGCATTCCTTTAATTTCTAAACAAACTATTCTAGAATACTTAATCGTTCTTTTTGCTATCGGAATAACTTCTACAAATTCTAATTCGTTCATTGTGGGTCCCATCGTAAATCTTTGAAAACTGGCTTTGTTGTTACATTGGACAATATACCCATAAGTCCCTCTGGCTAAAACATAACTTACAGCAATATGCCTGCTTTTTAAACATTTGACTAACTTTAAAGATTTGATTGGAACTTTGTCAATGACAAGTGTTGACCACTTCATCTTGTTGTTAGTTTCATGATTGATGGACAAATTGATGTTGCACGTACTGTTGACATTAGTATGAACTGAATACTCTCTATTCTTTCTTTTGATATACATATCATTTTTAGCAAACCCCACAAACATCATCCTACCGTTAAGCTTTTTTCCATTCATGCTTAAAACCGCTATCGATGCTTGTAGAACGTTCTTGAAACGTACAAAGGCAAAACTAAAATCTTGTTTCCAAGATATGCCATTTATTTTTTCGAAAGTATGAAACTCATTTTTGATATGTAGTGGGTTTGTAAATTTTTAAAGTGCTCCAAAAAATATCTATTTTTTTTTTGGAAAGGAATGTTGTTTGTTGTTGTTATGATCGTGTTGTGGATTATTGTTGTTGAACTGGAACTTGGATGGCTGGTTGATTGAGATTGAGTTGGGATAGGTTGGTTGGAATTTTAGGGAATTTTAGAGAGAAATGAGGAGCCCTATTTGCAATCTGAACAAGGTACATATAATATTTGTTAACATTACTATATATTATATCTTATATCTAAAAGTCATAGCTAAAATGAATAGTAACCTAAAAGGTTTCACAAACTGCTTCCACTCTTTCACTTACTTACATTTTAACCCCAAAAAAATATATAATAGTTGACTTTTTGTTTTTTACAAACTTATCACAAACTTTTAACATTTTATTGTGGTTTTTACAAACTTATAACAAACTTTTAACATTTTATACTTTAACTATTAAACTTCTCATTCATTATAAATCGACTACATAGCTCAAATGAATCGTAACCTCAAAAGTTTCACAAACCACCCCCACTCTTTTACTTACTTACATTTTAGCCTCAAAAAAATATATATAATAGTTAACTTTTTGTTTTTTACAAACTTATCACAAACTTTTAACATTTTATTATGGTTTTTACAAACTTATCACAAACTTTTAACATTTTATACTTTAACCATTAAACTTCTCATTCATTATAAATCGACTACATACTTTATATACTACCTAATAGACAAAAACGATTAATAGTCATCAGGGGTGCTTTCGTTCTTTCACCTTTTTTCCCCCTTTTCCACCTTTTTTTTTTTAAAAAAAAAAGCCCCCATAGTTTGTTCAAATATTAAAATCGACCCCCCAAACAAGGGGTAAAGTGTCAAATACTCATTTTCATAAAAAAATTTAAAAAAACTACACCCAAATATTCAACGGGCCATATCTTCTCGCTCGCACCGAGTTAAATTTTTCTGAAACCATCGTTAAACTCGAAACAATTTTAGGAGCACACTGTCACTAACTATACGCAAATCAGACGCTTTATAAAAAACGCTAAATATTTGAGGTACTTTTCATACACGTCGATTTTGCGTTAACTTTTTAAAAGTCGACAATTTCATAGTGAAACGCGGAGATGTACATACATTGTTAATTTAAAATAACATTTAAATCTTTCACGGATTATACCTTTTAGTTCGACTCGAGTTGCGCTTCAACGATATCATCGGTAGCCACAAAATAATTTTACAAACTAAACACAATATAATACATTGAAAACCGAACCCCGGCGCGAAGCGAGGGTTCGAACGCTAGTTATATCTATATATCTAAAAGGTATAGTTAAAGTGAATAGTAAACCTCACAAGTTACACAAACTACCCCCAATCTTTTACTTATTTACATTTTAGCCTCAACATATATAATAGTTAACTTTATAGCTATTATAAATTTACCACAAACTTTTAACATTTTGTACTTTACCCATTAAACTTCTCATTCATTATAAATCGACCACATACTTTATATACTATCTAATAGACAAAAAACGATAAATAATCACCAGGGGCGTTTTCGTCCTTTCACTTTTTTCCCTTTACCCACCTTTTTTTTCTTCAAAAAAGCCCCCATAGTTTGTTCAAATATTAAAATCGACCCCCCAAAGTGTCAAATACTCATTTTCATAAAAAAAAAAATTAATTAAACTCCACCTAAATATTCAACGGGCCATATCTTCTCGCTCGCAGCGAGTTAGATTTTTCTGACACCATCGTTAAACTCGAAATAATTTTAGGAGCACACTGTCACTAACTATACGCAAAACAGACGCTTTTTAAAAAACGCTAAATATTTGAGGTACTTTTCATACACGTCGATTTTGCGTTAAATTTTTAAAAGTCGACAATTCCATAATGAAACGCGGAGATGTACATATATTGTTAATTTAAAATAACATTTAAATCTTTCACGGATTATACCTTTTAGTTCGAATCGAATTGCGCTTCAACGATATCATCTTTAGCCACGAAATAATTTTACAAACTAAACGCAATATAATACATTGAAAATCGATACCCGGTGCGAAGCGAGGGTTCGAACACTAGTTATTCATATTTAATTTAAGGGATGCTACTATTCCTAATTAGGGGTTGTTGGCAATTAATTCACAATTTTCAATACATTATAATTTTTCTCTTTGAGGAGTTGCAATCTTATTCTAAATCTCCAAAATTCAAATGCCGATGGTACTGCTGCTAATCTGATTTCTTCAGGGTCCGTGACTGATAATGGGCCGAAGGAGAGTATTAGGACGGAAGATGTTAGGTTTAATTAGGACTTGGTGTTTGTGTCATTGGATACGATTCATGTTTTTTAATGATAGGAACAACTCAGGTCTGAATTTTGTTTCGATGATGTCAGAGGATTTATGTGATGCAAACGTAAAAATTGATGGGCATGCAAATTTTGAGGCAATAAAGGATCACATGATTAAGAAGGATACGAAGAAAGCCAATTGTGATAACCGGAACGTAGATAGGAATGTTATTGAAGTTGGTGTTAAACCCGATGGTGTTTCGTTGAGAAGGTATGAGTTATTGTGATTGTAGCGATTCGTCATGTGAAGGGTTTTGCAATGATTGGTATCAATTAACTAGAAAATACAAAAATCACAAGAAGAAATGGATGCCAAATCTTTACTTAAAAAAGGAGAAAATCGAATCGTACACTTTTTATTTACACGATAATGTCAACGATATTGAATTCGGTGATACAATTCAACAATTATTCGAAGTTACCAAGTCGGGGATGATGAGGTTGTACGTCGAGTACGGGTTTAGAACCGTGCACATTGGATCCGGAACGCAAACCGAATATGAAAGGTTTTATCCAAGATCTCGAGGATCGTGGAATTACTGCACACTCATTAGCGATTTTAGTTGGTGACGGCTCCTCAAACGTTTGACTTACAAGATCGTTAACCGGACGGGAAAAAGAATCGACCGTGAGACAATCGACGGTAAATCGAAGAAGTCGGTCACTTAGGATTGTAGTTGTTCGTTTTGTTTATGAGTTGATTAGGTGCGTGTTGGTTGTGGTGTTGTCGTTTGATTTGTTTTAAAATTTAGTTTCTTAATTAGTCTTGGTTAGATCGGTGCGCGGTTTTCCTTTGGTGTAGTTGACAATCGATTTTAGATAGTTATTCTCAGCCTCTCGTTCTCTAAATTCGAGCCTTTTCAATTAATTGTTGTATTTTTGATTGTGAGTGTTTTCTTTTAGAAAATGTAAAAATTGTTTCCTTATTTATAAAAGGCAACGTTAGTTTTGCAAAAAAAAAAAAACGACGACGACGATAAAAAAAAAACACTTGCCAACATCATTCCAACTCTAAATAAGGTAAAATAGAAAGGCACAAACCCATCAAATAACCAAAAGAGGGTTCATATTCTCCTTTTTAATCCCCATCACCATTCACAATTCACAATTCACAATTCACAATTCACAATTGTACATAACATTCTTGATTCTTGATTTAGAATAAAAAGTTCAAAGGAAAAAAACCCATAAAACAAAAACGAAAAACCTACAAAAACTAAACGGGAAAAAACTTATTTTCACCATTAAAATTTTAAAATCCACCATAATTATACAAGAACTTACTTGTACAATACAAGTAGTTAATGTACAATTATTATGAATTTTTTAAATTCAAATGATAAAAATCCCCATAAAAAAAAAGAAAAAAGAAAAAAAGAAAAACGTTGATGATAGTCAAAACTGAGTAACGCCTGAAATTACACCGAGTAATCCAGTCTCAAATCCATCCCAGGAACAGAACCAGCGCTAGCTGCCTAGCTCCCAAATTATTGATGACTTCCTTAACTTTAATCTTATCAACCGGCTCATGACCAAGCGTCAGCTCAAGCTCAACAACCTCGGCTTCACTTTCAGCTTCCTTTTTAGCCGCCGTTGGAGTCTCGGCTGAAGCTAAGCTTTCTTCCACTTGAGCCGCCACTTCACAGCTCAAAGCCGACTCATGACTCGACAACTCATTATTATGATTTTCACCTAAATCATCGGACCCGATCCAAACCCGACTACTATTCCCTTTCTTATTTCCGGTCCTCTTGAACCGGCCACGGGTTCGAACACGGTTCAGGTCGTTTGAACCGCCGGCTGAATTGTTGTTGTTTTCATCTTTAGTGATATGACGTATGTCATATGCTTTGAAAGGTGGGCCATTGTTTGTTTCAGCTGTATCGGATGTTATTTGGGTAATTGGAGCTCCATTTAAAATAGCTTCAACTGCATTTTGACATAGCTGCCAACTTCCGGACCATAATAACCCGACCGACCCGTATATAGGGTTCACGATCCGACCGCATGCTTCGTATAATAGTGACCTAAATATCCCTGCCAAAATAAATAAAACAAAAATCAAACCATTATCCTAAATTCTACAATCACATTTCGTGCAGGATTAAAATTTAAGAAGAAAAATGATGAAGAATAATTAAATAATAAATAATGTAAATTATTTTGGTTTTTAATATTACTATTGGTTATATTATATTATATGAATTTGTTACACAAAATTAAAGTTAATCAAATACGGAGTACATGCATTAAAAGTAGAACTAATCACATACACAAAAAAACAAACATTTACATAAAAACTTAAAAGTTATTTTTTCTTTTAGTTTTTAGCACTATAAATAGTATATAGTTACATGATTGATGTGTTGTAGATTATTTTTCATGTGAATACACAAAAATTATTAGATTAAATTGACTGATATATTGGAGATGAATTTCACGTGAAGACGCAAAATTAATGTTACTTAAATGTAGTCATATATATTATATACTATTATTATTATTATTATTATATTATATATACCATATAGTTATATGTAAATTAAATTTATATATAAAAACAATGTTAAATAAAAGCTGATAGTTAGTTATATAAAAAGGTTATAAAAAGCATATATACTAGTATATACTAATAAATTAATATTAATAATTACAGTATTAATTAATAATAATAATAAATTAAATAATATTAAATTAAAATTAAAATATAAATCCATATACGGAGTAATACTGATGTATACCGAAAATGATTTTTATAAGAACACACATTTTTTTTATATAATATAAAAAAACTAAAATAGTGTTGCATGCAACTAAAAAAGAAGAAGAAAAAGACTAATAATAAATTAGCAAACAGAATTATTATTATTAGTTAGAAGTATTATTCAATAGCCGAGTGTAAAATGTAAAAAGTGTTCCCGTTTGTTCGTTGAAAAAAAAAAAAATGTAAAAAGTGTTGTATATCTCTACTTTTTTTTAGTTATAGAAATGACAATTAATGATTTGGTATATGCGAAGATGCAAATAGTAATCAAGTAGTTACCGGGACGGAGGTGTTGAGGACCGGCGTTGATGAGGTTCATAAGTCCGGCACGGCCGTAAAACTTAGCGAGAAAGACGGTGGCGTTAGCTTGAGAATCAGGTGATTTGATCCATTGTAAACAAGGTCTGATGCTGCAATTTTCACTGCAACCTTTCCGAAGAACACGGCATCCATTACAACTCACACGCATTCTATGTTCCTTAGTTTTTTCAATTAATTTAGTTAATTTTATTTTATTAAGAGAGAGAATGAGAGAGAGAGAGAGAGTGATTATATATACTTGTATATATACACACCATATAGAAGAGTGTTTGGCGGTGGTGTTTATAAAGAAGGGAAAGATACGTGTTCGAAAAGAGCCGATGGGTTTTGGGGAAGGCGCAGTTGTTTCCAAAAGGGCTGGTGGTGGTATTCGAGTATGAGTGTGGAATTAAAAGAGACTATTATTTGCATTTGCATTTGCATTTGCATTTGCATTTTTAACAGGTGTTGGTCTTCATGCTTCTTGAATTTTGAAAAACATATGTCATCTTTGAGTCCTACCTTTTTCTCTTTCAACTTATTTTTTTTTCGGCGAATATATATATATATATATATATATATATATATATATATATATATATATATATATATATATATATATATATATATATGTGGTAGGATCAAGAGGGAAGTAACCAATCGGGGGGAAGCGGGAGAAAGCAAAAACTTTTTTTTTTTTCGTTTTTTGAAAAAACTTTGTTCACGAACATTATATATGGGATGAAAATATGAACATTTAGTAGAGACACTTTGTGATAAATGATCATAAAGATCCGGTAGTACACACAAACGAAGAAAATTGAAAGGTCTCGCTCTGATCGTCTTACAAACATTGAACGATGTTATTGGAAGAGAGCGAGCATATTGAAAATGTGATTGACAATACTAACGTACAAACCACCTAACCTAAATCTAAAACATATATAAAACAGATCTCGTATCTAACTCCACAATCGTCACTAATCAGAAGCTGCACAACAAACAAGAACGTTGGGCACTCCAGCAGCACCTAACCCGAGGCCAGCAAACCAAAGCAACCTCCCGTACCCGAAAACCCCGTATCAACTCCAAAGAGAAATACAAGCCCGTCGAATAAGATCAAATCCCCGTTCGAGCAGAAAAAGGACCCCGAGAGAACCATGATAATGCTAAAAACGAACATATATTTCATAGCATTATCCCTCAAGAAAGACAAGCTTTTAGTTACGATTGTTCTATTTACAAGTGATATTCGTTTAAATAATAAAAGGTAAAGACAAAAGACAGATTCGACGAATTGAAGACGCAAATGACCAAAAAGCTCAAAAGTACAAAATACAATCAAAGAGGTTCCAATTATTGGTGAGAAACGTCTCAAAATTACAAAATTACAAGACGCGAAACGCAAAGTACAAGATATTAAATTATACGCAAGGACGTTCGAAAATCCGGAACCGGGACCAAAGTCAACTCTCAACGCTCGACGCAACGGACTAAAAATTACAAGTCAACTATGCACATAAATATAATATAATATTTAAATAATTCTTATAATTATTTATATATTATATTTATTTATTAAAACGTCGACAAGCAAAGAAACAAAAATATGTGAGCTGCTACCTACCCCCATGCGATCGCATGGCCTGGAGGCACAAAAGCCATGCGATCGCATGGCCCTGAAATCCAGGCCTGGTCCTATAAATTCGCGTGTTTTGGCTCAGTTTATATATCATATATCCATCTCTCTATCTATACGTAAATATATTTATATTTATATTATAATTTTAATTTTAATTTTAAATTCTAATAATAAAGGTATGTTAGCGAATGTTGTAAGGGTGTAAGTCAAAATTCTGTTCGTGTAACGCTACGCTATTTTTAATCACTGTAAGTTATGGTTAATGTTATTTTTAAATTAATGTCTCGTAGCTAAGTTATTATTATGCTTATTTAAGACGAAGTAATCATGATGTTAGGCTGAAAATATTAAGATTGGGTAATTGGGCTATGTACCATAATTGGGGTTTGGACAAAAGAACGACACTTGTGGAAATTAGACTATGGGCTATTAATAGGTTTTATATATATTAACTAAACGATACCTCGTTAAATTAATATATAGACTTATAATTTGACGTATTTATATATAACCACATACGCTTGACTGGGCACGGTGGGCAGAATATCTATAAATACTAATAATTGTTCATTTTACCGGACACGGAACTGGATTACTAGTTAATAGACTTGTTGAAACAGGGGTGGATTACATTCAAGGGTAATTGGTGTAATTGTTAACAAAGTAGTAAAACCTTGGTTTACACGCAGTCGATAACCTGGTGTATTCATTAAACAAAGTATTAAAACCTTGTTACAATTCGAATCCCCAATTAGTTGGAATATTTGACTTCGGGAATAAGAATAATTTGACGAAGACTTCCGCATTTTATGATTATGACTGATGGACTATTATGGACAAATCCATATGGACATATTGAATAATCCAGGACAAAGAACAATTAACCCATGGAAATAAACTAAAAATCAACACGTCAAACATCATGATTACGGAAGTTTAAATAAGCATAATTCTTTTATTTTCATATTTAATTGCACTTTTAATTATCGTACTCTTTAATTATCGCAATTTTATTTTATCGCATTTTTATTTATCGCAATTTCATTATTGTTATTTATTTTACGCTTTAAATTAAGTCTTTTATTTATATTTTACATTAGGTTTTAACTGCGACTAAAGTTTTAAAATCGACAAACCGGTCATTAAACGGCAAAACCCCCTTTTTATAATAATAATATTACTTATATATATATTTGTATTTTTATAAGTTAAACTAATATAGCGTTAAGCTTTGTTTAAAAGATTCCCCGTGGAACGAACCGGACTTACTAAAAACTACACTACTGTACGATTAAGTACACTGCCTATAAGTGTTGTAGCAAAGTTTAGGTATATCCATTCTATAAATAAATAAATATCTTGTGTAAAATTGTATCATATTTAATAGTATTTCGTTATAAAAATAATACTATTTACTAGTACACCTCGCACACATCAAGTATTTTTGGCGCCGCTGCCGGGGACAATTCTGCTTAAACGCCGGAAGCGCAACGCTATATATATAAAAAAAGATTTTTATTAATTTTTAGTTTACTTTTATAAAAATACGTTTTTGTAAAAATACGTTTTAAATATACAAAAATATAAAAGAAAAACAAAATATATATATATTTAAGAGTTTGTTACATATATATATATATATATATATATATATATATATATATATATATATATATATATATATATATATATATATATATATATATATATATATATATATATATATAATTATAAGTTTCTTTATTTTTATTTTAGTTTTTAAAATTAAATTTTTATTTAAGATATATAAATATTATATATATATTTAAAACAGAAAACTGAAAAAGAAAAAAAAACATTCGGCCCGATTACTGTTACATCCCAACCCTGGCCCGAAATCTTTATCCATGCGATCGCATGGATTTTTAAAGCGAGGACCATGCGATCGCATGACCCTGTCTGACACGCCATAATTGACTTTCCTCTGCAATCATTACGGAGTAATTATTATTATTATTATTATTTAATTTAAACCCTAATTAGGGTTAGATTATTTAATTAGTTAATTTAGTTTTTATTTAATTTGTATTTTAAGTTTAATTAGTTTAATTAAATTATAAAATTAATACTTTTATAAAATAAGTAATATAAAAATAATATTTTTATAAAAATTGTACTTTTTACAAATTTAAGATTATTTTTATATTTTGTAACTTTTAATTTATTTTAGCGTAATATTTGTATTTTTCGCTCGTATTTAGTTTTAAGTCATAGTTTTTGCCATAGTTATTTTTACTTCTAAATTTTTAGGCTTTGCCGTAAAATCCCTTTAGTGCTTTTGCTTTAGACAAAGATTTAGGTGCTTTAGAATTTTGCGACGCTGTTCTAAGTTTTTAGTACCTTTTTAAGTTATTGCCATTTGGGATATAGAATTTCTTTTAAGCTTTAATATTTTTAGACGCAACTTTTAATTTTTAGTTTTTAGTTCCTTTTTAAGTTTCGACGCGCTACATTCTTATTTTTATTTTTCGACTTTTTATTTTTCGACGCGCTCTTTTTCTTTTTTATTTCTCGACATTCTAGTTTTAGGACTTAGATTTTTTTTCTATTTCTTCTCTAAAATTTCTTTAAATTACGAAAAATTATTTTAAGCGGTTAAATTGATAGACATCAAAATTTTCTGGTTCGTAGTAATAGTTGGATTTGTACGTGGACCGGGTTATTGGAGCCAAACAGTACTCAATTATATTGAGACCAAACGAATCCTGCCCCTCTGCTGCATCTTTTGGCTATTCGAAACGTGGGCAAAATCAGAAAAGTCTATTAATTTGATAACTTATATAATTTTTCTTATTTTTATAACTAATAGGATATTCAGTGAATGCACCGAGCAAAACGTTCACCACCTTTTGTACGTTCACCACCTGTAACTCGATCTAGACATCTAGCAAATATTGTCGCCGTTGATTTTTCTTTAGAATCGTCAGCCAGTCGACCAAGTACTCCAATTCAAATTTCCGATAATCCATTTTTTGAACCCGACCTCACAATTAAGAATCCGAAGAATATTCAGGGACGATTCCGAGATCCTGAACCACTAATCTTTCCTACGGAACCACCAATCATTCAAACAGAGATTGTTGAGGAACTAACCATTAAATCAGAATCCTCTAGTGATTCAGATTCAACAAATTCAATTATGGAGAATCTGGAACCTCTAAGTATAGAAGACCGAATGAGAGCTAAACGCACTGGCCAAGGTCACGCAATTACTCAACCTAACATTAATGCGCCAGATTATGAAATCAAGGGACAAATCCTACACATGGTAAAAAATCAATGCCAATTTAGTGGTGCGCCGAAGGAAGATCCAAATGAACATCTTCGTACCTTTAATAGGATCTGCACTCTATTTAAAATCAGAGAAGTGGAGGATGAACAGATATATCTCATGTTATTTCCCTGGACTTTAAAGGGAGAAGCCAAAGATTGGTTGGAATCATTACCTGAAGGGGCGATTGATACATGGGACGTTTTAGTTGAAAAATTTCTCAAACAATTCTTTCCGGCATCTAAAGCAGTAAGACTTCAAGGAGAAATTGTTACGTTCACACAGAAGCCAAATGAAACTCTATATGAGGCTTGGACAAGATTTGGAAAGTTATTGAGAGGATGTCCGCAACATGGTTTAGACACTTGTCAAATAGTACAAATATTCTACCAAGGATGCGACATCACTACACGAAAATACATAGATATAGCAGCTGGTGGTTCCATTATGAAGAAAACAGCAACTGATGCTTACAAAATTATTGATAACACTGCTTCCCACTCACATGAGTGGCACCAAGAAAAAGATATCGTTAGATCATCTAAAGCAGCTAGAGCCGATTCTAGCCATGACTAAGATTCCATTTCCGCAAAAATAGATGCTGTCGAGAGACGAATGGAAAAGATGACTAAAGATATCCACTCAATACGAATTAGTTGTGAGCAGTGTGGAGGACCACATTTGACAAAAGATTGTCTCAGTATTGAACTAACAATGGAACAAAGAGAGAATGTTTCATACATAAACCAAAGGCCTGGAAATAATTATCAGAATAATTATCAACCGCCAAGACCGATCTACAATCAAAGTCAGAATTATAATCGAAATGTTCCATACAACAACCAACAAGGTTCTAGCAATCAACAAGTATCCAATAATACTTACAACCAGCAAAGACCTACTTTTCAAAATAAACCACCACAAACCGATGATAAAAAGCCAAAATTAGAAGACATGATGTCGAAGCTAGTTGATTCTCAAACTCAGTTTTTCACATCTCAGAAACAAACGAATGAACAAAATGCTCAAGCATTTAGAAATCAACAAGCTTCTATTCAAAATTTGGAACAAGAAGTAAGTAACCTAGCAAGGTTGATAGGTGAAAGAAAACCAGGAAGTTTACCTAGTGATACAAATGCTAACCCCCGGAATGAAACAGCTAAAGCCATTACCACGAGAAGTGGTATTACACTTAAACCATCTGAAATACCTGTAATTTCTGATGAAGCTATTCCTACTCCACAAGAACCACAACCTGAGCAAGATAAGGAAAAAGAACCGGTAGTTGAAAAGGTTAATGAAGATAACACAGTTAAGGCTAAACATTATGTTAAACCATACCAACCACCACTTCCTTACCCTAGTAAAATGAGAAAAGAAAGACTTGAAGCCGAGCAATCCAAATTCTTGGATATGTTTAAACAGATAAATGTAAATCTTTCTTTCATTGATGTGATTTCAGGAATGCCTAGATATGCTAAATTTCTGAAAGATCTAATCACAAATAGAAAGAAAATGGAAGAACTCTCGGCTGTTACTATGAATGTTAATTGTTCAGCAGTGCTGTTGAATAAGATACCAGAAAATTTATCTGATCCAGGAAGTTTCACAATTCCATGTTTTCTGGATAGTCTTAGTTCAATAGAAGCATTGGCAGACTTAGGTGCTAGTATAAATCTAATGCCGTATTCACTATACACTAAACTAGACCTTGGAGAATTGAAACCAACAAGAATAAGCATACAATTAGCCGATCGATCAGTAAAATATCCTAGAGGGATAATGGAGAACATGCTAGTTAAATTGGTACTTTAGTATTTCCAGTAGATTTTGTTATTCTGGACATGGAAGAAGATTCTCGAGTACCTCTCATATTAGGAAGACCATTCTTAAACACGGCTAAAGCAATGATAGACGTGTTCGGTAAGAAACTGACCCTAAGTATAGAGGACGAGAGTGTTACCTTTTCAGTTGATAGAGCCATGCAACAACCGCAATCTGCAGATGATACATGTTATTATATTCAAACTATAGAATCACATGCTGAATTGTTAGAAGAATTTCCAGAATTACAAGGAACAGGAGAATGTTCTTTAGGAGAAGGAACTGAACCAATTGATGAAACTGAAATGTTAGCTACACTTATGGCTAATGGATATGAACCAACAACAGAAGAAATTCAAATGCTAAAAGAAGAAGACATATATCGATATAAATCATCGATAGAAGAACCACCGACATTAGTGTTAAAGCCACTTCCAAACCATTTGGAATACGCTTATTTACATGGTGAGTCTGAATTACCTGTAATAATTTCGTCTTCTCTTACTGAAAATGAAAAATCTCAACTCATTTCTGTGCTAAAAGCTCATAAACCAGCTATTGCATGGAAAATTCATGATATTAAAGGAATAAGTCCTTCATATTGCACACATAAAATCCTTATGGAAGAAGGTCATAAAACGTATGTGCAACGCCAACGAAGACCAAAACCTAATATGCAAGATGCTGTTAAGAAAGAAATTATTAAACTGCTTGATGTAGGTTTAATTTATCCAATTTCTGATAGTTCATGGGTAAGCCCAGTTCAATGCGTGCCTAAGAAGGGTGGCATGACTGTCATTACAAATGAGAAAAATGAGCTTATTCCTACTAGGACTGTAATAGGATGGCGTGTTTGTATTGATTATAGAAAATTAAATGACGCCACCAGAAAAGATCACTTTCCCTTAACTTTTATTGATCAAATGTTGGAAAGATTAGCCGGAAATAGTTACTATTATTTTCTTGACGGTTTTTCCGGATACTTTCAAATTCCAATAACACCCGAGGACCAAGAGAAAACCACGTTCACGTGCCCTTATGGTACTTTTGCTTACAAACGCATGCCATTTGGACTTTGCAACGCCCCTGCAACCTTTCAAAGGTGCATGATGGCGATTTTTCACGACATGATAGAAGAATGCATGGAAGTTTTCATGGATGACTTTTCAGTTTTCGGTGATACATTTGAATCATGTCTAGTTAATCTTGAATGAATGCTTATTAGATGCGAACAATCAAATCTAGTTCTTAATTGGGAGAAATGCCATTTCATGGTTAAATAAGGCATCGTTCTTGGTCATAAAATCTCAAAGGAAGGAATTGAATTGGATAGAGCTAAAATAGATGTAATTGCTAAACTTCCACATCCCACCAATGTTAGAGGAGTTAGGAGTTTTCTAGGGCATGCCGGTTTTTACCGACGTTTCATAAAAGATTTTTCTAAAATTGCCACTCCTATGAATAAACTCCTAGAAAAGGATGCTCCATTCATCTTTTCAGATGAATGCATCAAATCTTTTAATATACTTAAAGAAAAACTCACTAATGCGCCGATCATGATAACTCCAAATTGAAATCTACCGTTTGAACTTATGTGCGATGCAAGTGATTTTGCAATGGGAGCCGTTTTAGGACAAAGGATTGAAAAACAATTTCAACCTATATATTATGCTAGTAAGACGTTACAAGGAGCACAAACGAATTACACAACTACTAAAAAAGAACTCTTTGCTATTGTCTTTGCTTTTGACAAATTTCGTTCATATCTTGTTCTAGCTAAAACGGTGGTCTATACCGACCATTCTGCTCTTAGATACCTATTTTCAAAACAAGATGCCAAACCAAGATTAATCCGTTGGATCTTACTCTTACAAGAGTTTGATATTGAAATCCGAGATAAAAAGGGAGCAGAAATGTTGTGACCCGAACTTTTCCATGTTTATATATATATTAAATGAAATTGTTATTTACATGATTAAGTGTTTCCAACATGTTAAGCAATTAAACTTGTTAAGACTTGATTAATTAAAATAGGTTTCATATAGACAATTGACCACCCAAGTTGACCGGTGATTCACGAACGTTAAAACTTGTAAAAACTATATGATGACATATATATGGTTATATATATAGTTAACATTATATTATGATAAGTAAACATATCATTAAGTATATTAATAATGAACTTCATTTGTAAAAACAAGACTACTAACTTAATGATTTTGAAACGAGACATATATGTAACGATTATCGTTGTAACGACATTTAATGTATATATATATCATATTAAGAGATATTCGTACATAATAATATCATGATAATATAATAATTTAAAATCTCATTTGATATTATAAATATTGGGTTAACAACATTTAACAAGATCGTTAACCTAAAGGTTTCAAAACAACACTTACATGTAACGACTAACGATGACTTAACGACTCAGTTAAAATGTATATACATGTAGTGTTTTAATATGTATTCATACACTTTTGAAAGACTTCAAGACACTTATCAAAATACTTCTACTTAACAAAAATGCTTACAATTACATCCTCGTTCAGTTTCATCAACAATTCTACTCCTATGCACCCGTATTCGTACTCGTACAATACACAGCTTTTAGATGTATGTACTATTGGTATATACACTCCAATGATCAGCTCTTAGCAGCCCGTGTGAGTCACCTAAAACATGTGGGAACCATCATTTGGCAACTAGCATGAAATATCTCATAAAATTACAAAAATATGAGTAATCATTCATGACTTATTTACATAAAAATAAAATTACATATCCTTTATATCTAATCCATACACCAACGACCAAAAACACCTACAAACACTTTCATTCTTCAATTTTCTTCATCTAATTGATCTCTCTCAAGTTCTATCTTCAAGTTCTAAGTGTTCTTCATAAATTCTACAAGTTCTAGTTTCATAAAATCAAGAATACTTCCAAGTTTGCTAGCTTACTTCCAATCTTGTAGAGTGATCATCCAACCTCAAGAAATCTTTCTTATTCACAGTAAGATATCTTTCTAATATAAGGTAATACTCATATTCAAACTTTGATTCAATTTCTATAACTATAACAATCTTATTTCGTGTGGAAATCTTACTTGAACTTGTTTTCGTGTCATGATTCTACTTCAAGAACTTTCAAGCCATCCAAGATCCTTTGAAGCTAGATCCATTTGTCTTTTTTCCAGTAGGTTTATCCACAAAACTTGAGGTAGTAATGATGTTCATAACATCATTCGATTCATACATATAAAGCTATCTTATTCGAAGGTTTAAACTTGAAATCACTAGAACATAGTTTAGTTAATTCTAAACTTGTTCGCAAATAAAAGTTAATCCTTCTAACTTGACTTTTAAAATCAACTAAACACATGTTATATATCTATATGATATGCTAACTTAATGATTTAAAACCTGGAAACACGAAAAACATCGTAAAACTGGACATACGCCGTCGTAGTAACACCGCGGGCTGTTTTGGGTTTGATAATTAAAAACTATGATAAACTTTGATTTAAAAGTTGTTCTTCTGGGAAAATGATTTTTCTTATGAACATGACACTATATCCAAAAATCATGGTTAAACTCAAAGTGGAAGTATGTTTTTCAAAATGGTCATCAAGACGTCGTTCTTTCAACTGAAATGACTACCTCTTACAAAAATGGCTTGTAACTTATATTCCTGACTATAAACCTATACTTTTTCTGTTTAAATTCATAAAATAGAGTTCAATATGAAATCATAGTAATTTGATTCACTCAAAACGAATTTAAAATGAAGAAGTTATGGGTAAAACAAGATTGGATATTTTTTTATTTTTGTAGCTACGGGAAATATTAACAATTCTATACAAATCATATCCTAGCTAACTTATATTGTATTATACATGTATTCTAATATATTATGTAATCTTGGGATACCATAGATATGTATGCAAATGTTTTGACATATCATATCGACCCATGTATATATATTATTTGGAACAACCATAGACACTCTATATGCAGTAATGTTGGAGTTAGCTATACATGGTTGAGGTTGATTCCAAAAATATATATACTTTGAGTTGTGATCTAGCCTGAGACGTGTATACACTGGGTCATGGATTGATTCAAGATAATATATATCAATTTATTTCTGTACATCTAAATGTGGACAACTAGTTGTAGGTTACTAACGAGGACAGCTGGCTTAATAAACTTAAAACATCAAAATGTATTAAAAGTATTGTAAATATATTTTGAACATACTTTGATATATATGTACATATTTGTTATAGGTTCGTGAATCGACCAGTGGCCAAGTCTTACTTCCCGACGAAGTAAAAATCTGTGAAAGTGAGTTATAGTCCCACTTTTAAAATCTAATATTTTTTGGATGAGAATACATGCAGGTTTTATAAATGATTTACAAAATAGACACAAGTACGTGAAACTACATTCTATGGTTGAATTATCGAAATCGAATATGCCCCTTTTATTAAGTCTGGTAATCTAAGAATTAGGAAACAGACACCCTAATTGACACGAATCCTAAAGATAGATCTATTGGGCCTAACAAACCCCATCTAAAGTACCGGATGCTTTAGTACTTCGAAATTTATATCATATCCGAAGGGTGTCCCGGAATGATGGGGATATTCTTATATATGCATCTTGTTAATGTCGGTTACCAGGTGTTCACCATATGAATGATTTTTATCTCTATATATGGGATGTATATTGAAATATGAAATCTTGTGGTCTATTGTTACGATTTGATATATATAGGTTAAACCTATAACTCACCAACATTTTTGTTGACGTTTTAAGCATGTTTATTCTCAGGTGATTATTAAGAGCTTCCGCTGTCGCATACTTAAATAAGGACAAGATTTGGAGTCCATGCTTGTATGATATTGTCTAAAAACTGCATTCAAGAAACTTATTTCGTTGTAACGTATTTGTATTGTAAACCATTATGTAATAGTCGTGTGTAAACAGGATATTTTAGATTATCATTATTTGATAATCTACGTAAAGCTTTTTAAACCTTTATTGATGAAATAAAGGTTATGGTTTGTTTTAAAATGAATGCAGTCTTTGAAAAACGTCTCATATAGAGGTCAAAACCTCGCAACGAAATCAATTAATATGGAACGTTTTTAATCAATAAGAACGGGACATTTCAGTTGGTATCCGAGCGTTGGTCTTAGAGAACCAGAATTTTGCATTAGTGTATCTTATCGAGTTTGTTAGGATGCATTAGTGAGTCTGGACTTCGACCGTGTTTACTTGAAAAATGATTGCTTAACAAATTTTGTTGGAAACTATATATTTTTAACATGTGAATATTATGTGATATATTAATCTCTTAACGTGTTTGATATTATGTGATAGATGTCTACCTCTAGAACAAGTCCCATTGACTCACCTAATAATAATGAAGAGTCAAATATAAATTGGAATGATTCGTGGACTGATTCACAAGTTCCCGAAGAGGAACCGGAAGAAGAGTCGGAACCGGAAGAAGAAATAGAACCAGTGGGGGAAATAATAAAACGGTTAAGTAGAAGAAAATCCTCAACCAACCGACCAAAGTTAATTATGGTCAATGGTGTTTCTGCCAAGGAAGCAAAGTATTGGGAGGATTACCAATTCTCCGATGAATCGGATCCCGACAAGGATTCCGATGATGTTATAGAAATTACCCCAACACAATTTAATAAGGCAAAAGAGAACAATAAGGGAAAGGGCATAAAAATAGAGAAATTTGATTCCAAACCCGATGAACTTTATATGTATCGTCAACACCCGTATTTCTTAAGTTGTGACAATAACCCGGGAACCTCTAAACCACCAAGTTTTTCTAAACCAATGTGGAAAACGACGGCTCGTATTAGGGGAACATCATATATCTCTAGAAACTTGTCAAAACGAACCAAAACCGAAGAAGAAGAAACGAGCGAGTCGAAATAAGATAGTTGTATTCATGTGGTGTAATAAATGTAATATAGTGTGCTTATGCTTTATGATATATGTAAAAATTGCTTGTATTAATAAGTATTTTTTTTATGAATCTAACTCTTGTCTATTTTACAGTATAAAAATACAAAATGGATAGACAACCCAATATTTTAAGAGACCTACCCGGAGACATGATTGATGAAATCTTATCTAGAGTCGGTCAGAATTCCTCGGCACAACTATTTAAGGCGAGATCAGTTTGTAAGACATTCGAAGAATGTTCCAAGAATGCCTTGGTTTATAAAAGGCTTTCGTTCGAAAGATAGGGGATATCACATTGGGAAATCCATAAGTTACGATGTGTTTACTTTGACGCATATATTGCGGGGAACCCAAATGCTATTTTACGCAATGGGTTAAGAAATTATTTTGACTCAATATATCCGAATATAGGACTTCGTGATTTAGAAAAAGCGGCTAACAAGTAACATAAAGAAGCATGTTATGCTTACGGGTTAGTAATGTTCGCTTCTCACCAAAGTGAGAACAAGAACATCAGGCTACAACTATTAAACAAAACATTCCCACAAGTGACGGAGTCGGTAATTGGGGTAAGAAATGAGGTTTTTAGATTGTTACGGGACTGTTGGATATTACGTAACCCTTGTCCCTTTGACGACGTTACAACACGCTGTCTTATCAACGGCCATAACGGTTATGTTCCACAAGACCAAGGATGGGAAGTAGTCCTAGTAAAACCAGAATGCATAACTTGTTTCTGGACGTATGAATTACGTGTCTTTATTGCCTTTACTGAATGACTTGTGTACTAGCTAGAATTATCTTCACAACTATCTTGTATCAAAGTTATTGTGTGCTATATTTCATGCTATATGTAAAATAAGCGGTATTGTAAGTTTGAAAAATATTGTGTAAAAGTTTAAACGCGAAATATTATTATAATCAGTTTTTCATATAGAATTGTAGTAGTTGAATTGTATATTAGCTACTAAGTATGAACTTAACGGATAGGTACTACCCGAATTTAAACTTATAAAACGCTAATATGAAGAAAAAGCTTTTATAAATGAGTTCATATTATGCTACGAGATACTATTGACTACTCTTAATATTCTGTATGATTAACTTGTTTCATTTGACTATTTGAAGGAAATGGCACCGACTGCTCGACAAACCATGAATATGAGCGAAGAGGAATTTCGTACCTTTCTTGCTGCAAACATAGCTGCAGTACAGGCTGCGCTACATACTAACAATAACTTCGAATCTAGCAATGCAGCTAAATGCACCTACAAAGAATTCACTGCCTGCAAACCTTTTGAATTTGATGGAACCGATGGACCGATCGGATTGAAACGGTGGACCGAGAAGGTCGAATCGGTGTTTGCCATAAGTAAGTGTACTGAAGAGGACAAAGTGAAGTACGCTACGCATACCTTCACAGGTACTGCGTTAACATGGTGGAATACCTATCTAGAGCAAGTGGGACAAGATGATGCTTACGCACTACCGTGGTCAGCATTCAAGCACTTGATGAATGAGAAGTACCGTCCCAGAACCGAGGTCAATAAGCTCAAGACAGAACTTAGAGGGTTACGAACCCAAGGATTTGATATTACTACGTACGAAAGATGATTCACAGAATTGTGCCTATTGTGTCCGAGAGCGTTCGAAGATGAGGAAGAGAAGATCGACGCGTTTGTGAAAGGATTACCGGAAAGAATCCAAGAAGATATAAGTTCACACGAGCCCGCCTTCATACAACAGGCATGTAGAATGGCTCACAAACTAGTGAACCAGATTGAGGAAAGAATTAAAGAACAGGCGGCTGAAGAGGCCAATGTGAAGCAAGTCAAAAGAAAGTGGGAGGAAAACGGTGATAAGAGTCACCAAAACAACAACAACTATCCCAACAATCGCAACATCAATCGCAACTACAACAAACGGCAAAACAACAACAACAACAACAACAACAACAACTACAATAATCATTCCAACAACAATAACAACCGCAACAACAACAGCAATCAGAAGCAGCTATGCCAAAGGTGTGAAAAGTATCACTCGGGGTTCTGCACCAAATTTTGCAACAAGTGTAAAAGAAATGGTCATAGCGTTGCGAAGTGTGAGGTCTACGGACTAGGGGTTAACAGAACGAAAAAGAACAAATGGTGTCGGAACGAGTAATGGCGTAGCAAGTAGTGTCGGAGCAAGTTATGCCAATATAGTTTGTTATAAATGTGGAAAACCGGGCCACATTATTAGAAATTGCCCGAACCAGGAGAATACTAATGGACAAGGCCGCAGAAGAGTTTTCAATATTAATGCGGCAGAGGCACAGGAAGACCCGGAGCTTGTTACGGGTACGTTTCTTATTGACAATAAATCTGCTTACATTTTATTTGATTCGGGTGCGGATAGAAGCTATATGAGTAGAGATTTTTGTGCTAAATTAAGTTGTCCATTGACGCCTTTGGATAGTAAATTTTTACTCGAATTAGCAAATGGTAAATTAATTTCAGCAGATAATATATGTCGGAATCGAGAAATTAAACTGGTTAGCGAAACATTTAAGATTGACTTGATACCAGTAGAGTTAGGGAGTTTTGATGTGATAATAGGTATGGACTGGTTGAAAGAAGTGAAAGCAGAGATCGTTTGTTACAAAAATGCAATTCGCATTATACGAGAAAAAGGAAAACCCTTAATGGTGTACGGAGAAAAGGGCAACACGAAGCTACATCTTATTAGTAATTTGAAGGCACAAAAACTAATAAGAAAAGGATGCTATGCTGTTCTAGCACACGTCGAGAAAGTACAAACTGAAGAAAAGAGCATCCATGATGTTCCCGTCGCAAAAAAATTTCCCGATGTATTTTCGAAAGAATTACCGGGATTACCCCCACATCGATCCGTTGAATTTCAAATAGATCTTGTACCAGGAGCTGCACCAATAGCTCGTGCTCCTTACAGACTCACACCCAGCGAGATGAAAGAACTGCAAAGCCAATTATAAGAACTTTTAGAGCGTGGTTTCATTCGACCAAGCACATCACCGTGGGGAGCTCCTGTTTTGTTTGTCAAGAAGAAAGATGGTACATTCAGGTTGTGTATCGACTACCGAGAGAGGAACAAACTTACCATCAAGAACCGCTACCCACTACCGAGAATTGACGACTTATTTGATCAACTACAAGGCTCGTCTGTTTATTCAAAGATTGATTAACGTTCCGGGTATCATCAAATGCGGGTGAAAGAAGATGATATTCCACAGACTGCTTTCAAAACACGTTACGGTCATTACGAGTTTATAGTCATGCCGTTTGGTTTAACTAATGCATCAGCTATATTCATGGACCTTATGAACCGAGTGTGTGGACCATACCTTGACAAGTTTGTCATTGTTTTCATTGATGACATACTTATTTACTTAAAGAATGACCAAGAACACGATGAACATTTGAGAAAGGTGTTAGAAGTATTGAGGAAGGAAGAATTGTACGCTAAGTTTTCAAACTGTGCATTTTGGTTGGAAGAAGTTCAATTCCTCGGTCACATAGTGAACAAAGAAGGTATTAAGGTGGATCCGACAAAGATAGAAACTGTTGAAAAGTGGGAAACCCCGAAAACTCCGAAACACATACGCCAGTTTTTAGGACTAGCTGGTTACTACAGAAGGTTCATCCAAGACTTTTCCAGAATAGCAAAACTCTTGACTGCATTAACGCATAAAGGGAAGAAATTTGAATGGAAAGATGAACAAGAGAAAGCGTTTCAGTTATTGAAGAAAAAGCTAACTACGGCACCTATATTGTCATTGCCTAAAGGGAATGATGCTTTTGTGATTTATTGTGACGCATCAAAGCAAGGTTTCAGTTGTGTATTAATGCAACGAACGAAGGTGATTGCTTATACGTCTAGACAATTGAAGATTCACGAACAAAATTATACGACGCATGATTTGGAATTAGTCGCGGTTGTTCTTGCATTAAAGACTTGGAGGCACTACTTATATGAGGTCAAAAGTATTATATATACCGACCACAAAAGTCTTCAACACATATTTAATCAGAAACAACTGAATATGAGGCAGCGTAGGTGGATTGAATTGTTGAATGATTACGACTTTGAGATTCGTTACCACCCTGGGAAGGCAAATGTGGTAGCTGACGCCTTAAGCAGGAAGGACAGAGAACCCATGCGAGTAAAATCTATGAATATAATGATTCACAATAACCTTACTACTCAAATAAAGGAGGCGCAACAAGGAGTTTTAAAAGAGGGAAATTTAAAGGATGAAATACCCAAAGGATCGGAGAAGCATCTTAATATTCGGGAAGATGGAACCCGGTATAGGGCTGAAAGGATTTGGGTACCAAAATTTGGAGATATGAGAGAAATGGTACTTAGAGAAGCTCATAAAACCAGATACTCAATACATCCTGGAACGGGGAAGATGTACAAGGATCTCAAGAAACATTTTTGGTGGCCGGGTATGAAAGCCGATGTTGTTAAATACGTAGGAGAATGTTTGACGTGTTCTAAGGTCAAAGCTGAGCATCAGAAACCATCAGGTCTACTTCAACAACCCGAAATCCCGTAATGGAAATGGGAAAACATTACCATGGATTTTATCACTAAATTGCCAAGGACTGCAAGTGGTTTTGATACTATTTGGGTAATAGTTGATCGTTTCACCAAATCAGCACACTTCCTACCAATAAGAGAAGATGACAAGATGGAGAAGTTAACACGATTGTATTTGAAGGAAGTCGTCTCCAGACATGGAATACCAATCTCTATTATCTCTGATAGGGATGGCAGATTTATTTCAAGATTCTGGCAGATATTACAGCAAGCATTAGGAACTCGTCTAGACATGAGTACTGCCTATCATCCACAAACTGATGCGAAGAGCGAAAGGATGATACAAATGCTTGAAGACATGCTACGAGCATGTGTTATTGATTTCGGAAACAGTTGGGATCGACATCTACCGTTAGCAGAATTTTCCTACAACAACAGCTACCATTCAAGCATTGAGATGGCGCCATTTGAAGCACTTTATGGTAGAAAATGCAGGTCTCCGATTTGTTGGAGTGAAGTGGGGGATAGACAGATTACGGGTCCGGAGATAATACAAGAAACTACCGAGAAGATCATCCAAATTCAACAACGGTTGAAAACCGCTCAAAGTTGACAAAAGAGCTACGCTTACATTAAAAGAAAAGATATAGAATTTGAAATTGGAGAGATGGTCATGCTTAAAGTTGCAACTTGGAAAGGCGTTGTTCGATTTGGTAAACGAGGGAAATTAAATCCAAGGTATATCGGACCATTCAAGATTATTGATCGTGTCGGACCAGTAGCTTACCGACTTGAGTTACCTCAACAACTCGCGGTTGTACTTAACACTTTCCACGTCTCGAATTTGAAGAAATGTTTTGCTAAAGAAGATCTCACTATTCCGTTAGATGAAATCCAAATCAACGAAAAACTTCAATTCATCGAAGAACCCGTCGAAATAATGGATCGCGAGGTTAAAAGACTTAAGCAAAAAAAGATACCAATAGTTAAGGTTCGATGGAATGCTCGTAGAGGACCCGAGTTCACCTGGGAACGAGAAGATCAGATGAAGAAGAAATACCCGCATTTATTTCCAGAAGATACGTCAACACCTCCAACTGCTTAAAATTTCGGGACGAAATTTATTTAACGGGCAGGTACTGTAGTGAACCGAACTTTTCCATGTTTATATATATATATATTAAATGAAATTGTTATTTACATGATTAAGTGTTTCCAACATGTTAAGCAATCAAACTTGTTAAGACTTGATTAATTGAAATAGGTTTCATATAGACAATTGACCACCCAAGTTGACCGATGATTTACGAACGTTAAAACTTGTAAAAACTATATGATGACATATATATGGTTATATATATAGTTAACATTATATTATGATAAGTAAACATATCATTAAGTATATTAATAATGAACTTCATTTGTAAAAACAAGACTACTAACTTAATGATTTTGAAACGAGACATATATGTAACGATTATCGTTGTAACGACATTTAATATATATATATATATATATATATATATATATATATATATATATATATATATATATATATATAATATTAAGTGATATTCGTACATCATAATATCATGATAATATAATAATTTAAAATCTCATTTGATATTATAAATATTGGGTTAACGACATTTAACAAGATCGTTAACCTAAAGGTTTCAAAACAACACTTACATGTAACGACTAACGATGACTTAACGACTCAGTTAAAATGTATATACATGTAGTGTTTTAATATGTATTCATACACTTTTGAAAGACTTCAAGACACTTATCAAAATACTTCTACTTAACAAAAATTCTTACAATTACATCCTCGTTCAGTTTCATCAACAATTCTACTCGTATGCACCCGTATTCGTACTCGTACAATACACAACTTTTAGATGTATGTACTATTGGTATATACACTCCAATGATTAGCTCTTAGTAGCCCATGTGAGTCACCTAACACATGTGGGAACCATCATTTGGCAACTAGCATGAAATATCTCATAAAATTACAAAAATATGAGTAATCATTCATGACTTATTTACATGAAAACAAAATTACATATCCTTTATATCTAATCCATACACCAACGACCAAAAACACCTACAAACACTTTCATTCTTCAATTTTATTCATCTAAATTATCTCTCTCAAGTTCTATCTTCAAGTTCTAAGTGTTCTTCATAAATTCTACAAGTTCTAGTTTCATAAAATCAAGAATACTTCCAAGTTTGCTAGCTTACTTCCAATCTTGTAGAGTGATCATCCAACCTCAAGAAATCTTTCTTATTTACAGTAAGATATCTTTCTAATATAAGGTAATACTCATATTCAAACTTTGATTCAATTTCTATAACTATAACAATCTTATTTCGAGTGGAAATCTTACTTGAACTTGTTTTTGTGTCATGATCCTACTTCAAGAACTTTCAAGCCATCCAAGATCCTTTGAAGCTAGATCCATTTGTCTCTTTTACAGTAGGTTTATCCACAAAACTTGAGGTAGTAATGATGTTCATAACATCATTCTATTCATACATATAAAGCTATCTTATTCGAAAGTTTAAACTTGAAATCACTAGAACATAGTTTAGTTAATTCTAAACTTGTTCGCAAACAAAAGTTAATCCTTCTAACTTTACTTTTAAAATCAACTAAACACATGTTCTATATCTATATGATATGCTAACTTAATGATTTAAAACCTGGAAACACGAAAAACATCGTAAAACTGGACATACGCCGTCGTAGTAACACCGCGGGCTGTTTTGGGTTTGATAATTAAAAACTATGATAAACTTTGATTTAAAAGTTTTTCTTCTGGGAAAATAATTTTTCTTATGAACATGAAACTATATCCAAAAATCATGGTTAAACTCAAAGTGGAAGTATGTTTTTCAAAATGGTCATCAAGACGTCGTTCTTTCGACTGAAATGACTACCTCTTACAAAAATGACTTGTAACTTATATTTCCGACTATAAACCTATAATTTTTCTGTTTAGATTCATAAAATAGAGTTCAATATGAAACCATAGCAATTTTATTCACTCAAAATGGATTTAAAATGAAGAAGTTATGGGTAAAACAAGATTGGATATTTTTTTATTTTTGTAGCTACGGGAAATATTAACAATTCTATACAAATCATATCCTAGCTAACTTATATTGTATTATACATGTATTCTAATATATTATGTAATCTTGGGATACCATAGACACGTATGCAAATATTTTGACATATCATATCGACCCATGTATATATATTATTTGAAACAAACATAGACACTCTATATGTAGTAATGTTGGAGTTAGTTATACAGGGTTGAGGTTGATTCCAAAAATATATATACTTTGAGTTGTGATCTAGCCTGAGACGTATATACATTGGGTCGTGGATTGATTCAAGATAATATATATCAATTTATTTCTGTACATCTAATTGTGGACAACTAGTTGTAGGTTACTAATGAGGACAGCTGACTTAATAAACTTAAAACATCAAAATGTATTAATAGTATTGTAAATATATTTTGAACATACTTTGATATATATGTACATATTTGTTATAGGTTCGTGAATCGACCAGTGGCCAAGTCTTACTTCCTGACGAAGTAAAAATCTGTGAAAGTGAGTTATAGTCCCACTTATAAAATCTAATATTTTTGGGATGAGAATACATGCAGGTTTTATAAATGATTTACAAAATAGACACAAGTACGTGAAACTACATTCTATGGTTGAATTATCGAAATCGAATATGCCCCTTTTTATTAAGTCTGGTAATCTAAGAATTAGGGAACAAACACCCTAATTGACGCGAATCCTAAAGATAGATCTATTGGGCCTAACAAACCCCATCCAAAGTACCGGATGCTTTAGTACTTCGAAATTTATATCATATCCGAAGGGTGTCCCGGAATGATGGGGATATTCTTATATATGCATCTTGTTAATGTCGGTTACCAGGTGTTTGAAAGGACCCGTCCTAATCCATCTGGACGAAGTCACCAACAACTGGTTCCATTGCGATGATCGACTCCAAATACTGTCTTTAAAATGAGCAAATGCACAGCGGAATGTTTCTTTTATACCTGAGAATCAACATGCCTTCAAGTGTCAACCAAAAGGTTGGTGAGTTCATTAGTTTAACATAAATAATCATTTACAATATTTTAATAGACCACAAGATTTTCATTTCTCATAAACATACGTCCCATGCATAGAGACAAAAATCATTCATATGGATTGAACACCTGGTAATCGACATTAACAATAAGCATATAAGAATATCCCCATCATTCCGGGATCCTCCTTCGGACATGATATAAATTTCGAAGTACTAAAACATCCGGTACTTTGGATGGGGCTTGTTGGGCCCGATAGATCTATCTTTAGGATTCGCGTCAATTAGGGTGTCTGTTCCCTAATTCTTAGATTACCAGACTTAATAAAAAGGGGCATATTCGATTTAATAATCCAACCATAGAATGTAGTTTCGATTACTCGTGTCTATTTCGTAAAACATTTATAAAAGCAGCGCATGTATTCTCAGTCCCAAAAATATATATTGCAAAAGCATTTAAAAAGGGATTAATGAAACTCACCTAATGTATTTTGTAGTAAAAATACATATGACGTCGTTGAACATGTGTAGGGTTGGCCTCAGATTCACGAACCTATATCATTTATGTATATATTAACACATAAAATCGAAGTCGAATAATTTATGTATCATTATTAATATAATTGTTATTTTAGTAATTCATGTGTAAATATATTTATTTTATATACCTTAAATAATTAATTTATAAAATAAAATTTTTATTATGTATATTTTATATAACTAACTTTTATTGTAATAATATTAATATTAATATCGATAATAATAATAATATAGTTGTATTGGTAAAAGTAATAATAATGAGAGTAACAATAATAATAATAATAATAATTTTAAAAATTTTGATAATCTTACTAATAATGATACTTTTGTTAACAATATTATTAATATACCAATAATTATAAAATGATACCAATATTAATATTAATGATAATAATAATAATTTGTTTTATTTTCATAGTAACGATATTAATAATATTCCTAATCGTGGTAATAATAATATTAATACTAATAGTATTGTTAATAATAATAATGTTAATAGTGTAAAAAAATGGTACTTTTAATATAAATGATAATTTTTAATTAATAATGTTAACATATCAATAATAATAAGTATTACTAATGATATTTATTAATAACAATAATATCGGTTGTGCCTTAATAACAAAAAAATTGAAAAAAAAACGTTGTGGCCTAGATTCGAACCTGAATCACCTCGTACATAAATCAGTCTTTGCCCTCTGAACTATTTTGATTTTCTGTTATATATTATAACACATATATTTAATACTTTTTGATAATAATTTTTATAATTATAAATGTAAATATAAATATATCATAATAATATTAATATCAAATATAGTAATATTTATACCTAAAAGGAACCGTGTGGGGTTTGTGCAATTTGACAGAGAGAAGAAACAAACCAGATCGATCCTAAATCTCCATCAATTATCATCATCAATTGTTTCATCATCAATCATCATCAAACGTTAACCATCATCAATATATCAATCAAAACAGCGAGCAGGTCATCTAATCGTCATCATTCTTGCTCGATCCTCATCAGTCACCATCGTGGATCATCGTTATCATCAAGTATGATGACTTCTTTTAATTAATTTGATTTAGAATTAGCCGCATAATTCAAAAGTATTTATCATATTGAGAATTTAATTATCCCTTCGATTTCACTTCTAATTAACGTATTGGATTGCAGGTGAAATTAGGGTTTTGAACCTAGATTCAAAACGGTACCAGCTTTCTTCCTGGTCTATAATTTCGAATCAGAGAACAAATGTACAATCTAATCGAAGTAAGTAACAAAGGTGATGTATTTGATTCGTGATTTTATTCAAACAGAAATAGAAAATAGTAAGATAGTTTGATGGTATTTGGTTATAGTTTGGTTTCAGATTTAATTGATTTGGAAGCAATAAATTAGAACATCTTTCCGGTTTCTGTTTATTTGGAACCAGACTCGAAACAGAACAAGTTGATTGATGGTGGTTAATGGTTTTTCTTTGTTAAATTACAATTAGTTGATCAACAGAAACCTAGATTGAATGGCAGTGTAACAGTGGCAATGAGTAACAATTGCAAGTTGAAGAATGATGTGGTGTTCGAGTTTGGACTGATTGGAATAGATACACCTCTGCAACTGCAGATGTTACAAATACAGCAGCCTGTGATCAAAATCGATCGGTCAAACAGAAAGTTGACTCATTAGTAACGACGTGTTGCAGGTGGTGATTTGGTTTGGTTGTCAATCGAAACAGAAAAATAGAAATAGCAGGTAATCTGTTCGTTATCATCTTCTCAATATAGTTTTAGGTTTTGTTTTTGTATTGTTGTTTTGATTTTTGAATAGAAGTATGCAGTAGCAGGAACGAAAACATGAATCACAGCAGTCTTGTAAGTGGAGATGGTGATCGATATGGGGTTTATATTGTTGATTTCTTAGACTGAGAACAAAAGTGGGTTTGCTGGGTTTTAGGGTGGGTTTCGACTTGAATAATAAACAAGAAGGTAAATGCACCTGTTTGATAGGTTGTGTGATTGTGTTGTGGGTTTAAAGTAACATTGGAATCATATGTTAATAGTAGGCAAGTTTAAGAGGGGTTGTCATCGATGGACTTTAAACAGAATACATGGAAACCGAGCATTATAAGCTCGATGGTTTAGTTGTTCACATCCAAAAAGAAGAAAGAAAAGAGAGTTGTGGGTTGTAATAGCGGCAGTAAGCAAAACAGGAATTTTCGGGCAGCGTTTTAATGGTGGTCTCATGGTGCTGGCATGATGAAGAAGAAAAGAGTAGAAGAAAAAAAATGTGGGTTCCCTAAAGGACGGTGGATACATGTATATATATCTCCCATGTTATATCTCTATATGTAAATGTAAATTTTTGTAATATGTGTATATATGTTGCTAGAGAAAGGTTCTCAATTATTAAGCAGAAAGAAAGAAACAAAGTTAGTGGGAATCTTTAAGACACATGTAAATAATTGCTTAAGCAGTAGTTTGATTGCTACTTTAATTAATTCATCAATACTATCATCCATAAGAAATTAGATACAAACAAATAAAAGCAGTTGGAATCCTTCACAGACTTGTACAATTGATTAGGATGTAAAATAGTTTTTGGAGACAAAAACAAAAGTTCAAACACAGTATGGATTGAGATGTCTAACAAACTATGAATCCTATGGCTTTTATATATGTATTTATTTATTTATGTGTATATACGTATTTATATGTATGTAATTATCAATTAAAATATATTAATAATAATAATACTTTTAATATTATTAATAAAAGTAATAATAATATTAATACAAATAACAAGGATAATGATAAAAATTCTAATACAAAGTTTAATAATCATGGTAATAATAATAACTAATAATATTTACATTATAACTAATTTATAATTTATAATTATTTTTATGGTAGTATTTATAACTATATCATTAATAATGATAATAATATTAATAATACTAATAATACTAATATTGATATTATTATTTATAATAATAAAAGTAGTAACAATAATATTAATGTTAATTATCATAATTACATTTTAACTTGTAATTACATATTTTAACATTACAATTTATTAATCATGTAATATATAATAGTTATGTATATATACACACATATCTATTTATAATTAATTGCTCATGAATCGTCGAGAATAGTCGAAGGTTAAATGAATATATGAAATAGTTCAAAGTTTTTGAGAGTTCAACATTACAGACTTTGCTTATCGTATCGAGATCATAGAATGATTAAGTTTAAATTTGGTCGAAAATTTCCGGGTCGTCACAGTGTTCACCATATGAATGATTTTTATCTCTATGTATGGGATGTATATTGAAATATGAAATCTTGTGGTCTATTGTTACGATTTGATATATATAGGTCAAACCTATAACTCAC
Source organism: Rutidosis leptorrhynchoides (assembly GCF_046630445.1). Lineage (NCBI taxonomy): Eukaryota > Viridiplantae > Streptophyta > Magnoliopsida > Asterales > Asteraceae > Rutidosis > Rutidosis leptorrhynchoides. Next base: position 152,294,223 of record NC_092341.1, on the reverse strand, counting down.
CAACATTTTTGTTGACGTTTTAAGCATGTTTATTCTCAGGTGATTATTAAGAGCTTCCGCTATCGCATACTTAAATAAGGACAAGATTTGGAGTCCATGCTTGTATGATATTGTGTAAAAACTGCATTCAAGAAACTTATTTATTGTAACATATTTGTATTGTAAACCATTATGTAATAGTCGTGTGTAAACAGGATATTTTAGATTATCATTATTTGATAATCTACGTAAAGCTTTTTAAACCTTTATTGATGAAATAAAGGTTATGGTTTGTTTTAAAATGAATGCAGTCTTTGAAAAACGTCTCATATAGAGGTCAAAACCTCGCAACAAAATCAATTAATATGAAACGTTTTTAATCAATAAGAACGGGACATTTCAAGAAAATCTCGCCGCTGATCATCTTTCTCGTCTAGAAAATCCCGAATTAGAAGTTCTAAATGAATCGGCCATACAAGACAACTTTCCTGATGAATATCTATTGAAGATAGATTATAATGAAATTCCATGGTTTGCAGACTATGCAAACTACTAAGTATGTGGATTCCTTGAAAAAGGGTTGTCGTAACAAAAACGAAAGAAATTCTTTAGTGATATAAAACACTATTTTTGGGAAGATCCACATTTGTTTAAAAGTTGTCCCAATGGAATAATACGCCGATGTGTATTTGGAGATGAAGCTAGTCAAATCTTAAACTATTGTCACACAGGACCAACAGGAGGGCATTATGGGCCTCAACTTACAGCAAGAAAAGTTTATGATGCTGGATTCTATTGGCCTACAATTTTCAAAGACGCACACCTTCTTTGCAAATCCTGTGATGCTTGTCAAAGGGCCGGAAAAATAAGTCAACGTGATGAAATGCCACAAAATGTCATTCAAGTATGTGAAGTATTTGACATTTGGGGTATTGACTTTATGGGTCCATTTCCAAAATCTCATAATAATCTCTAAATTCTCGTTGCCATTGATTATGTATCTAAATGGGCGGAAGCACAAGCTCTCCCAACTAACGATGCACGAGTTGTAGTCAACTTTTTAAAACGTCTTTTTGCAATGTGTGGAACACCGAAAGCTTTAATAAGTGATCGGGGTACTCATTTTTGTAACAATCAACTTGAGAAAGTTCTCAAAAAATATGGAGTAACTCATAAAATCTCAACCGCTTATCATCCACAAACAAGTGGACAAGTTGAAAATACCAACCGAGCTTTAAAACGTATTCTAGAGAAAACCGTAGGATCAAATCTAAAGGAATGGTCCATGAAGTTGGAGGATGCACTCTGGGCTTTTAGAACAGCCTACAAAACTCCAATTGGAACCACACCTTTTAAGCTCGTTTAGGGAAAAGCATGTCATCTTCCAGTAGAAATTGAACATAAAGCATTTTGGGCTTTGAACATATGTAATCTTGATTTACATGAAGCCGGACATCTACGATTAAGTCAGGTAAATGAATTAGAAGAATTAAGATAAGAAGCATACGAAAATTCGTTAATCTATAAAGAAAGAATGAAGAAATGGCATGATAAAAGAATCAGAAGTTCAAAAGAATTTAAAGAAGGAGACCGAGTTCTTCTTTTCAATTCACGATTCAAGCTATTTTCTGGAAAATTGAAATCAAGATGGTCTGGATCATTCATAGTCAAAAGAGTTTTCCCTTACAGAACAGTAGAATTAATAAATTCAAATGGGATTGAATTTAAGGTTAATGGTCACAGAGTTAAACATTACATAGATAGTCCAATGGAAGATGACAATGAAGTTAATCATAATTTCAACACCACAGCTAACTAAGTGTGGGGAGAATCAAGTCTTTAAAGGATAATATGTATTTTTGTTAGAGTTTAATGTCCTGTTTTCGTGTAGTTCTCGAAAATGGAATCCGAATGGTCTTTCCCTAGCAGACCCTAAAGAACTAGTCTTCTCCCCCCATTCTGAATTTTTATTTTTTTTAGGTTTTACGAGATGAAGACTTCCTGTGAACTAAACCATGGTCTAATGCTACACGCTTTGATCACTAAACGTAATAATGACACCCTTCCAAGTGAAATAGTATCATTAATCAGAGGCAAATTGGACGGAGTAAGAAAAGAATCCAGGAACGAAAATAATAAGTTACAATTTGGTAAAGGAAAATCAAAATTCGCAGCGAAAATGAGAGCTCGACACCTTGAAAGATGTCACAAATGCGGAAAATGGTTACACGAAGGAAAATGTTCGACGAATCAGACATATTCCAATACCGAATTTGTTACTTTATGCAGAGATGGACCATTCATATGTTTAGAAGAAAAAATGTTGAATGCTCAAGGTTACGCCTATGTAGCTATGGAAAACCAATTAGTCCGACTATCTTATGAGTGGGCTAGAGCAAATCACTAAGAAATCTATCTCACAGAGAGCCGATACTGGAGGTTCATCATTGTCATCATCTAGACGACCAGCTCCAGAACCTGAACCAGAATTGCAATATGAACCCGAACAAGAACCACAACAGGAACCACAACAACAGCCTGATCAACATGTACCTTATTATGATCCGCTACAGTTTGTTACTGAATTCATAGTATTTCCGATGCATCCGCCTGTAGAATACCCAACGATTCCTGAACACACATTGCATCCTAATATGAGATTCGATAGACGATGGAGAGATTACCCGGCATATCAAAGTAATAAATTCAAATTAATAACGAAAGATGTGGAGGTGCCTAGGGTAATTGATTGGGATCCTTTGGAAAGGGTCCAACTTGCTGACCGTGTTAGGGAGCATTTGATACAAAGGTATGACAGTTCTTCTTTTACAGATTGGGAACGATTATTGACCATTCGTAGACCTGTATATAAGGAATGGTGTGTAGAACTTATGAGTACTATAGCATTAAATGTAGATGTAGATAGATTAGATGATAGAAGTTTTCTTAGGTTTATACTTGGCGGTAGGATGTACAGGATGTCCATGCTGGACATGGCTAGGGCATTACAGATATATACGCCCGCTGAATTGCTACTACCCGATTGTATGAATTTGATTTATCGTGGTGAAAGGGTAGATAGGAATTTTGACGCGAACGCCGTCTGGAGGCGTATGTCGGACTATAATGTTTTTGGACGGGGAGGAACACATACCTACTTACATATTAACAAAGCCGAGCTTCGCATAATTCATAGATTTTTGGCTAACTCGATTACACAGAGAGGTCACAACAAGGAAAAATTGACCTTACATGATTTATTTTACCTAAAGTATATTCGAGACCCAAGAGGCTTTGTTAATATCCCCTACTGTGTTGGTTTTTATTTATCTAAGATGGTTGAAGGAATACAGGAAGGGGGGATAATTGGAGGAGGTATTTTTGTTACTCTCATTGGAGAGTATTTAGGTGTAGATAAGGACCAAGGGGGTCCACTTATGGAATGTAGGGAACAGGTTGAGCTTTTAGGATTGAAGGTTTATGCGGGTGCTAAGGTATTGAAGAGTAGACGCAACCAGGCAATACCCTATGTAGGTAATCAACCTCAGGTAGAGAGAGGCTCAGATGAGGAGATGGAGGAAGCGGATGACATTAGGGATGTCATTCGGGAGGCTATGACTGATGTCTACCAGCGTGTAGAGGAGGTAGATATGATAAACGCGAAGAGATTTCGTCGGATGGAGCAGTGGCAAGCCCAGAATGATTACGAGCATTTCAGGCAACGACAGCATGATAGATGGGACTATCATCAGCATCAGATTATGAGCCGGCTGTCACCTCAGGAGCCCTACATCCTGACCTGACCAGCTTACTATCCTCCACACCAGCCCGAGATGAGACCGCCATTTACTCTCTACGACCCTAACCAGGCATACCAGTACACCTATCACCAACCATGGAACCCGGACGATGACATGAACTGGAACCCCTATCCAGATTGATTTAGTTCCAGTTGATAATTTATATAATTTTTATTATTTCTGTTTATTTATGTTTAAACTCATTATATTATGATACTTTTATTGTAATGTTTAATATTTTTATTATACTAATGTTTCATATTTGATTTGAAAGTGGGATTTTAAGTCCCATTTCAAATTACCATGCATGTTTATATTTGTATTGTATGTATATTGTCGATTGTATAAAACAGGGTAAAACAACGCATTTTCAAAGACTGGCATTAAGTTCAGCAAAAGCTAGTACTTTTGACGACAAAACGAAAAACAAATGTGATGTAACAATAAGACGGAATGAACAAATGATATGCACCATTTATCATTCAGCATACAAACGCCAATATGTTTGGAAACTTTGATAAAATTTAATCATTTTTCTACGCTAATCACCCTCAATAATTTAAATTGTTACTGATTTCTTGCAAATGAGGGCATTGCAAGATCTTAAGTGTGGGAAGGGGTTAAATTCTTTCGGAATTTTAAAAATTTTTGATTTAAACACTTGGTTACCATTAAAAATACTAGTAACGCAGTAGTTGTATTAGAATCTAGTGCTCTCTGATAATAAAGAACAGCCCTAGTCTTATATACTGACTACCCAATTCTAGTAAAATTTTTCAAAATTTTCAATTAAATGAACTCAAAATCATGTTTATACATATTTATGAACAATAAAACTAGGTGTTAACACCGAAATTATTGTTACCTCGGAGAGGACATAAATTGAGAAACAAACCAAAATGTTAAAATTCATTTAAAATGGAATAGAGGACAATAAAAAGGAAAATAAAAGCCAAGTGTGGGAAAAATTACCAAGTTATTTAAAACATATATCACATATTTTTGTGCAAATAACTGAAGATACTCTTGCTTTGGACTAATCTAAACAGTTTTACCCGATTTACTGTAATATATTTGAAAGAAAAGATGGATCTACACGATGAATCAATTCCATCATTAAAAGGAAGTAAAGTCTTTCGAAAAAGACACGCACTTCTTGATTCAGGTCATGAAGTTGTCGTCCAGACTAGCTGTAGGTTGACGAAAAATCTAGAAAAGTCATCTCTAAAATCAGCAGGAAATCCACGAACCTCAGCATCAAACAGGGTCGCTAAGTGGTCAGACTTATCCTAACCATGAGAGGATCTGTCTCGTAAAATGGGGAGGACGCCGTGCAAATTAGCTGGATAAGACTAATGAATCAGATCCCCAGAAAGGATAATCTCCTTAAAGATCAAAAATCAGCTTTCAAGTCTGATATTACTCAATCCTAGAGATTGACCTTAAACATTAAGAATTACAAACTCATGGAATTCAATGATATCTAAACTCGAGCTTGAACGAGAAAATATTTTGATCAAAATTACAAACCGATTTGTTTTCTGAAAACCTATTTTTAATGCGCTCATTACCATTGAACGTAAAATCCTAGGAATTCACCTGGAATTGATTAGGTCACCTGAACCAAAATTGGGTGTCAACCGTAAGAACGGTGGTTGCATAGCATGGTCAAAGACAGGACCTTGTGCCAGACCGAAAAATTATAAGGGTGAGCTTTACTATTGCTCCTACCAAGGATAGTAATTGCATCCGACACGTTATAGACTATAATTAAAAGCATGTCAGGGGACATTGCCTTAACAGTTGCTTGTTCAACACTTTCCTTTACAACCGGACGGTAGTTTATCGAAAGGTAATATACGGAGCAAGTATACTGGACGTGTTGCTTTCCCAATACAAGGTTAGCAAGTGGGTGACACAAAACCACAAGTTTTGAGCTAAAATTTTCAAATCTGAAACCCACCAAACCCACAAAAATATTTTGCAAACACCGGTGAAGGGTTATTCCGGAAAACCTATCTAGGGTAAAAGCTAGATTTAATTTTCAAAAGATCAAATATTTTCATAAAGATCCAATTTTCTTAATGGATCTAAATTTTCATAGTCATGTGGGACTGTAAACCACAACGTTACTACCATTGTTTATACCGCCGTATAGAAATCACTGATGTACAAAGTGTGATTAATAAAGAAGTGATTCTAGTATTTTTATTTCAAGACTATATTGCTTGAGGACAAGCAACGCTCAAGTGTGGGAATATTTGATAATGCTAAAAACGAACATATATTTCATAGCATTATCCCTCAAGAAAGACAAGCTTTTAGTTACGATTGTTCTATTTACAAGTGATATTCGTTTAAATAATAAAAGGTAAAGACAAAAGACAGATTCGACGAATTGAAGATGCAAACGACCAAAAAGCTCAAAAGTACAAAATACAATCAAAGAGGTTCCAATTATTGGTGAGAAACGTCTCAAAATTACAAAAGTACAAGACGCGAAACGCAAAGTACAAGATATTAAATTATACGCAAGGACGTTCGAAAATCCGGAACCGGGACCAAAGTCAACTCTCAACGCTCGACGCAACAGACTAAAAATTACAAGTCAACTATGCACATAAATATAATATAATAGTTAAATAATTCTTATAATTATTTATATATTATATTTATTTATTAAAACGTCGACAAGCAAAGAAACAAAAATATGTGAGCTGCTACCTACCCCCATGCGATCGCTTGGCCTGAAGGCACAAAAGCCATGCGATCGCATGGCCCTGAAATCCAGGCCTGGTCCTATAAATTCACGTGTTTTGGCTCAGTTTATATATCATATATCCATCTCTCTATCTATACGTAAATATATTTATATTTATATTATAATTTTAATTTTAATTTTAAATTCTAATAATAAGGGTATGTTAGCGAATGTTGTAAGGGTGTAAGTCAAAATTCTGTCCGTGTAACGCTACGCTATTTTTAATCATTGTAAGTTATGGTTAATGTTATTTTTAAATTAATGTCTCGTAGCTAAGTTATTATTATGCTTATTTAAGACGAAGTAATCATGATGTTAGGCTGAAAATATTAAGATTGGGTAATTGGGCTTTGTACCATAATTGGGGTTTGGACAAAAGAATGACAGTTGTGGAAATTAGACTATGGGCTATTAATGGGTTTTATATTAACTAAACGATACCTCGTTAAATTAATATATAGACTTATAATTTGACGTATTTATATATAACCACATACGCTTGACTGGGCACGGTGGGCGGGATATCTATAAATACCAATAATTGTTCATTTTACCGGACACGGAACTGGATTAATAGTTAATAGACTTGTTGAAACAGGGGTGGATTACATTCAAGGGTAATTGGTGTAATTGTTAACAAAGTAGTAAAACCTTGGTTTACATCAGTCGATAACCTGTTGTATTCATTAAACAAAGTATTAAAACCTTGTTACAATTCGAATCCCCAATTAGTTGGAATATTTGACTTCGAGAATAAGAATAATTTGACGAAGACTTCCGTATTTTATGATTATGACTGATGGACTATTATGGACAAATCCATATGGACATATTGAATAATCCAGGACAAAGAACAATTTACCCATGGGAATAAACTAAAAATCAACACGTCAAACATCATGATTACGGAAGTTTATATAAGCATAATACTTTTATTTTCATATTTAATTGCACTTTTAATTATCGTACTCTTTAATTATCGCAATTTCATTATTGTTATTTATTTTACGCTTTAAATTAAGTCTTTTATTTATATTTTACATTAGGTTTTAACTGCGACTAAAGTTTTAAAATCGACAAACCGGTCATTAAACGGCAAAAACCCCCTTTTTATAATAATAATATTACTTATATATATTTGTATTTTTATAAGTTAAACTAATATAACGTTAAGCTTTGTTTAAAAGATTCCATGTGGAACGAACCGGACTTACTAAAAACTACACTACTGTACGATTAGGTACACTGCCTATAAGTGTTGTAGCAAGGTTTAGGTATATCCATTCTATAAATAAATAAATATCTTGTGTAAAATTGTATCATATTTAATAGTATTTCGTTATTAAAATAATACTATTTCCTAGTACACCTCGCACACATCAAACCACTCCAATAAACATCAATGTTCCGAGATCAACAAAGTCAACACACGTCGGCAACGACATCGAGCCCACCCGAATAGACTTGACTATGGGAAAGGTATGAACAAATCAGCCAAACAGCAACCAAACAACGCAAAAAGCAAAGTCAAACCAATAGAAACCAGGCCAACATCACCAAATTTTCTGAAGACAAATATATCAATTAAACTTATCAACAAATATATCAATTAAAACCACCGTTCATGCGCGTGTATTAGACCATTTTGTAAAGGTTTTTGTCGAGAGATTCGGGTAAATATTTGAGCAAATTTCGTAGGACCGGAGTGAAGAAGTTTGACCCTAAAGATAAGGCGAAAGAAAAGACTAAGAAGAAGGCTCATTTGGATGTTTCGTTTGGCTTACGGGACAACATTGAAGATGAAGAAGATGGGGTTGTGATTCAAAATTCTTTTTCGGAGGTCGGGTCTTGCAAATGGTCATACGTGGGATCGGGTTTAGGTCGAACGGTTGTGAATAGTAGCTTTTTTGATGAGTTTAGGAAGCCCGGTGTGAGTCCCCTTTCTTCGAGTACACCTGACGGGGACGGGACCGGGAACAACTCGACCTTTTCTTTCAAGGCTTTTACGGGCATTGGTGTCGTCAAGAACAACAACAAGAGTGATGAGGTCTCTTTGTCATGCCCCATTATTGAAATGACCCAACCCGTCTTTACACCCGAATTTTTTTTTTTTTTTAAACCAATAACACGTCACTTTAATTGGTTACATGACGTCGACCGGTTCATACCAAATGTTTAACATTCCACAAGTTTAAAGTTTACATAATAGGCACGAAGGCCCTTAATAGATTGTATTACAAATTTGACCTTAAAATGATAGTTTTAAACCAAACGACACATGAGCATGGTTTGGGGCTAAACTACCCAAAACAATAGGTCGTCTTCCAAAATCTTCGCCTAAGCAACCAACATGGGAACATCTAATTCCCGGCAACCCCTTTCCCTTTCTCCATACTTGTACCTAAAAAGTAAACAACGAGAGGGGTAAGCAAAACGCTTAGTGAATGCAATAGTTATACACATACATATATAACCTACTTACTTGCCATCATAATACAAACACCTCATACACACTAGCAAACTAAATAGCATACCATCGCAAAGTAAAATGCTAAATCTTCAAGACCACAAGCTAGCACAAACAATAACATATATCTCGAATAATATAATATGCTATACCTCAACACATAACCATGGTTAACTAATAGTACAAAGGAATGGTACTCGAATTTCCCATCGGTGTTCATAACAACCATTAGAGTACTTAACACTTCGTACACTAACCTCACGGGTGGCATCTTAGCACATCGATACTTCACCCCGGGTGGCGTCTTAACACGTCGACACTTCACCTGTGATAGTTCTTGGAGTGGCATCTTAACACGTCAATACTTCACTTCGGGTGGCGTCTTAACACGCCGACACCTCACCCTTCATAATTTGTAACGACCCGACTTTTTCGACTAGCATTTATGCTTTGTATTTTAGCGAAACTGCGTATCTGTACGTACTGTGTTACTTTATTACTCTGGAACCCTGGCACACATGTTTTATATTCATATATACTTTAAAACATGCCTTGGTGTATGTGGAATGCTTAACTTGTCCATTGGATGCTTTATAACCGTTAGTGTTACTTGCCGTTACGAATAAACCGCGGACTGCGCGCACGTTTGAATTTTGTTGGAACCGAAACTTTTGGACTGTGAAATATTAATTATTATTTTATAATAATAATTACTTGGGCCTTTGGATGCTTAATTTTATTTATTTATTTGCTAAAGCCCAATAGTTAGTCTTGTTGGACTTTCTACTTTGTTGGGCCCAAGCCCACCCTACTCTAGCTAGTGACCCAACTAATTAGCCCAAGTATTATTACTAGTGGCCCATAATAATAAATAAATAAATAATTAGTGAGTTATACTAGTATAATGGATAAGGTTTATCTAATTGTCACATGGGATTCTAGCAAAAGGATACACTTTAGACACCATTAGCCATAAAGCAAAACTTTGTCTCCCTCCCCCTCCCCTCAAAATCACGACCAAGATTGCCTTTGCCATGTCACCAATCCATGTCATTTTATTTGCTTATAAATACTAGCCATTAGTGTCATAACCCGACCTTAACCATAAGGACGAATACAATAACATATGATTTCATCGCGAGGTATTGACCTCTATATGCGACATTTTTCAAAAACTGCATTCGTTTTTACAATACAAACCATAGCTTTTATTACAAATACAAGGTTTAAACAACTTAATAATGATTATCGTTTAGCGATAATCTTAGACTTACAAACTTTACATGTGATAATAACAATACGACCTCCAACATATTTTACATTACAAATCCTCCGATATGCAGTTTTATTTTTGACACAAATATGCATACTCAAGATCTTGCTTAAATTCAACATGTTGCAGCGGAAGCTTTTAGTTATCACCTGAGAATAAACATGCTTAAAATGTCAACATAAAGTTGGTGAGATATAGGTTTAATGCCGGCAGCGTTATAAATATAGACCACAAGATTTCATATATAAACGTTTTAATAAAAATATTCTAAGTTGTTGAGCACTTGATAACCATACTTAACATTTAGTCAACGTCGCATATTCCCTTTATTATGAAATCTTAGTACACCGTACCAAGTGTAGTTACCGAAACGAAGTACTGTGCAACCGTTGAATACTGGTCGTCCAGTCCGGTTGGGTTGTCAGGCCCGATAGATCTATCAACAGGATTCGCGTTTACAATACCTCATGTAAATAATAGTTACCAAGTTACAGGGAAGTATGCCAGTGGTACAACTCAACGTAGAATATATATTTTTAATCACTTGTGTCCATAACGTAAATCATAAAATGCATGTATTCTCATCCCGAAATATTTAGAGTTTAAAAGTGGGACTATATACTCACCTTTTCCTTGAAGGTATTTAACTCGACTTGGTCTCCGATAGATATCACGAACCTAACCATATATATAATATATCAACATATTTTCTTTTCAAGTAATCGTTACATATATATATATATATACTTATAATACTTTTAATATTTTCTTAGTCCGTAGTTAGCAGTCTGTTGTTAATGGTCCACAATTAGTTGCTCAATAAAATAAATAAAGACCCCATCGTATTCGTATTGATCAGAATTAATCTCGACCCATGGTACCATGTTGTCAAATGACGTGTTGCGTACATAAAGTACCGTGTTGTCAGATGACGTGTTGCGTACAATCATGAGGTCTTATGATTAATTTTCTCGTGTTGTTTACGGGTGGTCTTGGAATATATAAAATCAAATCATAAGTAAATATATATTAAATATTATGTTAATTAGCCAAGATATGATTAATCTGATTTTGTCATAATATGATATATTACAGGTTTTGAAGTGTTTTAAAAATCAAATTAGAAGGATCTATTTAGTTTGCGAACAGGTTTGAAATCATTCAAACTATGTTCTTGTTGTTAAAAATTTTATAACACAAAATAAGATAGCTATATAAATATGAATTGAATAAGATTATGAATAAGGTTACTACCTCAAGTTACTTGGATAAAGCTACTGGAAAAGATAGAAAATAATCTTGATCAAACTTTCTTATGATGATTATAGGTTGTTCATGAAGCTAGTTCTTCATGAGTATTTTCTGAGATTGTGAAGAACACTTAGAGTTCCTAAGAGTGTGTTTTTGGTTAGAGAAAGATGGTTGTAAGAATGAAATGAAAAACCAAGGTGATGGTGATACTTATTGGACAGTCTGGTTGTTGAGGGAACAAGGACAAATTATTGTGTTGAATTTTTGAGTAATAATGTATGCTAGCTTACAAATAAGATTCCCTCTTATCTAGGGCAGATCTAAAGCTGATAAGGATATTGATTTGATGTGTATTTACCAATAGTAAATACGTATGGATGATGGGTATGATACGGTAAAAGAAGCTCAAAATCGGGCTCTGCCCCTTGGACCCCGCCAGGGGTTGCCACCCCTTGGACCCCGCTTATCGGGGGCGCTGCCCCCGAACCCCCGTCATAATCAAGATAAGTTCAAACAAGTGTGCACTCCACACTTCCCCAAACTTGTTCGATATTTATCAAGATTATTTTGGTTACAAATTAATCCCATTACACTTAAATCATATTGGTGACATAAATCACAACACATTATAGATTGTAAGTATATATGTCAAAGAACGTTACATATAGTTATCGTTTTGAAAACTTAAGTTAGTGGTCTCAAAGTATACTTATAACTCATTGTTGTTAGCTCACAATGAAATGTTAAACCATCCTTAAATCATGTTAAATATGTATAGATATGTACATATACATAATCGTATAATTATCGTGTGTTATATAGTTCGTGATATCATCGGTCAAATTGGACGGTCAAACGTTGTGTAAAACTCTTTTCAAAAATATAAGTCTCAACAGTTTGAATTGCTTATCATGTTGGTAAGGTTTAACTTGTGTAAATATTAATCTCATAAGTATAGAACGATCGGAAAATTCTGAGTCGTTACAGTTAGCCTCTCATTCCAACACTTGATCATTTTGGTTTTCACACACACTTTTTCTTTTTTTCTTTCCTCTCTAGTTCTTCTTGTAAGTTTTCTTTTCATTCTTCTTTTCCTCTCAATTTCGTGGTCATCATCATCATATTATGGAGATCAAAGTTCCTTTTAGCTTTGATCTTACTTATATCTTGTTGATTCAAGCATGAATCTTTCAAGAACATGGAAGATTCAAGCTTTCTAGCTTGAATCTTTATATCTTTTGTAGATCTACATCTTTTATACTTTAATCTTGTTATTTTATGATAAAGATTCAAACTTTTGTTTGTAATCTTCATGCATCTTCAAGATCCAAGCTTTATGCTTCAAGATCTTCAAGAACAATTATGATGCAAGCTTTCTAGCTTGAATCTTCATATCTTTTTGTTAGATCTAAGATCTTTTTGCTTTGATCATGTTGTGTTGTGAAAAAGATTCAAACTTTTGTTTGTAATCTTCATGTATCTTCAAGATCCAAGCTTTATGCTTCAAGATCTTCAAGAACACTTAAAGGTTCAAGCTTTCTAGCTTTGTAACCTTGTAACTTGTGTGAAATGGATCCAAGCTCTCTAGCTTAGGGTTCTATCACCTCTTTTGACTTGGATTGTGCTTATACTTGTTGAATTGATGTAAAGTTTGTAGCTTTAGTTGTTATTGTGACTTGAAATTGTGTTAAGACTAAGGATATGATGTAACCTTGGTTCATCATCCATCTAAGACTCATGAATGAGTTGTATTCTTACTTGGTCTTAACATATTGTGTATTGAAGGTGAATCTTGGTCAAAAGTGATGCTAAACCATCAACGAGTTGTACACTTGAAGCTACAAGCATCAAGGATGAGAACCGTGATGAGCATCAAGCACCAAGAACCCCACCGGAGCACTTACCTACTGTTTTTCGTATCTGATCAGACCACCTGGGCTACTGGAAAGATGATTTTCAGTTAGTTCGGTTTGAGTAAATGATTTTCCGTTTAGGCCTCATCTTAATCCGAGTTACGGTTTAGGATTTATGGCCCTCCGATAGTCACTACACCCTATTAATGTTGTGCTGAAATTTCTGACCTACTCGCACTTAAACCGTCGCCACGGTCAAACGAAGACGAGTTAGGTTCTGAAAGTTGGTCAGCTGTTAGGGGACTCATATATGGAGCCATGGCCATCTACTATGCATCTTTTCGATTTACGTAGATGTCGTAGCAGCTGACCGAAGTCAGCCTATTGTTTCGATCTCTATTCTTGTCAAACTTACTTAGCTTTTATGATGATGAATGATGATGATGATAACACTTAAACTTATTTTATGAACTATTAGAATTTATAAAGACAACCTACTGACCTAGTAACCCTTGATTTAGGTTGACGACCTTTCAGACCGACTTACTACTTGCGTACTTTCATTACCGACTTTACCGCTTTTATCACTGTGAGTTATAGCATCCCTTTTTACTTTAATTATTTCGGGACTGAGAATACATGCGCTTTTTACGTTTTACATACTAGGCACGAGTACTTAAACTTTATATGTGTGTGGGTTATACAACGGCATAAACATTCCCCTTAGCACGGTAACGTTTAGTCATTGGTTTTTGAACCGGTGAACGCGAATCTTAGATATGGATCCATAGGGTTTGACATGCCCACTTGGGCTAGTCGCGCTAGTATTTAACGGGTGTTTAATACTTCGTGAACATACGCACTCGCCAAGTGTACTTTCAGGGGGTTATAAACGTTAAGTCTAGTTACCGGGTGCCCACGGTTCTACATATACTTTTCATACTGTTTTGATACGCTGTTGCAGCACTGAAATCTCGTGGCCTATCTTACGTTACTATTACAACTTAAACTATAGCTCACCAATATTCGTGTTGACTTTTTAAGCGTGTATTTCTCAGGTGCCTAGAGGTTTCTTACTTTCGCTGTTACACTTGCTGTCATGCTGTTATTGAATTGCTGTTATAGACCTACTGTACTAGTTATCCGCTGCATTGCTAGAGATGTCTCAAATTATGAAACTTATGTTTTGCATTCGTAAACTTATGTTATTTTAGAACAATAGTTTGTAATAAGTCTTATGACATGTTATCTTTGTAAAACGTTATCTTTTTAATAAATGCAAATCGGTTTTCAAACAGCATATAGTGTTTGACCTTGTGATGATCCTGTTGTTGATGATACGTACACGATGGTTTTGTACGGGGCGTCACAGTTGGTATCTGTAGTGACCCGAACTTTTCCATGTTTATATATATTAATTGAGATTGATATTTACATGATTAAATGTTTCCAACATGTTAAGCAATCAAACTTGTTAAGACTTGATTAATTGAAATAGGTTTCATATAGACAATTGACCACCCAAGTTGACCGGTGATTCACGAACGTTAAAACTTGTAAAAACTATATGATGACATATATATGGTTATATATATAGTTAACATGATATTATGATAAGTAAACATATCATTAATTATATTAACAATGAACTACATATGTAAAAACAAGACTACTAACTTAATGATTTTGAAACGAGACATATATGTAACGATTATCGTTGTAATGACATTTTATGTATATATATCATATTAAGAGATATTCGTACATCATAATATCATGATAATATAATAATTTAAAATCTCTTTTGATATTATAAACATTGGGTTAACAACATTTAACAAGATCGTTAACCTAAAGGTTTCAAAACAACATTTACATGTAACGACTAACGATGACTTAACGACTCAGTTAAAATGTATATACATGTAGTGTTTTAATATGTATTCATACACTTTTGAAAGACTTCAAGACACTTATCAAAATACTTCTACTTAACAAAAATGCTTACAATTACATCCTCGTTCAGTTTCATCAACAATTCTACTCGTATGCACCCGTATTCGTACTTGTACAATACACAGCTTTTAGATGTATGTACTATTGGTATATACACTCCAATGATCAGCTCTTAGCAGCCCATGTGAGTCACCTAAAACATGTGGGAACCATCATTTGGCAACTAGCATGAAATATCTCATAAAATTACAAAAATATGAGTAATCATTCATGACTTATTTACATGAAAACAAAATAACATATCCTTTATATCTAATCCATACACCAACGACCAAAAACACCTACAAACACTTTCATTCTTCAATTTTCTTCATCTAATTAATCTCTCTCAAGTTCTATCTTCAAGTTCTAAGTGTTCTTCATAAATTCCAAAAGTTCTAGTTTCATAAAATCAAGAATACTTTCAAGTTTGCTAGCTCACTTCTAATCTTGTAAGGTGATCATCCAACCTCAAGAAATCCTTGTTTCTTACAGTAGGTTATCATTCTAATACAAGGTAATAATCATATTCAAACTTTGGTTCAATTTCTATAACTATAACAATCTTATTTTAAGTGATGATCTTACTTGAACTTGTTTTCGTGTCATGATTCTGCTTCAAGAACTTCGAGCCATCCAAGGATCCATTGAAGCTAGATCCATTTTTCTCTTTTCCAGTAGGTTTATCCAAGGAACTTAAGGTAGTAATGATGTTCATAACATCATTCGATTCATACATATAAAGCTATCTTATTCGAAGGTTTAAACTTGTAATCACTAGAACATAGTTTAGTAAATTCTAAACTTGTTCGCAAACAAAAGTTAATCCTTCTAACTTGACTTTTAAAATCAACTAAACACATGTTCTATATCTATATGATATGCTAACTTAATGATTTAAAACCTGGAAACACGAAAAACACCGTAAAACCGGATTTACGCCGTCGTAGTAACACCGCGGGCTGTTTTGGGTTAGTTAATTAAAAACTATGATAAACTTTGATTTAAAAGTTGTTATTCTGAGAAAATGATTTTTATTATGAACATGAAACTATATCCAAAAATTATGGTTAAACTCAAAGTGGAAGTATGTTTTCTAAAATGGTCATCTAGACGTCGTTCTTTCGACTGAAATGACTACCTTTATAAAAACGACTTGTAACTTATTTTTCCGACTATAAACCTATACTTTTTCTGTTTAGATTCATAAAATAGAGTTCAATATGAAACCATAGCAATTTGATTCACTCAAAACGGATTTAAAATGAAGAAGTTATGGGTAAAACAAGATTGGATAATTTTTCTCATTTTAGCTACGTGAAAATTGGTAACAAATCTATTCCAACCATAACTTAATCAACTTGTATTGTATATTATGTAATCTTGGGATACCATAGACACGTATACAATGTTTCGACCTATCATGTCGACACATCTATATATATTTCGAAACAACCATAGACACTCTATATGTGAATGTTGGAGTTAGCTATACAGGGTTGAGGTTGATTCCAAAATATATATAGTTTGAGTTGTGATCAATACTGAGATACGTATACACTGGGTCGTGGATTGATTCAAGATAATATTTATCGATTTATTTCTGTACATCTAACTGTGGACAACTAGTTGTAGGTTACTAACGAGGACAGCTGACTTAATAAACTTAAAACATCGAAATATATTAAAAGTGTTGTAAATATATTTTGAACATACTTTGATATATATGTATATATTGTTATAGGTTCGTGAATCAACCAGTGGCCAAGTCTTACTTCCCGACGAAGTAAAAATCTGTGAAAGTGAGTTATAGTCCCACTTTTAAAATCTAATATTTTTGGGATGAGAATACATGCAGGTTTTATAAATGATTTACAAAATAGACACAAGCACGTGAAACTACATTCTATGGCTGAATTATCGAAATCGAATATGCCCCTTTTTATTAAGTCTGGTAATCTAAGAATTAGGGAACAGACACCCTAATTGACGCGAATCCTAAAGATAGATCTATTGGGCTTAACAAACCCCATCCAAAGTACCGGATGCTTTAGTACTTCGAAATTTATATCATATCCGAAGGGTGTCCCGGAATGATGGGGATATTCTTATATGTGCATCTTGTTAATGTCGGTTACCAGGTGTTCACCATATGAATGATTTTTATCTCTATGTATGGGATGTGTATTGAAATATGAAATCTTGTGGTCTATTATTATGATTTGATATATATAGGTTAAACCTATAACTCACCAACATTTTTGCTGACGTTTTAAGCATGTTTATTCTCAGGTGATTATTAAGAGCTTCCGCTATCGCATACTTAAATAAGGACGAGATTTGGAGTCCATGCTTGTATGATATTGTGTAAAAACTGCATTCAAGAAACTTATTTTGTTGTAACATATTTGTATTGTAAACCATTATGTAATGGTCGTGTGTAAACAGGATATTTTAGATTATCATTATTTGATAATCTACGTAAAGCTTTTTAAACCTTTATTGATGAAATAAAGGTTATGGTTTGTTTTAAAATGAATGCAGTCTTTGAAAAACGTCTCATATAGAGGTCAAAACCTCGCAAAGAAATCAATTAATATGGAACGTTTTTAATCAATAAGAACGGGACATTTCAGTTGGTATCCGAGCGTTGGTCTTAGAGAACCAGAATTTTGCATTAGTGTGTCTTATCGAGTTTGTTAGGATGCATTAGTGAGTCTGGACTTCGACCGTGTTTACTTGAAAAATGATTGCTTAACAAATTTTGTTGGAAACTATATATTTTTAACATGTGAATATTATGTGATATATTAATCTCTTAACGCGTTTGATATTATGTGATAGATGTCTACCTCTAGAACAAGTCCCATTGACTCACCTAATAATAATGAAGAGTCAAATGTAAATTGGAATGATTCGTGGACTGATTCACAAGTTCCCGAAGAGGAACCGGAAGAAGAGTCGGAACCGGAAGAAGAATCGGAACCGGAAGAAGAATCGGAACCGGATGAAGAAATAGAACCGGTGGGGGAAATAATAAAAGGGTTAAGTAAAAGAAAATCCTCAACCAACCGACCAAGGTTAATTATGGTCAATGGTGTTTCCGCCAAGGAAGCAAAATATTGGGAGGATTACCAATTCTCCGATGAATCGGATTCCGACGAGAATTCCGATGATGTTATAGAAATTACCCCAACTGAATTTAAAAAGGCAAAAGAAAATAATAAGGGAAAGGGCATAAAAATAGAGAAATCTAATTCCAACCCCGATGAACTTTATATGTATCGTCAACCCCCGAAGTCCTTAAGTTGTAACAATGACCCGGGAACCTCTAAACCACCAGGTTTTTCTAAACCAATGTGGATCACGACGGCTCGTATTAGGGGAACATCATATATCCCTAGAAACTTGGCAAAACGAACTAAAACTGAAGAAGAAGAAACAAGCGAGTCGGAATAAGATAGTTGTATTCGTGTGGTGTAATATATGTAATATAGTGTGCTTATGCTTTATGATATATGTAAAAATTGCTTGTATTAATAAGTATTTTTTTTATGAATCTAACTCTTGTCTATTTTACAGTATAAAAACACAAAATGGATAGACAACCCAATATTTTAAGAGACCTACCCGGAGACATGATTGATGAAATCTTGTCTAGAGTCGGTCAGAATTCTTCGGCACAACTATTTAAGGCGAGATCAGTTTGTAAGACATTCGAAGAACGTTCCAAGAATGTCTTGGTTTATAAGAGACTTTCGTTTGAAAGATGGGGGATATCACATTGGGAAACCAATAAGTTACGATGTGTTTACTTTGACGCATATATTGCGGGGAACCCAAATGCTATTTTACGCAATGGGTTAAGAAATTATTTTGACTCAATATATCCGAATATTGGACTTCGTGATTTAGAAAAAGCGGCTAACATGCAACATAAAGAAGCATGTTATGCTTACGGATTAGTAATGTTCGCTTCTCACCAAAGTGAGAACAAGAACATCGGGCTACAACTATTAAACAAAACGTTCCCACAAGTGACGGAGTCGGTAATTGGGGTAAGAAATGAGGTTTTTAGATTGTTACGGGACTGTTGGACATTACGTAACCCTCGTCCCTTTGACGACGTTACAACACGCTGTCTTATCAACGGCCATAACGGTTATGTTCCACAAGACCAAGGATGGGAAGTAGTCCTAGTAAAACCAGAATGCATGACTTGTTTCTGGACGTATGAATTACGTGTCTTTATTGCCTTTGCTGAACGACTTGTGTACTAGCTAGAATTATCTTCACAACCATCTTGTATCAAATTTATTGTGTGCTATATTTCATGCTATATGTAAAATAAGCGGTATTGTAAGTTTGTAAAATATTGTGTAAAAGTTTGAACGCGAAATATTATTATAATCAGTTTTTCATATAGAATTGTAGTAGTTGAATTGTATATTAGCTACTAAGTATGAACTTAACGGGTAGGTATTACCCGAATTTAAACTTATAAAACGCTAATATGAAGAAAAAGCTTTTATAAATGAGTTCATATTATGCTACGAAATACTATTAACTACTCTTAATATTCTGTATGATTAACTTGTTCCATTTAACTATTTTGAAGGAAATGGCACCGACTACTCGACACACCGTGAATATGAATGAAGAGGAATTCCGTACTTTTCTAGCTTCAAACATAGCCGCAGTACAGGCTGCGCTACATACCAACAATAACCTTGGATCTAGCAGTACAGGAAATCGTGTAGGATGCACCTACAAAGAATTCACTGCCTGCAAACCTTTGGAATTTGATGGAACCGAAGGACCGATCGGATTGAAACGGTGGACCGAGAAGGTCGAATCGGTGTTTGCCATAAGTAAGTGTACTTAAGAGGACAAAGTGAAGTACGCTACGCATACCTTCACAGGTTCTGCGTTAACATGGTGGAATACCTATCTAGAGCAAGTGGGACAAGGCGATGCGTACGCACTACCGTGGTCAGCATTCAAGCACTTGATGAACGAGAAGTACCGTCCCAGAACCGAGGTCAATAAGCTCAAGACAGAACTTAGAGGGTTACGAACCCAAGGATTTGATATTACCACGTACGAAAGACGATTCACATAATTGTGCCTATTGTGTCCGGGAGCATTCGAAGATGAGGAAGAGAAGATCGACGCGTTTGTGAAAGGATTACCGGAAAGAATCCAAGAAGATATAAGTTCACACGAGCCCGCCTCCATACAACAGGCATGTAGAATGGCTCACAAACTAGTGAACCAGATTGAAGAAAGAATTAAAGAACAGACTGCTGAAGAGGCCAATGTGAAGCAAGTCAAAAGAAAGTGGGAGGAAAACGGTGATAAGAATCACCAATACAACAACAACAGTAATTACAACAATAATCGCAACAATTATCCCAACAATCGCAACATCAATCGCAACTACAACAAACGGCCCAACAACAACAACAACAACAACAACAGCAACTACAACAATCATCCCAACAACAATAATAACCGCAACAACAACAACAATCAGAAGCAGCTATGCCAAAGGTGTGAAAAGAATCACTCGGGGTTCTGCACCAAATTTTGCAACAAGTGTAAAAGAAATGGTCATAGCGCGGCGAAGTGTGAGGTCTACGGACCAGGGGTTAATAGAACGAAAGGAACAAATGGTGTCGGAACGAGTAATGGCGGAGCAAGTAGTGTCGGAGCAAGTTATGCCAATGTAGTTTGTTATAAATGTGGAAAACCGGGTCACATTATTAGAAATTGCCCGAACCAGGAGAACACGAATGGACAAGGCCGTGGAAGAGTTTTCAATATTAATGCGGCAGAGGCACAGGAAGACCCGGAGCTTGTTACGGGTACGTTTCTTATTGACAATAAATCTGCTTACGTTTTATTTGATTCGGGTGCGGATAGAAGCTATATGAGTAGAGATTTTTGTGCTAAATTAAGTTGTCCATTGACGCCTTTGGATAGTAAATTTTTACTCGAATTAGCAAATGGTAAATTAATTTCAGCAGATAATATATGTCGGAATCGAGAAATTAAACTGGTTAGCGAAACATTTAAGATTGATTTGATACCAGTAGAGTTAGGGAGTTTTGATGTGATAATCGGTATGGACTGGTTGAAAGAAGTGAAAGCAGAGATCGTTTGTTACAAAAATGCAATTCGCATTATACGAGAAAAAGGAAAACCCTTAATGGTGTACGGAGAAAAGGGCAACACGAAGCTACATCTTATTAGTAATTTGAAGGCACAAAAAAACTAATAAGAAAAGGTTGCTATGCTATTCTAGCACACGTCGAGAAAGTACAAACTGAAGAAAAGAGCATCAATGATGTTCCCATTGCAAAAGAATTTCCCGATGTATTTCCGAAAGAATTACCGGGATTACCCCCACATCGATCCGTTGAATTTCAAATAGATCTTGTACCAGGAGCTGCACCAATAGCTCGTGCTCCTTACAGACTCGCACCCAGCGAGATGAAAGAACTACAAAGCCAATTACAAGAACTTTTAGAGCGTGGTTTCATTCGACCAAGCACATCACCGTGGGGAGCTCCTGTTTTGTTTGTCAAGAAGAAAGATGGTACATTCAGGTTGTGTATCGACTACCGAGAGTTGAACAAACTTACCATCAAGAACCGCTACCCACTACCGAGAATCGACGACTTATTTGATCAACTACAAGGCTCGTCTGTTTATTCAAAGATTGACTTACGTTCCGGGTATCATCAAATGCGGGTGAAAGAAGATGATATTCCAAAGACTGCTTTCAGAACACGTTACGGTCATTACGAGTTTATGGTCATGCCATTTGGTTTAACTAATGCACCAGCTGTGTTCATGGACCTTATGAACCGAGTGTGTGGACCATACCTTGACAAGTTTGTCATTGTTTTCATTGATGACATACTTATTTACTCAAAGAATGACCAAGAACACTGTGAACATTTGAGAAAGGTGTTAGAAGTATTGAGGAAGGAAGAATTGTACGCTAAGTTTTCAAAGTGTGCATTTTGGTTGGAAGAAGTTCAATTCCTCGGTCACATAGTGAACAAAGAAGGTATTAAGGTGGATCCGGCAAAGATAGAAACTGTTGAAAAGTGGGAAACCCCGAAAACTCCGAAACACATACGCCAGTTTTTAGGACTAGCTGGTTACTACAGAAGGTTCATCCAAGACTTTTCCAGAATAGCAAAACCCTTGACTGCATTAACGCATAAAGGGAAGAAATTTGAATGGAATGATGAACAAGAGAAAGCGTTTCAGTTATTGAAGAAAAAGCTAACTACGGCACCTATATTGTCATTGCCTGAAGGGAATGATGATTTTGTGATTTATTGTGACGCATCAAAGCAAGGTCTCGGTTGTGTATTAATGCAACGAACGAAGGTGATTGCTTATGCGTCTAGACAATTGAAGATTCACGAACAAAATTATACGACGCATGATTTGGAATTAGGCGCAGTTGTTTTTGCATTAAAGACTTGGAGGCACTACTTATATGGGGTTAAAAGTATTATATATACCGACCACAAAAGTCTTCAACACATATTTAATCAGAAACAACTGAATATGAGGCAGCATAGGTGGATTGAATTATTGAATGATTACGACTTTGAGATTCGTTACCACCTGGGAAAGGCAAATGTGGTAGCCGATTCCTTGAGCAGGAAGGACAGAGAACCCATTCGAGTAAAATCTATGAATATAATGATTCATAATAACCTTACTACTCAAATAAAGGAGGCGCAACAAGGAGTTTTAAAAGAGGGAAATTTAAAGGATGAAATACCCAAAGGATCGGAGAAGCATCTTAATATTCGGGAAGACGGAACCCGGTATAGGGATGAAAGGATTTGGGTACCAAAATTTGGAGATATGAGAGAAATGGTACTTAGAGAAGCTCATAAAACCAGATACTCAATACATCCTGGAACGGGAAAGATGTACAAGGATCTCAAGAAACATTTTTGGTGGCCGGGTATGAAAGCCGATGTTGCTAAATACGTAGGAGAATGTTTGACGTGTTCTAAGGTCAAAGCTGAGCATCAGAAACCATCAGGTCTACTTCAACAACCCGAAATCCCGGAATGGAAATGGGAAAACATTACCATGGATTTCATCACTAAATTGCCAAGGACTGCAAGTGGTTTTGATACTATTTGGGTAATAGTTGATCGTCTCACCAAATCAGCACACTTCCTGCCAATAAGAGAAGATGACAAGATGGAGAAGTTAGCACGACTGTATTTGAAGGAAGTCATCTCCAGACATGGAATACCAATCTCTATTATCTCTGATAGGGATGGCAGATTTATTTCAAGATTCTGGCAGACATTACAGCAAGCATTAGGAACTCGTCTAGACATGAGTACTGCCTATCATCCACAAACTGATGGGCAGAGCGAAAGGACGATACAAACGCTTGAAGACATGCTACGAGCATGTGTTATTGATTTCGGAAACAGTTGGGATCGACATCTACCATTAGCAGAATTTTCCTACAACAACAGCTACCATTCAAGCATTGAGATGGCGCCGTTTGAAGCACTTTATGGTAGAAATTGCAGGTCTCCGATTTGTTGGAGTGAAGTGGGGGATAGACAGATTACGGGTCCGGAGATTATACAAGAAACTACCGAGAAGATCATCCAAATTCAACAACGGTTGAAAACCGCCCAAAGTCGACAAAAGAGCTACGCTGACATTAAAAGAAAAGATATAGAATTTGAAATTGGAGAGATGGTCATGCTTAAAGTTGCACCTTGGAAAGGCGTTGTTCGATTTGGTAAACGAGGGAAATTAAATCCAAGGTATATTGGACCATTCAAGATTATTGATCGTGTTGGACCAGTAGCTTACCGACTTGAGTTACCTCAACAACTCGCGGCTGTACATAATACTTTCCACGTCTCGAATTTGAAGAAATGTTTTGCTAAAGAAGATCTCACTATTCCGTTAGATGAAATCCAAATCAACGAAAAACTTCAATTCATCGAAGAACCCGTCGAAATAATGGATCGTGAGGTTAAAAGACTTAAGCAAAACAAGATACCAATTGTTAAGGTTCGATGGAATGCTCGTAGAGGACCCGAGTTCACCTGGGAGCGTGAAGATCAGATGAAGAAGAAATACCCGCATCTATTTCTAGAAGATTCGTCAACACCTTCAACAGCTTAAAATTTCGGGATGAAATTTATTTAACGGGTAGGTACTGTAGTGACCCGAACTTTTCCATGTTTATATATATTAATTGAGATTGATATTTACATGATTAAATGTTTCCAACATGTTAAGCAATCAAACTTGTTAAGACTTGATTAATTGAAATAGGTTTCATATAGACAATTGACCACCCAAGTTGACCGGTGATTCACGAACGTTAAAACTTGTAAAAACTATATGATGACATATATATGGTTATATATATAGTTAACATGATATTATGATAAGTAAACATATCATTAATTATATTAACAATGAACTACATATGTAAAAACAAGACTACTAACTTAATGATTTTGAAACGAGACATATATGTAACGACATTTAATGTATATATATCATATTAAGAGATATTTGTACATCATAATATCATGATAATATAATAATTTAAAATCTCTTTTGATATTATAAACATTGGGTTAACAACATTTAACAAGATCGTTAACCTAAAGGTTTCAAAACAACATTTACATGTAACGACTAACGATGACTTAACGACTCAGTTAAAATGTATATACATGTAGTGTTTTAATATGTATTCATACACTTTTGAAAGACTTCAAGACACTTATCAAAATACTTCTACTTAACAAAAATTCTTACAATTACATCCTCGTTCAGTTTCATCAACAATTCTACTCGTATGCACCCGTATTCGTACTTGTACAATACACAGCTTTTAGATGTATGTACTATTGGTATATACACTCCAATGATCAGCTCTTAGCAGCCCATGTGAGTCACCTAAAACATGTGGGAACCATCATTTGGCAACTAGCATGAAATATCTCATAAAATTACAAAAATATGAGTAATCATTCATGACTTATTTACATGAAAACAAAATAACATATCCTTTATATCTAATCCATACACCAACGACCAAAAACACCTACAAACACTTTCATTCTTCAATTTTCTTCATCTAATTAATCTCTCTCAAGTTCTATCTTCAAGTTCTAAGTGTTCTTCATAAATTCCAAAAGTTCTAGTTTCATAAAATCAAGAATACTTTCAAGTTTGCTAGCTCACTTCTAATCTTGTAAGGTGATCATCCAACCTCAAGAAATCCTTGTTTCTTACAGTAGGTTATCATTCTAATACAAGGTAATAATCATATTCAAACTTTGGTTCAATTTCTATAACTATAACAATCTTATTTTAAGTGATGATCTTACTTGAACTTGTTTTCGTGTCATGATTCTGCTTCAAGAACTTCGAGCCATCCAAGGATCCATTGAAGCTAGATCCATTTTTCTCTTTTCCAGTAGGTTTATCCAAGGAACTTAAGGTAGTAATGATGTTCATAACATCATTCGATTCATACATATAAAGCTATCTTATTCGAAGGTTTAAACTTGTAATCACTAGAACATAGTTTAGTAAATTCTAAACTTGTTCGCAAACAAAAGTTAATCCTTCTAACTTGACTTTTAAAATCAACTAAACACATGTTCTATATCTATATGATATGCTAACTTAATGATTTAAAACCTGGAAACACGAAAAACACCGTAAAACCGGATTTACGCCGTCGTAGTAACACAGCGGGCTGTTTTGGGTTAGTTAATTAAAAACTATGATAAACTTTGATTTAAAAGTTGTTATTCTGAGAAAATGATTTTTATTATGAACATGAAACTATATCCAAAAATTATGGTTAAACTCAAAGTGGAAGTATGTTTTCTAAAATGGTCATCTAGACGTCGTTCTTTCGACTG
This sequence comes from Rutidosis leptorrhynchoides, assembly GCF_046630445.1. Lineage (NCBI taxonomy): Eukaryota > Viridiplantae > Streptophyta > Magnoliopsida > Asterales > Asteraceae > Rutidosis > Rutidosis leptorrhynchoides. The sequence continues at coordinate 152,267,880 of NC_092341.1, read as the reverse complement.
AAATGACTACCTTTATAAAAACGACTTGTAACTTATTTTTCTGACTATAAACCTATACTTTTTCTATTTAGATTCATAAAATAGAGTTCAATATGAAATCATAGCAATTTGATTCACTCAAAACGGATTTAAAATGAAGAAGTTATGGGTAAAACAAGATTGGATAATTTTTCTCATTTTAGCTACGTGAAAATTGGTAACAAATCTATTCCAACCATAACTTAATCAACTTCTATTGTATATTATGTAATCTTGGGATACCATAGACACGTATACAATGTTTCGACCTATCATGTCGACACATCTATATATATTTTGAAACAACCATAGACACTCTATATGTGAATGTTGGAGTTAGCTATACAGGGTTGAGGTTGATTCCAAAATATATATAGTTTGAGTTGTGATCAATACTGAGATATGTATACACTGGGTCGTGGATTGATTCAAGATAATATTTATCGATTTATTTCTGTTCATCTAACTGTGGACAACTAGTTGTAGGTTACTAACGAGGACAGCTGACTTAATAAACTTAAAACATCGAAATATATTAAAAGTGTTGTAAATATATTTTGAACATACTTTGATATATATGTATATATTGTTATAGGTTCGTGAATCAACCAGTGGCCAAGTCTTACTTCCCGACGAAGTAAAAATCTGTGAAAGTGAGTTATAGTCCCACTTTTAAAATCTAATATTTTTGGGATGAGAATACATGCAGGTTTTATAAATGATTTACAAAATAGACACAAGTACGTGAAACTACATTCTATGGCTGAATTATCGAAATCGAATATGCCCCTTTTTATTAAGTCTGGTAATCTAAGAATTAGGGAACAGACACCCTAATTGACGCGAATCCTAAAGATAGATCTATTGGGCTTAACAAACCCCATCCAAAGTATCGGATGCTTTAGTACTTCGAAATTTATATCATATCCGAAGGGTGTCCCGGAATGATGGGGATATTCTTATATGTGCATCTTGTTAATGTCGGTTACCAGGTGTTCACCATATGAATGATTTTTATCTCTATGTATGGGATGTGTATTGAAATATGAAATCTTGTGGTCTATTATTATGATTTGATATATATAGGTTAAACCTATAACTCACCAACATTTTTGTTGACGTTTTAAGCATGTTTATTCTCAGGTGATTATTAAGAGCTTCCGCTGTCGCATACTTAAATAAGGACGAGATTTGGAGTCCATGCTTGTATGATATTGTGTAAAAACTGCATTCAAGAAACTTATTTTGTTGTAACATATTTGTATTGTAAACCATTATGTAATGGTCGTGTGTAAACAGGATATTTTAGATTATCATTATTTGATAATCTACGTAAAGCTTTTTAAACCTTTATTGATGAAATAAAGGTTATGGTTTGTTTTAAAATGAATGCAGTCTTTGAAAAACGTCTCATATAGAGGTCAAAACCTCGCAACAAAATCAATTAATATGGAACGTTTTTAATCAATAAGAACGGGACATTTCAGTATCGTAGCATTGGTTGTAGGGAATTAGGTTGCATTAGTGTGTCTAGACCGACCCGAGTAGGATTCACTAATAGGACTAATCTAAAACTTGCTATTTTACTTGTTTCTGCGAGATTTACTGCATGCTACTGCTTACTTTTACTGCTATGATCTTACTGCATGCTATTGCTTATCTTTACTGCCATACGAACTTGTTGTATGCTTACTTCCGCTAATGCATGATTACAATCTGCTTTCACAAGTTATTTCTGTTTAGCACTATTGTTATTGCCATGCTAGGTTGCTATAGTGCCTAATACATGCTTGCTTATGACTTACTGATATGGAAAAGTTATTTTCCTTGTTCAGATGTCGGATATTCCACCTGTCATCATTTTGGACAGCGATTCATACTCGTCAGTCACCTCACCTACTACTGCTACGGACACACAGATCCCGTTAACCAGTGACCCCGGCGCTTTATCCTCCGGAACCAGCAGCCATACACCTGTACCAGTGGTTACCACAGTCGGAGCCCAGGACCCTCCGGAAATTCCAGCTCCAGTTGCCCCGGTACCTCAGGAGCCACAACCCCACCCCAGTGGTGTTGTGATTCCCGCGGAATTCGGGGAAGGTCCATTCCGTAACCATTTACGCATGTGGTGCCGACGCGCTCCTGATGGACGTCTTGTGCCGATTCCGCCCGGCAGATACCGACAGATGATGGCCGCCCGAGGACAGCCTGTTCAGCCACCCGTGCAGCCACCCCCAGCTGATTCATCATCCGACGGCTCATCCACAGACGACACTAGTGACTATGACTCCGATGAGGAGAACCCTGATGATGCACCTGTGCAGCCACCCTCCACCCCGCCGAAGAAGCGGTACCGTTTCGATGGCACCGTCATTCCGGGGATCAATGGAGGATGAGAATTCACTGACGCACATGGCCAGCGTTGTAGGGTTACCACCCGTAAGCGGGTCGTGCCTTACCCGACTGATCCGTTCGTGCGTAAGCCTTACCGCCGTGCAGCATCTACCTCTAGAGCCGGACCATCTGCACCACCAGCACCACCTGCACCAGTAGCACCACCTGCTCTGCCAGCCCCTCCCTCTATCGAGGAACTGGCAAGGGAGGTGGAGATCCTCCGTGCTCGGGTAACTGAGCTCGAGGAGCAGATGTCCCATGTGCTGGACATCCTTTACCCACCGTCACCATAGAGCTTTGTAGTAGGTTTCATTTTGTAATCTCGTTTGTAGTTTCATGTTTTCCTTATGTAATGTGCGAACTTATGTGAATGTATACAACTATTTATTAATGAATGGAACTTTGTATTGTTTAATTCTTGCACAGAGCTTTGTAGTAGGTTTCATTCTGGTTGCGTCACTATATTGGCATGCATTGTGTTGTTTCCCTGTTTACTATATACGGTATTATTGTATGTTGTATGCTGGATTTTGACTTAAGTCAAAACTTTTGTTTCGAAGGGCAATGGCAAACACACAAACAACACCTACAGCAGCTCAAATCGAAGAGATGATTAATGAACGAGTCGCCGCAGCCTTGGCGGAAATGAACCCTCAAGCTGAACCACCGCCGGCTATCCACCCCGTTCGAAACGGGTCCACCTACAAGGAATTCCAGAGCTGTAAACCACATAACTTCAGTGGAACTGAGGGATCTGTTGGTCTCACAAGATGGTTTGAAAAGTTTGAATCAGTATTCCGAGTCAGCAACTGTTCCGAGTCTAACAAAACCAAATTTACTTCCTGCACGCTATCTGATGGCACCCTCACGTGGTGGAACACCATGGCTCAGGCACAAGGTATTGATGAGGCGTATGCTACGCCATGGTAGGAGTTCAAAGAGGCTATGATTGATGAGTATTGTCCGAGAACCGAGATACAAAAGATGGAAATGGAGTTTATGCAATTGAAAGCTGTTGGCAACGATTTCGATGGTTACAATCTAAGGTTTCTTGAGTTAGCTCTTATGTGTCCTACCATGGTCACCCCGGAATTCAAGCGTATGGAGAGATACTTTGGGGACTCCCTAAGTCTATTAAGGGTAATGTCACCTCGTCCAAGCCACCGAATGTTCTCGAAGCAATGCGCATATACTCATGAATCAGATTCTCATCGATGAACCGGAGAAGTCCAATTCTGAAGCGGGTAGTAGTGACAAGCGAAAGTGGGATAACAGTAAGGGGAGGACCTATGATCAAACCCCCACTAAGAGGCATAACAACGGTGGAAACCCCAACCTCGGCACAAGCTCCAACCAGAACTACAAAGTTACCCTACTGCAATGCAAGAGGTGTTACAAACACCACACTGGGTATTGTAATGCGGTCTGTAAAAAGTGCAACAGGATCGGGCACGTTGGCAAGAACTGCAAGATTCCCATCCCAGCTGCAAGGACAAACCAAAACGGGCCAAGAAAATGCTACGAGTATGGACAGCAGGGCCATTTTAGGAATGATTGTCCCAATAAGAAGAAGGACGGCGGACCACCGCGTGGTAGAGCTTTCAATGTTAATGCAAGGGATGCACGCGAGAACCCCGACTTGGTGACAGGTATATTCACTATCAACAATTTTTTAGCTTCTGTCCTATTTGATACTGGTGCCGATAGAAGCTATGTATGTAGACACTTTTGTGATAAGATCAATTGGTCATTAGTTCCTTTAAAAGAAAGTATGCTTGTCGAGGTAGCCAACGGTAAACTTGAAAAGGTTGACCAAATTGGCCGAGGAGCTATTATTAATATAGCTGGTGCGGATTTCGAAATTGACTTGATACCTATCAAATTAGGAAGCTTTGACGTGATTGTCGGCATGGAATGGTTGACTAAAGTAAGGGCCGATGTTATCTGTGGAGATAAAGCTCTTCGTATACCACAAGGAGATGGTGAGCCACTGATTATATACGGAGAGAGATGTAGTTCGAAACTGAACCTCATTAGTTGTATAAAAGCACAGAAGATTATGAAGAAAGGATGGCTTGCCGTTTTAGCACACGTGAAGGCTTTAGAAACAAAAGAGAAGAGTGTGAATGATGTGCGAATCGTGAATGAATTCCCCGACGTCTTTCCGGAAGAACTACCTGGATTACCGCCACCGAGAGCCGTGGAGTTCCAGATCGATCTAGTGCCAGGAGCTGCTCCCGTTGCTCGCGCAACTTATCGACTAGCACCTTCCGAACTGCAAGAGTTGCAGAGTCAACTACAGGAATTGCTCGACCGAGGGTTTATCCAACCGAGCTCATCGCCTTGGGGCGCGCCCATTTTATTCGTGAAGAAGAAGGATGGATCTTTCCACATGTATATCGACTACCGCGAACTCAACAAATTGACGATCAAGAATCGATATCCTCTTCCCCGAATTGACGATCTTTTTGATCAGCTGCAAGGATCAAGCATTTATTCTAAGATCGATTTGCGATCAGGTTATCACCAATTGAGGGTGAAGGAGAGTGATGTGATGAAGACTGCGTTTAGAACCCATTATGGTCATTATGAGTTTCTCGTGATGCCATTCGGTTTAACCAACGCACCCGCTGTATTCATGGACCTCATGAATCGTGTCTGCAAGCCTTATCTGGATAAAATCGTTATCATCTTCATAGATGATATCCTCATCTACTCCAAGAGCGAAGAAGAACATGAGCAACATCTTCGGTTAGTGCTTGAACTCTTGAGACGAGAGCAGCTTTATGCCAAATTCTCCAAGTGTGAATTTTGGCAGAAGGAAGTCCAATTTTTGGGTCATATTGTGAGTGATCAAGGTATCAAAGTTGACCCCGCCAAGATTGAAGCTATCAGCAAGTGGGAGACACCCACTACTCTGACTCACATGCGCTAATTTCTAGGTCTTGCTGGTTATTACCGAAGGTTCATTGAAGGTTTCTCTTTGATTTCGAGTCCTTTGACCGCATTAACTCATAAAGGGAAGAAGTTTGTTTGGGAAAAAGAACAAGAAACAGCATTTCAAACCCTGAAGCAGAAGTTAACCACCGCACCTATCTTATCTCTTCCCGATGGCAGTGACGACTTCGTTGTGTACTGCGATGCTTCGAGGAATGGTTTCGGTTGTGTGTTGATGCAAAGAACGAAGGTTATTGCTTATGCATCTCGTCAACTGAAGGTCCACGAGCAAAACTACACTACTCATGATCTCGAACTTGGAGCCGTTGTCTTCGCATTGAAGCTATGGAGACACTATCTCTATGGAACAAAGAGTACCATATTCACCGATCACAAAAGACTACAGCACATCTTTGATCAGAAGCAACTGAACATGAGACAGCGTCGATGAATTGAGATGCTAAATGACTACGATTGTGAACTTGCCTACCATCCAGGCAAGGCAAATGTTGTAGCTGATGCATTAAGTCGAAAGGAGAGGATGGTACCTCTTCGCGTTCGGGCTCTGAACATCACCATCCATTCGAACCTCCATAGCCAGATTCGAGTAGCCCAAGAAGAGGCTCTCAAGGAGGAGAACATATCTCGTGAATACCTGAACATCCTGGTCTCTAAATTCGAGGTTAAGTAGTCTGGACTCCGATGTTATGCCGGAAGAATTTGGGTACCTCGTTATGAAGATTTACGAAGCCCTTTACTTGATGAAGCCCACAATTCGAGATACTCGATTCATTCAGGAGCCGGAAAATGTACCACGATCTTAAGGAACAGTATTGGTGGCCAAATCTTAAGAAGGATATTGCAACTTATGTTGGAAGGTGTTTGACTTGTTCGAAGGTTAAGGCTGAACATCAGAGGCCATCTGGATTACTTCAGCAACCAGAAATCCCACAATGGAAATGGGAAGCAATTACAATGGATTTCATCATGAAGCTACCAAAGACAGTGGGCGGATACGATACAATCTGGGTTATCGTTGACCATCTTACCAAATCTGCTCATTTCCTAGCGATGAAAGAAACAGACACAATGGAGAAACTTGCTCAACTGTACATCAAAGAGGTTGTATCTCGTCATGGTGTGCCCTTATCAATCATCTCAGATCGCAATCCCCGTTTTACTTCCAGATTCTGGCGTTCTTTGCAAGAAGCCTTGGGAACTCGTCTCGACATGAGCACCGCGTATCACCCCCAGACCAACGGTCAGAGTGAACAAACAATTCAGACTTTAGAGGACATGTTACGTGCCTGTGTTATTGACTTCGGAAAGTCTTGGGAAAGGCATCTGCCGCTAGCCGAATTCTCTTACAACAACAGTTATCATTCGAGTATTAAAGCCGCGCCTTTTGAAGCGTTGTACGGTTGCAAGTGCCGTTCTCCTATTTGCTGGGCCGAGTTAGGCGAAGTGCAAATCTCCGGACCCGAGATAGTCCACGAAACGATGGAGAAGATTTATCATATTCAAGCGAGACTTAAGATGGCCTCCGATCGCCAGAAGAGTTATGCTAATCTTAAACGAAAAGACTTCGAATTCAACATAGGTGACCGAGTAATGTTGAAGGTCGCACCCTGAAAAGGTGTAATTCATTTTGGAAAACGCGAAAAGTTAAACCCACGATACATTGGTCCTTTTGAAATTTTGGAACGTGTTGGACCCGTTGCTTATCGACTGGATCTTCCAACTCAGTTGAGTGCTGTTCATCCTACCTTCCATGTATCAAATTTGAAGAAGTACCTTGCTCCACCGGAACTTATCATACCATTGGAAGAACTTACGATTGATGACAAACTCCACTTCGTGGAAGAGCCTGTCGAAATTATGGACCGTGAGGTCAAAACCTTGAAACGCAATAAGATTCCAATTGTCCGAGTTCGTTGGAATGCCAAGCGTGGACCTGAGTTTACCTGGGAGCGAGAGGATCAAATGAAGCAGAAGTATCCTCGCCTTTTCCCGACTCCATCACCTGCCTCAGCTTAAATTTTGGGACGAAATTTCCAATAACAGGTGGGTAATGTAACGACCCGACTTTTTCGACTAGCTTTTATGCTTTGTATTTTAGTGAAACTGCGTATCTGTGCGTACTGTGTTACTTTATTACTCCAGAACCCTGGAACACATGTTTTATATTTATATATACTTTAAAACATGCCTTGGTGTATGTGGAATGCTTAACTTGTCCATTGGATGCTTTATAACCGTTAGTGTTACTTGCCGTTATGAATAATCCGCGGACTGCGCGCACGTTTGACTTTTGTCAAAACCGGAACTTTTGGACTGTGAAATATTAATTATTATTTTATAATAATAATTATTTGGGCCTTTGGATGCTTAATTTTATTTATTTATTTGCTAAAGCCCAATAGTTAGTCTTGTTGGACTTTCTACCTTGTTGGGCCCAAGCCCACCCTACTCTAGCTAGTGACCCAACTAGTTAGCCCAAGTATTATTACTAGTGGCCTATAATAATAAATAAATAAATAAATAATTAGTGAGTCATACTAGCATAATGGATAAGGTTTATCTAATTGTCACATGGGATTCTAGCAAAAGGCCACACTTTAGAAACCATTAGCCATAAAGCAAAACTTTGTCTCCCTCCCCCTCCCCTCAAAATCACGGCCAAGATGGCCTTTGCCATGTCACCAATCCATGTCATTTTATTTGCTTATAAATACTAGCCAGTAGCCTCTCATTCCAACACTTGATCATTTTGGTTTTCACACACACTTGTTCTTTCTTTCTTTCCTCTCTAGTTCTTCTTGTAAGTTTTCTTTTCCTTCTTCTTTTCCTCTCAATTTCGTGGTCATCATCATCATAATATGGAGATCAAAGTTCCTTTTAGCTTTGATCTTACTTATATCTTGTTGATTCAAGCATGAATCTTTCATGAACATGGAAGATTCAAGCTTTCTAGCTTGAATCTTCATATCTTTTATAGATCTACTTCTTTTATACTTTAATCTTATTATTTTATGATAAAGATTCAAACTTTTGTTTGTAATCTTCATGCATCTTCAAGATCCAAGCTTTATGTTTTAAGATCTTTAAGAACAATTAAGATGCAAGCTTTCTAGCTTGAATCTTCATATCTTTTTGTTAGATCTAAGTTCTTTTTGCTTTGATCATGTTGTGTTGTGAAAAAGATTCAAACTTTTGTTTGTAATCTTCATGTATCTTCAAGATCCAAGCTTTATGCTTCAAGATCTTCAAGAACACTTAAAGGTTCAACCTTTCTAGCTTTGTAACCTTGTAACTTATGTGAAATGGATCCAAGCTCTCTAGCTTAGGGTTCCATCACCTCTTTTGACTTGGATTGTGCTTATACTTGTTGAATTGATGTAAAGTTTGTAGCTTTAGTTGTTATTGTGACTTGAAATTGTGTTAAGACTAAGGATATGATGTAACCTTGGTTCATCATCCATCTAAGACTCATGAATGAGTTGTATTCTTACTTGGTCTTAACAAATTGTGTATTGAAGGTGAATATTGGTCAAAAGTGATGCTTAACCATCAACGAGTTGTACACTTGAAGCTACAAGCATCAAGGATGAGAACCGTGATGAGCATCAAGCACCAAGAACCCCACCGGAGCACTTACCTACTGTTTTTTGTATCTGATCAAACTACCTGGGCTACTGAAAAGTTTATTTTCAGTTAGTTCGGTTCGATTAGATGATTTTCCGTTTAGGCCTTGTCTTAATCCGAGTTACGGTTTAGGATTTATGGCCCTCCGATAGTCACTACACCCTATTAACGTTGTGCTGAAATTTCTGACCTACTAGCACTTAAATCGTCACCACGGTCAAACGAAGACGAGTTAGATTCTGAAAATTGGTCAGATGTTAGCGGACTCATATACGGAGCCATGGCCACTGACTATTCATCTTTTCGATTTACGTAGAGGTCGTAGCAGCTGACTGAAATCAGCCTATTGTTTCGATCTCTATTCTTGTCAAACTTACTTAGCTTTTATGATGATGAATGATGATGATGATGACACTTAAACTTATTTTATAAACTATTAATTTATAAAGACAACCTACTAACCTAGTAACCCTTGATTTAGGTTGACGACCTTTCGGACCGACTTACTACTTGCGTACTTTCATTACCGACTTTACCGCTTTTATCACTGTGAGTTATAGCATCCCTTTTTACTTTAATTATTTTAGGACTGAGAATACATGCACTTTTTATGTTTTACATACTAGGCACGAGTACTTAAACTTTATATGTGTGTGGGTTATACAACGGCATAAACATTCCCCTTAGCACGGTAACGTTTAGTCATTGGTTTTTGAACCGGTGAACGCGAATCTTAGATATGGATCCATAGGGTTTGACATCCCCAGTCGGGCTAGTCGTGCTAGCATTTAATGGGTGTTTAATACTTCGTGAACATACGCAATCGCCAAGTGTACTTTCAGGGAGTTATAAACGTTAAGTCTAGTTACCGGGTGCCCACGGTTATACATATACTTTTCATACTGTTTTGATACGCTGTTGCAGCACTGAAATCTCGTGGCCTATCTTACGTTACTATTACAACTTAAACTATAGCTCACCAACATTCGTGTTGACTTTTTAAGCGTGTATTTCTCAGGTGCCTAGAGGTTTCTTGCTTCCGCTGTTACACTTGCTGCCATGCTGTTATTGAATTGCTGTTATGGACCTACTGTACTAGTTATCCGCTGCATTGCTAGAGATGTCTCAAATTATGAAACTTATGTTTTGCATTTGTAAACTTATGTTATTTTGGAACAATGGTTTGTAATAAGTCTTATGACATGTTATCTTTGTAAAACGTTATCTTTTTAATGAATGCAAATCGGTTTTCAAACAGCATATAGTGTTTGACCTTGTGATGATCCTGTTGTTGATGATCCGTACACGATGGTTTTGTACGGGGCGTCACATAATTTCCGGAGTGGTGTCTTAGCACGTCGACACTTCAATCTTCACGTGAAACGTGGCGTCTTAACACATCGACACTTCATATCTCGTGCTACACAAATAAATACATTATATACCTACGCATATAATTATTCCACTCACCTTATCGACTAGGTGATGAATTAAACAACTCCGCAAGCTTCAAAGCAAAGTACCTAATACATTAAGTACACAATCAATATACAAACTAGTTGGACTAACCACCAACACTTAACTATTGTGCATTTAATGACTTAATTGCATTAAAAAACCCATTTACACCAAAACCGCCCATTCAAGGTCAAGACCATCATAAATCACTAAAAGCTAGTTAAGGCCGAACAATACCAACTAACACAAAATTGGGGCATTTCATACCCATCTTGCCCAACTAGGTCGATCATTACTCATTTGACCCATTTTAAAGTCAAGACCCGCCATTTGGTCAAACTTGAACTCATTAACAATTCTTTCACTAACACATAAGTGTGTTAGTGATTTAACAACAACATTAACTCTATAATCACCAAATCACATGACTAAACCCTAGATTACAAACCTTAGGGTTTCCATACATCAATTTACCCAAATTCACCCATTTAACCCTAAATGGGTCTTACAAGCTTTAAATGAACAAACCATAGCTATAATTCAAATTGAACTCAAAACTCGGAGTTAAAACTTACCAAAACTATCACAACGTAGCAAGACATGTAGGGAAAAACTTTAAAACTTAGACTCGGGCAAGATTTGGTCTTCTTCTTCCCCAAAGTAAGCTCTCTCACTCTAAAACTCTACTCTCTCACTCTAGAATTTAATTTGGTGTAGGTGAAAGAGTGTTTAATGAGTTGAGGATAAGCTTGGATTAGTTTTGTGTTCCCCAAACCGTCCACCAAGTGAAAAGACCAAAACACCCTAAAAGATACCCCTAAAAATGGGTCAATTTAGTTAGTTCAGCGACTTCGTCGCGTTTCGTGACAACCTGTCGCGTTTCCTGACGAACAGGACGCGACAAACATCACCAAACCGCGATAAAGTGGTCAGGTCGAGGGGTTTCATGTTGTCGTGTTTCAGACGCACCTGTCGCATTTCGCGATGACCCCAGACGCGATAGACATGCTCAAAATGTGATATCTTGCCAGTTTAGTCCCAATTCCAACTTTTAATTAATTTGAATCGACCACGGTTAAAGTTAAACTTTCTCAAAGTTAAAATACGCACCTTTGGACCATGTACAATGGAAAACGGGATGTTACAACTCTCCCCCACTTGAATCGGAGGGCGTCCTTGCGATCCAAGCCGCATGACAAACCGGAAGATACACCAAAACAAACTCTTCGGGTTCCCACGTAAACTCGGAACCCTTTCGATCTCGCCATTGCACTTTATAAGTTTTAACCTCTTTGTTTCGCAACATCTTTACTTTCTCATCTAGTATTGCAATCGGTTCTTCAACATACTCTAATTTGTTGTTTAGAGTAATCTCATCTAATGGCACCCAAGTCGAGTCATCCGCAAGACACTTACGGAGATGGAAAACATGAAATGTGTTATGGATTCTCACAAGCTCTTCGGGTAACTCTAGTCTATAAGCAACCTCACCAACATGAGCCACAATTTTGAAAGGCCCAATAAACCGAGGAGCTAACTTCCCTCGTTTTCGAAACCGAATAACACCTTTTCATGGCGAAACCTTAAGCATCACCATGTCACCTTCTTGGAACTCAATCGGTCACCTTCGTTTATCGACATAAGATTTTTTCCTATCTTGCGCCGCCTTAAGTGGAGCCTGAATCATCTCAATCTTACTATTCGTCTCTAAACCCAAATCGGTACTCCTGATTTCTCTTTGTCCCACTTCACCCCAACAAATAGGAGTTCAACACCTCTGCCCATAAAGCATCTCATACGGTGGCATTCCAATACTAGCATGATAGCTATTGTTGTACGAGAATTCCACTAAAGGTAAGGGCTCATCCAAACTACCACCGAAATCAATAACACACGCCCGTAACATATCCTCTAACGTTTGAATCGTACGCTCGGTTTGACCTCCCGTTTGAGGATGATACGCCGTGCTCATCTTCAATTGCGTACCCATATCTTCATGAAACTTATTCCAAAACCGAGACGTGAAACAAGTATCTTGATCTGAAATAATAGATATAGGAACCCCATGTCTTGATATCACCTCCTTGATAAACAACTTAGATAAAGTCTCCGACGATATCGTCTCCTGGATAGGAAGAAACAATGCACTTTTCGTCAACCGATCAACTATCACCAAAATCGTATCAAACTGGGTTCTCGCCGTCTTTGATAACTTTGTAATGAAATCCATGATAATGTGCTCCCATTTCCATTTTGGAATTTCTAACGGTTGTAACATACCATACGGCTTTTGGTGTTCGGCTTTAACTTGCAAACACGTAACGCATTGTTCAACATACTTAACAACATCACGTTTCATGCCTGGCCACCAATACTTTAACGACCCGTCCTAATCCATCTGGACAAATACATTACATTTGGTTACATCGCGAGGTACTTGACATCTATATGATACATTTTATAAACATTGCATTCGTTTTTAAAAGACAAACTTTCATTTCAATGAAAGTTGACGGCATGCATACCATTTCATAATACATCCAACTATAATTGACTTAATAATAATCTTGATGAACTCAACAACTCGAATGCAACGTGTTTTGAAATATCTCATGAATGACTCCAAGTAATATCTCTAAAATGAGCAAATGCACAGCGGAAGATTTCTTTAATACCTGAGAATAAACATGCTTTAAATTGTCAACCAAAAGGTTGGTGAGTTCATTAGTTTATCATAAACAATCATTTCCAATTATGTAATAGACCACAAGATACTCATTTCCATTTTTCAATAACATGCAAACTGCATAAAAACCATTCATATGTTAAATACCTGGTAACCGACATTAACAAAATGCATATAGAATATCCCCAAAACAGAAATCCATCTGTATTAATAACTTGAAGTACTAAAGCATACCATTTTCCAGTATGGGGGAGTTAGTGCCCGTAGATCTACCTTTAGGATTCGCGTCAATTAGGGTGTCTGTTCCCTAATTCTTAGGCTACCAAGCTAAAAGGGTGATATTCGGTATTCATAATCCAACATAGAATGTAATTTCAAGTACTTGTGTCTATTTTACAAAACATTTATAAAAGCAGCGCATGTATTCTCAGTCCCAAAAATATATATTGCAAAAGCATTTAAAAAGGGAGCAAATGAAACTCACAATCCAATATTTTGTAGTAAAAATATTCATACGACGAAACTGAACAACTGAACAATGTAGAGTTGGCCTCGGATTCACGAACCTATATCATTTGTATATATATTAAAACAAATAATTGTAATCAAATAAGTGTATATTATTTTATGTTTTAAGATTAATATTCTTATATATTTATATATATAATTTTATTAATACTTACTGTACATTATAATACTTAATTCGATATTTACTTAATGTTATTGGTTAAAACGAAATTTTTATATAATATTAGTATACTTTATATATATAATATATATATATATATATATATATATATATATATATATATATATATATATATATATATATATATATATATATATATATATATATATATATATATATATATATATATATCTTTTGTTTTGTAAAATTATCAATTGTAGTAATTGATGAAACATGACTAGGAACTTCGAGATCAACAAGTTTAATTCACACAAAGGCTGAATTAGTGAATCAAACCAATCAAAGTGAATATGGGTATATTTTTGGGATTAAATTAGTCAAACCACAACAAGGATTATGATTAGATTAATGCATAGAGCTATTATTCACTACCAGGAGTGATTTGGGTTGAGAGAGAATTGGATCAGTAATTGATATTAGACTGATGCTACTTTTGGATTTATATGTATTTCATGGACGTTTACTTTATTGTAATCGATGGTCTAGGTCCTAAGGGGAGTTGTTGATGCATGTTCTGTAAGTCCCTAGACATCTTGCCTATGTTTGTGATTAGTACTTCAGTTTATGGGATACCATGTTATCCTATATGTGTTTGTATGTGGTTACAGGTACTGCAGGAACGCGATACGGATGTTTGACTATGTTAGACTTAGTCAGACGTACGAGTGAAGCATCACTCGTACGGCTGACAGGCTCATACGCACGGTTGATGCTGAGCTAAGTCATAATTATAACCTGAATGAGAAGACACGAGTGAGTGATCACCCGTACGGCTGATGAAGCCAACTCGTACGTGTGATGGATGACTCGTACGGGTGAGTCAACAGCAGGGGTATATAAAGTCTTATGTTCTTCATTTTAGGTTAAACCTCTCTCACACACAATCATTCAGATCTGGTTCACCTGATCTGATTCTCTCTCAACCCAAATCACTCCTGGTAGTGAATAATAGCTCTAGGCATTAATCTAATCACAATCCTTGTTGTGGTTTGACTAATTTAATCCCAAAAAGCTACCCATATTCACTTTGATTGGTTTGATTCACTAATTCTGCCTTTGTGTGAATTAAACCTGTTGATCTCAAAGTTCCTAGTCATGTTTCATCATTGGTATCAGAGCGTTGGTTGTGATTTCAACATCATCAAGTGATTTTTAGTGATTAATAGGGTTTATTATTTGGGTTTTTGAGATAAAAGTGATTTTAATTAAAAAGGAATCATTTTTACGTGTGTAATTGTAATTAGAGAGTGTGTTTATGTTTGTTTAGTGCTAATCCAGCTTTTGGACGAAAAAATTGAGGTTTAACATCAATTTTTAGGGTTTTTGGGTGATTTGAGCTGAACAGAAGTTCACACGAGTGAGTATGTAGGATAGTATGTAGGATCAACAGGTTCTCCTTCGCACTCTAGCGAAATACCATGATTCACAGCTAACGGAGTTGACACAGGATGTTCTTGAGTCATACCGAATCGTTCGAGTATATCATTTACATACTTTGCTTGATGAAGAAAAATACCATTACTAGTCTGTTCAACTTGTAAATCAAGAAAGTAGTGTAAGAGACTCAATTTACTCATTTCGAACTCGTCCGTCATCACCTGTTCGAACTCATCAACGAGTTCCTGCTTAGTAGCACTGAAGATAATATCGTCAACATAAATCTGGACTAAAATAATGTCGTCATCTTGAACTTTTGTGAACATAGTACAGTCTATCGTGCCCATTTGATATCCTTTTTCAATCAGATAACTCGATAACCGTCCGTACCAAGCTCTAGGAGCTTGATGTAAACCATAAAGGGCTCGACGTAATCGGTAAACTTTGTCAGGATGAAGATGATCTTCAAAACCTGGAGGTTGACTGACATATACTCTTTCATTTAGCTTGCCATAAAGAAATGCACTCTTAACATCCATTTGATAAACTTTAAACTTCATAAAAGACGCGGAAGTCAAGAAAATGTGAATCGCTTCCAATCTGGCAACAGGAGCGAAAACTTCATCGTAATCAAATTCAGGATCTTTCTGATAACCTTTAGCAACTAATCTTGCTTTGTTACGGGTAACATTGCCATCTTCATCGAATTTGCACTTCCAAACCCATTTGAGGTCGATTACTTTTGCACCATGTGGCTTAGTAACTAACTTCCAAATATCTAGACGATGGAATTGCTGAATCTCTTCTTGCATAACCATCACCCAATCAACATGCTTCAAAGCTTCTTTTGTTGTCTTTGGCTCTATTCTAGAAATATGACATGAGTACTCGTAATATGCAGCAGCGGCTGTCATATAAGTATCAACTTGACCATCAAACTGAACTTGTCTTCTTGTCCTAACGCATGCATTCGGATCTCCAATTATATTTTCTCTAGGATGAGCAGCTGTAGTTCTGGGAACTGGGTGTGCGGGAACAGGTATTTCTCGATGTAGATTCGTGGTATCTCCATCTTCAGGATTATCAGAATTGTCACTCGAAATATCAGATTCGCAGGTATCGTACACTGGATCAACATCTTGATCTGAATCTTGTGATGGTTCAACGACAGTAGGTAATGGAGTTGGAGTAGGTGCAGACACTTCTGGCTCGTTCTGTAAATCAAACAGCATTTGTAACTCTACTTCATTCTCCGTATGATCTGGAGCAAGATTAAATGAATCAATCAGCTCATCATAGTTGTAGATCCAAGGATGACTTTTGGTAGCAGTCTTTGTGTAATTCCGTTGGATGTCAACTTCAGACCATTCTTCAACACATCTCATCTCATTGTTGAAAACTCTCTTGTTAGGAGAACTGTAACCGAGAAATACTCCAGTAACCACTTTCGAATCAAACTTACTTCCTGGTTTTCTCTTCAAAATGGTACACGGGGCACCAAAGGGTTCTAGATGCTTCAATGATGGTTTTCTCCCATGCAATAACTCATAGCAAGTCTTACCCAGTCGTTTAACAGTTAATACCCGATTCATAGTGTAACAAGCATTTGCAACAGCTTCACCCTAAAAATGAACAGGTAAAGATGAATCAACTAGCATAGTTCTAGCAGTCTCAATTAAAACCCTATTCTTTCTTTCAACAACACCATTCATCTGTGGAGCGTATGCAGAACTGAATTGCATATTGATACCTTTTTCGATACAAAAACCTGCAAGAAATCAATTCTTGAATTCTGTACCGTTGTCACAACGAATCTTTCTGACTTTCAAATTAAAACCTGTCTCTAATCGATTGATTAGCACTTTCAAGTTCTCAAATGTATCGGACTTCTCTTTCAAGAAAATTACCCAAGAGAATATTGAATAATCATCAGTTACCACCAGACAATACTTACTTCCATCAATGCTTTCAAAACGGATTGGACCGAAAAGATCCATATGTAATAATTCAAGTGGAGCAGAGATGGGATTGTACTTTACCAACTTATGAACTTTCTTGCTCTGCTTACCCTTCTTACACGGAACACATGTTCTTGGAATCTAAAAAGATCGAAGATCAACACCTTCTACAATATTGTTGTGAACCAGATGGTTCATCTTCCGAAAACTTAAATGACCCATGCGTTTGTGCCATGTAATAGAATATTGTTCAGTCACTTTAGAAACAAAAGCTTGACGATGTTCAGCAGTTGAAGTAGCAACATTCATATCTAGCATGTATAAATCAGCTTATCTAGGAGCGTTCATCAAAATCATTTCTGGAGGAATCATAAACTCTGGTTTCAAAATGTAGCTGAATTCGTCATCAAATGCTACTTTGAAGGATTTTTCACAGATTTGTGAAACTGACAACAAATTGTTTGCAAGCTCTTGACAGTAGTTTACTTTGTGAAAACTAACTTTATCATTCTTCAACAAACCTTGAGCTGAAATGTGACCTCCTTTATCTTCAGCAAATGCAACATAACCTCCCTTAATTGGGTGTACATCCGAGAGAAGAGATAGCTGTCCAGTCATATGTCTCGAAGCGCCGCTATCCACTATCCAGGTGTTGTTTGCAGGTAGCCTGGTTCCCTGCATATCACATTAAAAGAATTAATTGATAATGGGAACCCACGCCCGGACGGCAGTAGGTTGTCCATTAACACCCATAGCTTGAAATTCCATCCATTTCCCATTTGAGTCAGGTGGAACCTCATCGTCTGAAACCATAAACTTAGATAGTTTAGAAGAAGCAACATTGCTCTTCTGGTTTTTCACATTTTGCTCATCTTCAGAGCGATTTACTCGTGGTCTGTTACGGGAAAAGTATTTCCTACGACTAGCTTTTTGCGAAGGTAATCGTGCCTTAAATTCATAGGCTTTACCTCGATCACTTGATTCGGCAACTCTTGCCTCGGTATCCTTCTTAGGAACCTTCATCTTCACAGGGAAAATTGACCTATTGAAGTTCTTTCTCTTATAGTCTCCATAGACAACATTTATCGTATGTCTTCTAGTTCGAACTTCATCATGAACAGGTGAACCTGTTCTGTGAGCATGAGGTGATCGGTGATCATCATATGTGAGGTCAATCTTAGGTCTTGGTGTTCTATACCTTGTAGGACAGTTAGCAGCAATGTGTCCAAACACACCACAACTAAAACATTGTCGAAATTCTCTATATCGTCTAGATTGATATTGATTATTAGAGTTAGAGGAAGAGGGATCTTGTGTTTTTGCAAACACAGGAGAATCGTTTGAACTCTTTCTTTGAACAGGTTTAGATACAGGTTTAGGTGTAACCGGTGGAACCACTCTATTAGCAAACTTTGGATTTTTCATAATCCGAATTTGCTCATCAGGTGTTATCACCTTCCTTTTCTCTGACTTATCTCCTAGGCCAGTTTTCTTATCTTCCTCATGATCTAAAGATCCTTCAGTGGTATCATCAGAAGGTGCATTCTCAGTTGAGCTACACTTTTTGTTCTTCTCAACATAGTCCTCATAACTAGGTGGAATATAGTCTTCTGGTCGTCCATCAACAACATTTGCATTAACAAATTTGTTTTGAAACGGTGGAGCTACGGCCTTTAATCCAATACCCTTTCCCTTGGTGCCATTTAATTCCACCATTAATGCATTCCATTGTGACGCACTTGCCCAACATTTCATCTTAATTGACATAGCTTCTAAATCAGCTTTAACACATTCATTTTCTTTCTTCAATTCATTTATTGTGTCAACACGTTTAACTAAAGCTTGATTTATATCAAAGTTATAACATTTCAGATCATGAAGTTGTTTTTTATAAACTTTGATTTGCTCTTTCAACTCATTTTCAACCTTAGTGGTCACATGGTCAGCATGCCATTTTTCTTTCATATCCTCACATGCCTTAGTTAAATTATCTGTTGTTATCTTAGATTCAGCACATTTAACACATTCAATAACAATAGATGGATCAGAAGATACCTGTTGAGCATTATTTGATGAGGAAGTCTCAGCCATAAATGCAAAGAAATCAGTCTTCTTCCCATCATCGAGCTCATCTTCTGATTCTGACGAGTCTGTAAGAAACTCTGAAGTATCAGCATCTTTACCCAAATGAATCTGCTCAAGTTTATCCCATATATCCTTAGCTTTTGTCAAACCGGAAACCTTTTCAAGATCACTAGCTGATAAGCACATCTTCAATAAGTCAACTGCTTGATTGTTCAATGCTTCAAAATCAGTTTGATCTACCCCAGTATGATCAGCTTTATCCTCAACCTCTGATTTTGACGTCTTGTTCGAATCATCAATTTCTGAATTTACACTCTCGAGATCTGAACCTTCACCCAAAAGAACTAACATCTCCAATTCAACAGCAATCATTCTACCCCATTCGTCTAATTCCTTATCGGCATCAACCAATGTTTCTTCACTATGATATGCTTCTAGACAGTCTTCAAACACTGAGGTATCACCATACTTATCCTTCCAACTGTTGAAGTAGTAGCCCTCTGATGATGTCGGTGAAACACTTCCAGATTCAGGTGTATGAGGAACTGAATCACGTGCCTTTTTGAATTTGCACACAACTTGCTTCTGAACCTTCTCTCTTCGAATGGTTCTTGACAATTCTTCAGCTCTTTCAGCACGAGCAGTCAGCTTCTCAATTATGTTTTGACTAGTAACGCAGTCTTCTTCTACTTCGGTGATCTTTGCCATGTTGGCTTTTGGTTGTTGGTCAGCCACATTTAACTTCATAGACCAATCATCATCGTCTCCATGAATAACAACCAAATCTTTGTTCGGGCTTTCATCTGCATCAGCTTCATTTACTTTATCAGTAATGTAGATCTCACGTTTAGCTGAATGACTCTGAGAACTGTAGTTCTGATTCTTGAACGGATTACGATTACCCTGCTTCTTCTGTTTTGTGCACTGTCTTGAAAATGGCCTAATTCTCCACAGTTGTAACAAATAACAGAATTCATATCAAAACCCAGTTTTGTATCTTTGGTCAGACTGATCGGTTTCCCAGTTCTCTCTTCATAATCTCTAGCACGTCTCACAAGATTTGCCATACCCCACATAATATCCATCTTCTCGGCTTCGTTCTTATCAAGTTGATGATAATCTTCAGTTGTTAGATGAATATTACCTACACGACCATCAAGATAACTATCATAAGAATTCACAAGGCTTGACAGCAAAGCTATATCTTCACTAATCTTTTATTTCCCAGCTTTCCTCATGTTTTCGATCTTAAGTGCAGAAAGAACATCTGATGCAGTCGGCGTAGATGACTTAGTAGTATTCGAAGTAGGCTGTGATTGATTGTTGAGTGAACATGGTGAAACTTGTGGTGGATATGAAGTTTGTTGAATAGGTGCACTGCTAACATTCAAACCATACATATTCTGATTATTCATAGCAAAGGCTGTTTGAAATGGTGCATGAGCCGACTTAGGCGGTGTGTAACTGTAGTGACCCGAACTTTTCCACGTTTATATATATATTAAATGAAATTGTTATTTACGTGATTAAGTGTTTCCAACATATTAAGCAATCAAACTTGTTAAGACTTGATTAATTGAAATTAGTTTCATATAGACAATTGACCACCCAAGTTGACCGGTGATTCACGAACGTTAAAAACTTGTAAAAACTATACGATGACATATATATGGTTATATATATAGTTAACATGATTTTATTATAAGTATGTATCTCATTAGGTATTTTAACAATGAGTTATATACATAAAAATGAGACTATTAATTTAAGAAACTCGAAAACGATATATATAACGATTATCGTTATAACAACGTCTTACTAGGTACATATGAATCATATTAAGATATTGATACACTTGGTTAATTATGTTAAATGATAAGTAAATATATTATTAAGTGTATTAACAATGAAATACATATGTAAAAATAAGACTACTAACTTAATGATTTCGAAACGAGACATATATGTAACGATTATCGTTGTAACGACATTTAACTGTATATATATCATACTAAGATATATTATATATCATAATATCATGATAATATAACAATTTAACATCTCATTTTTTATAATAAACAATGGGTTAACAACATTCAACAAGATGGTTAACCTAAAGGTTTCAAAACAACATTTACATGTAACGACTAACGATGACTTAACGACTCAGTTAAAATGTATATACATGTAGTGTTTTAATATGTATTCATACACTTTTGAAAGACTTCAAGACACTTATCAAAATACTTCTACTTAACAAAAATGCTTACAATTACATCCTCGTTCAGTTTCATCAACAATTCTACTCGTATGCACCCGTATTCGTACTCGTACAATACACAGATTTTAGATGTATGTACTATTGGTATATACACTCCAATGATCAGCTCTTAGTAGCCCATGTGAGTCATCTAACACATGTGGGAACCATCATTTGGCAACTAGAATGAAATATCTCATAAAATTACAAAAATATGAGTAATCATTCATGACTTATTTACATGAAAACAAAATTACATATCCTTTATATCTAATCCATACACCAACGACCAAAAATACCTACAAACACTTTCATTATTCAATTTTCTTCATCTAATTTATCTCTCTCAAGTTATATCTTCAAGTTCTAAGTGTTCTTCATAAATTCCAAAAGTTCTAGTTTCATAAAATCAAGAATACTTCCAAGATTGCAAGTTTACTTCCAAGTTTTCTAAATCCATTCCAAGTAATCATCCAAGATCAAGAAACCTTTGTTACTTATAGTAGGTTATCTTTCTAATACAAGGTAAAAATCATATTCAAACTTTAATTCAATTTCTATAACTATAACAATCTTATTTCGAGTGGAAATCTTACTTGAAATTGTTTTCGTGTCATGATTCTGTTTCAAGAACTTTCAAGCCATCCAAGGATCCTTTGAAGCTAGATCTATTTTTCTCATTTCCAGTAGGTTTATCCAAGGAACTTTAGGTAGTAATGATGTTCATAACATCATTCAGTTCATACATATAAAGCTATCTTATTCGAAGGTTTAAACTTGTAATCACTAGAACATAGTTTAGTTAATTCTAAACTTGTTCGCAAATAAAAGTTAATCCTTCTAACTTGACTTTTAAAATCAACTAAACACATGTTCTATATATATATATATGATATGCTAACTTAATGATTTAAAACCTGGAAACACGAAAAACACCGTAAAACTGGATTTACGCCGTCGTAGTAACACCGCGGGCTGTTTTGGGTTAGTTAATTAAAAACTATGATAAAATTTGATTTAAAAGTTGTTATTCTGTGAAAATGATTTTTATTATGAACATGAAACTATATCCAAAAATTATGGTTAAACTCAAAGTGGAAGTATGTTTTCTAAAATGGTCATCTAGACGTCGTTCTTTCGACTGAAATGACTACCTTTACAAAAACGACTTGTAACTTATTTTTCCGACTATAAACCTATACTTTTTTTGTTTAGATTCATAAAATAGAGTTCAATATGAAACCATAGCAATTTGATTCACTCAGAACGGATTTAAAATGAAGAAGTTATGGGTAAAACAAGATTGGATAATTTTTCTCATTTTAGCTACATGAAAATTAACAAATCTATTCCAACCATAACTTAATCAACTTGTATTGTATATTATGTAATCTTGAGATACCATAGACACATATACAATGTTTCAACCTATCATGTCGATACATCTATATATATTTCGGAACAACCATAGACACTCTATATGTGAATGTTGGAGTTAGCTATACAGGGTTGAGGTTGATTCCAAAATATATATAGTTTGAGTTGTGATCAATACTGAGATACGTATACACTGGGTCGTGGATTGATTCAAGATAATATTTATTGATTTATTTCTGTACATCTAACTTTGGACAACTAGTTGTAGGTTACTAATGAGGACAGCTGACTTAATAAACTTAAAACATCAAAATATATTAAAAGTGTTGTAAATATATTTTGAACATACTTTGATATATATGTATATATTGTTATAGGTTCGTGAATCAACCAGTGACCAAGTCTTACTTCCCGACGAAGTAAAAATCTGTGAAAGTGAGTTATAGTCCCACTTTTAAAATCTAATATTTTTGGGATGAGAATACATGCAAGTTTTATAAATGATTTACAAAATAGACACAAGTACGTGAAACTACATTCTATGGTTAAATTATCGAAATCGAATATGCCCCTTTTTATTAAGTCTGGTAATCTAAGAATTAGGGAACAGACACCCTAATTGACGCAAATCCTAAAGATAGATCTATTGGGCCTAACAAACCACATCCAAAGTACCGGATGCTTTTGTACTTCAAAATTTATATCATATCCGAAGGGTGTCCCGAAATGATGGGGATATTCTTATATATGCATCTTGTTAATGTCGGTTACCAGGTGTTCACCATATGAATGATATTTATCTCTATGTATGGGATGTGTATTGAAATATGAAATCTTGTGGTCTATTGTTATGATTTGATATATATAGGTTAAACCTATAACTCACCAACATTTTTGTTGACGTTTAAAGCATGTTTATTCTGAGGTGAATACTAAGAGCTTCCGCTGTTGCATACTAAAATAAGGACAAGATTTGGAGTCCATGTGTGTATGATATTGTGTAAAAAAACTGCATTCAAGAAACTGATTTCGATGTAACATATTTGTATTGTGAACCATTATGTAATGGTCGTGTGTAAACAGGATATTTTAGATTATCATTATTTGATAATCTATGTAAAGCTTTTTAAACCTTTATTTATGAAATAAAGGTTATGGTTTGTTTTAAAAATGAATGCAGTCTTTGAAAAACGTCTCATATAGAGGTCAAAACCTCGCAACGAAATCAATTAATATGGAACGTTTTTAATCAATAAGAACGGGACATTTCAGTTGGTATCCGAGCATTGGTCTTAGAGAACCAGAAAATTTGCATTAGTGTGTCTTATCGAGTTTGTTTGGATGCATTAGTGAGTCTGGACTTCGACCGTGTTTTCTTTAAAAATGATTGCTTAACATTTTTGTTGGAAACTATATATTATTAACATGTATATATTATGTGATATATTAATCTCTTAACATGTTTGATATTGTGTGATAGATGTCTACCTCTAGCACAAATCCCATTGACTCACCTAATAATAACGAAGAGTCGAATATATATTGGACTGATTCACAAGTTCCCGAAGAAGAACCGGAAGAAGAATCAGAACCGGAAGAGGAGGAACCGGAGGAGGAAATAGAACCGGTGGGGGAAATAATAAAACGGTTAAGTAAAAGAAAATCCTCAACCAACCGACCAAGGCTAATTATGGTCAATGGT
This sequence comes from Rutidosis leptorrhynchoides, assembly GCF_046630445.1. NCBI lineage: Eukaryota > Viridiplantae > Streptophyta > Magnoliopsida > Asterales > Asteraceae > Rutidosis > Rutidosis leptorrhynchoides. The sequence goes on along the minus strand of NC_092341.1, from coordinate 152,243,274 downwards.
GTTTCCGCCAAGGAAGCAAAATATTGGGAGGATTACCAATTCTCCGATGAATCGGATTCCGACGAGAATTCCGATGATGTTATAGAAATTACCCCAACTGAATTTAAAAAGGCAAAAGAAAATAATAAGGGAAAAGGCATAAAAATAGAGAAATCTAATTCCAACCCCGATGAACTTTATATGTATCGTCAACCCCCGAAGCCCTTAAGTTGTAACAATGACCCGGGAACCTCTAAACCACCAGGTTTTTCTAAACTGTTGTGGAAAACGACAGCTCGTATTAGGGGAACATCATATATCCCTAGAAACTTGGCAAAACGAACCAAAACCGAAGAAGAAGAAACGAGCGAGTCGGAATAAGATAGTTGTATTCGTGTGGTGTAATATATGTAATATAGTGTGCTTATGCTGTATGATATATGTAAAAATTGCTTGTATTAATAAGTATATTTTTTTTTATGAATCTAACTCTTGTCTATTTTACAGTATAAAAACACAAAATGGATAGACAACCCAATATTTTAAGAGACCTACCTGGAGACATGATTGATGAAATCTTGTCTAGAGTCGGTCAGAATTCTTCGGCACAACTATTTATGGCGAAATCAGTTTGTAAGACATTCGAAGAACGTTCCAAGAATGTCTTGGTTTATAAGAGACTTTCGTTTGAAAGATGGGGGATATCACATTGGGAAACCCATAAGTTACGATGTGTTTACTTTGACGCATATATTGCGGGGAACCAAAATGCTATTTTACGCAACGGGTTAAGAAATTATTTTGACTCAATGTATCCGAATATAGGACTTCATGATTTAGAAAAAGCTGATAACATGCAACATAAAGAAGCATGCTATGCTTACGGGTTAGTAATGTTCGCTTCTCACCAAAGTGAGAAAAAGAACATCGGGCTACAACTATTAAACAAAACGTTCCCACAAGTGACGGAGTCGGTAATTGGGGTAAGAAATGAGGTTTTTAGGTTATTACGAGACTGTTGGTCATTACGTAACCCTCGTCCCTTTGACGACGTTAAAACACGCTGTCTTATCAAAGGCCATAACGGTTATGTTCCATAAGACCAAGGATGGGAAGTAGTCCTAGTAAAACCAGAATGCATTACTTGTTTCTGGACGTATGAATTACGTGTCTTTATTGCCTTTGCTGAACGACTTATGTACTAGCTAGAATTATCTTCACAACTATCTTGTATCAAAGTTATTGTGTGCTATATTTCATGCTTTATATAAAATAAGCGGTATTGTAAGTTTGTAAAATATTGTATAAAAGTTTGAACGCGAAATATTATTATAATCAGTTTTTCATATAGAATTGTAGTAGTTGAATTGTATATTAGCTACTAAGTATGAACTTAACGGGTAGGTACTACCCGAATTTAAACTTATAAAACGCTAATATGAAGAAAAAGCTTTTATAAATGAGTTCATATTATGCTACGAAATACTATTAACTACTCTTAATATTCTGTATGATTAGCTTGTTCCATTTGACTATTTTGAAGGAAATGGCACCGACTACTCGACACACCGTGAATATGAATGAAGAGGAATTCCGTACTTTTCTAGCTTCAAACATAGCCGCAGTATAGGCTGCGCTATATACCAACAATAACCTTGGATCTAGCAGTACAGGAAATCGTGTAGGATGCACCTACAAAGAATTCACTGCTTGCAAACCTTTGGAATTTGATGGAACCGAAGGACTGATCGGATTGAAACGGTGGACCGAGAAGGTCGAATCAGTGTTTGCCATAAGTAAGTGTACTGAAGAGGACAAAGTGAAGTACGCTACGCATACCTTCACAGGTTCTGCGTTAACATGGTGGAATACCTATCTAGAGCAAGTGGGACAAGATGATGCGTACGCACTACCGTGGTCAACATTCAAGCACTTGATGAACCAGAAGTACCGTCCCACAACCGAAGTCAATAAGCTCAAGACAGAACTTAGAGGGTTACGAAGCCAAGGATTTGATATTACCACGTACGAAAGACGATTCACAGAATTGTGCTTATTGTGTCCGGGAGCGTTCGAAGATGAGGAAGAGAAGATCGACGCGTTTGTGAAAGGATTACCGGAAAGAATCCAAGAAGATATAAGTTCACACGAGCCCGCCTCCATACAACAGGCATGTAGAATGGCTCACAAACTAGTGAACCAGATTGAGGAAAGAATTAAAGAACAGACGGCTAAAGAGGCCAATGTGAAGCAAGTCAAAAGAAAGTGGGAGGAAAACGGTGATAAGAATCACCAATACAATAACAACAGCAATTACAATAATAATCGCAACAATTATCCCAACAATCGCAACATCAATCGCAACTACAACAAACGGCCCAACAACAACAACAACAACAACAACAACAGCAACTACAACAATCATCCCAACAACAATAACAACCGCAACAACAACAACAATCAGAAGCAGCTATGCCAAAGGTGTGAAAAGTATCACTCGGGGTTCTGCACCAAATTTTGCAACAAGTGTAAAAGAAATGGTCATAGCGCGGCGAAGTGTGAGGTCTACGGACCAGGGGTTAACAGAACGAAAGAAACAAATGGTGTCGGAATGAGTAATGGCGGAGCAAGTAGTGTCGGAGCAAGTTATGCCAATGTAGTTTGTTATAAATGTGGAAAACCGGGCCACATTATTAGAAATTGCCCGAACCAGGAGAACACGAATGGACAAGGCCGCGGAAGAGTTTTCAATATTAATGCGGCAGAGGCACAGGAAGACCCGGAGCTTGTTACGGGTACGTTTCTTATTGACAATAAATCTGCTTACGTTTTATTTGATTCGGTTGCGGATAGAAGCTATATGAGTAGAGATTTTTGTGGTAAATTAAGTTGTCCATTGACGCCGTTGGATAGTAAATTTTTACTCGAATTAGCAAACGGTAAATTAATTTCAGCAGATAATATATGCCGGAATCGAGAAATTAAACTGGGTAGTGAAATATTTAAGATTGATTTGATACCAGTAGAGTTAGGGAGTTTTGATGTAATAGTTGGCATGGACTGGCTGAAGAAGGTGAAAGCAGAGATCGTATGTTATAAAAATGCAATTCGCATTGTACGAGAAGAAGGAGAACCCTTAATGGTGTACGGAGAAAAGGGCAACATGAAGCTACATCTTATTCGTAATTTGAAGGCACAAAAACTAATAAGAAAAGGTTGCTATGCTGTTCTAGCACACGTCGAGAAAGTACAAACTGAAGAAAAGAGCATCAATGATGTTCCGGTCGCAAAAGAATTTCCCGATGTATTTTCGAAAGAATTACCGGGACTACCTCCACATCGATCTGTTGAATTTTAAATAGATCTTGTACCAGGAGCTGCACCAATAGCTCGTGCTCCTTATAGACTCGCACCCAGCGAGATGAAAGAACTGCAAAGCCAACTGCAAGAACTATTAGAACGTGGTTTCATTCGACCAAGCACATCACCATGGGGAGCTCCTGTTTTGTTTGTCAAGAAGAAGGATGGTACATTTAGGTTGTGTATTGACTACAGAGAGTTGAACAAACTTACCATCAAAAACCGTTATCCACTGTCGAGAATTGACGACTTATTTGATCAACTACAAGGCTCGTCAGTTTATTCGAAGATCGATTTATGTTCTGGATATCATCAAACGCGAGTAAAGGAGGATGATATTCCAAAAACTGCTTTTAGGACGCGTTATGGTCATTACGAGTTTATGGTTATGCCGTTTGGATTGACTAACGCACCAGCTGTGTTCATGGACCTTATGAACCGAGTGTGTGGGCCATATCTTGACAAGTTTGTCATTGTTTTCATCGATGACATACTTATTTACTCAAAGAATGATCAAGAGCACGAAGAACATTTGAGAAAAGTGCTAGAAATATTGAGGAAAGAAAAACTGTACGCTAAGTTTTCAAAGTGTGCATTTTGGTTGGAAGAAGTTCAATTCCTCGGTCACATAGTGAACAAGGAAGGTATCCAGGTGGACCCGGCAAAGATCGAAACCGTTGAAAAGTGGGAAACCCCAAAAACTCCGAAGCATATAAGTCAATTTTTAGGATTGGCTGGTTACTCCAGAAGATTCATCCAAGATTTCTCCAAAATAGCAAAACCCTTGACTGCAATAACGCATAAAGGGAAGAAATTTGAATGGAAGGATGAACAAGAGAAGGCATTTCAATTATTGAAGAAAAAGCTAACTACGGAACCTATATTGTCATTGCCTGAAGGGAATGATGATTTTGTGATTTATTGTGACGCATCAAAGCAAGGTCTCGGTTGTGTATTAATGCAACGGAGGAAGGTGATTGCTTATGCGTCTAGACAATTGAAGATTCACGAGCAAAATTATACGACGCATGATTTGGAATTAGGAACGGTTGTTTTTGCATTAAAGACTTGGAGGCACTACTTATATGGGGTCAAAAGTATTATATATACCGACCACAAAAGTCTTCAACACATATTTAATCAGAAACAACTGAATATGAGGCAGCGTAGGTGGATTGAATTATTGAATGATTACGACTTTGAGATTCGTTACCACCCGGGGAAGGCAAATGTGGTAGCCGACGCCTTGAGCAGAAAGGACAGAGAACCCATTCGAGTAAAATCTATGAATATAATGATTCACACTAACCTTACTACTCAAATAAAGGAGGCGCAACAAGGAGTTTTAAAAGAGGGAAATTTAAAGGATGAAATACCCAAAGGATCGGAGAAGCATCTTAATATTCGGGAAGACGGAACCCGGTATAGGGCTGAAAGAATTTGGGTACCAAAATTTAGAGATATGAGAGAAATGGTACTTAGAGAAGCTCATAAAACCAGATACTCAATACATCCTGGAACAGGGAAGATGTACAAGGATCTTAAGAAACATTTTTGGTGGCCAGGTATGAAAGCCGATATTGCTAAATATGTAGGAGAATGTTTGACGTGTTCTAAGGTCAAAGCTGAACATCAGAAACCATCAGGTCTACTACAACAACCTGAAATCCCGGAATGGAAATGGGAAAACATTACCATGGATTTCATTACTAAATTGCCAAGGACTGCAAGTGGTTATGATACTATTTGGGTAATAGTTGATCGTCTCACCAAGTCAGCACACTTCCTGCCAATAAGAGAAGATGACAAGATGGAGAAGTTAGCACGACTGTATTTGAAGGAAGTCGTCTCCAGACATGGAATACCAATCTCTATTATCTCTGATAGGGATGGCAGATTTATTTTAAGATTCTGGCAGACATTATAGAAGCATTGGGAACTCGTCTAGACATGAGTACTGCCTATCATCCTTAAACTGATGGGCAGAGTGAAAGGACGATACAAACGCTTGAAGACATGCTACGAGCTTGTGTTATTGATTTCGGAAACAGTTGGGATCGACATCTACTGTTAGCAGAATTTTCCTACAACAACAGCTACCATTCAAGCATTGAGATGGCGCCATTTGAAGCACTTTATGGTAGAAAGTGCAGGTCTCCGATTTGTTGGAGTGAAGTGGGGGATAGACAGATTACGGGTCCGGAGATAATACAAGAAACTACCGAGAAAATCATCCAAATTCAACAAAGATTGAAAACCGCCCAGAGTCGACAAAAGAGCTACGCGGACAGTAAAAGAAAAGATATAGAGTTTGAAATTGGAGAAATGGTCATGCTTAAGGTTTCACCTTGGAAAGGCGTTGTTCAATTTGGTAAACGGGGGAAACTAAATCCAAGGTACATTGGACCATTCAAGATTATAGATCGTGTTGGACCAGTAGCTTACCAACTGGAGCTACCTCAACAACTCGCGGCTGTACATAACACTTTCCACGTCTCAAATTTGAAGAAATGTTTTGCTAAAGAAGATCTCACTATTCCGTTGGATGAAATCCAAATCAATGAAAAACTTCAATTCATTGAAGAACCCGTCGAAATAATGGATCGTGAGGTTAAGAGACTTAAACAAAACAAGATACCGATTGTCAAGGTTCGATGGAATGCTCGTAGAGGACCCGAGTTCACTGGGAGCATGAAGATCAGATGAAGAAGAAATACCCACATTTTTTTCCAGAAGATACGTCAACACCTCCAACTGCTTAAAATTTTGGGACGAAATTTATTTAACGGGTAGGTACTGTAGTGACCCGAACTTTTCCATGTTTATATATATATTAAATGAAATTGTTATTTACATGATTAAGTGTTTCCAACATGTTAAGCAATCAAACTTGTTAAGACTTGATTAATTGAAATACGTTTCATATAGACAATTGACCACCCAAGTTGACCGGTGATTCACGAACGTTAAAAACTTGTAAAAACTATACGATGACATATATATGGTTATATATATAGTTAACATGATTTTATTATAAGTATGTATCTCATTAGGTATTTTAACAATGAGTTATATACATAAAAATGAGACTATTAATTTAAGAAACTCGAAAACGATATATATATAACGATTATCGTTATAACAACATCTTACTAGGTACATATGAATCATATTAAGATATTGATACACTTGGTTAATTATGTTAAATGATAAGTAAATATATTATTAAGTGTATTAACAATGAAATACATATGTAAAAATAAGACTACTAACTTAATGATTTCGAAACGAGACATATATGTAACGATTATCGTTGTAACGACATTTAACTGTATATATATCATACTAAGATATATTATATATCATAATATCATGATAATATAAAAATTGAACATCTCATTTTTTATAATAAACAATGGGTTAACAACATTCAACAAGATCGTTAACCTAAAGGTTTCAAAACAACATTTACATGTAACGACTAACGATGACTTAACGACTCAGTTAAAATGTATATACATGTAGTTCTTTAATATGTATTCATACACTTTTGAAAGACTTCAATACACTTATCAAAATACTTCTACTTAACAAAAATGCTTACAATTACATCCTCGTTCAGTTTCATCAACAATTCTACTCGTATGCACCCGTATTCGTACTCGTACAATACACAGCTTTTAGATGTATGTACTATTGGTATATACACTCCAATGATCAGCTCTTAGCAGCCCATGTGAGTCACCTAACACATGTGGGAACCATCATTTGGCAACTAGCATGAAATATCTTATAAAATTACAAAAATATGAGTAATCATTCATGAGTTATTTACATGAAAACAAAATTACATATCCTTTATATCTAATCCATACACCAACGACCAAAAACACCTACAAACACTTTCATTCTTCAATTTTCTTCATCTAATTGATCTCTCTCAAGTTCTATCTTCAAGTTCTAAGTGTTCTTCATAAATTCCAAAAGTTCTAGTTTCATAAAATCAAGAATACTTCCAAGATTGCAAGTTTACTTTCAAGTTTTCTAAATCCATTCCAAGTAATCATCCAAGATCAAGAAACCTTTGTTACTTACAGTAGGTTATCTTTCTAATACAAGATAATAATCATATTCAAACTTTAATTCAATTTCTATAACTATAACAATCTTATTTCGAGTGGAAATCTTACTTGAAATTGTTTTCGTGTCATGATTCTGCTTCAAGAACTTTCAAGCCATCCAAGGATCCTTTGAAGCTAGATATATTTTTCTCATTTCCAGGAGGTTTATCCAAGGAACTTGAGGTAGTAATGATGTTTATAACATCATTCAATTCATACATATAAAGCTATCTTATTCGAAGGTTTAAACTTGTAATCACTAGAACATAGTTTAGTTAATTCTAAACTTGTTCGCAAATAAAAGTTAATCCTTCTAACTTGACTTTTAAAATCAACTAAACACATGTTCTATATCTATATGATATTCTAACTTAATGATTTAAAACCTGAAAACACGAAAAACACCGTAAAACCGGATTTACGCCGTCGTAGTAACACCGCCGGCTGTTTTGGGTTAGTTAATTAAAAACTATGATAAACTTTGATTTAAAAGTTGTTATTCTGGGAAAATGATTTTTATTATGAACATGAAACTATATCCAAAAATTATGGTTAAACTCAAAGTGGAAGTATGTTTTCTAAAATGGTCATCTAGACGTCGTTCTTTCGACTGAAATGACTACCTTTACAAAAACGACTTGTAACTTATTTTTCAGACTATAAACCTATACTTTTTCTGTTTAGATTCATAAAATAGAGTTCAATATGAAACCATAGCAATTTGATTCACTCAAAACGGATTTAAAATGAAGAAGTTATGGGTAAAACAAGATTGGATAATTTTTCTCATTTTAGCTACGTGAAAATTGGTAACAAATCTATTCCAACCATAACTTAATCAACTTGTATTGTATATTATGTAATCTTGAGATACCATAGACACGTATACAATGTTTCGACCTATCATGTCGATACATCTATATATATTTCGGAACAACCATAGACACTCTATATGTGAATGTTGGAGTTAGCTATACAGGGTTGAGGTTGATTCCAAAATATATATAGTTTGAGTTGTGATCAATACTGAGATACATATACACTGGGTCGTGGATTGATTCAAGAAAATATTTATCGATTTATTTCTGTACATCTAACTTTGGACAACTAGTTGTAGGTTACTAATGAGGACAGCTGACTTAATAAACTTAAAACATCAAAATATATTAAAAGTGTTGTAAATATATTTTGAACATACTTTGATATATATGTATATATTGTTATAGGTTCGTGAATCAACCAGTGACCAAGTCTTACTTCCCGACGAAGTAAAAATCTGTGAAAGTGAGTTATAGTCCCACTTTTAAAATCTAATATTTTTGGGATGAGAATACATGCAGGTTTTATAAATGATTTACAAAATAGACACAAGTACGTGAAACTACATTCTATGGTTGAATTATCGAAATCGAATATGCCCCTTTTTATTAAGTCTGGTAATCTAAGAATTAGGGAACAGACACCCTAATTGACGCGAATCCTAAAGATAGATATATTGGGCCTAACAAACCCCATCCAAAGTACCGGATGCTTTAGTACTTCGAAATTTATATCATATCCGAAGGGTGTCCCGAAATGATGGGGATATTCTTATATATGCATCTTGTTAATGTCGGTTACCAGGTGTTCACCATATGAATGATTTTTATCTCTATGTATGGGATGTGTATTGAAATATGAAATCTTGTTGTCTATTGTTACGATTTGATATATATAGGTTAAACCTATAACTCACCAACATTTTTGTTGACGTTTAAAGCATGTTTATTCTCAGGTGAATACTAAGAGCTTCCGCTGTTGCATACTAAAATTAGGACAAGATTTGGAGTCCATGTTTGTATGATATTGTGTAAAAAAACTGCATTCAAGAAACTGATTTCGATGTAACATATTTGTATTGTAAACCATTATGTAATGGTCGTGTGTAAACATTATATTTTAGATTATCATTATTTGATAATCTATGTAAAGCTTTTTAAACCTTTATTTATGAAATAAAGGTTATGGTTTGTTTTAAAAATGAATGCAGTCTTTGAAAAACGTCTCATATAGAGGTCAAAACTTCGCAACGAAATCAATTAATATGGAACGTTTTTAATCAATAAGAACGGGACATTTCAGTAACTATTTGGACAGTACATTTTGGTGTCTTGAACTTGTTTAGACCTCTTGACTTTGTTTAACAACTCTAGTTCTTCTTCCTGAAGTCTTGCGATAAACGAGTTCACTGTAGCAGTAGCTAATTCTCCACTAGTTTTCATAGTTAATACAAAACCATTCCATTCTAACGGTAATGCTCCAGCTAGACATGTCACTTGTCTTTCTCTTCAATAGTTACATCATGCTTATGTATTTCAGTTAGCAAATGACGATATCTTTCAACCAATTCTGTAATAGACTCTCCAACTTGCCAGTGAAAATGATCAAACTCAGCTTTCAGCTCTAAACCTTTTCTAGTTCTGTAAGATGAATTTCCTTCATTAAAAGTACGAAGTGCTTCCCATATCTTGAATGAATTATCATGACACGGAAATTGATGGAAAATCGGACCATCAAGAGCACTTGTCAAATTACAGTACATCTTTTTCTCCAAGTTATACTCCTCACGTTCTTCAGAAGGCATGTTGTGTAAAGTATACAACTCATTCGTAACTGGTGAACGTGGCCATTGAAATTCGGTTTCAATGTACTTCCAAAGCTTCGTGTCTTGACCATCAGACCAAATCTTAAACCTCGACTTCCAAGTAGAATAATTATCTATATTCAGTAACCTCGGACATTTCGTACCACTTCCTGATTCACTCTCAGCAAGGAGTAATCGTTGAGTCATATTCGTAATGCTCTGAACTAACGGTGCGGCCAACGCGTAATCATTTGAATTAAACATCGTGAAAACTTTACCAATGGTAAACCGTGCGGTTCAGGTTATCAACCGTACGTGTGATAGTATCAACCGTACGTGTGAAAGTATCAACCGTACGTGTCACAGACTCAAGCGTACGTGTTACTACTTAACCAACAAAACCGAACACTAAGTATCAACCGTGCGAGTGACAATCACCCGTGTGATTACTCGTACGTGTCACAATCAACCGTTTGATCACCCGTGTGATTAGACTGTAGTTACTTAACCTCAAAAGGTTATGCTAATCCGTGCGTGTGAGTTCACGAGTGACGATCAACCGTGTGGTCAACCGTGCGTGTGATCAAAAAGTTTGACCCACTCGTGTGAACTTCTGTTCAGCTCAAATCACCCAAAAACCCTAAAAATTGATGTTAAACCTCAATTTTTTCGTCCAAAAGCTGGATTAGCACTAAACAAACATAAACACACTCTCTAATTACAATTACACACGTAAAAATGATTCCTTTTTAATTAAAATCACTTTTATCTCAAAAACCCAAATAATAAACCCTATTAATCACTAAAAATCACTTGATGATGTTGAAATCACAACCAACGCTCTGATACCAATGATGAAACATGACTAGGAACTTTGAGATCAACAGGTTTAATTCACACAAAGGCAGAATTAGTGAATCAAACCAATCAAAGTGAATATGGGTAGCTTTTTGGGATTAAATTAGTCAAACCACAACAAGGATTGTGATTAGATTAATGCCTAGAGCTATTATTCACTACCAGGAGTGATTTGGGTTGAGAGAGAATCAGATCTGAATGATTGTGTGTGAGAGAGGTTTAACCTAAAATGAAGAACATAAGACTTTATATACCCCTGCTGTTGACTCACCCGTACGAGTCATCCATCACACGTACGAGTTGGCTTCATCAGCCGTACGGGTGATCACTCATTCGTGTCTTCTCATTCAGGTTATAATTATGACTTAGCTCAGCATCAACCGTGCGTATGAGCCTGTCAGCCGTACGAGTGATGCTTCACTCGTACGTCTGACTAAGTCTAACATAGTCAAACATCCGTATCGCGTTCCTGCAGTACCTGTAACCACATACAAACACAGATAGGATAATAACGAGCGATTATGGTATCCCATAAACTGAAGTAGTAATCACAAACGTAGGCAAGATGTCTAGGAACTTACAGAACATGCATCAACAGTAATACTAGTCTAAGGGGAATAATAATTCTGATAATAGTAATTTTAATAAAAATGGTAATTTTACTAGTAATGATAAATTAAAAATAATAGTTTTAGCAACAAAAAAAAATAGTACTTTTAATAGTAAGGGTAAGTTTAATATTAACTATCGTTTTAATAGTAATTTTAATGATCATATAATTAATATTACTAAAATTAATGTTTAAAGGGTACTCCTAATATACTAATACTAGACTTTAAGAGCCCGTACGTTGCACGGCGACTTTTAATCAAACAAATGGGAGACGTACATATTATTTTAATTGATGTTATGATAAAGAGAGTCAGAAATCTATTTTTGTAGAAGTAAGGAGTAATAAAAATTTATACAACCATACAACTGTAAATTAAAATACTTCAAATTTGTTGATACCAATTATTCTCTACATGTGTTGCAAAACTTCTTTGAGTACAACGTTTTTTGTTGTATTTGATAATTCGTTGTCTTTATTCAAAATGAACACCTTTAGTCTGTTTTTAGATATAAATATAGATAGAGCTACAAATAGACTAAAAAGTCAAGGTATCAATCTTATATTTTCAGCATGTCTGGTTCAATCAATTATATATAGAATGCAAATAGCAAGTTAAATGTTAAGAATATAAGAGCCCAATGAATCCAAAACACTTCACATGCTACTAAAGTTATTCAGACATACAACTAAGGAACATAAACAAATAGTTTCGAATGCATACCTCACTTAGAAAAAGTGATTAATATAAAAGACATAGAAAAAATATTAAACATTTAACATGACATGTATGAAATTTATTAACAGACCTGATTCTCGTTGCTTTGACCATCTACTTTACACTGTGATTATGTCAACCCTCCTTTAATAAGTTGTCAATTCTTGCTTCCATGTTAGTTTCTTCAGCAACAAAGTGAGTCAAGTTTGTAAGTTGTAAATGATCGACCCATTTAGACTACATTTCTATTACTCACGTTAATACCTGCATGATACCAATTGTTCTCCATAATTACTAAAACTATACAAAGAAACTGATACAAAGATTCAGAAGTGAATTAACTCTTGACCCTGAAATTAAGTTGTTCGGATCAAGGCTTTATACAACAATATTGTGCATTTTAACAAAAAAATAGGCCAAACGGGTCTAAGTGTCAAAATGGACAACCAAAAAAATAAATTTATTATATAAGCCCGTATATACGAACGTTAACAAAATGTTATAGGAGCCCGTGCGTTGCACGACAGTGTAAAAAATCAATTAAAAAAAAATCAATTATAAGAAGACCATCAAATTAATATGTAGAAATAGAAGTGGTTCGTTCATATGCGACTCAAAGACCATTGGATTAATAACTATGCATATTAGGTGATTTAATTACTCAAGTTGTCTATATCCAAACTAATCAAGTATTTATATACACAAATTCAAGGTTACATGCCCAAAATTTGTTTACTAACCAATTCAACTCTCTATATGCTAATTATACACTTGATATTAGTGGCTACAGGTAATCATCAAATGGATCTTAATCCCCTCTAGATGTGGATGTATATATCATTCACAAAACAATCAAGTGTCTTATAAACAAAACAACATAAACCAAGATAAAGTATCACAATGGCAATTCTAACCCAATTTGTATGAGTCATTATGGGATATGTTTTTACTTGTAATGGTGTGATAGAATAAGCAACCCTATAGGGGATATGGATATTATACAGTTTTTGATCCCGTACATTGTATGGATGTTGAAAAATATCTGTTAAAAATTAATTGTGAATTTCATAGCTCAATTCAACTTAAAAAAAACAAATTCATGGTAGATGAATGAAAATCATCCCCTATTAATCAAATTAAAAATATTCATGGTAGATGAATGGATATTATCTTTTCTTAATCATAGTAACCAATCCAATTTAAGAACTCTGAATTAGTCATACCTTTTGAGAAATTTTATGAGAAATCCACAATGCTTTGGCAACATCAGGGGGCGGCATTCACATCATTGCACTTCTTCGAAACTCCACATCACAATATTTAGATTGTAGAATTCAAACTCCACCTACACTTTTATCACAAAACGACATCCTTCAAAACCACCAGGTAATTTTTCATGCTAAAAGATATTATAGAAGTAAAATTTTTAGTACTTGTGAATGATTGGAACATTGGTTGTCTACTAAATCTTCCTAACTTCGTGAATAGATAGAAACAACCTTGTTAGTTTTTCCATGGCAGCATACAACGGACAGATCATGTAGTAACAGGTCAGATAAACAGATCTTTGGTTCGCTATGCAATCAGTTGGCACGAAGCACAACTGTCCAGAATTTATATTACTATCAGAACCTGAAATAATTTAATTTGAGATATAGATAAATGGTCTTGATAGTAACCTGTACATGTAAGTGGCAATATGTATAGGTCAGACAACGGGTCAAAATGGGTAACCTGTGGTTATTAGTAGGTGCAGATTGAGATAACCACTTGCAACAACTGTCCTAAGCAACAATGCTAATAATTTTTTAACTTTTATTATAATGTTGAAATGTATCTCCTACAATCTATAGCTCACAAGCCTTAATTTAAACTTGCATGGAACAACAATTATTAATGCCTCACTCATTGTGTTCATTCACAATATGAATTAGACTATATTAAAACTACCACCCAAATTGCGTCAGAAAGAACATTAATAATATAATGAACTTAAACTTGCAACATCAATTTGAATTTTCCTTTATTCTTTCAACATCAATTTGAAGCTTCCTTTTTTATACATTAAAAGTAAGTCAATTATTGCTGCAAAAATTGGAGGCAAGAATCTGATAAGATGTCAAACTAAACAATGCATACATGCATACAAATCAACAGTTACCTTGTATAAGTATTGAGACAGATGCTATTATGAAGACGCTCAAAACTTTCTTAAACAAAAATATATCAAATTAAAGCTTAATTACCCGCTATTAGCCTTACTATAGGAATTATGGCCTCAAGCACTTTATAGTTGACTTAGTAAGACAAAAAGGGTGAGGTATATAGTATGACATAGAGGAAATAATGATTAAAACTCATGTAATCATAACATAAAATAGCTCATATGATCTTGACAGTATACACATGTAAACTCAAAAATGAAACAACTCAAATATAAAGTAGAAATAAAGTTTGTAACATAAGGTTGACCGTTAAAATATGTTTCATAACACACCAAACCCGCTCATTCCATTGTTGGGATTTAACAAGTTCCATAATGTTTAAAACATTTTATGAATCAAATTAAAGCGGAAGCATGAAAATTATTACCAATTGAACTTGTTAATCTTTAACCTTTTAAAGTTAAATCCCAATTAGGATCAAGTTGTGAAACATACTTACAAACTACAAGTAAGAAAAGTGTTTATACCTTCTCCTAGCTTGTTGATAGATGATGATGAAGATGGTGATGAATGGAGCTCCAAAACAATGAAACCTCAAGTAGTTATACCCCAAACTTTGCACCAACACCCTAGCTTTTGGTTAGGATTTTATTGTCACTTCAAAATAAGCTTGCAAACAAGAAAATGAATCCCTTTATGACCTCCAAAGGTCACGGCCAAACAGCAGCAAGAAGGGAGGATAATGCAGTTTTTTTTTTGCTTGTTATTTTGATGTGTACTTGCATGTGTTAGTTCCAAAGAGTTAAGGAACATCTATATGGAGTAAAGGGAAAGCATGACCAACTAGATGGAATCTCTAGCATGTGTACTTACACTTGACCACTTACTCTTTTGTTTAATAAAATAAGTTTTATAAAAGTTAAATTTTATAAAACTATTTTATAAAACTTCCATACAATTTATTATGTACATTTTTATTTATAAAACCAATTTTATAAAAAATGTAACATAACAAAATTAATTATTTAACCTATAAATAATTAAATTCTTATTATATAAATTATTCCATAATTTATATATATATATATATATATATATATATATATATATATATATATATATATATATATATATATATATATATATATACACATCAAGTAATATTTTAGAAAACCATTTTTCTTAAAGTTCAAGTGTCGCGTATTTAATCAATAATCCAATCGTTAAGATCAAATACGGATAAGGTGTCGGTAAGCTTGTTATTGGGTATGACCCGACTTGGATCATAACACATTAGCCACATTAATTTAATATGTCTCTCGGGCATACGAAATACCTTCAATCTCCCACTTGCACGAGAAACATAAGAAATTAATGTAAGTGACGGATACCACCTAACAACCGTCCATCACCCCCAATATGTTATGACTTTGTGCCATTCAATAACATCATCCCTTTCGAGTTCCCATCTCGAATATGATTTGGTGAATCTTTCATTTATCCTTTCATCCTAGATGTCATGTTAAATCCAAGAGACATAGAGTGATCACTCTCTTTTAGATTTAACTTTATCAGGCCTTAGACATCTGACTCTCAACGAATAAGAGGGACAAATTCCATCTTGACTACATACGTCCTAGATATATACTTTGTATTACACCTGAGATCTTCCTTATGGACTACCATATTTTAGAATATCGAAGGAAAGAATCAAGGCATAATACTTAGTGAATATCTGAACCTAATATGTGTCTCAGGTCAGAGGATACAACGATATTCGCCTTTACTCAAGACTACATGTGATCAACCACAAAGGCTCCATTTAGTAAATCTTGAGGGCGGGTCTTCCAATATTTATATCCCACAAATATCTATGAACCTTGGTTGCAACCTTGCCCCACATTCATCCCGTGAATGTATACCAATCCAAGTTCATAGTAGTCTAAACCTCACAATTGTTCCCACAAATGTGATCGACTACGGAATTTAGAATAATTACTTATTCATGGATAAAATATGCAAAATAGGAACATGACTCAAAATAAATTAATACCATAATTATATTAATGAGTTTGAACAATTTCGTTCCATTAAAATACTTAAACAGATCATGACCAATCACTAGAATATCGAAGCCCTAATGCACAAACATGTCCAGTATGTTTTGCTCCATGTAAGAGCTTCGTGAGAGGATCCGCTATATTAAGATCTGTGTGAACTTTGTGAATACATATCTTTCCCTTTTCAACTTCATCCCTAATGTAGTTGAATCTTCGCTCAATGTGACGAGTCTTTTGATGAGCACGAGGTTCTTTGATTTGAGCAATCGCACCCTCGTTGTCACAAAAGATCTCAAGAGGTTCCTGAATGGAAGGGACTACTCCTAAGTCGTCGATGAATTTCTTCATCCATTCAGCTTCCTGAGCTGCCAATGATGCGGCGATGTACTCCGACTCTGTAGTGGATAAAGCAACAACATCCTGTTTTGAACTCTTCCAAGAGACCGCACCTCCATTTAATGTGAAGACATAACTGGATTGTGAACGAGAATCATCACGATCAGTTTGGAAACTCGCGTCCACGTAACCTTTTACAGCGAGTTCCTCCTCACCAGACCCGTATATAAGAAACATATCCTTAGTCCTCCTAAGGTATTTCAATATACTTTTAACAGCAATCCAATGACTGTTTCCTGGGTTATTCTGGTATCTACTTGTCAGGCTAAGAGCGCATGACACATCCGGTCTAGTGCATATCATTGCATACATGATTGACCCAATAGCAGACGCATATGGGACTTTCTTCATTATCTCATGTTCATCTTTCGTGGTGGGACACTGAGATGAACTAAGAAGCGTTCCTCTTTGAATAGGTACCAAACCCTTTTTAGAGTTCTCCATCTTGAACCTTTTCAAGATCTTTTCGATGTATGCACTTTGATTCAAACCTATCAATTTCTTGGATCTATCCCTGTAGATCCTAATCCCCAAAATGTATTGTGCTTCTTCAAGATCCTTAATGGAGAAGCAGCCTTTTAGCCAAGTTTTAACTCCTTGCATTGTCGAAATATCATTCCCAAATAATAATATATCATCCACATATAATACAAGGAACATGATAGTGCTCCCACTAGCTTTCTTGTATACACAAGCTTCATCACCATTTTTAATAAAGCCAAATTTCTTGGCTTCCTCATTAAAACGATGATTCCACATTCTAGATGCTTGTTTCAATCCGTAGATTGACTTCTTTAACTTACATACCTTTTTAGGATATTTCGGATCCACAAAACCTTCAGGCTGAACCATATAGACATCTTCCTCAAGATATCCATTTAAGAAAGCGGTCTTGACATCCATTTGCCATATTTCATAATCATAATGAGCAGCAATGGCAAATAATATCCTAATAGACTTTAGCATTGCCACAGGCGAAAAGGTTTCATCATAGTCAATCCCTTGAGTTTGAGTGAAACCTTTTGCTACAAGTCTAGCTTTATATGTATTTAAGTTTCCATGCATGTCGGTTTTCATCTTGAAAATCCATTTACAATCAACTAAATTGGAGCTAGTAGGTTGTACAACTAGTTCCCAAACTTGGTTGTCATACATGGATTGCATCTCAGCGTTCATGGCTTCCTGCCATTTATCTTTATCAATCCTTGATAAAGCATCTTGGTAGTTTGTTGGTTCATCCAAATCAACCACATAGCAATCATCCATGAGAAACCCATATCTCTCAGGTGGATTACTAATCTTACCAGATCTGCGAACGTCTTGTATATTTTGATCATCCATTTGATCATTCTCAACATTTTCATGTTGAGTGCTAGTGTCAACCAATTGTGTATCATCTACTTGATCTTGAACCTCCTCAAGATCTATCTTCCTTTCACTATTACCTTCCATTGGGAACTTAGTTTCAAGGAATTCAGCCTTCCGAGCAACAAATACATTTTGCTCGGATGGATCATAGAAATAGTATCCCATATCATCCTTGGGATATCCTATGAAGATACACTTCGTGGATCGAGCATTCAACTTATTAGGGATGTAAAGCTTAGGATAAGCTTCACATCCCCATACCTTTAAGTATGATAGAGATGGAGGTTTTCCAAACCACATCTCATGAGGAGTTCGTTCCACTTTCTTGGTTGGGGCCATATTTAAAATACGAGCCGTGAAACATAGACAATAACCCCAAAATGATAGAGGTAACGAGCTTCTAGCCATCATAGATCGAACCATATCCATTAGGGTTCGGTTCCTCCTTTCGGACACACCATTAAGCTGTGGTGTCCCGGGTGGAGTAAGTTGCGAGATAATCCCACAACTTCTAAGATGATCTTAGAAGGCATCGCTTAGGTATTCACCTCCTCTATCGGTACAAAGTACCTTGATTGTCATATTGAGTTAATTTTGTACTTCATTTTGATACTCTTTGAATGCTTCAAAAGTTTCGTCCTTATGTCTTAACAAGTAGACATATCCGAAACGGCTGAAGTCATCAATGAAAGTAACGAAGTATCTTTCACCATTCCTAGTTATGGGCTTAAAGGGTCCACATACATCCGAATGTATTAATCCCAATAAGTCCTTAGCCCTTTCATAGGTCCCTTTGAAAGGTGCTTTAGTCATTTTTCCTTGTAAACAAGATTCACATACATCAAACGAGTCTAGTTCATTTGATTTCAAAAGGCCATTCTTTTGAAGTGTATGTATTCGATTCTTGTTTATGTGACCAAGGCGACAATGCCATAAGTAGGAATCACTCAAATCCCTTTTGAGTTTCTTGGTGCTAGTATGGTATATTGAGCTACTAGATGATGTGTCATCATGAACCAATTCATAAATTCTATTTGAAGGCGAAGCCTTAAAATAGAATACATTATCTAAATAAATGTGGATATCATCATTAACAAAATTAAGATAAAAACCACATTGTTTTAAACGGGAAACTGAAATAATGTTTCAACATAAATCCGGTGCATACAAAACATTGTTCAAAATAAGTTCCAAACCACTTGGAAGCTTTAATACAAAGTCTCCTTGAGCCTTCACTTGCACTTTGGCTCGATTACCCGTAAAGAGACTTGATGTTCCCGTTTGCTTGCTACTTCTTTTGAACCCCTGCAAAGAATTGCAAATGTGAGTTCCACATCCAGTGTCTAATACCCATGTATTAGAAGAAGTAATACTAAGCTCTATATATACCATATATATATTACCTGAGGTTTGCCCCACATCCCTCTTTTCCTTCAACTCCTTAAGGTAGACCAGGCAGTTGCGTTTCCAGTGACCCATTTCACCGCAACTGAAGCACGGGTCTTCCTTGGGGTTTTCTTGTCCGGCAACCTTTTGCTTCTTGTTCTTATTTTTGGTTGGGGTAACCATCCTCCCCTTTCCCTTGCCTTGATGGGCGGGTCCTTTCCTCTTAGCCGCCTTTGGCTTAGAGGTGTTGTTACCTTTGGACCCACCGTCATTGATCATTAGCACGGGTGAAGCCCTCTTACCCATGCTAGTTTCCGCCATCCTAAGCATGCCATGAAGTTCGCCAATGGTCTTATCCATTCCATTCATATTGTAATTAATTACAAATTGGTCAAACCTCTTTGACAAGGAGTTTAGGATAAGATCCGTGGCTAGCTCATTAGATATGTTGAGATTAAGACGGTTTGCGCGATCAATGAGGCTTTTCATCTTAAGGACATAAGATGAAACGGATTGGGAGTCGTCCATACGACATGCATGAAGCGCTCGAACGGTCTCGAAGCGCTCGACACGTGCTTGTTGAAGGAACATCTCCTTCAATTGCATGATCATGTCGTATGCAGTATGATGCTCGAAATCCTTTTGGAGTTCGGGTATCATAGTCCCAAGCATTAGGCAAGCGACTTGCACCGAATCGGTGAAATACTTATCCCAATAAGCCATGCCTTCCTTATCATCCTCGTCGGGTTGATCGGGAATGGGGTCTTCCAACACATACGCCTTATCCTCAAGTTTGAGGACAATCCTAAGATTGCGGAACCAATCCATAAAGTTCGTATGGTTGAGTTTGTCTTTCTCGAGGAGTGACCTTAACGATAGGTTGTTCAAGTTAATAGGTGCGTTTTGCATGTTGTTGTTATTGGCGGCCATCTACAAAATTTAACCAAGTTCATTTAAGTATCGATTTTAATTTAACAATCAATACCCTTTAAATCCAATTGATATTTATTAAATTTTAGAATCCAACGGTAAACCAAATTTCGGTTAGGTGACCTTTATCCCGTCATTTGATTTAGCTAGGTAGTCATTGTATGACAATTGCAATCCTTTTGCAACTTCTAAGTTATGGGATCATGCAATCCTTTTGCATGGCATATTATCCCATCAACGCTTATTTGTTCATCATACTTCGGTGACCCTAAGTTCATGATTTCCAAATCAAGTAGTCCTACTTGTGTAAACTTGTAAAATTAACATACAAGTGGTTAGGTGACCTTTATCCCACAAGCATGCGAATTTTACCTTAACCATATTAGTTAGCTCATAACGGTTAGGTGACCTTTATTCCATTATAAGTTCCCTAATATTTTTAAGTGTCATACAATAGGATGGCGTTTAAACTTGTTGACCTAGTGTAAAGGGTTTTAAGTTTTCTTTAATTCTAGTTTGAGAAAATATTTATGCCATACACCAACATGCATTTAGTGTATGGTTTCTTTGAAATCCATTTTCAAGTCTAGTAATTTTAGCCAATTACTTGATATAAACCATTTTATATATATGATCCTTATCATGTTCTTAATAACCGTTTATTAATGTCCTTGTATCCGTTTTTAATTTAACCAATTAAATTGACGTTTTGCATGTCGTTAATAATTTAACCAATTAAATTGTAGTTATGCTTGTTGTTAAACTTGTGTGATAACTTGTTGTAGTAACATACACAATCCACAATCATACAAGAAATAAAACAACCACGCATGCAAACAAATGTGTTCACAATCAAGCCGATTTGGTAGACATTTGTTTAGCTGAAAACAAAGATCACCGGTTAAGGGTTATAACACTAAGTAGGAGATTTCAAAATCTCCCACTTAATCTTGCATCCAAATGCATCTTCCAAGTCTTCATCTTGTATCTTCATGTTTACAAAAAATATATCCTAATACATTTTTCTAGAAAATGAAAATACAACCTAATCTATTTTACATACCAAATATAAAATAAATTACATAACCAAAATAATAAAATTACAAACCAAATTGAATGAATATTACAACTACATGAATGAATTACTATTACATACCAAATGAATAGATTAATTCAACCAAACATGCAACCATCCAAACACAAGGTCAAGGCTTGATTGTGAACTCAACATGCAACCAAAATATGACCAAAGTGGAAGATCCAAAACCCATTTTGGGTCCCCAATAATTCGGCCAAAGTGAAGCTCCCACCCAAACCTATTAATTTTTGCATTTTTCATTCATGCATGTACATAAAATGCAAAATATAGCGGGTATAATAAATCATCTCGAAGCATATTCCATCAACTCCGGCTCTAGATACCATTGTAGGGATTTAACAAGTTCCATAATGTTTAAAACATTTTATGAATCAAATTAAAGCGGAAGCATGAAAATTATTACCAATTGAACTTGTTAATCTTTAACCTTTTAAAGTTAAATCCCAATTAGGATCAAGTTGTGAAACATACTTACAAACTACAAGTAAGAAAAGTGTTTATACCTTCTCCTAGCTTGTTGATAGATGATGATGAAGATGGTGATGAATGGAGCTCCAAAACAATGAAACCTCAAGTAGTTATACCCCAAACTTTGCACCAACACCCTAGCTTTTGGTTAGGATTTTATTGTCACTTCAAAACAAGCTTGCAAACAAGAAAATGAATCCCTTTATGACCTCCAAAGGTCACGGCCAAACAGCAGCAGGAAGGGAGGATAATGCAGTTTTTTTTGCTTGTTATTTTGATGTGTACTTGCATGTGTTAGTTCCAAAGAGTCAAGGAACATCTATATGGAGTAAAGGGAAAGCATGACCAACTAGATGGAATCTCTAGCATGTGTACTTACACTTGACCACTTACTCTTTTGTTTAATAAAATAAGTTTTATAAAAGTTAAATTTTATAAAACTATTTTATAAAACTTCCATACAATTTATTATGTACATTTCTATTTATAAAACCAATTTAATAAAAAATGTAACATAACAAAATTAATTATTTAACCTATAAATAATTAAATTCTTATTATATAAATTATTCCATAATATATATATATATATATATATATACATATATATATATATATATATATATATATATATATATATATATATATATATATATATATATATATATATATATATATATAAATAAACATCAAGTAATATTTCAGAAAACCATTTTTCTTAAAGTTCAAGTGTCGCGTATTTAATCAATAATCCAATCGTTAAGATCAAATACGGATAAGGTGTCGGTAAGCTTGTTATTGGGTATGACCCGACTTGGATCATAACACATTAGCCACATTAATTTAATATGTCTCTCGGGCATACGAAATACCTTCATCCATAACATATGTAACCTAAACGTATACTAAAAAATGAAACAACTCAAATATGAATTAGAATTAACGTCCTTTTATTTATTTTTTGCCCACTACTAAAAGAAGCAAGTATATGTACCAAGCGTATATACACTTTTGCATGTATTGGAAAAGGAGTAACACTAATCCCATTGTCTGCAACCAACCCCAAAACCCCTACGGCTATTGAAGGAAGAGACACAACTAAACTTTATGCAATCAAACAATAATTTATGCATATGGTGCACTTGTACCAACCAAAACACCAACTAATTTTAATAAAAGGATGTTATTACCAACATTCTTGTGGCTTTTGAATGCATATAACCTAACCAACGCAGATGATGACTAAATGTCACTAACTTGCTATTCTAATATGCACAAAATCCTTATTCATGAGCCATACATGACCCATCTTCATAAACACGCTAAATAATAAAAAAAAATGTGAGCAGTAGCTGTCTACCTGAAACACAAATGAAGCATAGGAAGAAAAATAACATATCATGTTAGTGCTTAAAAAACTCCTTAGTAACTTGTATAAAAATTTGAAGCAATCACATATGTGACCGTACGAAATAAAAGATGACAACTTTGCACAACACAACAGACCTCGTCATGTATGAGATTCGTTTCTATTCATGAAACTTAATTTCGATCGTTTACTTGCTTTGTATCCAATATGAAAGTACGACGATTTCTACATAATTAGCATTAGAAGTTTGGAAATAATAAAATAATTTCTCATAGATCCAAATGTAAAATTATTGATTAAATCGGGTTAGCTTTATCTCATATAGATGATTCAAACATATTTTCCTCATATAGCTTTCATTCTATTTAATCCAATCATACAGAGTCATGCAGGTTAGAACTTGATAAATCCACTTTGGTCAAACAAATAAGACATACAAAACTATTATACTCACAAAACAATATACATTACATTAAACTACAGTAAGATACTTACTCGGTAATATAAAAACAATTTAACAAATATACAAATAACAGTAAAAGGTTTATCAAGAAATTGATAATTGTTACTAACAATTATAAAACATCAAGCGAGAAAATTGATAGTCACAAATATTTAGCAAGTATGTAGCTGCTTTCATTTTGAAGCCCTAATTGATTGATCGTAATCCTATAGCAGCGAAACATAAGTAAATTATGAACTTTCGCCATTGATTATCCATATGCGATAATTTCTGATTGATTTTAATGGTGAATCGTAGCCAATTGAACCGTGACAATCGAATTTATCTTCGTCTTCATCACACCGGCTTAAGCACTGGAGAAACTTCCGGCGGTTTCAAAGAACCTGGTGTTAGTATACAAAAATTATACGGTTTTGTAGAGAAAAACGCAACGAATTCATTGGTGGTAGCGGCACGATTTATTACAGCGGTGGCCGGCCATAATCGGCGTTGCTTGAGATTTGGGGGTATTGGCTTTTTAATAGTGAGAGAGAGGCAGTGTACGACTCTTGTTAACGTGAGGGTTATGTTATCCGACGTTTTTAATGGGCCACGTGTATGGTAGCAGAATTTTGTAGAATTTGAGAGTGTTGTTAAAAAAATCCATGTGGAAATTAAAAAGGTGGGACAATGTCAGTCTGACATGTAGGATTTGAATTTCATGCTTTGTAAAATGTAGAGATGAATGATAATGATACTTAATGATATTAGTAACAATAATAACTATACATATGATAATAATGTTAATATTGATGATAATAATAAAAATTTGCATATTAATACTATTAATACATAATGATCATACTTAATACTAATTATAATGATAATAATATTAATTGTATTAATGATAGTAATAATAATAACACTAATAATAATAACCATAATTGTAACTAAAATCAAAATAATAATAATAATAATAATAATAATAATAATAATACTAATAATAAGTATGATATTAATAATGATAATACTAATAATTTACAAATAATAATACTAGTAATAATAATGATAATGATATAACTTGTATTAATGTTAATAATAATGATTTATTTAATACAAAAATACTACATAATAATAATAATAATAATAATAATAATAATAATAATAATAATAATAATAATAATAATAATAATAATAATAATGAAATAATAATAATAATAATGATAATAAAAATGAAGAATAACAACCTTTGGAGAAAGCCTTTTTTTTTTAAAAAAATGCCACTGACGGGACTCGAACCCAAGACCTCTCGAATACCCGACACCCACACTAACAATTCGTCTGCCCTTGTCTTTCTGATTAAACTGGTATCGAATTTTATTTAACCCCTTCTGTTTCTGTTTCTATTTCTTACTTCTTCTTCAAAACAATTCAATCGATCAGAGTTCAAGTAATCATAACAGCTAATGTAAAATTTGATTTATGTTTGTAATTTGAACAGAACCGTTCCTCACATAGTGATTGAATTAATTTAAAACATAAAAAAGAGAAACAAGCTGTAACAGATAAAGGTCACGACTATGAACCAAAAATTGGTGTTCAAAATTAAGATCGTTTTAGTTGTTGATTTCTACATGAAAGAGGTTCAAAACCATTCTTAGAAACTTTATAAAGAATCAATTTGTCTTGAAACACAAAAACAAATTCAAATTTTTATGAAGAACAATCGGTTGACTTTTATTTTCAAAACTTTGACTCTAAAATTCGTCTTCATTTCAAAGAATTGGAAGATGAGATTTTTCAGAAAGATTAAATGAAAGATTTAGAGCAGGATTGCATTAATAGATTTTGAATTAAAACAATGATTCGAAGTTTTTGGAAAATGGAACTAGAACAGAGAGCAGATGCTTGTTCTTTCTTCTGTTCTGATTAAATTTTGTTCATTTAAAAGTTGTTAAAGTTATCTGTAATTGATATATGATAAAGTAAGTTCGACTGGTACCTCTTAACAACTTGCAATGCTTGTATTATTTTATGAATGTGTCGATAGAATATAATCCAAGAAGAAGAATACAAAAATAATAATAGAGGAAAAAGACTGCTAACAGAATGTTGATTATATCTGTGATCTTACTCGACTTGCAACCAAATGGCAGACAAAAATAAATTTTGATTACAGTTTGATCAAGACCTGAAACTGAATACGTATTACTCTATAATTAAAATGGATAAAATCGTATTATTTTTTTTATAAATCTATTTATCTATATATGTATTTATATATGTATCTGCAATTTATATGTATATGTATTTATATAAATCTAAATTTTCTATATCTGTATTTATTTACATATAACTGAATATATATATATATATATATATATATATATATATATATATATATATATATATATATATATATATATATAATTGATATATACAAACACTGATATATATATATATATATATATATATATATATATATATATATATATATATATATATATATATATATATATATATATATATATATATATATATATATATATATATATATATATATATATATATATATATATATATATAGTGGTAGGATCAAGAGGGAAGTAACCAATCGGGGGGAAGCAAAAATTTTTTTTTTCTTCATTTTTTGAAAAAACTTTTGGGTTTGGACTTCGGAAAGTATGGATGCAGGCGACCAATCCTTGTTACTAAAGACTTTGAGATTTATATATTTCCAAATTATGTAACAACACGCCCATTTGGTGGCTTGCCAAATTAGGTGACCATGTGTAGATTTGACTAAAGATTGGTTGTTGATGAGAATATCTTCGATGCTTGTAAGTGTGTTGAGTGGGAGGTTCCACCAACATATTACATTATTCCATATGATCGTTGAAGCGGGGCATTGGAATATGATGTGCTCTACCAACTCTATGTGAGTATTGAATAAAGGGCATAGAGTTCCTCAAGTTCCTCAAGCAATGAGTCAAGTGCTACCCGCGTTTATCAAGTTCCTCACAAGTTGGTATTCTTCGTAGTTTGATTCCTCAAATGTGTATGTTGACTTTTTGTGCTACAAGCTTGTTACGAGGTGTTAGTTTGAAAGAGGAAAATGGGGCAAATTTGTAATTACAACATTAGCTAATGTCTTTGTTTTGAATTGGCCCGATGGATCTAATAACCATTTCCAAGAATCCGACCTGTCAGAAAATATACAAGAAGAAATTAAATTATTAAGTTTAGTAAGTTCATTTAAAGTGTGCCCGTTAGGTGTTCGAGCCAAGTTTCAAGTTCTGGAAGTAGTTGCATTATGAGTGTCGATTCTGTCAGCAACCAGCGCTCCTTTTTCGACCTCCAGCATATAAAGCCAAGGGAAAAGATGGCTGAAACTGACCGAACCATACCAGCAATCTGTCCAAAATTTAATGCATGTTCCATTACTGATTTGTGATCTAGTTGGTGAAATCAATACCGATATTATCAGAAATCTTCCGAGCCTTTTTATTCTTGTTCCATATGGTCCTGCCCTGAATGTTCCTGCAAAAAGAATTAGTATCTAACCCACCCCCTTCCCAAAAATGTTGGAGATGATTTTAACCCATAACGCGTTTTTTTTTCATTTTTAAAACACCGCCATTTACAAAGTAGTGATATATTTTTTTACATTAAAGTGATCCGATATTTAGATTCCACCCCAAAATTTTTTTCGTCTTTTAGATTCGAGTGTGTTAATAATGTTGACAGGAGCATGGAAAAGTGAGAAGTAGTACAAAGGGTAACTACTAAGGATTGATTTGGTGAGTGTTAGACGACCACCAAATGAGATGGATTTGGCTTTCCAATTGGATAGTCGGTTATCAAACTTTTCGATGATCGGTTGCCATGATGAGGCGTTTGATGTAGGGACTTCGAGTGGAAGATCTAGGTAAGTAAAAGGAGTAGAATCCGCAAAACAATCTATGTGTTTTACCATAGTTTCCACCTAGTTTTTTGTGACACCGATTCCATATAAATTACTTTTCTTAAGGTTAACTTTGAGACCCGAAATGTTTTCGAAGAACTTTAAAAGTTTGGATAGGTATTTAGCGTTTCTTTTGCTCCATTCTCCAAAAAATATGGTATCATCCGCGTATTGTAAGTGGGAGACAATAATATTATCGTGACCAACTTGAATGCCGCGAAATTGTTCATTTGAAATGGCCCTTTTTGCAAGGATATTTAGGCGTTTTGCAGCAATGATGAAAATAAATGGGGAGATTGGATTACCTTATCGTATGCGTCTCCCAGGAGAAAACTCTTTGGTTGGGGAACCATTAATTAAGATAGATATTGTAGAAGATAAACATGCACTAATAAAACTGATCCATTTATTACTGAAACCCATGGAACACATTGTATCAAAAAGGAATTCACATTCGATACAATCAAATGCTTTTTTGAAGTCTACTTTAAAAATGAGGCCTTTGCGGTTTTTGCGTTTATGTTCATCTATGATTCATTTGCAATTAAAACATTATCTAGGATATTTCTAACTTTTAAAAAAGCTATTTGTCCGCATCCAATGAAATTATGTATTACTTTGGAGAGTCAGTTGGAAAGGACTTTGGTGAGAATTTTGTAGTAGCTCTCGATTAGACAAATTGGACGGTATTTTTTAAAGCCGATGGGATTCTATTTTTTGGGATTAGTGTGAAGAACGAGGCATTGCAGCCTTAAGAGATTTCAGAGTTATTCCAAAACCAATCTAAGGCCTTAATGAGATCCTCCTTAATCATCCACCAATATTTTTTGAAAAATTTCATGTTGAACCTGTCCGGCCCAGGAGCTTTTGAGCTTTCGCACCCAGGAGCGCGTCCCAAATTTCATTTTGCTAAAACGATCTTCAAGCAGAATATTGTCGGATTGGGAAATGTATTCTAAGTGTGGCTCATTATCGAAGAAATAGGAGCCTTTTTGTTTTTTGATTTAAAGATTGATTCGAAATAGCGGAATGCTTCATTTTTTATTTTGTTGGGGTCTTCGGACCAAGTACCATTCGAAGAGACACCACGGATATCGCTTTTATTATTTCTTCTTTTTATGTAGTTATGAAAATATTTGGAGTTTTCGTCCCCTTCGAGGGCCCAATTAATGCGAGACTTTTGTTTTAATATTTTAATTTTCTTTTTTTCTTTTTCAAGGTGATTCATTTTTTTTTTGACCCATGACTTTTCCTTCTTGTTCGGTTAATTTTCTAGTTTCGGCCTGCCTTTCCCATTCGAATGCGGAGTATAAGTGAGATTTTATTTGCTTGTCAATATTATTGAGTTGTGAGCTGCATTTTTTTTAGTTCTAATTTTACCTTTTTTAGTTTATTTCGAAGGATACAATTGGGCCGATTTCCATTTAAGGGTTCAAGCCACACCTTTTTTTATAAAATCGTCTGCTTCTTTAAGTTCAAGCCAGGTGTTAAAAACCATAATGGGTTTTGGGCCGAAGTCAGTAGAGGTAATTTTGAGTAAATTTGGACAGTGGTCAGATAGGTCACGATCAAGAGTTATGGATGAGACGTTTGGCCAGAAGTTGAGTATATCTTCCGAGATTAAAAAGCAATCAAGTTTGCTAAATTTTAAATTGCTTTGACATATGCGGGTGAATTTTTTTTTCCGCCGAGAGGGACATCGATAAGGTGTGACAACCGTCACTTTTTCCTTCCTGAAATGACTAGAATGCCCCTAGGGTTTTTCCTTGCATGTCTGCGTATTTAATATCTAGGGTTTATTTACTGCAACATAATTAATATATGAATTTAATTAACCCTAACCTAATATTTATTTTTATTAGGTCAACATCTTTATTAATATAAGTATAATATAATTATAATATACTTATGTAATATTAACTAATACTAGGTTATTAATTTAAAATATTTAATAACAAATTGTATAAAATAATTGTGGCACATTTGCAAAATATAAAACTATAATGTAATTAAACTAATTAAATAATAAAAATTATATAATTAATTAATTATTATTAACTGAAATAATAATATTATTTTATTAATTTTCAGATTTATTATTAAATATTAAAATAATAACAATTTTGAAAAATTCTAGAACTTTCTATTTTATCTCCTAAATTAATTTTTTAATTTAAATACAAGATAAATACAAATTTAAGGGATAAAATCAATTTATTTATGTATAAAATTTATCTAATCAATAATTATTATTTTAAATACTTTTCTTTTAGAATAAGTTTATTAATCTAGACATTTATATGATTAGATACATTTACTTGTTGCTAAAGTAAATATCTTTTCAATTTTTTTTAAATATTTCGGCCTATATGAGACGACCCGTCCTAATCCATAAGGACGAATACAATAAATATGGTTACATTGCGAGGTATTTGACCTCTATATGATACATTTTTACAAATATTGCATTCGTTTTAAAAGACAAACTTTCATTAGTTGACAGGCATGCATACCATTTCATAATATCCACACTATAAATGACCTAATCTGTCATTTACTTAATAATAATCTTTATTGAACTCAACATTCTTGAATGCAATGTCTTTTGAAATATGCCATAAATGACTCTAAGTAATATCTTTTAAATGAGCAAATGCACAGCGGAAGATTTCTTTCAATACTGAGAATAAACATGCTTTCAAGTGTCAACCAAAAGGTTGGTGAGTTCATTAGTTTATCGTAATCAATCATTTCCATAATTTTAATGGATCACAAGATTTCATTTTTATAAATAACCTTACACTCGCAAGTGTATAAAAATCATTCATATGATGAACACCTGGTAACCGACATTAACATAATGCATATAGAATATCCCCCGCATACTCGCAAGTATGCCATAAATATTGATAATCGCAATCACCATTTAAATCGAAGTACTAAAGCATTCCAAATTCCAGAATGGGGTTTGTTAGGCTCATAGATCTATCTTTAGGATTCGCGTCAATTAGGGGTCATTTTCCTATTTCTTAGGTTACCAGACTTGAAGGGGCGATATTTGGTTTAATAATCCAACCATAGAATGTAGTTTCAATTACTTGTGTCTATTTCGTCAAACATTTATAAAAGTGCATGTATTCTCAGTCCCAAAAATATATTTTGCAAAAGCATTTAACAAGGGAGCAAATGAAACTCACAATACTGTATTTCGTAGTAAAAATACATAGGACGTCATTGAACAAGTGCAAGGTTGGCCTCAGATTTATGAACCTATATTAGTATATGCTGGTCAAATAAATGTCTAACAATTTAGGTCAAACTGTAGTGTACCACAATCCTAATGCTCGAGACTGATATACAAAAGTTAACAAAAGTCCACTTGACCCAAAATGACTTCCAAAATCTATACATGATTAAATATAGTCTTTTTATATATTTAAATATATTTAACAGATTTTATAAGTCATTTTATAAATAAAAATTTATATTAAAAATTTATATATATAAAAATATACTTTTATATATTTTAAGTAATAAAATTTATAAAGTTCACTTAATATCATAAAAATATGATGGTATGTATTATTAATGTAATTAGATTACATGTGATAAAATATCTTTGTATCACATATTCATTTGATAAAATAATATTGATAATAATAATAATAAGTAAAAGTTGTATTATTTTGTAATAATAATAACAATATTTAAATTTACTAATGATGATATTAATTATGATAAAATGATAATTCTAATCATGATAATTTTAATAATAACGATATCTTTTAATTTTAACAGTAATAATAATAATATTTTATAAAAATAATAATTCTATTCAAAATGATAATTTTTAATAATAATAATACTAAAATGATAATAATAATGATATTTTATAATAACAATGATATTTCTATTAAAAATAATAATTTTAGTAAAAATGATAGTTTTAATATTAATAATACGTTTAATAATAATAATAATGATAAAAATAATGTAAACGATATTTTTTTTATCTAAATCAATATCTTACAATATTTTAATTTCATCATGATACTTATACTCATTATTTTCGAATCGATTTGTTTAATAGCTTTTAGTCCTCTTTTATATCGCATTCAGAATAATGATAATAATTGCAATCGTAATACTTAGATGATACTATTATTAGTTTTAATGATAATGATACTAATAAGTATTACAATAATATTAATGATAATTCTAATAATTATAATAATAATAATGATAATCTTAATAATAACCTTAATGATATTAACGATAGTAATAATAATAACAATAATAATTTTTAATAATAATACTTATATTAATAATGATGATAATAATAATAATAATAATAATAATAATAATAATAATAATAATAATAATAATAATAATAATAATAATAATAATAATAATAATTAGATAATAACAATAACGACGATAATAACGACGATAGTAATAATAATCATTTTAACAATAATAATACTAAAATTAATAATAATTCAGTTGACCATATCTTCTAATCCGTTCATCGAAATCACATGATTCCTTAATGAAAAGTTATTGATTTTTTGTCAGCTTTCCAATGACATGCATATCATATACCTTATCCTAGTAGCATATGTATTAAATTCAGGATTCATCATAAACTATCTAATGACAATATTAAACGTACAAGCATGCATAATCAAATATACTCGAGCACTAGTCAGGGATACACTAATAATATATAAAAGTTAAGTTATGCATGCTCACGTATCAATATTGTGATTCAATATTGCAGGAAAGTACGTAGACGCAACGGAGATGATAAACACTAGATTGACCTCACGAGCATACCCCCAAACATTACCCATAACCTCCATAGCTATAACCCATAATTTCCTTAGCTCTATCCTACTCGAAAAACTCGTTTTGAAATAACATGCAAGCAGAACTTCGTTGTAGTATTTTATGTATAATACTAATAATTATAATAATAATAATAATAATAATAATAATAATAATAATAATAATAATAATAATACTATTAATAATTAGATTAATAATATTAATCCTAATAATAATAATAATAATAATAATAATAATAATAATGATAATAATAATAATAATAATAATAATAATGATATTAATAATAATAATAATAATAATAATAATAATAATAATAATAATAATAATAATAATAATAATAATATAAATAAAATAAATATACTACGGTGTAATATAGATAGAGAAATGAATTGATGAATGAATCGCAGAATGGATCGAGCTTTATAGGCCCCGACTAGAGACCCACAGCTCCGCGATTGTGAAGCTTTTGGGAGTAAAAAGGCCGCGATTGCGGAGGTCCTGTATCCAGCTCACTCACAATGATTTCATGGCTGCCGACAGTTTTAATATTATTATATATATAATATATTTAATTTATATAATTAATTATATATTATATTATATTTACATGCATAGTAATCTTGTAATTTTTGTTCCGATAACTTGTACGTTTACGCTCGACTTATGTCCCGGTTCCGGTTTTTCAAACGCATTTTCGTACGCTTCGAAAACTTGTACTTTACAATTCGTGATGTGTACCTTTATCAAAATATAGACTTAAATTACCCATAAACTATATTACTTAATTGTAACTTGAACATTCGAGTGTTTTGGTCATTTGCTTCATTAAATCATCGCCACGTCATATGTACGCATATACATATATGTATAATAGTATTATTTTAAATCAAAACATTTTATATTAAAGTTATATTTTATCATTTTGAAAAATATATATAAATATATATATTTATTTAAAAATATAAGTTTATTTATATTAGAAATATTTATTTAATATAATATTTAGTTTTTCAAACATAATTATACTTCAAAGTTCATTTATAATAGAAAATATTATGTCATATCACGTTTACGTTTTTAAGATAATATAATATAATATATATATATATATATATATATATATATATATATATATATATATATATATATATATATATATTCATAATACAAAGCTTTTAATTAAGTTCCTCCAAATTCATAAATCGATTATCTTATAAAATGTTTTAATAATAAAGTTCTTTTTAAACTGAAAACGTTTTTTTGTACGTTTGAAATTAGTTCAAATAAACATGATAACTTTGTTTTCCAAAACTAATTATATTTAAGAACCATTATGTTAAAAGTTTAAAATAATGAAAATCATTATATCATAACATGTTTTAGAAAGGTAAAATCATATATGGCACATAACACGTTTCAAGTTTCAAAATCATCATTTGTTGGTGAAGCATAAGATAAGTCCAATGGTTAATTAAATGTATGAAATCATTTAATGTACAACGTTGATTTTCTTAACATGTCAATATCCAACATCTAAGTTATTTACACTACCCGTTCTTACTTTCACATTAAACAAAATGGAAGTTATAATAATTATCTTATCATAGTCACGGGAAAATTATTGTAAAGTAAGAATTGGTAATCAAACTGAAATCTCCACTAACCCTTGTCCAGTTCTCGTTAATTGACACATTTGCTCTTACTTGTAAATTACTTTACTATTTTTCCGAATGTTGTCAAAAAGAACAGATTTCTTAAATCATAGTGGACCTCATAACAAAGACCCGTAATCATAATCACAATGTATCTGATAATTCAATCATTTGATATTATCTTTTAATTTCCGTCGATAAACATATATTGAAACTAATACGTTTATGTAAAGTATTATTCATCAAGTACTTTGTTAATGTTTTCAAGTCATATAATAATTTCATAACTTATTTTCATATCAACCAAACCGTTAAATGTTTTATTAATATTTCTTAATTTGATAATCACATATATTCATACATATGTATTTACACATAATTGGTCGTGCATCATCGAGAGTAGTCGAACGGTAAATGAATACATGAACGTAGTTCAAAGTTTTTGAGATTTCAACGTTATATACTTTGCTTATCGTGTCGGAAACATATAAAGATCAAGTTTAAATTTGTTCGGAAATTTTCGGGTTGTCACAGTACCTACCCGTTAAAGAAATTTTGATGTGCAGCGGGGTAGTATATAAAATAGCTTATATTTTACTATGAAAAACTATTAAATACGATACAATTTTACACAAGATATTTATTTATTTATAGAATGGATATACTTTAAACCTTGCTACAACACTTATAGGCAGTGTACCTAATCGTACAGTAGTGTAGTTTTTAGTAAGTCCGGTTCGTTCCACAGGGAAATCTTTAAACAAAGCTCAACGCTATATTAGTTTACTTTTATAAAAATATAAAAATATATATAAGTAATATTATTATTATAAAGGGGGGTTTTTACCGTTTAATGACCGGTTTGTCGATTTTAAGACTTTAGTCGCAGTTAAAACCTAATGTAAAATATAAAATAAATACAAGACTTAAATTAAAGCGTAAAGTAAATAACGATAATGAAATTGCGAATAATAAAAATGCGATAAAATTGCGATAATTAAAAAGTACGATAATTAAAAGTGCGATTAAATAACAATAAATAAAAGTGCGATAATTAGAAGTGCAATTAAATATAAAATAAAGGAAATTAAATATGAAATAAAAGAATTATGCTTATTTAAACTTCCGTAATCATGATGTTCGACGTGTTGATTTTAGTTTTATGCCCATGGGTTAATTGTCCTTTGTCCTGGATTATTTAATATGTCCGTCTGGTTTTTGTCCATAACAGTCCATCAGTCATAAATATAAATTGCAAGTGTCCTTGTCAAATTATTATTATACCCGAAGTTAAATATTCCAACTAATTGGGGATTCGAATTGTAACAAGGTTTTAATACTTTATTTAATGAATACACCAGGTTATCGACTGCGTGTAAACCAAGGTTTTACTACTTTGTTAACAATTACACCAATTACCCTTGAATGTAATTTCACCCCTGTTTTAATTATTCTAGTGGCTATTAATCCATTCCCGTGTCCGGTTAAATGAACGATTATTCGTACATATAAATACCCCGCCCATCGTGTCCGATCGAGTGTATATGGTAATTTATAGGGACGCCCAATTGTAAATCTTTGTATTAACATTAACAAACTTTCATTTAGTTAAACAAATATAAAGCCCATTAATAGCCCATAGTCTAATTTCCATAAGTGTCGTTCTTTTGTCCAAACCCCAATTATGGTACAAAGCCCAATTACCCAATTTTAGTAATTAGCCCAACATCATGATTACTTCGTTTTAAATAAGCATAATAATAACTTAGCTACGAGACATTAATATAAAAAGGTTGAACATAACTTACAATGATTAAAAATAGCGTAGCGTTACACGGACAGAATTTCGACTTACACCCTTACAACATTCGCTAACATACCCTTATTATTAGGATTTAAAATTAAAATTAAAATTAAAATTAAAATATAAATTATATATATATATTACGTATATATTGAGAGAGAGATAGATATTTGGTGTTTAAAACTCGGCAGAAAACTGGCTTTATATAGGACCTGACCAGCATTTTCACTCCATGCGACTCGCATGGATTTTGTGCCTCTGGCCATGTGAGTCGCATGGCCACCCTGGATCCAGCCAAATTGGTTTGTTTTCTTCTTGCCAACGTAATATAATAATAATATATAATATAATATATAATTATATATAATTATATATATATTATATTATATTCTTGTGCATAGTAGACTAGATATTTTTGCTCCGTTGCGTCGGGCGTTTCTTCTTGGCTCAGGTCCCGGTTCCGGATTTTCGAACGTCCTCGCGTACAATTTAATATCTTGTACTTTGCGTTTTGAATCTTGTACTCTTGTGATTTCGAGACGTTTCTTATCAATAATTGGAACCTTTTTGATTGTCTTTTGTACTTTTGAGCTTTTTGGTCATTTGCGTCTTCAATTCGTCGAATCTGTCTTTAGTCTTCACCTTTTATTATTTAAACGAATATCACTTGTAAATAGAACAATTGCAACTAAAAGCTTGTCTTTCTTGAGGAATAATGTTATGAAATATATGTTCGTTTTTAGCATTATCAAATTTCGTCTCAAAATTTGATTGGGATGGTCATGGCTGACAATAAGTATGTTTTCATGATGCATACGAGCTGAAAATTAGAGTTTCATCATCAGCGAGTAATATGGATAAATCAATTTGCTTAAGTGAAGCGTACGAGTGAAGTTATCACAAAAGAGTGAAATGAGTAAGTGTAGATTCATCATATCTTTTGACGTAGATAAGATTGATTTCCAGAGTTCAAAGGATTTGGAGAAAATCTTCGTAATAAGATTTGATTATTCGGTAATCAAAGAAATTAGGATCCGCTTTAAATGCGCTGTTTTGATTGCTCTGTCGGATATTTTACTATAAATCCACCCCCTTCGTTTCCTTACAACTCACACCTTCTATTCTTTCTCCCCCAATTCATACTTTTTAGCATTCGCCAACATGCTTCATCCAGTTCTGATTCTTGATATACTCCTAATTTTCATATCTATCGTTCTTCTTTTTATCTGCCAATGGAGGAATCTATTCACTTCTATCATACTCTTGGTTTTACAGTGTTTTTAGTTCTCCCATGTTTTTACGTTGCAATACTTATTGATATACACGGTTTTTAATTTATGCGCTGTCGTCGACTTTATATCTTTCCATTTTTTTCGGAGTCCCTGCTCTTGTCTTTCTATAATCATTGACATCCATAGTTAATGCTCTCTCCTATTTGCTACTATTTATACTCCCATTTTTATTTCAGAGCTTCATACTTTTGTTTTTCTCTTCCCGACTTTAAATCAAGCGAATAATGGTCCAGAATTCGTAGGTATGAATTTCAGAGTGAACATAGTTAATGTTCTAAGAAGGAGATTGTAATAGCACGATCTTGGTTTGTCAAATTACCAGAATATCCTAAAAAAAGCTGAATCATCAAGAAAAATATTTCTTGATATGTTTAGAGGTTAAGTAGAATACAATAGTCGTGTAACATGGCACATGATGACGTTATGATCTGTGAATCATCACGTTCTATTTAGAAACTCAGCATGACTTACTGTAATATAATCACGTTGATCAAGTGTCATTATATTATACTAACTTATGCTTCAGTTCCCAATACTACTTCAAAAATATTCATACTTTAAACTCGAAGGTTTAAGAAGTTAGAATCTAAGCAGTTTCCTTTATGATGTAATACAGATAACGCGAAGAGATAAATGATGTCAGATAAGAATAGTTATGAAAATATATTCAGAAATATCGAGGATTTTATAATGAAAGATATGATGATATCTTAGAATTTCTAATATCAGAGGATGATGAAGAATATTATCCACAAGGGTTTAGAGTCAGGAGCAAGGTATTCGTTAATGACTTCAGCAGATACTGAATCATTTGGATTCTTTGAAGGCAGGTTTAGTCTTTGTGATTTGTCCACAGCCTCCTTCATAGTTTGCTCAATCCGTTTTCCAATACCAAACCTTCTCTTTTTCTGAGCTTTGCCAACCCACTATTCTTTATCATCAAACTTTCGACTGTTAAGATCGTTTACAGTGTTTGCTGCTTCATCAGCATTTTTCCAAAAATTCGGAGAACTAGTTCGCAGTTTAGGGTGTTTTCAGAAACTTCACATTCAAAGTAGGTAAGTCTTGGAGATAGACGTTATATGTATATATATAACTGTTGGCGTAGAATTGCTGCGAAATTCAAGAATAATGATTCAAGCTTTTTGGTATGGCAACTACAATTACAAAATGCAGATGAGTACATGATAGGGTTTCAATGAATAAGTATAGTGATTTTTCGGAGAGACTTAAAGATTAATGAAGTTGTAGGTAAGTTTACTGCTAACGTGGTGAGATATAAAAGGTTCCCCTGTAACAATGATAAAGGGGTAATTGTTATAATAGGGATTATTCGAATAAATAATTGAAGTTGATGTGCTGGAGCTGTGACAAAACTGTCCACTTTGAAAAGGGATTAAAAAGTTATTTTTGCTAATAAATGCCAAAGGGTCTGACACGGATTCGTGTTAAACTATGACTTTGGTTTCGAGAGTTTTTCAGGTGCATGACTGTGGGTACATGTGGTTAGATCATCATCTCAATTGTTCATTATTTAAAGTGTCTTCAGGAATTTTCGAGGGGTTGGAATACAGATTGTAATCGTTAATATACATATGATATTCTAGAATTTTGAACGACAAGAATATATATAATTTTTTTTGGATGTTATGAATAGAAGTGATGTTCTATCATAGATTTAAAGTCAAAGTATAGCTTTGAAAGATGTAGAAATCTAACAGTGATGATATCGGTTATATCTCGACTTGGATTTTGATTTGTAAAAATCAGAATATGTAATCAAATTTGGATGAGAATGGTTGTTAAAATATTTTTGTGGGTTTGGTGGGTTTCAGATTTGAAAATTTTAGCTCAAAACTTGTGATTTTGTGTCACCCACTTGCTAACCTTGTATTTGGAAAGCAACACGTCCAGTTTACTTGTTCCGTATATTACCTTTCGGCAAACTACCGTCCGGTTGTAAAGGAAAGCGTTGAACAAGCAACTGTTAAGGCAATGTCCCGTGACATGCTTTTGATTATGGTCTATAACGTGTCGGACGCAATTACTATCCTTGGTAGGAGCAATAGTAAAGCTCACCCTTATAATTTTTCGGTCTGGCACAAGGTCCTGTCTCCGACCATGCTATGCAACCACCGTTCTTACGGTTGACACCCGATTTAGTTCAGGTGACCTAATGAATTCCAGGTGAATTCCTAGGATTTTACGTTCAATGGTAATGAACGCATTGAAAATGGGTTTTCAGAAAACAAATCGGTTTGTATTTTTGATCAAAATATTTTCTCGTTCAAGCTCGAGTTTAGATATCATTGAATTCCATGAGTTTGAATTCTCAATCTTTAAGGTCAATCTCAAGGATTGAGTAATATCAGGCTTAAAAGCTGATTTTTAATCTTTAAGGAGATTATCCTTTCTGGGGATCTGATTCATTAGTCTTATCCAGCTAATTTGCACGGTGCCTCCCCATTGTACGAGATAAATCCTTCTCATGGTTAGGATAAATCTGACCACTTGGCGACCCTGTTTGATGCTGAGGTCCGTGGATTTCCAGCCGATTTTAGTGATGACTTTTCTAGATTTTTCGTCAACCTACAGCTGGTCTGGACGACAACTTCATGACCTAAATCAAGAAGCGCGTGTCTTTTTCGGAAGACTTTACTTCCTTTTAAATGATGGAATTGATTCATCGTGTTGATCCATCTCTTCTTTTCTTTTATCTGGTAAAACAGTTTAGTTTAGTCCAAAGCAAAAGTATTTTCAGTTATTTGTTACAGATATATGTGACATATGTTTAAAATAACTTGGTAAATTTTCCCACACTTGGCTTTTATTTTCCTTTTTATCGTCCTCTATTCCATTTTAAATGAATTTTAACATTTTAGTTTGTTTCTCAATTTATGTCCTTTCCGAGGTAACAATAATTTCGGTGTTAAAACCTAGTTTTATCATTCATAAATATGTATAAACATAATTTGAATTCATTTAATTGAAAATTTTAAAAAATTTTACTAGAATTGGGTAGTTAGTATATAAGACTAGGGCTGTTCCTTGTTATCGGAGAGCACTAGATTCTAACACAACTACTGCGTTACTAGCATTTTTAATGGTAACCAAGTGTTTAAATCAAAATCTGAAAGAATTTAACCCCTTCCCACACTTAAGATCTTGCAATGCCCTCATTTGCAAGAAATCAGAAACAATTTAAATTATTGAGGGTTATTAGCGTAGAAAAATGATTAAATTTTACCAAAGTTTCAAACATATTGTCGTTTGATTGTTGAATGATAAATGGTGCACGTCATTTGTTCATTCCATCTTGTTGTTATTTCACATATATTTTGCATCATTGTCGTCAAAAATTACTTGCTTTTGCTGAACTTAATGCCAGTCTTTGAAAACGCGTTGTTTTACCCTGTTTTGTGCATAAAATAGAATACATACAATACAAATATAATCATACATGTAATTTGAAATGGAACTTTGGCATCCCACTTTCAAACTATAAGAAAAATATTAGTACACAATAATAATAGAAATATCAAACATTACATAAATGTAATTAAAATGTTAAGTGTTTAAAATAATAAAAATATAAATTACCAACTTATCTCTACTGATCAGGAGGTGGGTTAGGAGGATAATTAGGATAGGGATCCCAATTCATGTTCGGATCAGGTTTCCATGGCTGTTGATAGGTGAACTGGTATGCTGCGTCATAATCATATAAATCATAGGGTGGTCTCATTTCTGGCTGATGTGCGGGATAGTATGCGGGTTGGGTCGGATAATACATCTCGCCAGGCTACAACTGGCTTATAATTTGGCGCTGATGATAATCCCATCGGCCATGCTCTCGTTGCCGGGAATGCTCGTAGTCATTCCGACGTTGCCATGCCTCGTACTGCATATGCCTATCATAGTTCGTCATGTATTCATCCTCCATACGAACGCCTAAATCAAGAGCAGTCTCCCGAACAACTCCTATAATGTTGTTCGCCTCTTCCATTTCGTCATCCGAACCTCTTTCTACCTGTCGCTGAGGTCCCTCGTATCGATATACCCGACCACGTCTCATCAATAATACCCTTGCACCGTGATAAAGGTTTGAACTTATAGTTTCACCTTCGTCCTCTATTTCGTTCATTGGACCCCCTTGGTGCTTATCCACACCTAAATACTCTCCAATGAGAGTAATGAAAATACCACCACCTATAATACTCCCCGATTTCATCCCCGAAACTACATTAGCGAGATAATAACCAACACAATAGGGAATGTTAACGAAACTCCTCGGGTCTCTAATACACTTGAGGTAGAACAAATCGTTTACGGTCAATTTCTCCTTATTCTTACCCCTTTGTGTAATTGTGTTTGCTAAGAATCTATGAATCACCCGGAGTTCAGCTCTGTCTATATCTAAGTATGTATGATTTCCACTGGCATGAAATTCATTAAAGTGGGACATACGCCTCCAGACGGCGTTAATATCAAATTCCCTATCTATCCTTTATCCTTGGGCAATCAGGCTATTACAGTCGGGGCTCAAAAGTTCAGCAGGGGTGTAAATCTGTAAGGCCCTGGCTAAATCTATCATGGACATTCTGTACATGCGTCCACCTAACAGAAATCTAATAAAGCTTCTATCATCTATCCTCCTAACATCACTGTTTAACTTAATAGTACTAAGTAATTCTATACACCATTCCCTATATATGGTTCTACGAATGGAAAATAGGCGCATCCAATCGTTAAACTGAGAATTACCATACCTTTGCACCAATAATTCCCGAATCGGTTCGGCAAGGTCAACTGTTTCCAAAGGTACCCAGTCAATTGCCCTTGGCATTTCAACAACCTTAAAGTAGAGAATGTGCATGTTCTTTTGATAATCTGGATACTCTATCCAACATCGATCAAATCTCAGATTTGGGTGTAACTGATCTTCATTAATGTCTAAACTCAGAATCATTTGATGTGGAGCGAATTGACGAAACTGATTCATGAATAATTGATCTTGATCGTGATATGGAATATGTTGATCCTCATGTTGTTCTTCTTCTTGTTGCATATGTTCTTGTTCATAAAACATTTTCGGTTCGGGCTCTGGTTGTCTGGACGATGATGCACCGTCCGTATCTGTATTTCTCTGCAAAACACATTAAACACAAAATTTGTGCATCCAAATATGCATTAGTGTTAGCAAAATAATAACTTGAAACAATTATGATGACATGTTCAATTCATAACACATTTTATACATATTTTCCTAAAAATAACAATTATATACTTTTACATACGAAAATGTGTACAATGTTTTATCACATTTAAACTCTTAAACATGTCAACAATAATTATTATAACAATTAAACACTTGTTACATGGCATTCAAATCAAACTAGTGCTCATTTTCATATTTTTGTCAAGTCTACACTTTGTCAAATAAGCATATACGAAAAATGTACATCAAGTTCATAAGCATTTATCTCAAATAACATGCCAAAATAATCACTACTAGCAATGAAACAAGTTTCAAATGGCCTTTATATCAAATTATCCAAGTTCATGAATTTTTAGACTTAAAAAGTCCACTTTAATTCTCAAAAACATGTTTAGGCTCAAAGTTTGGATTAATTAACTACCTAAACATGTTACACTACTTAATTTAGCAACAATTCATGACAAAAATCGGCCATAACCTGTTTATATCAAAAAGCCCCAAATTGCTCAAGAACACAAACCCTAGATTCTTAAAAATTTGAAGTTTTTAGCTTCAATTCATGTTAAATAGCTTCTATTTAGGATATACATGCATAATATAACAACAATTTAGCTCTAATTACACCTAAATTTAACAAAATCAAAATATAAATTTTTTAGCTCAAGAACACAAAAATTCGAATTTAAAGAGATTAGGGGTGAAATCTTTACCGTTCTCCTGAAGGGGTTGAGACTACTGAATCTAGGCATGATTGTTGTGAAGTCTTGCAAGAAATTTGGTGAAAAATGGCGGATTTTTGAGAGTATTTGGGTGCAAGTTCGTGTATATGTGTGTGTATTTGTGAGAAAGAAACAGCAGCGACTGAATAAATTGATCCTGGCCAGTTTTTTGTAGCCATGCGAGTCGCATGGTTTTGTGCATACCCCCATGCGAGTCGCATGGGGTGTAATTTCTGGTTTTTTTTTTTTTTTTTTTTTTTTTTTTTTAATAAGCTTATACTTTTAAAACATAAAATTAAATAAAATTTTAAAAATTTTGTTTCTTTTTAAGACGAGGTCGTTTCGGGACGATGCCCTAGTCCGTCCCTCGACAAAATTTTAAAATTTTGTCATTTTCAAGCGATTGTTTTAAAAGCTTAGATTTTTGGATTTTTTAATTTTTTTTTTTTTTTTTTTGTCATACTTTAAATCAATAAGATTAAAAATAATGCTAATAAAAGTTCTCGTCCCTCCCTTGGGTAAAGCAATTTCGGTTCAAAGACCTAGTCTTCAACTTAAGACGAATTTTAAAAATCATATTCTTAACTTAATGAGATAAAGTAAATTTTTGTTTTTAAAATCACACAACTTAAATATAAAATTCAAAATTTATATTAAAAATTCACACCAAACTTAAAATTTGAAATGCATAAAATTAAAAATTCATATTTTAAAAATTCACACCAGACTTAATTTAAAAATTCATATTATAAATTCACACCAAACTTATATTAATTTTTCAAATATTTACAATTTTAAATATATTGTTTTTACAAAGTTTACAATATTAATTTAAGATTTATATTAATTTTAAAAACATGGTAAAAATAAAAAAAATCTTTTTGGCTTTTTATCCCACTTTAATCAATCAAATATTATCAAAAATATGCGCCCCTCTTTTCGGTAAAGTAATTTCGGTTCCAAGACCTAATTTAACTCATGACGAATTTTTGAAATATTTTGGGTTGATTGTTTAAAGATATTTATACCTTAAGAAATAACGTTAAATTTCGCAGTGATGTAATAAATTTTTGAATGATATCAATAATTTCGGTCGCCAAACCTAATTTTATTCAATACCAATTTAATACTTTTTAGCGAACAAATTAGCGTTTATTTTCAAAAGGTTAAAAATAAAAATAAAAATAAAAACTGTACAGACATACCTGTGAAATAGATTTCTTAGTTATATGATCTATTCCATTCATAAGATAGTCGGTTTAATTAGTTTTCCATGGCTACATAGGGGTAACCCCGAGCATTCAGTGTCTTTTCTTCTAAACATATGAACGGTCCGTCTCTGCATAAAGTAACAAATTCGGTATTTGAATAGGTTTGATTATTTGAACAT
The DNA here is from genome assembly GCF_046630445.1 of Rutidosis leptorrhynchoides. NCBI lineage: Eukaryota > Viridiplantae > Streptophyta > Magnoliopsida > Asterales > Asteraceae > Rutidosis > Rutidosis leptorrhynchoides. The sequence continues at coordinate 152,198,435 of NC_092341.1, read as the reverse complement.
TTACCTCCATGTGACCATTTTCCGCATTTGTGACATCTTTCTAGGTGTCGTGCTCTTCTTTTCGCTGCGGATTTTGATTTTCCTTTACCAAATTGTAACTTATTATCTTCGCATCTGGATTCTTTTCTAACTCCGTCCATTCTTTCTCTGATTACTGATACTAATTCACTCGGTAGTATGTCATTATTTCTTTTAGTGATCAAAGCGTGTAGCATTAGACCATGGTTTAGTTCACAGGCAGTCTTCATTTCGTAAAAACCTAAAAAAAATAAAAATTCAGAATGGGGGGAGAAGACTAGTTCTTTAGGGTCTGCTAGGGAAAGACCATTCGGGTTCCATTTTCGAGAACTATACGAAAACAGACAATCTAACTCTAACAGAAATACATATTATCCTTTAAAGACTTGATTCTCCCCACACTTAGTTAGCTGTGGTGTCAAAATTGTGATTAACTTCGTTGTCGACTTCCATCGGACCATGTATGTAATGTTTAACTCTGTGACCATTAACTTTAAATTCAATCCCATTTGAATTTATTAATTCTATCGTTCCGTATGGGAAAACTCTTTTGACTATGAATGGTCCAGACCATCTTGATTTCAATTTTCCAGGAAATAGCTTGAATCGTGAATTGAAAAGAAGAACTCTGTCTCCTTCTTTAAATTCTTTTGAACTTCTGATTCTTTTATCATGCCATTTCTTCGTTCTTTCTTTATAGATTAACGAATTTTCGTATGCTTCATGTCTTAATTCTTCTAATTCGTTTAGTTGACTTAATCGTAGACGTCCAGCTTCATGTAAATCAAGATTACATGTCTTCAAAGCCCAAAATGCTTTGTGTTCAATTTCTACTGGAAGATGACATGCTTTTCCATAAACAAGTCTAAAAGGTGTGGTTCCAATTGGAGTTTTGTAGGCTGTTCTAAAAGCCCAGAGTGCATCCTCCAATTTAATGGACCATTCCTTCGGATTTGATCCTACGGTTTTCTCTAGAATACGTTTTAAAGCTCGGTTGGTATTTTCAACTTGTCCACTTGTTTGTGGATGATATGCGGTGGAGATTTTATGAGTTACTCCATATCTTTTAAGAACTTTCTCAAGTTGATTATTACAGAAATGAGTACCCCGATCACTTATTAAAGCTTTCGGTGTTCCAAACCTTGCAAAAAGACGTTTTAAAAAGTTGACTACAACTCGTGCATCGTTAGTTGGGAGAGCTTGTGCTTCCGCCCATTTAGATACATAATCAATGGCTACGAGTATATATAGATTATTATGAAATTTTGGAAATGGACCCATAAAGTCAATACCCCAAATGTCAAATACTTCACATACTTGGATGACATTTTGTGGCATTTCATCACGTTGACTTATTTTTCCGGCCCTTTGACATGCATCACAAGATTTGCAAAGAAGGTGTGCGTCTTTGTAAATTGTAGGCCAATAGAATCCAGCTTCATAAACTTTTCTTGCTGTTAGTTGAGGCCCATAATGCCCTCCTGTTGGTCCTGTGTGACAATGGTTTAGAATTTTACTAGCTTCATCTCCAAATACACATCGGCGTATTATTCCATCGGGACAACTTTTAAACAGATGTGGATCTTCCCAGAAATAGTGTTTTATATCACTGAAGAATTTCTTTCGTCTTTGGTACGATAATCCTTTTTCAAGGAATCCACAAACTAAGTAGTTTGCATAGTCTGCAAACCATGGAATTTCTTTATAATCTATCTTCAATAGATATTCATCAGGAAAGTTGTCTTGTATGGCTGATTCATTTAGAACTTCTAATTCGGGATTTTCAAGACGAGAAAGATGATCAGCGGCGAGATTTTCTGCTCCTCTTTTATCTCGGATTTCAATATCAAACTCTTGTAAGAGTAAGATCCAACGGATTAATCTTGGTTTAGCATCTTGTTTTGAAAATAGGTATCTAAGAGCAGAATGGTCGGTATAGACCACCGTTTTTGCTAGAACGAGATATGATCGAAATTTGTCAAAAGCAAAGACAATAGCAAGGAGTTCTTTTTCAGTAGTTGTATAGTTCGTTTGTGCTCCTTGTAATGTCTTACTAGCATAATATATAGGTTGAAATCGTTTTTCAATCCTTTGTCCTAAAACGGCTCCCATTGAAAATCACTTGCATCGCACATTAGTTCAAATGGTAGATTCCAATTTGGTGTTATCATGATCGGTGCATTAGTGAGTTTTTCTTTAAGAATATTAAAAGATTTGATACATTCATCTGAAAAGATGAATGGAGCATCCTTTTCTAGGAGTTTATTCATAGGAGTGGCAATTTTAGAAAAATCTTTTATAAAACGTCGGTAAAAACCGGCATGCCCTAGAAAACTCCTAACTCCTCTAACATTTGTGGGATGTGGAAGTTTAGCAATTACATCTACTTTAGCTCTATCCACTTCAATTCCTTCTTTTGAAATTTTATGTCCAAGAACGATGCCTTCTTTAACCATGAAATGGCATTTCTCCCAATTAAGTACTAGATTTGATTTTTCGCATCTAATTAGCATTCGTTCCAGATTAACTAGACATGATTTAAATGTATCACCGAAGACTGAAAAGTCATCCATGAATACTTCCATGCATTCTTCTATCATGTCATGAAAAATCGCCATCATACACCTTTGAAAGGTTGCAGGGGCGTTGCAAAGTCCAAATGGCATGCGTTTGTAAGCAAAAGTACCATAAGGGCACGTGAATGTGGTTTTCTCTTGGTCCTCGGGTGCTATTGGAATTTGAAAATATCCGGAAAATCCATCTAGAAAACAATAGTAACTATTTCCGGCTAATCTTTCCAACATTTGATCTATGAAAGGTAAGGGAAAGTGATCTTTTCTGGTGGCGTCATTTAATTTTCTATAATCAATACATACACGCCATCCTGTTACAGTCCTAGTAGGAATAAGCTCATTTTTCTCATTTGTAATGACAGTCATGCCACCCTTCTTAGGCACGCATTGAACTGGGCTTACCCATGGACTATCAGAAATTGGGTAAATCAAACCTGCATCTAGCAGTTTAATAATCTCTTTCTTAACTACATCTTGCATATTAGGATTTAGTCTTCGTTGGCGTTGCACATACGTTTTATGACCCTCTTCCATAAGGATTTTATGTGTGCAATACGAAGGACTTATTCCTTTAATATCATGAATCTTCCATGCAATGGCTGGTTTATGAGCTTTCAACACAGAAATGAGTTGTGATTTCTCATTTTCAGTAAGAGAAGACGATATTATTACAGGTAATTCAGATTCACCATGTAAATAAGCGTATTCCAAATGGTTTGGAAGTGGCTTTAACTCTAATTTCGGAGGTTCTTCTATCGATGATTTATATCGATATCTGTCTTCTTCTTTTAGCATTTGAATTTCTTCTGTTGTTGGTTCATATCCATTAGCTATAAGTGTAGCTAACATTTTAGCTTCATCAATTGGTTCATTACCTTCTCCTAAAGAACATTCTCCTGTTCCTTGTAATTCTGGAAATTCTTCTAATAATTCCGCATGTGCATCTATAGTTTGAATATAATAACATGTATCATCTGCAGATTGTGGTTGTTGCATTGCTCTATCAACTGAAAAGGTAACACTCTCATCCTCTATACTTAGGGTCAGTTTCTTACCCAACACGTCTATCATTGCTTTAGCCGTGTTTAAGAATGGTCTTCCTAATATGAGAGGAACTTGAGAATCTTCTTCCATGTCCAGAACAACAAAATCTACTGGAAATACTAAAGTACCAACTTTAACTAGCATGTTCTCCATTATCCCTCTAGGATATTTTATTGATCTATCGGCTAGTTGTATGCTTATTCTGGTTGGTTTCAATTCTCCAAGGTCTAGTTTAGCGTATAGTGAATACGGCATTAGATTTATACTAGCACCTAAGTCTGCCAATGCTTCTATTGAACTAAGACTACCCAGAAAACATGGAATTGTGAAACTTCCTGGATCAGATAGTTTTTCTGGTATCTTATTCAACAGCACTGCTGAACAATTAGCATTCATAGTAACAGCCGAGAGTTCTTCCATTTTCTTTCTATTTGAGATTAGATCTTTCAAGAATTTAGCATATCTTGGCATTCCTGAAATCACATCAATGAAAGGAAGATTTACATTTATCTGTTTAAACATATCCAAGAATTTGGATTGCTCGGCTTCAAGTTTTTCTTTCTTCATTTTACTCGGGTAAGGAAGTGGTGGTTGGTATGGTTTAACATAAGGTTTATCCTTAACTGTGTTATTTTCATTAACCTTTTCAACTACCGGTTCTTTTTACTTTTCTTGCTCGGATTGTGGTTCTTGTGGAGTAGGAATGGTTTCATCAGAAGTTACAGGTATTTCAGGTGGTTTAAGTGTTGTACCACTTCTTGTGGTAATAGCTTTAGCTGTTTCATTCCGGGGGTTAGCATTTGTATCACTAGGTAAACTTCCCGGTTTTCTTTCACCTATTAACCTTGCTAGGTTACTTACTTCTTGTTCCAGATTTTGAATAGAAGCTTGTTGATTTCTAAATGCTTGAGCATTTTGTTCATTTGTTTGTTTTTGAGATGTGAAAAACTGCGTTTGAGTTTCAACTAGCTTCGTCATCTTATCTTCTAAATTCGGCTTTTTATCATCGGTTTGTTGTGGTGGTTTGTTTTGAAAATTAGGTCTTTGCTGATTGTAAGTATTATTGGATACTTGTTGATTGCTAGGACCTTGTTGGTTGTTGTATGGAATATTTCGGTTATAATTCTGGTTTTGATTGTAAATCGGTCTTGGCGGTTGATAATTATTCTGATAATTATTTCCAGGCATTTGGTTTATGTATGAAATATTCTCTCTTTGTTCCATTGTTAATTCAATACTGAGACAATCTTTTGTCAAATGTGGTCCTCCACACTGCTCACAACTAATTCGTATTGAGTGAATATCTTTAGTCATCTTTTCCATTCGTCTCTCGAAAGCATCTATCTTTGCGGAAATGGAATCTAAGTCATGGCTAGAATCGGCTCTAGCTGCTTTAGATGATCTAACGATATCTTTTTCTTGGTGCCACTCATGTGAGTGGGAAGCAGTGTTATCAATAATTTTGTAAGCATCAGTTTCGGTTTTCTTCATAATAGAACCACCAGCTGCTATATCTATGTCTTTTCTTGTAGTGATGTCGCATCCTCGGTAGAATATTTGTACTATTCGACAGGTGTCTAAACCATGTTGCGGACATCCTCTTAATAACTTTCCATATCTTGTCCACGCCTCATATAGAGTTTCATTTGGTTTCTGTGTGAACGTAACAATTTCTGCTTGAAGTCTTACGGCTTTAGATGCAGGAAAAAATTGTTTAAGAAATTTGTCAACTAAAACATCCCATGTATCAATCGCCCCTTCAGGTAACGATTCCAACCAATCTTTGGCTTCTCCCTTTAAAGTCCAGGGAAATAACATGAGATATATCTGTTCATCCTCCACTTCTCGGATTTTAAATAGTGTGCAGATCCTATTAAAGGTACGTAGATGTTCATTTGGATCTTCCTTCGGTGCACCACTAAATTGGCATTGATTAGTCACCATGTGTAGAATTTGTCCTTTGATTTCATAATCTGGCGCATTAATGTCTGGATGAGTAATTGCGTGACCTTGGCCAGTGCGTTTAGCTCTCATTCGGTCTTCCATACTTAAAGGTTCCAGATTCTCCATAATTGAATTTGTTGAATCGGTATCACTAGATGATTCTGATTTAATGGTTCGTTCCTCAACAATCTCTGTTTGAATGATTGGTGGTTCCGGAGGAAAGTTTAGTGGTTCAGGATCTACGAACCGTTCCTGAATATTTTCCGGATTCTCAATTGTGAGGTCGGGTTCAAAAAATGGATTATCGGAAATTTGAACTGAAGTACTTGGTCGACTGGATGACGATTCTAAAGAAAAATCAACGGCGGTTATATTCGTTAAACGATGTCTTGATCGAGTTACAGGTGGTGAACGTACAAAAGGTGATGAACGTCTTGCTCGGTGCATTCACTGAATATCCTATTAGTTTTAAAAAGGAAAGAAAAATTATAATAAGTTATCCAATCAATAGACTTTTCTGATTTTGCCCACGTTTCGAATAGCCAAAAGATGCAGCAGAGGGGCAGGATTCGTTTGGTCTCAATATAATTGAGGACTGTTTGGCTCCAATAACCCAGTCCACGTACAAATCCAACTATTACTACGAACCAGAAAATTTTGATGTCTATCAATTTAACCACTTAAAATAAATTTTCGTAATTTTAAGAAATTTAGATAAGAAGTAGAAAAAATTCTAAGTCCTAAAAACTAGAATGGCGAGAAATAAGAAAGAAAAAGAGTTCGTCGCAAAAGGTCGAAAAAGAAAAAAAATGGTTGAAAAATAAAAAGTGACGGAAAAATAAAAGAAACTTATAAAAACTTAAAAATACTTGACTAACCTAACCTTATTACTACAACTAACTTAAAATTATAATCGCAAATTGAAATTACTAATTGGAATGATAATTGGTACATAGTAAAAGGTCTAAAAATATTAAAGCTTACAGGAAAAACTAAATCCCAAATGGAAATAACTTAAAAAGAAACTAAAACTTAAAAAGGCGTCGCAAAATTCTAAAGCACCTAAATCTTAGTCTAAAGAAAAAGCACTTAAGGAATTCTACGGCAAAGCCTAAAAATCTAGGAGTAAAAATAACTATAGCAAAAACTAAGTTTAAAATTAAATATGAGCGAAAAATATAAATATTACGCTACAACGATTAAAAAGGGACAAAATATTAAAAGAAATAAAAAGTGATAAAAAAAATACAATTTTTATTAAAATATTATTTTTATATTAATTATATTAAAGTATTAAGTTTTAAATATAATAAAACTAATTAAAAGTAGTTAAAAATAATTAAACTAAAAACTTAATTAATAATAATAAAATCAAACTAGGTTTTATAATAATAATAATATATTATACTCCGCATTAAATGCAGAATTAGGGCAAATTGGTGGCCTGGTCAAACTCCTTATGCGAGTCGCATGAAATAAGCCGGTGGGTCATGCGAGTCGCATGACTGAACTGGACTGGTTCAATTGACAGGTTCAATTTGACAGGTCACGTGATTTTTAAAATTTATTTTATATTTTCAGTTTTATAATATAAGATATAAATATATAATTTAACTAAAAACTTAATAAAATACTAAAATAAAATACAAATACTTTAATATTTTGTAAATAATAAAGAATAACTTAAAATACACTTTAAAATAAATTTTTTATTTTTTTTATATTAGCGTTGCGCTTCCGGCGTTTAAGAGTGATCCCCGGCAGCGGCGCCAAAAATACTTGATGTGCAGCGGGGTAGTATATAAAATAGCTTATATTTTACTATGAAAAACTATTAAATACGATACAATTTTACACAAGATATTTATTTATTTATAGAATGGATATACTTTAAACCTTGCTACAACACTTATAGGCAGTGTACCTAATCGTACAGTAGTGTAGTTTTTAGTAAGTCCGGTTCGTTCCACAGGGAAATCTTTAAACAAAGCTCAACGCTATATTAGTTTACTTTTATAAAAATATAAAAATATATATAAGTAATATTATTATTATAAAGGGGGGTTTTTACCCTTTAATGACCGGTTTGTCGATTTTAAGACTTTAGTCGCAGTTAAAACCTAATGTAAAATATAAAATAAATACAAGACTTAAATTAAAGCGTAAAGTAAATAACGATAATGAAATTGCGAATAATAAAAATGCGATAAAATTGCGATAATTAAAAAGTACGATAATTAAAAGTGCGATTAAATAACAATAAATAAAAGTGCGATAATTAGAAGTGCAATTAAATATAAAATAAAGGAAATTAAATATGAAATAAAAGAATTATGCTTATTTAAACTTCCGTAATCATGATGTTCGACGTGTTGATTTTAGTTTTATGCCCATGGGTTAATTGTCCTTTGTCCTGGATTATTTAATATGTCCGTCTGGTTTTTGTCCATAACAGTCCATCAGTCATAAATATAAATTGCAAGTGTCCTTGTCAAATTATTATTATACCCGAAGTTAAATATTCCAACTAATTGGGGATTCGAATTGTAACAAGGTTTTAATACTTTGTTTAATGAATACACCAGGTTATCGACTGCGTGTAAACCAAGGTTTTACTACTTTGTTAACAATTACACCAATTACCCTTGAATGTAATTTCACCCCTGTTTTAATTATTCTAGTGGCTATTAATCCATTCCCGTGTCCGGTTAAATGAACGATTATTCGTACATATAAATACCCCGCCCATCGTGTCCGATCGAGTGTATATGGTAATTTATAGGGACGCCCAATTGTAAATCTTTGTATTAACATTAACAAACTTTCATTTAGTTAAACAAATATAAAGCCCATTAATAGCCCATAGTCTAATTTCCGCAAGTGTCGTTCTTTTGTCCAAACCCCAATTATGGTACAAAGCCCAATTACCCAATTTTAGTAATTAGCCCAACATCATGATTACTTCGTTTTAAATAAGCATAATAATAACTTAGCTACGAGACATTAATATAAAAAGGTTGAACATAACTTACAATGATTAAAAATAGCGTAGCGTTACACGGACAGAATTTCGACTTACACCCTTACAACATTCGCTAACATACCCTTATTATTAGGATTTAAAATTAAAATTAAAATTAAAATATAAATTATATATATATATTACGTATATATTGAGAGAGAGATAGATATTTGGTGTTTAAAACTCGGCAGAAAACTGGCTTTATATAGGACCTGACCAGCATTTTCACTCCATGCGACTCGCATGGATTTTGTGCCTCTGGCCATGCGAGTCGCATGGCCACCCTGGATCCAGCCAAATTGGTTTGTTTTCTTCTTGCTGACGTAATATAATAATAATATATAATATAATATATAATTATATATAATTATATATATATTATATTATATTCTTGTGCATAGTAGACTAGATATTTTTGCTCCGTTGCGTCGGGCGTTTCTTCTTGGCTCAGGTCCCGGTTCCGGATTTTCGAACGTCCTCGCGTACAATTTAATATCTTGTACTTTGCGTTTTGAATCTTGTACTCTTGTGATTTCGAGACGTTTCTTATCAATAATTGGAACCTTTTTGATTGTCTTTTGTACTTTTGAGATTTTTGGTCGTTTGCGTCTTCAATTCGTCGAATCTGTCTTTAGTCTTCACCTTTTATTATTTAAACGAATATCACTTGTAAATAGAACAATTGCAACTAAAAGCTTGTCTTTCTTGAGGAATAATGTTATGAAATATATGTTCGTTTTTAGCATTATCAAATTTCGTCCCAAAATTTGATTGGGATGGTCATGGCTGACAATAAGTATGTTTTCATGATGCATACGAGCTGAAAATTAGAGTTTCATCATCAGCGAGTAATATGGATAAATCAATTTGCTTAAGTGAAGCGTACGAGTGAAGTTATCACAAAAGAGTGAAATGAGTAAGTGTAGATTCATCATATCTTTTGACGTAGATAAGATTGATTTCCAGAGTTCAAAGGATTTGGAGAAAATCTTCGTAATAAGATTTGATTATTCGGTAATCAAAGAAATTAGGATCCGCTTTAAATGCGCTGTTTTGATTGCTCTGTCGGATATTTTACTATAAATCCACCCCCTTCGTTTCCTTACAACTCACACCTTCTATTCTTTCTCCCCCAATTCATACTTTTTAGCATTCGCCAACATGCTTCATCCAGTTCTGATTCTTGATATACTCCTAATTTTCATATCTATCGTTCTTCTTTTTATCTGCCAATGGAGGAATCTATTCACTTCTATCATACTCTTGGTTTTATAGTGTTTTTAGTTCTCCCATGTTTTTACGTTGCAATACTTATTGATATACACGGTTTTTAATTTATGCGCTGTCGTCGACTTTATATCTTTCCATTTTTTTCGGAGTCCCTGCTCTTGTCTTTCTATAATCATTGACATCCATAGTTAATGCTCTCTCCTATTTGCTACTATTTATACTCCCATTTTTATTTCAGAGCTTCATTCTTTTGTTTTTCTCTTCCCGACTTTAAATCAAGCGAATAATGGTCCAGAATTCGTAGGTATGAATTTCAGAGTGAACATAGTTAATGTTCTAAGAAGGAGATTGTAATAGCACGATCTTGGTTTGTCAAATTACCAGAATATCCTAAAAAAAGCTGAATCATCAAGAAAAATATTTCTTGATATGTTTAGAGGTTAAGTAGAATACAATAGTCGTGTAACATGGCACATGATGACGTTATGATCTGTGAATCATCACGTTCTATTTAGAAACTCAGCATGACTTACTGTAATATAATCACGTTGATCAAGTGTCATTATATTATACTAACTTATGCTTCAGTTCCCAATACTACTTCAAAAATATTCATACTTTAAACTCGAAGGTTTAAGAAGTTAGAATCTAAGCAGTTTCCTTTATGATGTAATACAGATAACGCGAAGAGATAAATGATGTCAGATAAGAATAGTTATGAAAATATATTCAGAAATATCGAGGATTTTATAATGAAAGATATGATGATATCTTAGAATTTCTAATATCAGAGGATGATGAAGAATATTATCCACAAGGGTTTAGAGTCAGGAGCAAGGTATTCGTTAATGACTTCAGCAGATACTGAATCATTTGGATTCTTTGAAGGCAGGTTTAGTCTTTGTGATTTGTCCACAGCCTCCTTCATAGTTTGCTCAATCCGTTTTCCAATACCAAACCTTCTCTTTTTCTGAGCTTTGCCAACCCACTATTCTTTATCATCAAACTTTCGACTGTTAAGATCGTTTACAGTGTTTGCTGCTTCATCAGCATTTTTCCAAAAATTCGGAGAACTAGTTCGCAGTTTAGGGTGTTTTCAGAAACTTCACATTCAAAGTAGGTAAGTCTTGGAGATAGACGTTATATGTATATATATAACTGTTGGCGTAGAATTGCTGCGAAATTCAAGAATAATGATTCAAGCTTTTTGGTATGGCAACTACAATTACAAAATGCAGATGAGTACATGATAGGGTTTCAATGAATAAGTATAGTGATTTTTCGGAGAGACTTAAAGATTAATGAAGTTGTAGGTAAGTTTACTGCTAACGTGGTGAGATATAAAAGGTTCCCCTGTAACAATGATAAAGGGGTAATTGTTATAATAGGGATTATTCGAATAAATAATTGAAGTTGATTTGCTGGAGCTGTGACAAAACTGTCCACTTTGAAAAGGGATTAAAAAGTTATTTTTGCTAATAAATGCCAAAGGGTCTGACACGGATTCGTGTTAAACTATGACTTTGGTTTCGAGAGTTTTTCAGGTGCATGACTGTGGGTACATGTGGTTAGATCATCATCTCAATTGTTCATTATTTAAAGTGTCTTCAGGAATTTTCGAGGGGTTGGAATACAGATTGTAATCGTTAATATACATATGATATTCTAGAATTTTGAACGACAAGAATATATATAATTTTTTTTGGATGTTATGAATAGAAGTGATGTTCTATCATAGATTTAAAGTCAAAGTATAGCTTTGAAAGATGTAGAAATCTAACAGTGATGATATCGGTTATATCTCGACTTGGATTTTGATTTGTAAAAATCAGAATATGTAATCAAATTTGGATGAGAATGGTTGTTTTGATTTCTTTGAAAGAATGTATATCGTTGTGAAAGTAGTGAGTATAGTTGATGATTGCTGAATTAGAATCGTATAATGTAACATATTAATTGTGAATTTATATTTCCTGGGTATTACCTACCCGTTAAAAGTTTCACAAGTAATATTTTATACAAGGGAATTTTTTTCACAGTCTTTATGAAAATATATATATGTATATTTTCTTCAGATGTAATATAAATTTAATGAGTTAATATCATATTAAGCTCATTTGATTTTCGGCTGGAACTAGAAATGAATTAATCTCTAACATTAAAGATTACATAATCTTCACAGAGTATTTCACTACTGTGATCAATACTCCATTATTCATTCTTATTGATATTTCCTCAGTGAATCATGTTGATGCTCATAGAACTCTTGCTAACTTCGCAAGGTACGGATGATGTTTCTTTGAAAGTTTCGTGTATATCGAAAGTGAAAAATCAACATGTAATTGAATAATGCACTTAGTTTATTATGAAATGGAAATCATTGAGTTGAAACAGAGATTGTAGTTAACGATGGTTAAGTTGTTAACGAAAAAGGTACATCATAGCATATTAGTAATATGAATTTAACCGAGTAGTATCTACCCTTATTTAATTCATACATAATAGTTTAGTATGAAAAGATTTATTTTGATCTCAAAATTCATATATATATATATATATATATATATATATATATATATATATATATATATATATATATATATATATATATATATATATATAATATAATATAATATAATATATAATATACATATAATTTCTTCAGAGGGAATGAGTTAATACTTCATAACTCGTTGATACAATATACACATTGTTGATTAGTGATGATGTCCACGGTGATTCTTGAACTGGCGGAGCTTGCGATGTTATAAGTGCTGCTGATGCTGCTGACTGTGCTGGTGATGCTAACGGTACTGTTGATGCTGCTGGTAAAACAAGTCTAGTTTGTAAATCGTGTACCATTCCAGTCAGGGTTTCATTTCCTCATTCCGCTCACCCATCTGGTTTACAATTAGAACTAGAATAAATAATCTCTAAAACTTTTAGAAATTACATATTCTCTGCAGAATATTTCCTTGATGAAGTTATGAATCAATACTTCATCGTTTGTTGTTGTTGGTATTTCTTGGTATTTACTGTGCGTATGATGTTGATGTTCGAGGTACAGATTGTGATGTTGCGGTGTGGGATGCGGAGGTTGTTGTTGGTGGTGGTAATTGTAGAGACCCGTCCTAATCTATCCGGATGAAGTCCATATCGATTATAAACGATTCACAACAGTTGATTACATCGCGAGGTACTTGACCTCTATATGATACATTTTACAAACGTTGCATTCGTTTTTGAAAAGACGATCTTTCATTACATCGAAAGTTGACGGCATGCATACCATTTCATAATATATCTAACTATAATTGACTTAATAATAATCTTGATGAACTCAACGACTAGAATGCAACGTCTTTTGAAATATGTCACGAATGACTCCAAGTAATATCTCTAAGATGAGAAAATGCACAGCGGAAGATTTCTTTCATACCTGAGAATAAACATGCTTTAAAGTGTCAACCAAAAGGTTGGTGAGTTTATTAGTTTAACATAAATAATCATTTCCATCATTTTAATAGACCACAAGATTTTCATTTCTCATATATATACGTCTCATGCATAGAGACAAAAATAATCATTCATATGGTGAACACCTGGTAACCGACATTAACAAGATGCATATAAGAATATCCCCTATCATTTTGGGAAATCCTTCGGACATGATAAAAACAACATCGAAGTACTAAAGCATCCGGTACTTTGGATGGGGTTCGTTAGGCCCAATAGATCTTTCTTTAGGATTCGCGTCAATTAGTAGATCAGTTTACTAATTCTTAGGTTACCAAGCAAAAGGGGCATATTCGGCTTCGATCATTCACCCACATAATGTAGTTTCATTTACTTGTGCTTATTTCGTAAAACATTTATAAAAGCAGCGCATGTATTCTCAGTCCCAAAAATATATTTTGCAAAAGCATTTAAAAAGGGAGTAATGAAACTCACCATAACGTATTTTGTAGTAAAAATATATATAACAACATTGAACAATTGTAGGGTTGGTCTCGGATTCACGAACCTATATCATTCATATATATTAATACCTATACTTGAAATTGAACAAGGATATACATTATTATTAGTGATATAATTTTTATTTTAATAACTTATATTCATTTTATATAAAAATATTAAATTTTGTTATGTTATAGGTAATAAATTTATATATTTATATATATTTTATTTCTTAGTTAAAATGGTACTTTAGTAATACTAAGGTAATATGTGAAATAATAATAGTGTTAGTACTAATATTAATAAAAATGATAATATTATTTATAACTCTATTAATATATATATATATATATATATATATATATATATATATATATATATATATATATATATATATATATATATATATATATATTATAGTTTTCTTTAATCAACCTCATAATATTGATAATAATAATAATAATCATACTTTAATAATAATAATAATAATAATAATAATAATAATAATAATAATAATAATAATAATAATAATGATAATAATAATAATAATAATAATAATAATAATAATAATAATAATAATAATAATAATAATAAAACTAGAATTCAAATACTACCTTAGGGAGTTTTCCAAAAAAAAAAAATGCCACGGAGCGGGCTCGAACCCATGACCTCTCGCTAACCCAATAACTCCCATAAACTAATCCGCTGTCTGTCCTCTTTTTGATTTAATCTAGTATTTAATTTAGTTAACCAGTTTTTTTTTCTGTTTCTTCTTTCTTCTTATCTAAAAAAAAAATGTCATATACCGAAATTGAACTTGCGACCTCTAGCTTAACAACCACAATCCTAACCATCTACTCTGTTGTTTCCTTTCTGAACTAATTAGGATTTTAAATTCTTTAAAAATGATTTCTGTCATCTTCTTTGTTTCACCACTATCGTTACTCAAAATCATCATCATCATCATCATCGTTCTTAATCATCTAACATCGTAACCGTTTTATTATCATCATCTATACCATAAAATCATAATCATCGTCGCTAAATATCATTACCCATCATCATATTCATCTTTAACATCATCATCATTCCTAACATCATTATTTCATCATCATCCATTCATCATAATAGTATGTAGCAGTAGCATTAGTGAAACAGCCGTAAACAAAGAAGTAGGAGTGTGGGTTGGTTCAAACAAGTCATCTGGTGCAATACAAAAAAAATATATAAATACAGGCTATGTAATCGAGCAGCTCAACCGAAACAGAAGCTGGGTTTCAAACCAGGGTACGGCCCAATAGAAAAACTTACATTGATCTCGGCCCATTAAAACGGATTAAAAAGCCCACGAAACTAGTGCAAGATATCTTCGTCAGATTTTTATAAAATTCTGTATTAGATAAGCAAAAATCACATGTGGACCATCCCACTTCCACTGGTCGGCCATTATGCTGCAATTTAATCCACATGCATACATTTGTTTAGGAGCTTTGACAAAGTAATGTTAATTAATATTTAATACAACGCCTTTAAATATCATCATCCACTCGTTTAGAATAGGAATAAAATAGTGAAACGCAGCTGTAGTATTGACAAGGCTGCAGTAACAGTAGCGAAGAAAAAAAATTAACGGGAATGGGAGAAGTGGGTTTGACTAGGTTTTTTTAAAGGGTGATGATTTTGGAAAATCAAAACAGTAAACAATCGAATAGTAGTAGCTTTAGAAGTTTGATGGTGTTGATGTTAATTTGTGTTGTTTTAACGAATCAGAAACAAATAGAAACGGCAGTTTGTTGGTGATGACTTGGTGATGGGTAGGGTGGCGATGTGGTGGTGATCGTGGAAGTGGTATTGATGAAGTGGGTTGTTCTTGGTGATGGTGGCCAATGACGTTTCAGGTGGCCATTTGTGGTGTACCATGGTGATCGATGGTTGTTCTTGAGCAAGATTAGGTGATAGAGAGTGAGAGATTAAGAGGGTGGTTTGTGGTGATTCAAATGGTGGTGATTGCAAAGGTGGTGGGTTTAAACGAATGATATCCTAGCTGTAGCCGTGGTGACTCGTTTGGTGGTGGTCTAGTTGTTGAGTTCACGAATAGAGAAAGAAGGAAAGACAATATTAAAGAAGTTGATTATGGTTCTCGATGATCGTGGTTCTTGATGAACAACGAAACAAGTGAGTGTTTTGGTGATCGTTCAAGTCATTGGTGTATGGTGGTTGTAGCGGTGAGTGGCATTTAGAGGCTGTCGGGTTGGTGATCAAGGAAAATGACAACGGGTGGTGAGTTGATTGTGTCACGCAGAAGAAAGAGCTATGATGGGTGATTCAATATGAAATGGGTTTGAATATGGTGTTTGTAAGATTTCTTTTTGTAAGTATACGTTGTTAGTATATAGATATATGTGGAATAGAATTTGATAACATAATGGTGATGAAAACTTGAGTTTGACATGAAACAAGAAAAGGGTTGTGGGGTCTTTGGCAACAGCAAACGAATATCAATCAAACAATTGGTTTTTATGATTATGAATTATTCAATGTACCATTATGTATATAATATTCGGTAGTTGAACTGAATTAAAAAAAAACAGAATTCGATTTATAATAATAATAATATAATTTTAATATAATAATAATTAAGATAAAGGCACATGAGGATTTGTGCACAAACACAACAGCTAGCAGCCGGGTATCCTATTTTATTTCTACCGACAGTTTTCACGGACTGCTAAATTGTACAAAATTAGTGGCGGACAAAAGTGTTCAGAAAAATCCCATATTTTTAAATTAACTATATTTATTTATTTTGGTTATTATGGTATAAAATTCGGTCATTAATTATTAAATAAAAATTACATTAATTGTTCACTCCCAACCCCAAGTAAAATATAAAAATTTTTAAAATTCAACAAATATTTCCTAAATTTTTTTTTTGAGCCTATAATTTATAGAACTCATTTTCGTATCACCATTTATTTTAAAATTACATAAGTTTGAATTTAACTTGCTTAATAGCAATCGAAACATCAAACGAGTATTACAATCATTTAATATTTATTTTTAATATACTTTATTTATACATAGAGATATATTTTAAATAATAATTATTATAATATCCTATCTTTATTTATTTTTTTTTACTAACAACAATATATAATACTTTATATTATATTTCAAATTATTATTTATATATACATACACACATATCTATTTACAATTAATTGTTCGGGAATCGTCGAGAGCAGTCGAAGGTCAATTGAATATATGAAACAGTTGAAACTTTTTGAGACTCAACCTTACAGACTTTGCTTATCGCGTCGGAAACATATAAAGATTAAGTTTAAATTTGGTCGGAAATTTCCGGGTCATCACAGTACCTACCCATTAAAGAAATTTCTTCCCGAAATTTGAGTGAGGTCGTCATGGCTAACAATAAAAATATTTTTATGACGAATATGAGTTGATAAATAGAGTTTTATTACTGTTGAGTAATATGGATAAGATAATTCGACTACTCGAAGAGTACGAGTGAAGCTATCACAAAAGAATGAAATGAGTCGATGCAGGTTCGTCTTAACTGGTGACGTAGTCTTGGTTGAATTCCTGAATTCAAGGGATTAAAGAAAATCTTCGAAATCTAAAAGATTTGATTCTTCGGCGAGTAAGGAAATTAAGATCTCTATAATTAAATACGGTGATCTGTCTTGATTACTCTGTCTGATATTTCCATTATAAATTAAACTCTTCCATTCCATTATTCTCACCATTCCTATACTTTCTTTCTTAGTCCATACATCCAAAAGATTGTGAAAATGCTTAATCCCGTTCTAATCCTTGATATTTTCCTAATTATCATTTCTGTGATCCTTCTTTTCAATCTTCCACAAGAAAAATCTGTTTAATTCTACTATTACCTTAGGGTGATCCCATTCTTAATTCAACTGTGTATTTATATTGCTATCCGTATTAGTATACACGATTTGTAACCTCCGTGTTGTTGTTGGGCCTTATATTTTCTCTTATATTTTGGAGCTCTTTGCCTTTTTATTCTCTAATCGACCTCTAGTAAAGCGAGTAATGGTTCAGAATTCGTAAGTATGGAGTTTCGAATGAACTTAATGTTCTAAACAAGAAAGAACGTAATAGTACGATTTGATTTGTCAAATTACTAGAATCACTGAGAATAGAACTATCAAGAATATACTTTATTGATATGTTCAGAAGTTAAGCAGAATGAAAGAGTTATGTAACATGGCACATGATGACGTTATGATCTGTGAATCATCACGTCCCATTAGAAACTCAGCATGACTTACTGTAATATAATCATGTGACGACCCGTCCTTATCCACCTGGACGAAGTCATCAACATTTGGTCCCATTGCGATGATCGACTCCAAGTAATGTCCTTAAAATGAGCAAATGCACAGCGGAAGACTTAATTCGTACCTGAGAATAAACATGCTTAAAAGTGTCAACCAAAAAGGTTGGTGAGTTCATAGGTTTATCATAACAATCATTTCAATATGTTAATAGACCACAAGATTACTTAATCATAAACATAATACACTCGTAAGTGTATGTAAAGCATTCTAAGTGGTTGAGCACTTGGTAACCATACTTAACATTTAATCAACGTCGCATATTCCCTTTATTATGAAATCTTACTACACCGTACCAAGTGTAGTCACCAAAACGAAGTACTGTGCAACCGTTGAATACTGGTCGTCCAGTCCGGTTGTGGTTGTCAGGCCCGATAGATCTATCAACAGGATTCGCGTTTACAATACCCATGTAAATAGTAGTTACCAAGCTACAGGGAAATATGCCAGTGGTACAACTCAACGTAAAATATATTTTTAAGTACTTGTGTCTATTTTGTAAACATTTATAAAAGCAGCGCATGTATTCTCAGCCCAAAAATATATATTGCAAAAGCTATTAAAAAGGGAGCAAATGAAACTCACCATACTGTATTTTGTAGTAAAAATACATATGACGACATTGAACAAGTATAGGGTTGACCTCGGATTCACGAACCTATATTTAATTATGTATATTAATACGTAAAATGGTAATCGAATGAATTATTAGAGATTTAATTGTTATTTTAATTAGGTTTTTCATTAATAACCTTATTAATTATACATATAGTTATGTTATATGTAGTAAATATAGTTTTATATAACTGATAGTTATTTGATAAAATAATATTGATAATAATATATAAAAGTTGTCTTATTTTACAATAATAATAATAATAGTTATTATGATAATAATATTGATAATAAAATAATATTAATGTCAAAATAATAATAGTGATAGTAATAATAATAATTTTGATAAAGATGATTATTTCTCTAATAATGATAATAATAATAGTAAAAATGATACTTTTAATATAAATAATAGTTTTTAATAAAAATGATACTAATAATAATATTATTAATAATAATGTGTTAATAAAAATAATAATACTTGATACTAATAATAATAATAATAATAATAATAATAATAATAATAATAATAATAATAATAATAATAATAATAATAATAATAATAATAATAATAATAATAATAATGATAATAACAATAGCAATAATACTACCTTAAGAGAATTAATAAGCTTCAAAAATAAAGGAAACTGTCACTGCCCAGAATTGAACCCACGATCACTCGTTTAAACCAAACATCACCACACCATCCCTCTGTTATCTCTTATCTATTTTACTTCGTAGAATAAATATAAATAACCCGTATAATTTTACCCCAATCAGGAACATGTAGCCCAACAGAAAAACATAACGGCCCACTAGTGCACAAGGGATTTATGGCCCAACTATGGCCCGTTAAATAACTTGATCAGATAACCAGCCCATGTTTACGGCCCAATTTGGTCATGTATATGAGTCGGGTTTAACAGTCAACTATAATCTCTTATTTTAAATTTTTTTTTACTAACTGCAGAAACAAAATCGTAATACCTTCATCATTCTTCCTCCTTCTCATCGTATCTCTTTCTCATCATTATCGTGATCGAGTTTTAAATGTTTATCATCATCATTCTCTATTACCGTTACTGTAACAGCGGTGATGGTTGATTATGGTTTGTGGTTTCACGAAGAACAAAAGTGAAGAAAAAGTGGTGGTGACCGTGGGTGACAGATATGGTGGTGATCAACGATGAATAGAAAAAAATAGCAAGGTTGCAGCAACACAAACGTAGCTACAGTTGCAGTTATAAAAGGGTTTTTCAGTGAGGTTTACGGTGGTTTTTGTGGTGTTGATAATCGGAACAGTATCAGGTTGATTCTGGTTTGATCCTGCGTTTTAAATAGAAAGACAGAAACATACCCATAAGCTGAAATAACTTGCAAGTTGGTTTCGATGGAGGTGTTTTTTTATATTCAAGATCATGATCGAAAATAGAAATAATAGAAGTATGAATAGCAGCTGTTATGTTGGTCGGGGTGGGGTTTCATGGTCTCGGTGGTTGTTGTTATTCAAAGAAGAAAAGAGAAACGTAGGTTATTTAAATGGTGGTGGTTGAGTTTTACGAGCAGAGGCAACAACTAAACGTGGTGTGTTTGTGGTTTTTATCTTGTGATTCATGTTAGTGATAGGGTTTTGATTGTGGGTTTTGTGTATGTATCTTTATCTCTATGTGCATATATTTCGTGTATATATATAACTTTGAAGAGAGAAAGAGAGAAGAGAGATGAGGGTTCACGGATGGTGGCTTGATGTCTCGTGAAGAAAAAGAAACAGAAAATTGAAAGAAGTAAAGGTGGAAGGTGGTGAAGTTTTTCATTCATTCATGGTCTCTGTATGTATGTATATATTATAATATATATAGAATTTAAATTAGATAGATGATAGATCAGTGCAACCAAAAAGGAGAGCTGTAAAGTTTAATAATAATATAATAATATTGATAATATCATTGATAATAAAAAAAAATGTGTTTCAATCAACTAGCAGCCTTTGCTTTGTTTTTAATCCACCGACGGTTTTAACATGCAGTGCTATATCGTACACCGTTGTTAATTAATGGCGGATTAAAGTCCTCTGAAAAATCCCAAATTTTCACAGTAATTATATTTATTTATTTTAGTCATTATGGTATAAACTTTGGTCATTATTTATTTACCATTATTAAATAAAAATTAAATTAATTGTTAGCTCCCAACCCCAAGTAAAAATGCTAATTGTTAAAACTAATCAAATAGGTTCTAATTATATTTTTAACAAAGTTATAATTCATATAACTTATTTTCGGATCTCCGTTTATTTTAAAATCATATAAGTCTGAATTTAACTTGCTTAAATGACCAACGAGTGCTACAATTATTTACTAAATGGATTCGAAATCAAAAAATATATATTCTATATACTTTTATTTATATATAGATGTGTTTTCAATAATAATTATTATAATATCCTATTTTTATTTTATTGTACCTAATTAATTTTAATAACAACAACTTTTAATATTTCAAATTTGTACTTCTAATTATTATTTATTTATATATATACACACACATATCTATTTACAATTAATGGTTCGTGAATCGTCGAGAACAGTCGAAGGGTAATTGCACAGTTCAAAATTTTTGAGACACAATCTAACAGACTTTTCTTATTGTGTCAAAAATATTAAATCGTATCGAGAGTTTGGTTTAAAATTAGTCGAAATGTTTTTTTGGGTCGTGACAGTACCTACCCGTTAAAGAAATTTCGTCCTGAAATTTATTCGAGGTCGTCATGGTTAACAATAAGAATGTTCTTAAGATGCATATGAGCTAGAATTTAAAGTTTTATCATCTTTAAATAATATAGATAAAACAACTCAATTATGTGAAGAGTACGAATGAAGCTATCGTAAAAGAGTGGAATGAGAAGATAAAGATTCGTCATATCTTTTGACGTAGATAGGATTGATTTCGGAGTTCGAGGGATTCGGAGAAAATCTTCTAATCAGAAAGAAGATGTAATAGCACAATCTGATTTGTTAAATTACCAGAAATTACGGAAAGATAGAAATATCAAGAAAATATTGTTTTTTTCAATATGTTTAGAAGTTAAGTAGAATGAAAGAGTTATGTAACATGGCACATGATGAGGGTATGATCTGTGAATCATCACGTTCCATTAGAACTCAGCATGACTTACTGTAATATAATTACGTTGGCCAAGTGCATTATATTATACTAACTCATGCTTCAGTTCCCAACACTTCTCCACAATTCATTCATAATTTATACTTAGACTTTACAGAAGTTTCCAATATAATGAAATACAGATAGCACTAAGAGGTATATAATTTCGGACGAAAGGTCGAAGTTGACTTGCTGGAGCTGTGACAAAATTTGCTACTTTGAAAGGGGTTACCAAATTATTTTGGGTAATAATAACACTAAAAGAATTAGCACATCTACGTGTTAAACGATTACTCAGTTTTCGAGAGTTTTTTAGGTGCATAACTATATGCATCAATCTTTTCTTTCGTAGATGAAGTGTGGTTGGTTCATCTTCTCGATTGAGGTGTTTTCAAGAATCATGAAAGATTTGAACATGGATTGAAATCGTCAAGATTCAAATGAGGTTTAAGATGAAATCAAGTGGCAAACTTGAAGAGTTGTTTAGTTTCATATGTTATAATCAATATTTTAATTGATTTTAATTGTCCAATGTTAGCAGTCCAATAGTCAAATAGTCCAATAGTCCAACAGTCCAATAATTCACATATAATTTTAATATATAATATTCGAATTAATTAATACGTATCGTGACCCGTGTACCGGTCTCAGTATTGATCACAACTCAAACTTTATATATATTTTGGAATCAACCTCAACCCTGTATAGCTAACTCCGTCATTTGCATATAGAGTGCCTTTGATTGTTCCGAGATATATATATAGATGGGTCGATATGATATGTCGAAACCTTGTATACGTGTCCCGTTTTAAAGTGTGTAAAAGTAAATAACAGAAATTAAATGATGATAAATAAAATTGCGAGAATGTAAATTGCGAGAATGTAAATTGTGAGAATATAAATTGCGAGAATGTAAATTGTGATAATTAAATTGCGGTAAATAAAATATAACCAGTTAGCTAGGAACAGTTAGCGTAGATTCTTAACAAAATTCTTTATAATTAATTTGTTTGTTTCTAACAAATTTTATTTTGTCCAATGTTTTCTTCATTATGCCACTTGTTGGATTCTTATAGGTCAAAATCCAAATATGAAATTGAATTTGAATGGAAATAGTTGTTCTTTGGTGAACGGATACGTATATGTATGGATTTGAGCAGTATTTGTTAATGACCGCTGAATCAGAACTGAAGAGTGTTTCGTGTAACTCATTAATGTGAATTCTAAATATTCCTCGGGTATTACCTACCCGTTAAAATATTTTCACCATTAACAGTTTGTACGAAAGAACTTTTAATTACAATCTTTATGAAAATATACATAGATATATATTTTCTTCAGATGTAATCATGGATTTAATGAGTTAATATGATATTAATCTCATTTACCTTTCGGTTTTAGCTAAAATAAGTAATCTCTAAAACTATTAGGAACCACATATTCTTCGCAGAATATCAATGAAGTTATGGATCAATACTTCATCTTTCATTGTTGTTGGTACTCCTTGGTATATATGGTGCGTATGATGTTGATGTTTGTGGTAAATATTTTGATATTGAGATGTGGGATGCAGATATTGATGTTGGTGGTGGTGATGGTACTGTTGATATTGTTGATAGTGGTACTAGTTATGCTGCTGGTGCTGCTGCTGGTGTTTGTAACCTTCGCACCATATTCTCTAAAGCCACTACCCGAGCGCGAAGCTCGTTGACTTCTTCTATTATACCGGGGTGACTGTCGGTTCGGACGAGTGGATAAATAAGATCTAGAATTTGGTATAGTATATGATCGTGACGAGATACTCGAGAAATGAGAGAGAAAATGGTGTTTCGGACAGGTTCGCCGGTAAGTGCTTCAGGTTCTTCACCCAGAGGTGAATTCGGTTGGTGGAAGGGATCACCTTCTTCATGCCTCCAATGATTAAGTAGGCTACGAACCCATCCCCAATTCATCCAGAATTGGTGATGACTAACTGGTTGATCCATTCCGGTTACACTATCTTCGGAGCTTGAGTCGAAGTCCATATCGAAATAGCTGTGGGAATCTAAGGAATTTGAACTAGTTGCGAGTTCCGTCTTGTATGGTTAGATAAAGGATTTTTCAATATGAGATGATTTTTGGATATCGGTTGATATTCTAATTACATAGAATACATGTATATATTACAGAAGATCCCGTAAATTGCGGAGGAAATTAAGGAAACGTGTCAGATAAAGTTTACAGTAACAGATACGCTAAGATATGAATTTATCTGTACACTATCTATCAAATAAGTGTACGAAGTCATGTCTAGACTTAGGAATGATAAGCATGTAATTTTCCACTAGATATGATAAACAATACTTATAATATGCAGTTAAGGTCGAAGTCCAGACTTGCTAATGCATCCTAACAACTATCAGTTAGACACACTAATGCAAGGCCTGATTCGCTAGGACCAACGCTCTGATACCACCTGTGACGACCCGTCCTTATCCACCTGGACGAAGTCATCAACATTTGGTCCCATTGCGATGATCGACTCCAAGTAATGTCCTTAAAATGAGCAAATGCACAGCGGAAGACTTAATTCGTACCTGAGAATAAACATGCTTAAAAGTGTCAACCAAAAAGGTTGGTGAGTTCATAGGTTTATCATAACAATCATTTCAATATGTTAATAGACCACAAGATTACTTAATCATAAACATAATACACTCGTAAGTGTATGTAAAGCATTCTAAGTGGTTGAGCACTTGGTAACCATACTTAACATTTAATCAACGTCGCATATTCCCTTTATTATGAAATCTCACTACACCGTACCAAGTGTAGTCACCAAAACGAAGTACTGTGCAACCGTTGAATACTGGTCGTCCAGTCCGGTTGGGGTTGTCAGGCCCGATAGATCTATCAACAGGATTCGCGTTTACAATACCCATGTAAATAGTAGTTACCAAGCTACAGGAAAATATGCCAGTGGTACAACTCAACGTAGAATATATTTTTAAGTACTTGTGTCTATTTTGTAAACATTTATAAAAGCAGCGCATGTATTCTCAGCCCAAAAATATATATTGCAAAAGCAATTAAAAAGGGAGCAAATGAAACTCACCATACTGTATTTTGTAGTAAAAATACATATGACGACATTGAACAAGTATAGGGTTGACCTCGGATTCACGAACCTATATTTAATTATGTATATTAATACGTAAAATGGTAATCGAACGAATTATTAGAGATTTAATTGTTATTTTAATTAGGTTTTTCATTAATAACCTTATTAATTATACATATAGTTATGTTATATGTAGTAAATATAGTTTTATATAACTGATAGTTATTTGATAAAATAATATTGATAATAATATATAAAAGTTGTCTTATTTTACAATAATAATAATAATAGTTATTATGATAATAATATTGATAATAAAATAATGACAAAATTGCTGAAATAGTCCCTGTGGTTTGTACCAAAATGCTAGTTTCGTCCCTGTGCTTTTTTTTGATGGATTTGGTCCCGGTGGTTTGTAAAAGTTGCTGATTTAGTCCCTCTGATCGACGGCCGTCAAAAAAGACCGTTAACTCCAGTCATGTGCCAGACATGTGAGGGTATTTTTGTCAGTTTCTTTCCTTTATTTAAAAAATTGCTGAAATCGTCCCTGTGGTTTATACCAAAATTGCTAAAATGGTCCCCGTGCTTTGTAAAAAAATTGTTGAAATCTTTATTCTAAAAATGTTTTCTTCCTCACCTTCATCTTTATCGCCAAAAAAACATGAACAAACCCTAAATTCATTTTAATAAACCTACAAACTATAAACTCTAAATTATACTCAAATTCACATCAGATTCTTCAAAATCTATTCATATTATTCAAACCAATTAATAAATATAATTTCATATATGCAAAAAAAATTTATAAAAAAAACCGAATATGAATCTGGGTTTCGTACTCAGATAAATATACAAACTATAAACTCTAAATTAAACTCAAATCCACCATTTTCACATTCAATTGCAAATTACTAAGTTGATACCTTCAATCGAAAATCGCCGGCACCAACAGATCTGGAAAATAACCAACAGATCTGGAAAATTAAAACTCTCAAGAACACCAAATTCATTTCCATTAAACATTACAAGAACTTATTAAAATCAAATAATCAAATCCTAATCAACACCAAACATAAATTAATTAAATTCACTTCCACCACCGCCCTCCTTTTCCTCTCATCTTCATCCTTAGCTCATTAATATGCAAATCCTATTCAAGGAAGTTGCTCTATACAAAACGAAAAGCTAACGTAAATTAAAATAATATTTTGCAAGTATGAGTAATATACATCTACATGTACATAACAATACCACGTGATACTTACAAATCAAGTAGAAACAGAAGACTAGTAGCAGCAGAAAGAGAGTTGGATATTGAATTACCCAATTGTCAAAAGCAAACTTCCCAACCGTCACCATCTCCGGCGAACTTTCGTTTTCTCTGACGAGAGCTGCAACAACTGAGTTTCAAATTTGTAGATCTAATCGGTTTGTAGATCTTATCGCTTTTCAGATTTGTAACAACAATCGATCTTTGATTTCAGATCTGATGTCTGATTTCAGATCTTAATTGAAAATGGGTTTAAAATTAAATGGGTTTATTATTAATTTGATTTCATTTTAGAAGCAAAAAAGTTTAACAGGTTCTCTATGTATTTGTGTGTGAATGTGCCGATTGTAAAATGGTTCCAATGAAGAATAAAATGTCAAATACTAACAGTCTTTTTATTATTGATTTTGATGAATTTGGTGGCGTTTAATTTATATTTGTGTTTATAGGAACAATATTACAGAGTATTATTTATATATATTTATGAATATAGCTGAAATGTACAGATCATGAATTTGTGTTAATTATGGAATTTATGATTTGGTACAAATCACAGGGACCAATTCAGCAATTTTAGTAGGGACCAATTCAGCAATTTTAGTACAAATCACAAGGACCAATTCAGCAATTTTAGTACAAACCACAGGGACCATTTCAGCAATTTTCCTAATAAATGAAAGAAACTGACGAAAATACCCTCACATGTCTGGCACATGACTGGAGTTAACGGCATTTTTTGACGGCCGTCGGTCAGAGGGACTAAATCAGCAACTTTTAGAAACCACCGGGACCAAATCCATAAAAAAAAAGCACAGGGACTAAACCAGCGTTTTGGTACAAACCACAGGGACTATTTCAGCAATTTTGTCTAAAATAATATTAATGTCAAAATAATAATAGTGATAGTAATAATAATAATTTTGATAAAGATGATTATTTCTCTAATAATGATAATAATAATAGTAAAAATGATACTTTTAATATAAATAATAGTTTTTAATAAAAATGATACTAATAATAATATTATTAATAATAATGTGTTAATAAAAATAATAATACTTGATACTAATAATAATAATAATAATAATAATAATAATAATAATAATAATAATAATAATAATAATAATAATAATAATAATAATAATAATAATAATAATAATGATAATAACAATAGCAATAATACTACCTTAAGAGAATTAATAAGCTTCAAAAATAAAGGAAACTGTCACTGCCCAGAATTGAACCCACGATCACTCGTTTAAACCAAACATCACCACACCATCCCTCTGTTATCTCTTATCTATTTTACTTCGTAGAATAAATATAAATAACCCGTATAATTTTACCCCAATCAGGAACTTGTAGCCCAACAGAAAAACATAACGGCCCACTAGTGCACAAGGGATTTATGGCCCAACTATGGCCCGTTAAATAACTTGATCAGATAACCAGCCCATGTTTACGGCCCAATTTGGTCATGTATATGAGTCGGGTTTAACAGTCAACTATAATCTCTTATTTTAAATTTTTTTTTTACTAACTGCAGAAACAAAATCGTAATACCTTCATCATTCTTCCTCCTTCTCATCGTATCTCTTTCTCATCATTATCGTGATCGAGTTTTAAATGTTTATCATCATCATTCTCTATTACCGTTACTGTAACAGCGGTGATGGTTGATTATGGTTTGTGGTTTCACGAAGAACAAAAGTGAAGAAAAAGTGGTGGTGACCGTGGGTGACAGATATGGTGGTGATCAACGATGAACAGAAAAAAATAGCAAGGTTGCAGCAACACAAGCGTAGCTACAGTAGCAGTTATAAAAGGGTTTTTCAGTGAGGTTTACGGTGGTTTTTGTGGTGTTGGTAATCGGAACAGTATCAGGTTGATTCTGGTTTGATCTTGCGTTTTAAATAGAAAGACAGAAACATACCCATAAGCTGAAATAACTTGCAAGTTGGTTTCGATGGAGGTTTTTTTTATATTCAAGATCATGATCGAAAATAGAAATAATAGAAGTATGAATAGCAGCTGTTATGTTGGTCGGGGTGGGGTTTCATGGTCTCGGTGGTTGTTGTTATTCAAAGAAGAAAAGAGAAACGTAGGTTATTTAAATGGTGGTGGTTGAGTTTTACGAGCAGAGGCAACAACTAAACGTGGTGTGTTTGTGGTTTTTATCTTGTGATTCATGTTAGTGATAGGGTTTTGATTGTGGGTTTTGTGTATGTATCTTTATCTCTATGTGCATATATTTCGTGTATATATATAACTTTGAAGAGAGAAAGAGAGAAGAGAGATGAGGGTTCACGGATGGTGGCTTGATGTCTCGTGAAGAAAAAGAAACAGAAAATTGAAAGAAGTAAAGGTGGAAGGTGGTGAAGTTTTTCATTCATTCATGGTCTCTGTATGTATGTATATATTATAATATATATAGAATTTAAATTAGATAGATGATAGATCAGTGCAACCAAAAAGGAGAGCTGTAAAGTTTAATAATAATATAATAATATTGATAATATCATTGATAATAAAAAAAACGTGTTTCAATCAACTAGCAGCCTTTGCTTTGTTTTTAATCCACCGACGGTTTTAACATGCAGTGCTATATCGTACACCGTTGTTAATTAATGGCGGATTAAAGTCCTCTGAAAAATCCCAAATTTTCACAGTAATTATATTTATTTATTTTAGTCATTATGGTATAAACTTTGGTCATCATTTATTTACCATTATTAAATAAAAATTAAATTAATTGTTAGCTCCCAACCCCAAGTAAAAATGCTAATTGTTAAAACTAATCAAATAGGTTCTAATTATATTTTTAACAAAGTTATAATTCATATAACTTATTTTCGGATCTCCGTTTATTTTAAAATCATATAAGTCTGAATTTAACTTGCTTAAATGACCAACGAGTGCTACAATTATTTACTAAATGGATTCGAAATCAAAAAATATATATTCTATATACTTTTATTTATATATAGATGTGTTTTCAATAATAATTATTATAATATCCTATTTTTATTTTATTGTACCTAATTAATTTTAATAACAACAACTTTTAATATTTCAAATTTGTACTTCTAATTATTATTTATTTATATATATACACACACATATCTATTTACAATTAATGGTTCATGAATCGTCGAGAACAGTCGAAGGGTAATTGCACAGTTCAAAATTTTTGAGACACAATCTAACAGACTTTTCTTATTGTGTTAAAAATATTAAATCGTATCGAGAGTTTGGTTTAAAATTAGTTGAAATTTTTTTGGGTCGTGACAAATCACGTTGATTAAGTGTTATTATATTATACTAACTCATGCATCAGTTCCCAACATTTCTTCAATAATATTCATATTTTAAGCTCAAAAGTTTACAGAATATAGAAACTAACAGTTTCTATATGATATAACACTGATAGCACGAAGAGATTAATGATTTCAGATAAGAATAGTTATGAAAATATCTTCAGAAATATGGAAGATATTTATAATGAAAGATACGGTGATATCTTAGAATTTCTAATATCAGAGGATGATGAATAAGATTGTCCGTAAAAGTTTAGAGTCATGAGCAAGGTATTCGTTAATGACTTCAGCTGATACTGAATCATTTGGATTCTTAATGTACAAGTTTAGTCCTTGTGATTTGTTCAGAGACTCCTTCGTAGTTTGCTCAATCAATTTTTTAGTTTCAAACTTTTTCTGAGCTTTGCTAACATACAATTCTTTATCATCAACTTTTGGCTGTTGAGGTCATTTACAGTTTTTGTTGCTTCATTCAACTTTTCAAATTTCAGAGCATTAATTTGCAGACCGGGTTCTTTTCAGAATTTCAGAATGGGAGATCATAGTTCTAAGAGATAAATGTTATATGGATACATATAACCGTTGATGTGGAAACGTTGCGAGACTCACAATACAGATTTGCTGATTCCTAGTAATTGGTATGGCAATTCTTGTTACAAGATGCGGATGAGTACATGATGAGATTTCAATAGATAAATATAGTGATTTGTCGGAGAGATTTAAACCAAGGAGCGACGAGGTTGTTGGTACATTTGCTGGTAGTATGGTGAGATATAAAAGGTTCCTCGATAACATCAAAAGGGCACGCATCAAGATTATAATAAGGCTAACCCGAATGAAAATCGAAGTTGACTTGCTGGAGCTGTGACAAAATTTGCTACTTTGAAAGGGATCGCAAAGTTATTTTCGGTAATAACAACGCCAAAGGAGCTGGTACAGATACGTGTTAAACATTTACTCAAATTCTAAGTGTTTTCAGGTGCATATCTATATGCATCAACCTTTCTTTCTGTAGATGAAGTGTGGTTGTTTCATCCTCTCGATTGAGGTGTTTTCAAGATTCATGAAAGGTTTGAACGCAGATTATAATCGTCGAGATACAAATGAGGTTTAAGATGAAATCAAGTGGCAAACTTGAAGAATTGTTTAGTTTCATATGTTATAATCAATATTTTAATTCATTTTAATTGTCCAATGTTGGTAGTCCTCAGTTGATAGCCCACAGTTAGCAATTCAATAATTCATATATAGTTTAATTTATAATATTCGGATTAATTAATACAAATCGTAACCCGTGTACATGTCTCAGACTCGATCACAACTCAAAGTATATATATTATTTTAGAATCAACCTCAACCCTGTATAGAGAACTCGATCATTACTGCATATAGAGTGTCTATGGTGATTCCAAATAATATATATAGATGTGTCGATATGATATGTCAAAACCTTGTATACGTGTCCCGATATTTAAAGTGAGTAAAATAAATAACAGAAATTAAATGACGATAAATAAAATTGCGATAATTAAATTGCGATAAATAAACTGCGATAAATAAAATGTAATCAGTTAGCTAGGAACAGTTAGCTGGAAACAGTTAGCGTGGATTCTTAACAAAATTTTTCATAGTTAATTTGTTTGTTTCTTTCAAATTTTTATTTCATCAAATGTGTTCTTCATTATGCCACCTGTTGGATTCTGATAGATTAAAATCCAAATATTAAATTGAATGAAAATGGTTATTATGTGGTGAATCAGATTCGTATATCTGTGGATGTAAGTAGGATGGTAATTGATCGTTGAATTAGATTCGAAGAATGTACAGTGTAACTTATTAATGTGAAATCTAAATATTCCTCGGGTATTACCTACCCGTTAAAATATTTTCATCATTAACAGTTTGTACGAAAGAATTTTTTTTGAATTACAATCTTTATGAAAATATATATACATATATATTTTCTTCAGATGTAATCATGGATTTAATGAGTTAATATGTTTTTAAACTCATTTGATTTACCGTTAGAACAAGAATATATAATCTCTAAAATATTAGAGATTACATAATCGCTATGTCGAACGAAGATAAATGATGTAGAACGATTCGTAGAACGATGATTATACTCGAGGTACAGAATGAGATGTTGAGGCATGGATTGTTGAAACTTGGGTTGTTGGCGGTACTGGTGCCATTGGTGTTGAGGCTGGTGATGTTACTGGTGTTGGTGATACTGCTGGTGTAGTGACCCGAACTTTTCCATGTTTATATATATATATATATATATATATATATATATATATATATATATATATATATATATATATATATATATATATATATATATATATATATATATATATATATATATATTAAATGAAATTGTTATTTACATGATTAAGTGTTTCCAACATGTTAAGTAATCAAACTTGTTAAGACTTGATTAATTGAAATAGGTTTCATATAGACAATTGACCACCCAAGTTAACCGGTGATTCACGAACGTTAAAACTTGTAAAAACTATACGATGACATATATATGGTTATATATATATAGTTAACATGATTTTATTATAAGTATGTATCTCATTAGGCATTTTAACAATGAGTTATATACATAAAAATGAGACTATTAATTTAAGAAACTCGAAAACGATATATATAACGATTATCGTTATAACAACGTCTTACTAGGTACATATGAATCATATTAAGATATTGATACACTTGGTTAATTATGTTAAATGATAAGTAAATATATTATTAAGTGTATTAATAATGAAATACATATGTAAAAATAAGACTACTAACTTAATGATTTCGAAACGAGGCATATATGTAACGATTATCGTTGTAACGACATTTAACTGTATATATATCATACTAAGATATATTATATATCATAATATCATGATAATATAACAATTTAACATCTCATTTGTTATAATAAACAATGGGTTAACAACATTCAACAAGATCGTTAACCTAAAGGTTTCAAAACAACATTTACATGTAACGACTAACGATGACTTAACGACTCAGTTAAAATGTATATACATGTAGTGTTTTAATATGTATTCATACACTTTTGAAAGACTTCAATACACTTATCAAAATACTTCTACTTAACAAAAATGCTTACAATTACATCCTCGTTCAGTTTCATCAACAATTCTACTCGTATGCACCAGTATTCGTACTCGTACAATACACAGCTTTTAGATGTATGTACTATTGGTATATACACTCCAATGATCAGCTCTTAGCAGCCCATGTGAGTCACCTAACACATGTGGGAACCATCATTTGGCAACTAGCATGAAATATCTCATAAAATTATAAAAATATGAGTAATCATTCATGACTTATTTACATGAAAACAAAATTACATATCCTTTATATCTAATCCATACACCAACGACCAAAAACACCTAAAAACACTTTCATTCTTCAATTTTCTTCATCTAATTGATCTCTCTCAAGTTCTATCTTCAAGTTCTAAGTGTTCTTCATAAATTCCAAAAGTTCTAGTTTCATAAAATCAAGAATACTTCCAAGATTGCAAGTTTACTTCCAAGTTTTCTAAATCCATTCCAAGTAATCATCCAAGATCAAGAAACCTTTGTTACTTACAGTAGGTTATATTTCTAATACAAGGTAATAATCATATTCAAACTTTAATTCAATTTCTATAACTATAACAATCTTATTTCGAGTGGAAATCTTACTTGAAATTGTTTTCGTGTCATGATTCTGCTTCAAGAACTTTCAAGCCATCCAAGGATCCTTTGAAGCTAGATCTATTTTTCTCATTTCTAGTAGTTTTATCCAAGGAACTTGAGGTAGTAATGATGTTCATAACATCATTCGATTCATACATATAAAGCTATCTTATTCGAAGGTTTAAACTTGTAATCACTAGAACATAGTTTAGTTAATTCTAAACTTGTTCGCAAATAAAAGTTAATCCTTCTAACTTGACTTTTAAAATCAACTAAACACATGTTCTATATCTATATTATATGCTAACTTAATGATTTAAAACCTGAAAACACGAAAAACACCGTAAAACCGGATTTACGCCGTCGTAGTAACACCGCGGGCTGTTTTGGGTTAGTTAATTAAAAACTATGATAAACTTTGATTTAAAAGTTGTTATTCTGGGAAAATGATTTTTATTATGAACATGAAACTATATCCAAAAATTATGGTTAAACTCAAAGTGGAAGTATGTTTTCTAAAATGGTCATCTAGACGTCGTTCTTTCGATTGAAATGACTACCTTTACAAAAACGACTTGTAACTTATTTTTCCGACAATAAATCTATACTTTTTCTGTTTAGATTCATAAAATATAGTTCAATATGAAACCATAGCAATTTGATTCACTCAAAACGGATTTAAAATGAAGAAGTTATGGGTAAAACAAGATTGGACAATTTTTCTCATTTTAGCTACGTGAAAATTGGTAACAAATCTATTCCAACCATAACTTAATCAACTTGTATTGTATATTATGTAATCTTGAGATACCATAGACACGTATACAATGTTTCGACCTATCATGTCGACACATCTATATATATTTCGGAACAACCATAGACACTCTATATGTGAATGTTGGAGTTAGCTATACAGGGTTGAGGCTGATTCCAAAATATATATAGTTTGAGTTGTGATCAATACTGAAATACGTATACACTGGGTCGTGGATTGATTCAAGATAATATTTATCAATTTATTTCTGTACATCTAACTGTGGATAACTAGTTGTAGGTTACTAACGAGGACAGCTGACTTAATAAACTTAAAACATCAAAATATATTAAAAGTGTTGTAAATATATTTTGAACATACTTTGATATATATGTATATATTGTTATAGGTTCGTGAATCAACCAGTGGCCAAGTCTTACTTCCCGACGAAGTAAAAATCTGTGAAAGTGAGTTATAGTCCCACTTTTAAAATATAATATTTTTGGGATGAGAATACATGCAGGTTTTATAAATGATTTACAAAATAGACACAAGTACGTGAAACTGCATTCTATGGTTGAATTATCGAAATCGAATATGCCCCTTTTTATTAAGTCTGGTAATCTAAGAATTAGGGAACAGACACCCTAATTGACGCGAATCCTAAAGATAGATCTATTGGGCCTAACAAACCCCATCCAAAGTACCGTATGCTTTAGTACTTCCAAATTTATATCATATCCGAAGGGTGTCCCGGAATGATGCGGATATTCTTATATATGCATCTTGTTAATGTCGGTTACCAGGTGTTCACCATATGAATGATTTTTATCTCTATGTATGGGATGTGTATTGAAATATGAAATCATGTGGTCTATTGTTACGATTTGATATATATAGGTTAAACCTATAACTCACCAACATTTTTGTTGACGTTTAAAGCATGTTTATTCTCAGGTGAATACTAAGAGCTTCCGCTGTTGCATACTAAAATAAGGACAAGATTTGGAGTCCATGTTTGTATGATATTGTGTAAAAACTGCATTCAAGAAACTGATTTCGATGTAACATATTTGTATTGTAAACCATTATGTAATGGTCGTGTGTAAACAGGATATTTTAGATTATCATTATTTGATAATCTACGTAAAGCTTTTTAAACCTTTATTTATGAAATAAAGGTTATGGTTTGTTTTAAAAATGAATGCAGTCTTTGAAAAATGTCTCATATACAGGTCAAAACCTCGCAATGAAATCAATTAATATGTAATGTTTTTAATCAATAAGAACGGGACATTTCAGTTGGTATCCGAGCGTTGGTCTTAGAGAACCAGAAAATTTGCATTAGTGTGTCTTATCGAGTTTGTTAGGATGCATTAATGAGTCTGGACTTCGACCGTGTTTTCTTTAAAAATGATTGCTTAACATTTTTGTTGGAAACTATATATTATTAACATGTATATATTATGTGATATATTAATCTCTTAACATGTTTGATATTGTGTGATAGATGTCTACCTCTAGCACAAATCCCATTGACTCACCTAATAATAACGAAGATTCGAATATATATGGGACTGATTCACAAGTTCCCGAAGAAGAACCGGAAGAAGAATCAGAACCGGAAGAGGAGGAACCGGAGGAGGAAATAGAACCGGTGGGGGAAATAATAAAACGGTTAAGTAAAAGAAAATCCTCAACCAACCGACCAAGGTTAATTATGGTCAATGGTGTTTCCGCCAATGAAGCAAAATATTGGGAGGATTACCAATTCTCCGATGAATCGGATTCCGACGAGAATTCTGATGATGTTATAGAAATTACCCCAACTGAATTTAAAAAGGCAAAAGAAAATAATAAGGGAAAGGGCATAAAAATAGAGAAATCTAATTCCAACCCCGATGAACTTTATATGTATCGTCAACCCCCGAAGCCCTTAAGTTGTAACAATGACCCGGGAACCTCTAAACCACCAGGTTTTTCTAAACCGTTGTGGAAAACGACAACTCGTATTAGGGGAACATCATATATCCCTAGAAACTTCGCAAAACGAACCAAAACCGGAGAAGAAGAAACGAGCGAGTCGGAATAAGATAGTTGTATTCGTGTGGTGTAATATATGTAATATAGTGTGCTTATACTTTATGATATATGTAAAAATTGCTTGTATTAATAAGTATTTTTTTTTATGAATCTAACTCTTGTCTATTTTACAGTATAAAAACACAAAATGGATAGACAACCCAATATTTTAAGAGACCTACCCGGAGACATGATTGATGAAATCTTGTCTAGAGTCGGTCAGAATTCTTCGGCACAACTATTTACGGCGAAATCAGTTTGTAAGACATTCGAAGAATGTTCCAAGAATGTCTTGGTTTATAAGAGACTTTCGTTTGAAAGATGGGGGATATCACATTGGGAAACCCATAAGTTACGATGTGTTTACTTTGACGCATATATTGCGGGGAACCTAAATGCTATTTTACGCAACGGGTTAAGAAATTATTTTGACTCAATGTATCCGAATTTAGGACTTCATGATTTAGAAAAAGCAGCTAACATGCAACATAAAGAAGCATGCTATGCTTACGAGTTAGATATAAAGGATATGTAATTTTGTTTTCATGTAAATAAGTCATGAATGATTACTAATATTTTTGTAATTTTTTGAGATATTTCATGCTAGTTGCCAAATAATGGTTCCCACATATGTTAGGTGACTCACATGGGCTACTAAGAGCTGATCATTAGAGTGTATATACCAATAGTACATACACCTAAAAGCTGTGTATTGTACGAGTACGAATACGGGTGCATACGAGTAGAATTGTTGATGATACTGAACGAGGATGTAATTGTAAGCATTTTTGTTAAGTAGAAGTACTTTGATATGTGTCTTTAAGTCTTTAAAAAGTGAAAGAATACATATCAAAACACAACATGTATATACATTCTAATGGAGTCGTTAAGTCTTCGTTAGTCGTTACATGTAAGTGTTGTTTTGAAACCTTTAAGTTAACGATCTCAATTAATGTTGTTAACCCAATGTTTACTATATCAAATGAGATGTTAAATTATTATGTTATCATGATATTATGATGTATGAATATCTCTTAATATGATATATACATTAAAATATCGTTACAACGATAATCGTTACATATAAGTCTTGTTTCGTAATTCTTGAGTTAGTAGTCTTGTTTTTACATATGTAGTTCATTGTTAACACACTTAATGATATATTTAAATATCATTTTATCATGTTAAATATAGTGTATCAATATCTTAATATGATACATATGTATTTAGTAGACGTTATCATAACGATAATCGTTATATATATCATTTCGAGTTTCTTAACTTAGTAATCTCATTTCTTATGTATATCACACATTATTAATATACTTAGTGAGATACATACTCATCATAATCAAATGTCAACCATATATATATGTCTATATATAGCACAACATGTAGTTTTTACAAATTTGTAACGTTCGTGAATCGCCGGTCAACTTGGGTGATCAATTGTCTATATGAAACTTATTTCATTTAATCAAGTCTTAACAAGTTTGATTGCTTAACACGTTGGAAACATTTAGTCATGTAAATATCAATCTCAATTAATATATATAAACATGGAAAAGTTCGGGTCACTACAGTACCTACCCGTTAAATAAATTTTGTCCCGAAATTTTAAGCTGTTGAAGGTGTTGACCAATCTTGGAAATAGATGCGGGTATTTCTTCTTCATCTGATCTTCACGCTCCCAGGTGAACTCGGGTCCTCTACGAGTATTCCATCAAACCTTAACAATTGGTATCTTGTTTTGCTTAAGTCTCTTAACCTCACGATCCATTATTTCGATGGGTTCTTCAATGAATTGAAGTTTTTCATTGATTTGGATTTCGTCCAATGGAATAGTGAGATCTTCTTTAGCAAAAAATTTCTTCAAATTTAAGACATGGAAAGTGTTATGTACAGCCGCGAGTTGTTGAGGTAGCTCCAGTTGGTAAGCTACTGGTCCGACACGATCTATAATCTTGAATGGTCCAATGTACCTTGGATTTAGTTTCCCCCGTTTACCAAATCGAACAACGCCTTTCCAAGATGAAACCTTAAGCATGACCATTTCTCCAATTTCAAACTCTATATCTTTTCTTTTACTGTCTGCGTAGCTCTTTTGTCGAATCTGGGCGGTTTTCAATAGTTGTTGAATTTGGATGATTTTCTCGGTAGTTTCTTGTATTATCTCCGGACCCGTAATCTGTCTATCCCCCACTTCATTCTAAAAAATCAGAGACCTGCACTTTCTACCATAAAGTGCCTCAAACGGCGCCATCTCAATACTAGAATGATAACTGTTGTTGTAGGAAAATTCTGCTAACGGTAGGTGTCGACCCCAACTATTTCCGAAATCAATAACACATGCTCGTAGCATGTCTTCAAGCGTTTGTATCATCCTTTCGCTCTGCCCATCAGTTTGTAGATGATAGGCGGGCAGTACTCATGTCTAAACGAGTCCCCAATGCTTGTTGCAACGTCTGCCAGAACCTTGAAACAAATCTACCATCCCTATCAGAGATAATAGAGACGGGTATTCCATGTCTGGAGACAACCTCCTTCAAATACAATCGCGCCAACTTCTCCATTTTGTCATCTTCTCTCATTGGCAGGAAGTGTGCTGACTTGGTGAGACGATCAACTATTACCCAAATAGTATCACAACCACTTGCAGTCCTTGGAAATTTAGTAATGAAATCCATGGTAATGTTTTCCCATTTCCATTTCGGGATTTCAGGTTGTTGTAGTAGACCTGATGGTTTCTGATGTTCAGCTTTGACCTTAGAACACGTCAAACATTCTCCTACATATTTAGCAATATCGACTTTCATACCCGGCCACCAAAAGTGTTTCTTGAGATCTTTATACATCTTCCCCGCTCCAGGATGTATTGAATATCTGGTTTTATGTGCTTCCTTAAGTACCATTTCTCTGACATCTCCAAATCTTGGTACCCAAATTCTATCAGCCCTATATCGGGTTCCATCTTCCCGAATATTAAGATGTTTCTCTGATCCTTTGGGTATCTCATTCTTCAACTTTCCTTCTTTTACAACCCCCTGTTGCGCCTCCTTTATTTGAGTAGTAAGGTTAGTACGAATAATTATATTCATAGCTTTTACCCGTATAGGTTCTCCGTCATTTCTACTCAAAGCTTTGGCTACCACAATCGCCTTCCCCTGGTGGTATCAAATCTCAAAAACATAATCATTCAATAGTTCAATCCACCTGCGTTGTCTCATATTCAGTTGATTCTGATTAAATATATGTTGGAGAATTTTGTGGTCGGTATATATAATACTTTTGACCCCATATAAATAATGCCTCCAAGTCTTTAATGCAAAAACAACAGCACCCAATTCCAAATCGTGAGTCGTATAATTTTGCTCGTGAATCTTCAATTGTCTAGACGCATAAGCAATCACCTTCGTTCGTTGCATTAATACACAACTGAGACCTTGCTTTGATGCGTCACAATAAATCACAAAATCATCATTCCCTTCAGGCAATGATAATATAGGTGCCGTAGTTAGCTTTTTCTTCAATAACTGAAACGCCTTCTCTTGTTCATCCTTCCATTCAAATTTCTTCCCTTTATGCGTTAATGCAGTCAAGGGTTTTGCTATTTTGGAGAAATCTTGGATGAAACTTCTGTAGTAACCAGCCAATCCTAAAAATTGACGTATATGCTTCGGAGTTTTTGGGGTTTCCCACTTTCCAACGGTTTCGATCTTTGCCGGGTCCACCTGGATACCTTCTTTGTTCACTATGTGACCGAGGAAGTGAACTTCTTCCAACCAAAATGTGCACTTTGAAAACTTAGCGTACAGTTTTTCTTTTCTCAATACTTCTAGCACTTTTCTCAAATGTTCTTCGTGCTCTTGATCATTCTTTGAGTAAATAAGTATGTCATCCATGAAAACAATGACAAACTTGTCAAGATATGGCCCACACACTCGGTTTATAAGGTCCATGAACACAGCTGGTGCGTTAGTCAATCCAAACGGCATAACCATAAACTCGTAATGACCATAACGCGTCCTAAAAGCAGTTTTTAGAATATCATTCTCCTTTACTCGCATTTGATGATATCCAGAACGTAAATCGATTTTCAAATAAACCGACGAGCCTTGTAGTTGATCAAATAAGTCGTCAATTCTCGGCAGTGGATAATGGTTTTTGATGGTAAGTTTATTCAACTCTATGTAGTCAATACACAACCTAAATGTACCATCCTTCTTCTTGACAAACAAAACAGGAGCTCCCCATGGTGATGTGCTTGGTCGAATGAAACCACGTTCTAATAGTTCTTGCAGTCGGCTTTGCAGTTCTTTCATCTCGCTGGGTGCGAGTCTGTAAGGAGCACGAGCTATTGGTGCAGCTCCTGGTATAAGATCTATTTGAAATTCAACAGATCGATGTGGAGGTATACCCGGTAATTCTTTCGAAAATACATCGGGAAATTCTTTTGCGACAGGAACATCATTGATGCTCTTTTTTTTAGTTTGTACTTTCTCGACGCGTGCTAGAAAAGCATAGCAACATTTTCTTATTAGTTTTTGTGCCTTCAAATTACTAATAAGATGTAGCTTCGTGTTGCCCTTTTCTCCGTACACCATTAAGGGTTATTCTTCTTCTCGTACAATGCGAATTGTATTTTTGTAACATACGATCTCTGCTTTCATCTCCTTCAGCCAGTCCATGCCAACTATTACATCAAACTCCCTAACTCGACTGGTATCAAATCAATCTTAAATATTTTGCTACCCAGTTTAATTTCTTGATTCTGGCATATATAATCTGCTGAAATTAATTTACCGTTTGCTAATTCGAGTAAAAATTTACTATCCAACGGCGTCAATGGACAACTTAATTTAGCACAAAAATCTCTACTCATATAGCTTCTATCTGCACCCGATTCAAATAAAATGTAAGAAGATTTATTGTCAATAAGAAACGTACCCGTAACAAGTTCCAGGTCTTCCTGTGCCTCTGCCGCATTAATATTGAAAACTCTTCTGCGGCCTTGTCCATTCGTGTTCTCCTGGTTCGGGCAATTTCTAATAATGTGACCCTGTTTTCCCCATTTATAACAAACTACATTGGCATAACTTGCTCCGACACTACCTGCTCCGCCATTACTCGTTCCGACACCATTTGTTCCTTTCGTTCTGTTAACCCCTGGTCCGTAGACCTCACACTTCGCCGCGCTATGACCATTTCTTTTACACTTGTTGAAAAATTTGGTGCAGAACCCCGAGTGATACTTTTCACACCTTTGACATTGCTGCTTCTGATTGTTGTTGTTGTTGCGGTTGTTATTGTTGTTGGGATGATTGTTGTAGTTGTAGTTGTTGTTGTTGTTGTTGTGCCGTTTGTTGTAGTTGCGATTGATGTTGCGATTGTTGGGATAGTTGTTGTTGTATTGGTGACTCTTATCACCGTTTTCCTCCCACGTTCTTTTGACTAGCTTCACGTTAGCCTCTTCGGCCGCCTGTTCTTTAATTCTTCCCTCAATCTGGTTTACTAGTTTGTGTGCCATTCAACAAGCCTTTTGTATAGAGGTAGGCTCGTGTGAACTTATATCTTCTTGGATTCTCTCCGGTAACCCTTTTACAAACGCGTCGATCTTCTCTTCCTCATCTTCAAACGCTCTAGGACACAATAGGCACAATTCTGTGAATCGTCTTTCGTACGAAGTAATATCGAATTCCTGTGTTCGTAACCCTCTAAGTTCTGACTTGAGCTTATTGAACTCGGTTCTGGGACGGTACTTCTCGTTCA
This sequence comes from Rutidosis leptorrhynchoides, assembly GCF_046630445.1. Lineage (NCBI taxonomy): Eukaryota > Viridiplantae > Streptophyta > Magnoliopsida > Asterales > Asteraceae > Rutidosis > Rutidosis leptorrhynchoides. Next base: position 152,156,471 of record NC_092341.1, on the reverse strand, counting down.
TCAAGTGCTTGAATGCTGACCACGGTAGCGCGTAAGCAGCATCTTATCCCACTTGCTCTAGATAGGTATTCCACCATGTTAACGCAATACCTGTGAAGGTATGCATAGCGTACTTCACTTTGTCTCCTTCAGCACACTTACTTATGGCAAACACCGATTCAACTTTCTCGGTCCACCGTTTCAATCCGATTGGTCCTTCGGTCCCATCAAATTCTGAAGGTTTGCAGGCAGTGAATTCCTTGTAGGAGCATCCTACACGATTTCTTGCGCAGTTAGATGTATTGCTAGATTCAGACTTATTGTTGGTATGTAGCGCAGCCTGTACTGCGGCTATGTTTGAAGCAAGAAAGGCACGAAATTCCTCTTCGCTCATATTCAAGGTGTGTCGAGTAGTCGGTGCCATTTCCTTCAAAATAGTCAAATGAAACAAGTTAATCATACAGAATATTAAGAGTAGTCAATAGTATCTCGTAGCAAAATATGAACTCATTTATAAAAGCTATTTCTTCAAATTAGCGTTTTATAAGTTTAAATTCGGGTACTACCTACCCGTTAAGTTCATACTTAGTAGCTAATATACAATTCAACTACTACAATTCCATATGAAAAACTGATTATAATAATATATCACATACAAATATTTTTCAAACTTACAACTTCGCTATATTACATATAACATGAAATATAGTACACTATGATATAGGACAGTTTTGAAGATAAATCTAGTTAATACGCAAGTTGTTCAGCAAAGAAAATAAAGACATGTAATTCATAAGTCCATAAACAAGTCATGCATTCTGGTTTTACTAAGATGACTTCCCATCCTTGGTCTTGTGGAAAATAACCGTTATGACCATTGGCTAGGCAGCATGTTGTAATGTCGTCAAAAGGACGAGGGTTTCGTAATGTTCAACAACCCCGTAATAATCTAAAAACCTTGTTTCTCACCCCAACTACTGAATCCGTCACTTGTGGGAAAGTTTTATTTAAAAGCTGCAGTTCGATGTTCTTTTTCTCACTTTGGTAAGAAGCGAACATCACTAACCCGTAAGCATAACATGCTTCTTTATGTTGCATGTTAGAAGCTCTTTCTAATTCACGAAATCCTATGTTGGGATATGTTGAGTCAAAATAGGTTCTTAACCCGTAGCGTAAAAATGCATTTGGGTTCCCCGCATTTAATGCTTTAAAGAAAACACGGCGTAACTTAAAGTCTCCCCAATGTGATATACCCCACCTATCAAAGGAAAGCCTTTTATAAACTAAGGCATTTCTGGAAAGTCTTTAAAATGTTTGACAAGTTAATTTCGCCATAACTAAATGTGCTGATGAATTCTGACCGACTCTAGACAAGATTTCCTCAATCATATCCTCTGGTAGGTCTTCTAAAATATTCGGTTGTCTACCCTTAACGTCCATTTTGTTTTTATACTGTAAAATATACAAGGATTAGATTCGTAATAACAAATAATACAAGCAATTTTTACATAGAACATAAAAGTACAAGCACACTACAATACATTTATTACACAACATGCTCACACCCCTCTAATCTGAATCACTGGTTTCTTCTTCTTCGGACTTGGTTCTTTTTTTTTTCCTAATTTTCTAGGGATATATGATGTTCCTCTAATACGAGCCGTCGTTTTCCACATTGGTTTAGAAAAATCTGGTGGTTTAGAGGTTCCCGGGTTATTGTCACGATATTGAAAATACAGGTGTTGACGGTACATATAAAGTTCATCGGGGTCGTAATCAGATTTCTTTATTTTGATGCCTTTTCCCTTATTATTTTCTTTTGTGTCATTAAATTGGGTCGGGGTAATTTCTATAACATCATCGGAATCCTCATCAGGATCCAATTCATCAGAAAATTGGTAATTTTCCCAATATTTTGCTTCCTTGGCGGAAACACCATTGACCATTATTAACTTTGGTCCATTGGTTGAGGATTTTCTTTTATTTGACAGGTTTTCTATAGTTCCTACTATTCCCCCCTCCGGAACATCTTCTTCTTCCGGTTCCTCTTCTTCTGGTTCCTCTTCTTCCGGTTCCTCTTCTTCCGGTTCCATTTCCTCTTCTTCCGGTTCTTCGGGAACTTGTGAATCTTGCCAATATATTCGACTCTTCGTTATTATTAGGTGAGTCAATGGGATTTGTGCTAGAGGTAGACATCTATCACACAATATCAAACATGTTAAGAGATTAATATAACACATAATATTTACATGTTAATAATATATAGTTTCCAACAAAAATGTTAAGCAATCATTTTTAAAGAAAACACGGTCGAAGTCCAGACTCACTAATGCATCCTAACAAACTCGATAAGACACACTAATGCAAATTTTCTGGTTCTCTAAGACCAACGTTCTGATACCAACTGAAATGTCCCGTTCATATTGATTATAAACGTTCCATATTAATTGATTTCGTTGCGAGGTTTTGACCTCTATATGAGACGTTTTTCAAAGACTGCATTCATTTTTAAAACAACCATAACCTTTATTTTATCAATAAAGGTTTTAAAAGCGTTACGTAGATTATCAAATAATGATAATCTAAAATATACTGTTTACACATGACCATTACATAATGGTTTACAATAGAAATATATTACATCGACATATGTTTCTTGAATGCAGTTTTTACACAATATCATACAAACATGGACTCCAAATCTTGTCCTTGTTTTAGTATGCAACAGCGGAAGCTCTTAGTATTCATCTGAGAATAAACATGATTTAAACGTCAACAAAAATGTTGGTGAGTTATAGGTTTAACCTATATATATCAAATCGTAACAATAGACCACAAGATTTCATATTTCAATACACATCCCATACATAGAGATAAAAATCATTCATATGGTGAACACCTGGTAACCGACATTAACAAGATGCATATATAAGAATATCCCCATCATTCCGGGACACCCTTCGGATATGATATAAATTTTGAAGTACTAAAGCATCCGGTAGTTTGGATGGGGTTTGTTAGGCCCAATAGATCTATTTTTAGGATTCGCATCAATTAGGGTGTCTGTTCCCTAATTCTTAGATTACCAGACTTAATGAAAAGGGGCATATTCGATTTCGATAATTTAACCATAGAATGTAGTTTCACGTACTTGTGTCTATTTTGTAAATCATTTATAAAACCTGCATGTATTCTCATCCCAAAAATATTAGATTTTAAAAGTGGGATTATAACTCACTTTCACAGATATTTTCTTCCTCGAAAATAAGACTTGGCCACAGATCGATTCACAAACCTATACAAATATGTACATATATATCAAAGTATGATCAAAATATAATTACAACCATTTTTATTATGTTTTAAAGATTTGAGTGTATTAAGTCAGCTGTCCTCGTTAATAACCTACAACTACTTGTCCACGGTTAGATGTACAGAAATAAATCGATATATATTATTTTGAATCAATCCATGACCCAGTGTATACATGTCTCAGTCTAGATCACAACTCAAAGTATATATATTTTTAGAATCAACCTCAACCCTGTATAGCTAACTTCAACATTACTGCATATAGAGTGTCTATGGTTGTTCCAAATAATATATATACATGGGTCGATATGATATGTCAAAACATTTGCATACGTGTCTATGGTATCCCAAGATTACATAATATATTAGAATACATGTATAATACAATATAAGTTAGCTAGGATATGATTTGTATAGATTTGTTAAACATTTCCACTAGCTAAAAAGATCAAAAATATCTAATGTTGTTTTACCCATAACTTCTTCATTTTAAATCCGTTTTGAGTGAATCAAATTGCTATGGTTTTATATTGAACTCTAATTTAAGAATCCAAACAAAAAAGTATAGGTTTATAGTCAGAAATTTAAGTTACATGTCAATTACTAAAGAGGTAGTCATTTCCGTCGAAAGAACGGCATCTTGATGACCATTTTGAAAAACATACTTTCACTTTGAGTTTAACCAATATTTTTGGATACAGTTTCATGTTCATATGAAAAATTATTTTCCCAAAATAACAACTTTTAAATCAAAGTTTATCATAGTTTTTAATTGTCCAAACCAAAACAGCCCCCGGTTTCACTACGACGGCGTATATCCGATTTTATGGTGTTCATCGTGTTTCCAGATTTTAAATCATTAAGTTAGCATATCATATAGATATAGAACATGTGTTTAGTTTATTTTAAAAGTCAAGTTAGAAGGATTAACTTTTGTTTGCGAACAAGTTTAGAATTAACTAAACTATGTTCTAGTGATTACAAGTTTAAACCTTCGAATAAGATAGCTTTATATGTATGAATCGAATGATGTTATGAACATCATTACTACCTCAAGTTTTCTGGATAAAACTACTGGAAATGAGAAAAATGGATCTAGCTTCAAAGGATCCTTGGATGGCTTGAAAGTTCTTGAAGCAGAATCATGACACGAAAACAGTTCAAGTAAGATTTTCACTCGAAATAAGATTGTTATAGTTGTAGAAATTGAATCAAAGTTTGAATATGAATATTACCTTGAATTAGAAAGATAACCTACTGTAAATAAAAAAGGTTCCTTGATCTTAGATTATTACTTGGAATGGATTAGAAAGCTTGGAAGTAGACTTGCAAACTTAGAAGTATTCTTGATTTTTATGAAACTATACTTATGGAATTTATGAAGAACACTTAGAACTTGAAGATGGAACTTGAGAGAGATCAATTAGATGACGAAAATTGAAGAATGAAAGTGTTAGTAGGTGTTTTTGGTCGTTGGTATATGGATTAGATATAAAGGATATGTAATTTTGTTTTCATGTAAATAAGTCATGAATGATTACTAATATTTTTGTAATTTTATGAGATATTTCATGCTAGTTGCCAAATGATGGTTCCCACATGTGTTAGGTGACTCACATGGTCTGCTAAGAGCTGATCATTGGAGTGTATATACCAATAGTACATACATCTAAAAGCTGTGTATTGTACGAGTACGAATACGGGTGCATACGAGTAGAATTGTTGATGAAACTGAACGAGGATGTAATTGTAAGCATTTTTGTTAAGTAGAAGTAATTTAATATGTGTCTTGAAGTCTTTCAAAAGTGTAAGAATACATATCAAAACACAACATGTATATACATTCTAATGGAGTCGTTAAGTTGTCGTTAGTCGTTACATGTAAGTGTTGTTTTGAAACCTTTAAGTTAACGATCTCAATTAATGTTGTTAACCCAATGTTTATTATATCAAATGAGATGTTAAATTATTATGTTATCATGATATTATGATGTATGAATATCTCTTAATATGATATATACATTAAAATATCGTTACAACAATAATCGTTACATATAAGTCTCGTTTCGTAATTCTTGAGTTAGTAGTCTTGTTTTTACATATGTAGTTCATTGTTAATACACTTAATGATATATTTAAATATCATTTTATCATGTTAAATATAGTGTATCAATATCTTAATATGATACATATGTATTTAGTAGACGTTATCATAACGATAATCGTTATATATATCATTTCGAGTTTCTTATCTTAGTAATCTCATTTCTTATGTATATCACACATTATTAATATAATTAGTGAGATACTTAATCATCATAATCAAATGTCAACCATATATATATGTCTATATATACCACAACATGTAGTTTTTACAAATTTGTAACGTTCGTGAATCGCCGGTCAACTTGGGTGATCAATTGTGTATATGAAACTTATTTCATTTTATCAAGTCTTAACAAGTTTGATTGCTTAACATGTTGGAAACATTTAGTCATGTAAATATCAATCTCAATTAATATATATAAACATGGAAAAGTTCGAGTCACTACAGGTCAAGTACTCCAAGGTTAGGTGGTAGATTCGATTCATGATATGGAGTACCTTCTTCACTTCTCCATAGGGTGAGTATGTCGCGAACCCACCCCCATTTTCTCCAGTAATCATGGTAGTTGATTGGTTGGTTTGCTCCTGTCACGCTGTCTTTGGAGTCAGAGGAACTTGGTCGATTCGTAGAGGCCATCTTACGCGATCTCAGGAAAGATTTTTGGTATGGAGAGTTTAGTGACAGCAATTGATAGTTGGATGGTATTCTCAATGTATAATTTGCATAGATATATATAGTACCAGGATCCCTTAAATTAAGGAGAAATTTACGAGAGATATCAGGCAAGGTCTACAGTAACAGATACGCTAAGATATGAATTGTCAGATACGCTAAGATATGAATTTTTGTCTATACACTATTCATGCAGTCAATGCAGTAAAACGTGTCTAGACTAAGATTAATGAGTAGGTGATTTCCTAAGGATGATAAGCAGATGATTTTCGATAAAAATGATAAGCAAAACTTTTGACATGCAGACACGGTCGAAGTCCAGACTCACTAATGCATCCTAATGACTATCAGTTAGACACACTAATGCAAGACCTGGTTCGCTAAGACCACCGCTCTGATACCAACTGTAGAGACCCATCCTAATCCATCCGGATGAAGTCCATATCGATTATAAACGATTCACAACAGTTGATTACTGTAAAGACCCGTCCTTATCCATCCGGATGATATCTTCAACATTTGGTCCCATTGCGATGGTCGACTCCAAGTAATGTCCTTAAATTGAGCAAATGCACAGCGGAAGACTTAATTCGTACCTGAGAATAACATACTTTAAAAGGTCAACATAAAGTTGGTGAGATATATAGGTTTGATGCTAGCAGCATTATAACAATGGACCACAAGATTTCATATGTAAACATTTAATAAAAATATTCTAAGTGGTTGAGCACTTGGTAACCATACTTAACATTTAATTACGTCGCATATTCCCTTTATTATGAAATCTTACTACACTGTACCAAGTGTAGTCACGAAACGAAGTACTGTGCAACCGTTGAATACTGGTCGTCCAGTCCGGTTGGGGTTGTCAGGCCCGATAGATCTATCAACAGGATTCGCGTTTACACTACCGCTGTAAATATTAGTTACCAAGCTACAGGGAAGTATGCCAGTGGTACAACTCAACGTAGAATATATTTTTCAGTTACTTGTGTCCATAATGTAAAACATAAAATACATGTATTCTCATCCCGAAATATTTAGAGTTTAAAAGTGGGACTATATACTCACCTAATGTATTTTGTAGTAAAAATACATATAACATCATTGAACACGTATAAGGTTGGCCTCGGATTCACGAACCTATATCAATTATTTATCAAATAATATTAACACATATACTAATAGTAAGCAAATAATATTATTGTTATACTTAATATTTTTATATATCCAATTCTTATTAAAATATTTTAATTAGAATACATATGTATATATATCATTTATTATAAATTATATATTTACATAAAAAAAATGTTATATATTGTATCAAAATTATATTTATATGTGTAACTATGTTAGAATATGTATTTATACTATATGTAAATTAATTATATATATAAAAGTTTAGTTAATAATATTTTATAAAAACTTATGTAATGTTAATGTAATATAGTATACGTAATTTATATAAAAATATTGATTTGTTTCAAAATAGTATTAATGATAATCTTAATGATAATGTAAATGGTAATAAAAAAAAAAATATAATAATAATAATGATAATAGAATTAGGAATGATACTTATGATAATAAAAATGATGATAATAATAATAAAAATAATACTATTAAATAAAATAACAAAATCATTTTTAATGGTAATAATAATGGAAATGAAAGTAAGAGTTTATACCCTTTGAAAGTGTTTCTAAAAACATGACCTAGACGAGAATCGAACCCGGGACCTATTGCTCACTTGCCAACACTCCAAACCAGTTGAACTATTTCGCAAATCTGATATGTTATAGAACCCGTTTATATTTAACTTGTGTCTTTCGGCCCAATTCATCAATAACACGTAAACACAGCCCAATTATAAATCAGGAATTACGGATAAAAGTTTCTACCAGCCCACAGTTATCTAATGGTTCGTAGTAGGTTAAAAAAAAATTCGATTAGCTGTCCCTTTTGTTGGTGGGTTCCGATCGATAGGAAAAAGGAAAACAACCACGCATCAACATCTTTATCAATTATTTGTCCTCCACTCATCATCTTCATTATCTTTATTGGTTTGGTGAATCTTTAAAAAAATTAGACAGCCATTGGAACCAGACACTTTCATGGCGTCCAAACAGAAACAACATAAAAAAAAAAACATACGCGTAGCGGTATAGCAGCTCAAGGGTGTTTGAGTGGCGTTTGTGATGGTTCAAGTTAATGAAAAAGAAACAAAGGTGAGTTCTGGTGGTCTGTTAAATCATGTTTAGCAAGTATAAATTGTAGCCGAAATTGTTCAAGCAGAAGCATATAGCAGCAACACGTAAATAATAACGATGGTGATTGTGAGGGTTTTCTTTTGGGTTTGGGCTGTTTAGTTGAAAAGTATAAATGGGTTTGATGGTAGAATTATGGGTCGAAAGAAAATATAGGAGAGGGAGAGAAGAGATTGAGAGAAAGATGGAGGATGGGTCACGTTTTAAAAACTGAAACATATATGTGTTGTTGCAGTAGCAGTACCTTACGGTGGTGGCTAGGGTTTTTGGTTTTCGATTGAGCTCGACAGAAGTAGTTAGCAGGTTGTTTCGTTTGGATCAATAGCTGAAACAGTAGGCATAAGTGGAAAGAAAGTAGCAGTATTAAATGGTGGTTTAACGAGTGTCGATAGTGATGGTTTGGATGATGATTTCTAACAACGAAGATGTAAGAGGTGGTGCCTTGTGCTGAGGTGAAACAGTTTAGAGTGGTGACGGTGTGGTTATGGTTTCAAGATGATGGTTCGAGTGGTGATTAGGATGGTTACAAGGTGGTGATCCACGGTGTTGTAGTGGTAGAAGGAAATGTTGGGGCGGTTTAGAGAGATAGATGGTTGTACATGGGTTTGTGTATTTGATATTTGTGATAGAAAACAGAAATATTATGACAACTGTTAGCATCGATAATCATTATCTTTTACTGTTGCAAACTTCGAGTAGAAATAACAACGATTGAATTTGCAGGTGATGATTATGGTTTTGAGTCGTTGGTGGTGGTTGAGATGGGTTTCAGTTTAAGTGGGTGTTCATTGGGTGGGTTAAGATGTTCATAGAAAAGAAAATAGAAGACACAATTAGATAAATTGTTTGATAGGTGGTGATGTTGTATTATACCCATGTATATATATTGTGTTGTTATATGGAAAGGAACAAACACAAATATCTATCACCTATCGCATAAGTTTAAAATTCCAATGGATATTAGCTGGAAGAGAATAGACTGAAATATATATAAAACTAATATCTAAAAGAAAACAACCTGTCATTTTTGTTTTCAAGTGCCGGCGCTATTGCTTTTACATGCCAAGGATGTCAAAGAATTTAACTAAATTATATACATAAATTTTGATCCAGCATGTTGTCATTTACCTTTAACTATAATACCTTGTTAGTATCACAAATATATATATAGATATTGATTTAACTAAGATAATGAATAAAGATCTAACTCTTATCGTAATCCCAATTTACATTTTTAAGAATTTAATTATAAATTTTAAATCAAATGATTATAACCTAGGTGTTACAAATAATTCAGATTATCATAAGGCATCTCAATTAAAATGATTTCGTATATTATTTTAAATTACAATTCCAATTTATTATATATACATATATATACATATAATTAAATCTATATGTATCTATTTATAATTAGGTGTTCGTGAATCGTCGGAAATGGTCAAAGGGTAAATGCATTCATGTAACTGTTTCAAAGTTTTCGAGACTCAACATTACAGATTTTACTTATCGTGTCGGAAACGTATAGAGATTAAGGTTTAAATTTGGTCGGAAATTTCCGGGTCGTTACAGTACCCACCCGTTAAATAAATTTCGTCCCCGAAATTTGGTAGAGGTTGTCATAAATAATAATAGGAATGTTTTCATGACGAATATGAGGTAATAATAGAGTTTTATCATTTATTGGAAGATATGGATAAAATGATTCGATCATGTGAAGCGTACGAGTGAAGCTATCACAAAAGAGTGAAATGGGTAAATATGAAATTGTTTTAACTGATGACGTGGTTACTGTTGATTTCCGGGATTTAAGGGATTTAAAGAAAATCTTACGTAATAAGATTTGGTTCTTCGGCGATTTAGAAAATCAAAATCTTCTTTAATTAATGCAATAATCTGTTCCTGATTTCTCTGTCGGATGTATTGCTATAAATCCACCCCATTCGTTTTCCTTATTCTCCACACCTTTTATTCTTTCTTCCTCTACTCATTCTTAATATGTTCCATCCAATCCTGATTCTTATTATACTTCTAACCTTCATATCTTTCATTCTTCTTTTTCATTTGCCGCCAGAAGAATCTATTCACTTTTATGATTTTCTTGGAATTATAATGTTTCTTATTCTCCCGTGTCTTTACATCGCAATACGTATTGATATACACGGTTTGTAGTTTCTGGGTGATTATTGGGTTTTATATCTTCCCTTATACTTCGATGTCCTTGCTTTTGTTTTCTATAATCATTATCATCCACAGTTAATACTCTCTTCCATTTACTGCGATTTATACACCAATTTCTATTTCGGAGCTTCATTCTTTTTCTTTACCTCCTTTTCAACTAAGCATCTTTTGTAATGGTCCGGAATTCGTAGGTATGAAATTCGAAATGAATATAGTTAATGTCCTAAGAGAGAATTGGTAATGGCACGATATTTGATTTGTCAAATTACCAGAATATCCTGGAAAAGACCGAATCATCAAGAGAATATTTTCTTGATATGTTTAGAGATTGGATAGATTGTAAGAGCCGTGTAACATGGCACATAATGATGGTACTGTGAATCATCACATTCCATTAGAAACGCAACATGACTTACTGTAATATAATGAAGTTGATCAAGTTTCATTATATTATACTAATTCACGCATCAGTTCCCAATACTGCTTCAAAACATTCATATTTTAAACTTGAAGATTTCAGAATTTAGAAACTAACACAGTTTCTTTTATGTTGTAACGCAGATATTACGGGGAGGTAGATGATTGCAGATAGGAATAGTTGTGAAAATATCTTTAGAAATATGGAGAATATGTATAGCGGAAAATATGAAGATATCTTATAATATCTAAGATAAGATGATGATGAATAATATTATCTGAAAAAGTTTAGAATAAGGAGTAGGGTTCATACTGACGGTTTCAACAGACACTGAATCATTTGCATTATTTGAAGGCAGGTTCATTCCTTGTATTTGTTCTTTGTTTCCTTCACGGTTAGCTCAATCCATTTTTCAGCACTAAATTTTCTATCGAGCGTTCCTAACATTCCCTTCTTTATCATCAAACTTTTGGCCATTTAGGCCATCTTAAATTTTACTGTTTCCTCTGCATTTAATGCAGTCATATCTGAATCGTCGATTATCAATCCGAGGTGTTTTTGGGCGAATTGTGTTTTTAGATGATTAAATGCTGATGATAAAATGGCGGAGTATGAAAGGTTTCCCGGTAACGATGAGGAAAACCAATCGTATATATCAAAGTTATAATAAGACTTTTTCGAATGAAAGGTCGAAGTTGTTCTGCTGAAGCTGTGACAAAATTGGCTACTTTGAAAAGGAATCGTAAGGTTGTTTTTGCTAATAAATGCTAAAGAATTCGTCGCGGTACGTGTTAAACTATGACTTTGGGTTCAAGAGTTTTTCATGTGTATAGATCTTTTCTTCTGTAGATGAAGTGCGGTCGGTTCAACTTCTCGATTGAGGTATTTTCAAGAATCCTGATAGGTTTGTACGCGGATTGTAAACGTCGAGATACAAATGAGGTTTAGGATGAAATCAAGTGGCAAACTTGAAGAATTGTTTAGTTTCATATGTTATAATCAATATTTTATTTCATTTTAATTGTCCAAAGTTAGCAGTCCAATAGTCTAGTTGTCCACTAGTCCAATATATTCATATATAATTTAATATATAATATTCGAATTAATTAATACGTATCGTGACCCGTGTACCGGTCTCAGTGTCGATCACAACTCAAAGTATATATATTATTTGAGAATCAACCTCAACCCTGTATAGCTAACTCCCTCATTACTGCATATAGAGTGTCTATGGTTATTCCAAATAATATATACAGATGCGTCGATATGATATGTCAAAACCTTGTGTACGTGTCCCGTTATTTAAAGTACGTAAAATAAAGTGCATAAAAGTAAATAACAGAAATTAAATGACGATAAATAAAATTGCGAGAATGTAAATTGCAATAAATAAAATGTAATACGGAATTAATAGTTAGCTGGGAACAGTTAGCTAGGAACAGTTAGCGTGGAATCTTAACAATATTTCAATTAATTAGCGCATTTGTTTCTAACAAATTTTTTATCATATCCAATGTTTTCTTCATTATGCCACTTGTTGGATTCTGATATATAAAAATCCAAATATGAAATTTGAATAAAAATGGTTATTCTGTGGTGAACGGATACGTATATCGGTAGTTGTAAGTAGGATAGTAAATGATCGTTGAATCAGATTCGAAGAATATACAGTGTAACTGATTAATGTGAATTCTAAATATTCCTCGGGTACTACCCACCCGTTAAAATATTTTCATCATTAACGGTTTGTACAAAAGAATTTTTTTTTTAATTACAATCTTTATGAAAATATACTTGCATATATATTTTCATCGGATGTAATCATGGATTTAATGAGTCAATAAGATATTAAATTTTTTTGATTTATCGTTAATACTTATTACATGATCTCTAAAACATTAAAGATTACATAATTACCATGTCGAACGAAGATAAATGAGATAGAACGATAAGTAAAGCGAAGATAATCGATATAGAATGATATGTAAAACGAAGATCATACTCGAAGTACAGATAGTGATATTGAGGTGTGTGATGTTGATATCCGAGGTACAAATTGTGATGTTGAGGTTTACGACGCGGTTGTGGTTGAGGGTGATATGGGTACTGTCGGTGTTGATGATGGTGGTACGGATTATGCTGCTGGTGCTGCTGCTGGTGTTTGTAACCTTCGCACCATATTCTCCAAAGCCGTCACGCGAGCGCGAAGTTCGTTAACTTCTGCTAGTACACCGGGATGATTGGTGGTTGGAGTGAGCGAATGAACAAGATCTGAAATATGGGATAGTATATAATCGTGACGAGATACTCTAGAAATGAGAGAGAAAATGGTTTCTCGAACAGGTTCGCCGGTAAGTGCTTCAGGTTCATCGCCAAGAGGACAATTTGGTGGATGGAAGGGATCACCCTCTTCATGTCTCCAGTGACTTAGTATATTACGAACCCACCCCCAATTCATCCAGAATAGATGATGGGAGATTGGTTGATCCATTCCGGTGATGCTGCCTTCGGAGCTTGAATGAAAATCCATATCGGCATAGCTGTCATAATCTGAGGAATTTGAACTAGATGCGAAATCCATCTTGTATAATCGGAAAAATGAATTTTTGGTATGAAATAGATTATAGAAGTTAGATTTGGTACTCTTCTATACATACTTTACATATGTATATATAATACCAAAATCCCGTAAATTACGGAGAATCTTTGAAAAGATGTCAACTAAAGTCCAAAGTAACAGATATGCTAAAATATGAATTTTGTCTATACACTATCGATGCACTAAATGCAGTAAGACGTGTCTAGACTTAAGAATGATAAGCAGAAAATTTCCTAAGGATGATAAGCAGATGGTTTCCGACTAGAAATGATAAGCAAAACTTTTTGACAGGTAGACACGGTCAAAGTCCAGACTCACTAATGCATCCTAACAACTACCAGTTAGACACACTAATGCGAGATCTGGTTCACTAAGACCAACGCTCTGATACCACCTGTAAAGACCCGTCCTTATCCATCCGGACGATATCTTCAACATTTGGTCCCATTGCGATGGTCGACTCCAAGTAATGTCCTTAAATTGAGCAAATGCACAGCGGAAGACTTAATTCGTACCTGAGAATAACATACTTTAAAAGGTCAACATAAAGTTGGTGAGATATATAGGTTTGATGCTAGCAGCGTTATAACAATGGACCACAAGATTTCATATGTAAACATTTAATAAAAATATTCTAAGTGGTTGAGCACTTGGTAACCATACTTAACATTTAATTACGTCGCATATTCCCTTTATTATGAAATCTTACTACACTGTACCAAGTGTAGTCACGAAACGAAGTACTGTGCAACCGTTGAATACTGGTCGTCCAGTCCGGTTGGGGTTGTCAGGCCCGATAGATCTATCAACAGGATTCGCGTTTACACTACCGCTGTAAATATTAGTTACCAAGCTACAGGGAAGTATGCCAGTGGTACAACTCAACGTAGAATATATTTTTCAGTTACTTGTGTCCATAATGTAAAACATAAAATACATGTATTCTCATCCCGAAATATTTAGAGTTTAAAAGTGGGACTATATACTCACCTAATGTATTTTGTAGTAAAAATACATATAACATCATTGAACACGTATAAGGTTGGCCTCGGATTCACGAACCTATATCAATTATTTATCAAATAATATTAACACATATACTAATAGTAAGCAAATAATATTATTGTTATACTTAATATTTTTATATATCCAATTCTTATTAAAATATTTTAATTAGAATACATATGTATATATATCATTTATTATAAATTATATATTTACATAAAAAAAATGTTATATATTGTATCAAAATTATATTTATATGTGTAACTATGTTAGAATATGTATTTATACTATATGTAAATTAATTATATATATAAAAGTTTAGTTAATAATATTTTATAAAAACTTATGTAATGTTAATGTAATATAGTATACGTAATTTATATAAAAATATTGATTTGTTTCAAAATAGTATTAATGATAATCTTAATGATAATGTAAATGGTAATAAAAAAAAATATAATAATAATAATGATAATAGAATTAGGAATGATACTTATGATAATAAAAATGATGATAATAATAATAAAAATAATACTATTAAATAAAATAACAAAATCATTTTTAATGGTAATAATAATGGAAATGAAAGTAAGAGTTTATACCCTTTGAAAGTGTTTCTAAAAACATGACCTAGACGAGAATCGAACCCGGGACCTATTGCTCACTTGCCAACACTCCAAACCAGTTGAACTATTTCGCAAATCTGATATGTTATAGAACCCGTTTATATTTAACTTGTGTCTTTCGGCCCAATTCATCAATAACACGTAAACACAGCCCAATTATAAATCAGGAATTACGGATAAAAGTTTCTACCAGCCCACAGTTATCTAATGGTTCGTAGTAGGTTAAAAAAAAATTCGATTAGCTGTCCCTTTTGTTGGTGGGTTCCGATCGATAGGAAAAAGGAAAACAACCACGCATCAACATCTTTATCAATTATTTGTCCTCCACTCATCATCTTCATTATCTTTATTGGTTTGGTGAATCTTTAAAAAAATTAGACAGCCATTGGAACCAGACACTTTCATGGCGTCCAAACAGAAACAACATAAAAAAAAAACATACGCGTAGCGGTATAGCAGCTCAAGGGTGTTTGAGTGGCGTTTGTGATGGTTCAAGTTAATGAAAAAGAAACAAAGGTGAGTTCTGGTGGTCTGTTAAATCATGTTTAGCAAGTATAAATTGTAGCCGAAATTGTTCAAGCAGAAGCATATAGCAGCAACACGTAAATAATAACGATGGTGATTGTGAGGGTTTTCTTTTGGGTTTGGGCTGTTTAGTTGAAAAGTATAAATGGGTTTGATGGTAGAATTATGGGTCGAAAGAAAATATAGGAGAGGGAGAGAAGAGATTGAGAGAAAGATGGAGGATGGGTCACGTTTTAAAAACTGAAACATATATGTGTTGTTGCAGTAGCAGTACCTTACGGTGGTGGCTAGGGTTTTTGGTTTTCGATTGAGCTCTACAGAAGTAGTTAGCAGGTTGTTTCGTTTGGATCAATAGCTGAAACAGTAGGCATAAGTGGAAAGAAAGTAGCAGTATTAAATGGTGGTTTAACGAGTGTCGATAGTGATGGTTTGGATGATGATTTCTAACAACGAAGATGTAAGAGGTGGTGCCTTGTGCTGAGGTGAAACAGTTTAGAGTGGTGACGGTGTGGTTATGGTTTCAAGATGATGGTTCGAGTGGTGATTAGGATGGTTACAAGGTGGTGATCCACGGTGTTGTAGTGGTAGAAGGAAATGTTGGGGCGGTTTAGAGAGATAGATGGTTGTACATGGGTTTGTGTATTTGATATTTGTGATAGAAAACAGAAATATTATGACAACTGTTAGCATCGATAATCATTATCTTTTACTGTTGCAAACTTCGAGTAGAAATAACAACGATTGAATTTGCAGGTGATGATTATGGTTTTGAGTCGTTGGTGGTGGTTGAGATGGGTTTCAGTTTAAGTGGGTGTTCATTGGGTGGGTTAAGATGTTCATAGAAAAGAAAATAGAAGACACAATTAGATAAATTGTTTGATAGGTGGTGATGTTGTATTATACCCATGTATATATATTGTGTTGTTATATGGAAAGGAACAAACACAAATATCTATCACCTATCGCATAAGTTTAAAATTCCAATGGATATTAGCTGGAAGAGAATAGACTGAAATATATATAAAACTAATATCTAAAAGAAAACAACCTGTCATTTTTGTTTTCAAGTGCCGGCGCTATTGCTTTTACATGCCAAGGATGTCAAAGAATTTAACTAAATTATATACATAAATTTTGATCCAGCATGTTGTCATTTACCTTTAACTATAATACCTTGTTAGTATCACAAATATATATATAGATATTGATTTAACTAAGATAATGAATAAAGATCTAACTCTTATCGTAATCCCAATTTACATTTTTAAGAATTTAATTATAAATTTTAAATCAAATGATTATAACCTAGGTGTTACAAATAATTCAGATTATCATAAGGCATCTCAATTAAAATGATTTCGTATATTATTTTAAATTACAATTCCAATTTATTATATATACATATATATACATATAATTAAATCTATATGTATCTATTTATAATTAGGTGTTCGTGAATCGTCGGAAATGGTCAAAGGGTAAATGCATTCATGTAACTGTTTCAAAGTTTTCGAGACTCAACATTACAGATTTTACTTATCGTGTCGGAAACGTATAGAGATTAAGGTTTAAATTTGGTCGGAAATTTCCGGGTCGTTACAATTACATCGCGTAATACTTGACACCTATATATGATACATTTTACAAATGTTGCATTCGTTTTTGAAAAGACGATCTTTCATTACATCGAAAGTTGACGGCATGCATACCATTTCATAATATATCTAACTATAATTGACTTAATAATAATCTTGATGAACTCAACGACTCGAATGCAACGTCTTTTGAAATATGTCATGAATGACTCCAAGTAATATCTCTAAGATGAGCAAATGCACAGCGGAAGATTTCTTTCATACCTGAGAATAAACATGCTTTAAAGTGTCAACCAAAAGGTTGGTGAGTTCATTAGTTTAACATAAATAATCATTTCCATCATTTTAATAGACCACAAGATTTTCATTTCTCATAAATATACGTCCCATGCGTTGAGACAAAAATAATCATTCATATGGTGAACACCTGGTAACCGACATTAACAAGATGCATATAAGAATATCCCCTATCATTCCGGGAAATCCTTCGGACATGATAAAAACAACATCAAAGTACTAAAGCATCCGGTACTTTGGATGGGGTTCGTTTGGCCCAATAGATCTATCTTTAGGATTCGCGTCAATTAGTAGAGCGGTTTACTAATTCTTAGGTTACCAAGCAAAAGGGACATATTCGGCTTCGATCATTCACCCATATAATGTAGTTTCATTTACTTGTGTCTATTTCGTAAAACATTTATAAAAGCAGCGCATGTATTCTCAGTCCCAAAAATATATATTGCAAAAGCATATAAAAAGAGAGTAATGAAACTCACCATAATGTATTTTGTAGTAAAAATACATATAACGACATTGAACAATTATAGGGTTGGTCTCGGATTCACGAACCTATATCATTCATATATATTAATACCTATACTTGAAATTGCACAAGGATATACATTATTATTAGTGATATAATTTTTATTTTAATAACTTATATTCATTTTATATAAAAATATTACATTTCGTTATGTTATAGGTAATAAATTTATATATTTATATATATTTTATTTGTTAGTTAAAACAGTACTTTAGTAATAATAAGGTAATATGTGAAATAATAATAGTGTTAGTACTAATATTAATAAAAATGATAATATTATTTAAAACTCTATTAATATATATATATATATATATATATATATATATATATATATATATATATATATATATATATATATATATATATATATATATATATATATATATATATATATATATATATATATATATTATAGTTTTCTTTAATCAACCTCATAATATTGATAATAATAATAATAATCATACTTTAATAATAATAATAATAATAATAATAATAATAATAATAATAATAATAATAATAATAATAATAATAATAATGATAATAATAATAATAATAATAATAATAATAATAATAATAATAATAATAATAATAATAATAATAATAATAAAACTAGAATTCAAATACTACCTTAGGGAGTTTTCCAAAAAAAATGCCACGGAGCGGGCTCGAACCCATGACCTCTCGCTAACCCAATAACTCCCTTAAACCAATCCGCTGTCTGTCCTCTTTTTGATTTAATCTAGGATTTAATTTAGTTAACCATTTTTTTTTTCTGTTTCTTCTTTATTCTTATCTAAAAAAAAATGTCATATACCGGAATTGAACTTGCGACCTCTAGCTTAACAACCACAATCCTAACCATCTACTCTGTTGTTTCCTTTCTGAACTAATTAGGATTTTAAATTCTTTAAAAACGATTTCTGTCATCTTCTTTGTTTCACCACTATCGTTACTCAAAATCATCATCATCATCGTTCTTAAACATCTAACATCATAACCGTTTTATTATCATCATCTATACCATAAAATCATAATCATCGTCGCTAAATATCATTACCCATCATCATATTCATCTTTAACATCATCATCATTCCTAACATCATTATTTCATCATCATCCATTCGTCATCATAGTATGTAGCAGTATCATTAGTGAAACAGCCATAAACAAAGAAGTAGGAGTGTGGGTTGGTTCAAACAAGTCATCTGGCGCAATCCAAAAAAATATATAAATGCAGGCTATGTAATCGGGCAGCTCAACTGAAACAGAAGCTGGGTTTCAAACCAGGGTACGGCCCAATAGAAAAACTTACATTGATCTCGGCCCATTAAAACGGATTAAAAAGCCCACGAAACTAGTGAAAGATATCTTCGTCAGATTTTTATAAAATTCTGTATTAGATAAGCAAAAATCACATGTGGACCATCCCACTTCCACTGGTCGGCCATTATGCTGCAATTTAATCCACATGCATACATTTGTTTAGGAGCTTTGACAAAGTAATGTTAATTAATATTTAATACAACACCTTTAAATATCATCATCCACTCGTTGTTTAGAATAGGAATAAAATAATGAAACGCAGCTGTAGTATCGACAAGGCTGCAGTAACAGTAGCGAAGAAAAAAAAATTAACGGGAATGGGAGAAGTGGGTTTGACTAGGTTTTTTTAAAGGGTGATGATTTTGGAAAATCAAAACAGTAAACAATCGAATAGTAGTAGCTTTAGAAGTTTGATGGTGTTGATGTTAATTTGTGTTGTTTTAACGAATCAGAAACAAATAGAAACGGCAGTTTGTTGGTGATGACTTGGTGATGGTTAGGGTGGCGATGTGGTGGTGATCGTGGAAGTGGTATTGATGGAGTGGGTTGTTCTTGGTGATGGTGGTCAATGACGTTGCAGGTGGCCATTTGTGGTGTACCATGGTGATCGATGGTTGTTCTTGAGCAAGATTAGGTGATAGAGAGTGAGAGATTAAGAGGGTGGTTTGTGGTGATTCAAATGGTGGTGATTGCAAAGGTTGTGGGTTTAAACGAATGATATCCTAGCTGTAGTCGTGGTGACTCGTTTGGTGGTGGTCTAGTTGTTGAGTTCACGAATAGAGAAAGAAGGAAAGACAATATTAAAGAAGTTGATTATGGTTCTCGATGATCGTGGTTCTTGATGAACAACGAAACAAGTGAGTGTTTTGGTGATCGCTCAAGTTGTTGGTGTATGGTGGTTGTAGCGGTGAGTGGCATTTAGAGGCTGTCGGGTTGGTGATCAAGGAAAATGACAACGGGTGGTGAGTTGATTGTGTCACGAAGAAGAAAGAGCTATGATGGGTGATTCAATGTGAAATGGGTTTGAATATGGTGTTTGCAAGATTTCTTTTTGTAAGTATACGTTGTTAGTATATAGATATATGTGGAATAGAATTTGATAACATAATGGTGATGAAAACTTGAATTTTTCATGAAACAAGAAAAGGGTTGTGGGGTCTTTGGCAACAGCAAACGAATATCAATCAAACAATTGGGTTTTATGATTGTGAATTATTCAATGTACCATTATGTATATAATATTCAGTAGTTGAACTGAATTAAAAAAAAAGAATTCGATTAATAATAATAATATAATTTTAATATAATAATAATTAAGATAAAGGCACATGAGGATTTGTGCACAAACACAACAGCTAGCAGCCGGGTATCCTATTTTATTTCTACCGACAGTTTTCGCGGACTGCTAAATCGTACAAAATTAGTGGCAGATAAAAGTGTTCAGAAAAATCCCATATTTTTAAATTAACTATATTTATTTATTTTGGTTATTATGGTATAAAATTCGGTCATTAATTATTAAATAAAAATTACATTAATTGTTCACTCCCAACCCCAAGTAAAATATAAGAAGTTTTAAAATTCAACAAATAATTCCAAAATATATTTTTTTGAGCCTATAATTTATAGAACTCATTTTCGTATCACCGTTTATTTTAAAATTATATAAGTTTGAATTTAACTTTCTTAATAGCAATCGAAACATCAAACGAGTATTACAATTATTTAATATTAATTTTTAATATACTTTATTTATACATAGAGATATATTTTAAATAATAATTATTATAATATCCTATCTTTATTTTTTTTATTTTTTATTTTACTAACAACAATATATAATACTTTATATTATATTTCAAATTATTATTTATATATACATACACACATATCTATTTACAATTAATTGTTCGTGAATCGTCGAGAGCAGTCGAAGGTCAATTGAATATATGAAACAGTTTAAACTTTTTGAGACTCAACCTTACAGACTTTGCTTATCGTGTCAGAAACATATAAATATTAAGTTTAAATTTGGTCGGAAATTTCCGGGTCATCACAGTAATGGTACTGTTGATGTTGATGATGGTGGTGCTGTTGATGCCGGTGTTGCTGCTGGTGCATGTAACCTTTGCACCATATTTTCTAAAGCCACTACCCGAGCACGAAGCTCGTTGACTTCTTATATTACACCGGGGTGATTGTCGGTTCGAACGAGTGGATGAATAAGATCTAGAATGTGAGATAGTATATAATCATGCCGAGATACTCTGGAAATGAGAGAAAAAATGGTGTCTCGAACAGGTTTGCCGGTGAGTGCTTCAAGTTCATCGCCAAGAGGGCAATGTGGTGGATGGAAAGGATCACCTTCTTCTTGTCTCCAATGATTAAGTAGACTACGAACCCATCCCCAATTCATCCAGAATAGATGATGGCTAATTGGTTGATCCATTCCGGTCACACTGCTTTCGGAGCTCGAGTAAAACTCCATATCGGAATTCGAGGGAGTTGAACTAGTGGCGAGTTCCATTTCATATTATTGAATAAAGGATTTTTCGATATGAAATGATTTCCGACTATCGGATGATATTCTAGTTACATAGTGTTGACAATGAATATTTTCTATTATATGTGGCATGCGGTTTTAGTTAGTGTTGATGTAATTGTTAGCTTACTTATTAATGTATTTTAGCTTGTTCACCATGGTAAATGTAACTTACCATGTAAAGTTACTACTTGGAGGTTGCTAGTATAAAAGCAACCTCCCACACTCATTTGTAACTAGTTGAGTTAATGATAATGTTCTAGTTATTCTCTCAAGTATTACTTTCTCTAGTTCTATCGTATCTAAACAACCCAAACCCACTAATACTTCACAAAATGATCGGTAATCTTCATATTGGGATTAACAATTGGTATCAGAGCGTTTCTAGGCATCGTGACTAGAAGATCCAAGGCTCGAAGGTCTCAATCGCGTTTTTGAAGTGTTTGTGCTCGATTTTGGTTTAGGTACCTATATAACTCAACTCATCTTGTTATTTTAGTTGGTTTGATACTTGATTCTTAACATACTTGTTGATAAACCACTTAAACTACTAGATCGTGTGCTTAAATTTGAACGAACTCGTTTCATATCTCAATATTAACCCACTGTCTTTTTGTGCACCCTTAACATTTACATGCTAAAAACATCTTAAAATCAATTGTTTTGTGTTTGAATCTGCTTGGACAATACGGATTTGTGACCATAGTACTCATAGAAATCAAGCATTTGCATTTTTCTTATAATAATAAAAAATATATATATATATATATATTAAAAAAATAAAAAAAATGTATGTGTTTTATGTTAAAACAGCCTATTCGAAATCTTCAGATTGATGCTCGAAAACTTTCAAAAGTAACAAATAGGTGTTCGAAAACCTCAAAGTATTTGTCTTGTTCCAAAACCTTGTTTTATTCACCGGACAATACCCACTGAAAATCACAATATCCATTGGAAAAACTGACACATGCATTCACTTATATATACCCATGCTTTTGTTTTGTGGACATCCATGCACCTTTTAATATATATATATATATATATATATATATATATATATATATATATATATATATATATATATAATACGAAAGATACGTGTAAGGTAGCACATGATGTGTAAGAATAGTCTGAAAAGTTAGTAAAGGACAAAAGGCTTGGGTAAAAGTCAAACATTGATAGATGTACCCAGATTCCTGCTCGAAAACAGTACCCATTCAAAAACCACTTGAATCTTGCTCCTGCTCGAAAACTTGCTTCAGCTACTATGTTCGGAATTTTTTTTTCTGCTAACCTGTTCGAAATCTTAATCTTGCTCCTGCTCGAATTCTTGAAAATTGTGCTCGAAATTTTTATATCATCCTGCTCGAAAAATTAGTCTGCTGCTCGAAAACTTTGGACTCAAAAACTTGGTTGGTGCTCAAAAATTTAGTACCAAAAAAAAAAAAAAAAAAAAAAAAAAAAGCTCATGTTACTCTTTTTTTGGAAGAAGAACAAATAGTACAATACTTGAAAAATGAGAATGACATGACTGTAAATTGAGTGAACTTTATTTGCAAATGGGTCCCATTTCCTCTTTGTTGGATGTAACAATCAAGAGGATACCCACGTGATTTTTTTTTTCTTGTCTCCCTTGTTCCCAACAATGCAGATGGACAAATGGTTGTGTGAACATTTCTTGTTTTGATAATTTTAATTTGTGAAATTAGATTGGTACCAAAAACAAATACAAGCTTTTAACTATGAACCATTAAAGAACTCCTCATCCATTGAACCTTCACCCTGATCTGTGAACCATTCACACCCAGATCCGACCCGAACCAAAAACTGGATTCGACTCGGCTCAGACCCCGGAACCGACCTGTTCTTTTATTCAAAAAAAAGGGCGGCAAAGCTCGGGTAAAATTTAATTTTTTTTCTTGGACTCAAAAGATCATTTTTACGTGAGATTTAAATTTTCACGACAGAAAATTTTTCGACCCCAAAAACCACCAGAAAACGCACGATTTTGAATGAAATTTGCCAGAAAATTTTGAAAAAGTCAAAATTTTTCCTCAAACCCCTCGGTCACATATTAGTTAATATTTCAAAAGTTTAAGACATAAATTTTTGTTGAAAATTTTGGAGGGAAATTCAAATCGTGCACTTATCAGACACTTAACGAAAAGTTACCGAAAACCAACAAAACCTCATTTTCAAAATTTGATTCACGTGAATCATATTTTGAGGGGGAGAAAAGTGATATTTCTTAAGTTTATTTGTCATTTCGTGGTTTGCCTTGTCTGTCCTAAGCCCCTTGTTGAACACCCGTCCTGTTAACATGGCAAATCGTGGTGATCACGTGTCCTCTAATGTCGAGGAAGAGGTATAATTACACACTGATATTACTCATGAATGTTACAACTCTGTGCAAAATAATTATGTGTTTATATCTGATGTATTGCAAACTTGTCCTGAAACACCTCTTGATCAAAATGATACAATTGCATGTAGCTCTGCTTGTCATACCCCACTTCCACATGTTCAAATGAAACCGCCCATTAAATCTGAATCTGTGCCTGTTTATGATGAATGTGTGTTTCCTATACTACCTGATATGTATGTAGACAACTCTACCAAGATGAATAGAGACCTTAGATCATTTGCTAGTCAAATTAGCGAACTGAAAAATGAGAACTCTAGGTTGAAATGTGAATTAGAAATGAAAGTGTCAAATCATACTTATTTGAAACTAAAACAAGATCTAGCTGACAAAGTAACTGAATTAAGAGAGCTAGAAAGTAGTATGAAACCCCTACGGATAGAAAGGACGGATTTTAAACTGAGGAATGCAGTTCTCACGGAAAAAGTTAACAACGCTGAAAAAGAACTTAAGAAGCTTAATGATTCTAAGAAACTTTTCCTAGAGACTGTAGAACAGAACACTAGAAAGCCTTTGAGTGACCTGGCTGAGAAGACTTCTGAATGCTCTAAGTTAGTTACAGAAAACTTAGACTTGAAAACCCAACTAAGTTTACTTGAAGAAAAACTTTACAGAACTGACCAAGCTAAAGTAGTCTTAGATGGCCACATTTCTAAACAAGCTCTGTTCTTGAATCGACCCAAAAACTCCTACAAAAAACACCAGGGGTTAGGGTTTAAAAATCCTCAAATACAGTCCAAGATCTCCAAAGCCGAACCTTGTTTATATGATGGTAGATACATTAAGATAGGTTTGCCAGAGAGACTCACATTTTCCAATGAAAGTGAGATTGAGGAAAGAATAGCCAATCGATCAACAAAAATGAAACGTGAGGTGTCATTAATTTATGACAAAATAAATGCAAATTACATGAGAAAAGATGGTTCATATTATAACACACCTCCCGATTTATTCAATGATTTTGAAAGTTTGAATGCTCAAAATATTCCTAAAAAGCGTATAATCTATTTACCAACCTTGGTTTTAGAAAGATACATCATCAGTCTGGAGGACGAACTTGATCAAAACAAAATCAAATATTTTGACAACGAACTCAAATTTCAAATGATCATTAAGGCTTTACAACACCAAATCTCTGTCATTGAATCTCAAAACATCAAACTGGTCTTTAATGTTCATAAACTTGAAAATCAAATTGCAAATCAAGTTGTTAATTTTTGTGAATTGATTTCAAAGAACACTGAATCACGAGACTCAAACCCAAAATTCGTGAATGACTCCATAAATTGTGAAGGTCTAGCACAAGAACTCAAAGACTTTAGTGATTCTCTTTTAACCAAGTTTGACATTGTTGAATGTAGGTTAGAATCATCTAGGTCCAAATCTCTAGATCACTTCTTAGAATCTCAATCCAAGATTCCAGAAGTTAAGTTAGAACCACAACCCAAGAAAGAACCTATCTCTTTAGGAGCTCAGGATGTTGAGACTGACCTTACTCAATTTGTTGACAAGTTAGAACGAGAAAACTTAGATCTACAGGTTAAATGTGAGACCTACAAGAAAACTCTAGCAACAATTGAGAAGATGCCTGTAGTTCCCAAAGTAGAACCCACTTATGAGTTTAAAGACTCTGTTGTAGTTTCTATTGATGACCTTGTCTTAAAAATTCAGGAGTTAAAAGCTCATGTGAATCTACTTAAGGAAGAGAATGAGACCTTGCATGACCAATGTGATTCACTGGAAAGTATGGACTTCGTGACCAAGACCATATATTCAAAACCTGGTTCTTACAAGATCTGTCCTGGTACTGAGACCATACTGACCTCCACTGACACTCCAAACTCAAATGTGTTAGTTGATTCCCAAGGTACTAAGTCTGAGTTGTCCAATTCTTCAATGTCCACACCCAAGACTAAGAAAAAGTAGGTGACTTTTGCTAAGACCAATCCCAAACCCATAGTGTACCAATCCTCAATGTACTCCAAGACTGCTGTATGTAAAACACCAAAGACCTTGGAGCTCCAAAATCAAAAGACAACGGTCCTCCTAAGTCTACACAGGCACCAAGGAAATCCCTCATGAAACCAAAAGTTCACTTAGATATACCACCCAAAAGATCCTCTAAGCTCAAACCAAAAGATCGAGGTTCTCCAAAGTCAACGGTGACTCCGAGAAAAACATCCTCGAAACCAAATGAACCTAACACTTCCCTACCCGTAGAATCCAATTTCCCAAGAAAAAAGATTTACTCCAGTTACCAGACCAAGATCTACCGTCTATTTCTGGAAATAACTTACGAGAAAAATGGGGAGATTACGGGGCTTCGCGATCAATATGGTTGGCTTCCACACAAACCCATGAAGCCATCCATAAGTCCGAGAAATACCCCGCGCACCAAAATTGACCTTGCTTTTAAACACACAAAGAATAATCTTGCTAAACAAGTGTCAAATAAGAAGTGGACAACTAAACCATTTTCAACACCAAGATCAACTTCTTCTTCAAAACTAATTAATTACTCTTCGTCTGAGTTACTTAAACTTAAGCCGAGATCCGTTTATCTGGCTATGTCAAAAGATTTTCAATCATCCTTGATTCCACAAAATCAACTTTCTAAGGATACGTCATGTATCAAACCCAAGTGGAATTCAACGTCCATAAGTCAGATCGACAATGCTTATAAATGGTATTCAAATCTGACTTTCAAAAAATGATTTAACTTCATGATGGCTCTTGGACACAACGGTTCAAGACCCGGACTTAACCCGCTGACACCTGACTGTACACTCAGGCATGACCCACTCACAACCTCAGATGACCTGATGTATTGTTTGTGTAGTGACCCGAACTTTTCCATGTTTATATATATATTAAATGAAATTGTTATTTACATGATTAAGTGTTTCCAACATGTTAAGCAATCAAACTTGTTAAGACTTGATTAATTGAAATAGGTTTCATATAGACAATTGACCACCCAAGTTGACCGGTGATTCACAAGCGTTAAAACTTGTAAAAACTATACGATGACATATATATGGTTATATATATAGTTAACATGATTTTATTATAAGTATGTATCTCATTAGGTATTTTAACAATGAGTTATATACATAAAAATGAGACTATTAATTTAAGAAACTCGAAAACGATATATATAACGATTATCGTTATAACAACGTCTTACTAGGTACATATGAATCATATTAAGATATTGATACACTTGGTTAATTATGTTAAATGATAAGTAAATATATTATTAAGTGTATTAACCATGAAATACATATGTAAAAATAAGACTACTAACTTAATGATTTCGAAACGAGACATATATGTAACGATTATCGTTGTAACGACATTTAACTGTATATATATCATACTAAGATATATTATATATCATAATATCATGATAATATAAAAATTTAACATCTCATTTTTTATAATAAATAATGGGTTAACAACATTCAACAAGATCGTTAACCTAAAGGTTTCAAAACAACATTTACATGTAACGACTAACGATGACTTAACGACTCAGTTAAAATGTATATACATGTAGTATTTTAATATGTATTCATACACTTTTGAAAGACTTCAATACACTTATCAAAATACTTCTACTTAACAAAAATGCTTACAATTACATCCTCGTTCAGTTTCATCAACAATTCTACTCGTATGCACCCGTATTCGTACTCGTACAATACACAGCTTTTAGATGTATGTACTATTGGTATATACACTCCAATGATCAGCTCTTAGCAGCCCATGTGAGTCACCTAACACATGTGGGAACCATCATTTGGCAACTAGTATGAAATATCTCATAAAATTACAAAAATATGAGTAATCATTCATGACTTATTTACATGAAAACAAAATTACATATCCTTTATATCTAATCCATACACCAACGACCAAAAACACCTACAAACACTTTCATTCTTCAATTTTATTCATCTAATTGATCTCTCTCAAGTTCTATCTTCAAGTTCTAAGTGTTCTTCATAAATTCCAAATGTTCTAGTTTCATAAAATCAAGAATACTTCCAAGATTGCAAGTTTACTTCCAAGTTTTCTAAATCCATTCCAAGTAATCGTCAAAGATCAAGAAACCTTTGTTACTTATAGTAGGTTATCTTTCTAATACAAGGTAATAATCATATTCAAACTTTAATTCAATTTCTATAACTATAACAATCTTATTTCGAGTGGAAATCTTACTTGAAATTGTTTTCGTGTCATGATTCTGCTTCAAGAACTTTCAAGCCATCCAAGGATCCTTTGAAGCTAGATCTATTTTTCTCATTTCCAGTAGGTTTATTCAAGGAACTTGAGGTAGTAATGATGTTCATAATATCATTCGATTCATACATATAAAGCTATCTTATTCGAAGGTTTAAACTTGTAATCACTAGAACATAGTTTAGTTAATTCTAAACTTGTTCGCAAATAAAAGTTAATCCTTCTAACATGACTTTTAAAATCAACTAAACACATGTTCTATATCTATATGATATGATAACTTAATGATTTAAAACCTGGAAACACGAAAAACACCGTAAAATCGGATTTACGCCGTCGTAGTAACACCGCGGGCTGTTTTGGGTTAGTTAATTAAAAACTATGATAAACTTTTATTTAAAAGTTGTTATTCTGGGAAAATGATTTTTATTATGAACATGAAACTATATCCAAAAATTATGGTTAAACTCAAAGTGGAAGTATGTTTTCTAAAATGGTCATCTAGACGTCGTTCTTTCGACTGAAATGACTACCTTTACAAAAACAACTTGTAACTTATTTTTCTGACTATAAACGTATACTTTTTCTGTTTAGATTCATAAAATAGAGTTCAATATGAAACCATAGCAATTTGATTCACTCAAAACGGATTTAAAATGAAGAAGTTATGGGTAAAACTAGATTGGATAATTTTTCTCATTTTAGCTACGTGAAAATTGGTAACAAATCTATTCCAACCATAACTTAATCAACTTGTATGGTATATTATATAATCTTGAGATACCATAGACACGTATACAATGTTTCAACCTATCATGTCGACACATCTATATATATTTCGGAACAACCATAGACACTCTATATGTGAATGTTGGAGTTAGCTATACAGGGTTGAGGTTGATTCCAAAATATATATAGTTTGAGTTGTGATCAATACTGAGATACGTATACACTGGGTCGTGGATTGATTCAAGATAATATTTATCGATTTATTTCTGTACGTCTAACTGTGGACAACTAGTTGTAGGTTACTAACGAGGACAGCTGACTTAATAAACTTAAAACATCAAAATATATTAAAAGTGTTGTAAATATATTTTGAACATACTTTGATATATATGTATATATTGTTATAGGTTCGTGAATCAACCAGTGGCCAAGTCTTACTTCCCGACGAAGTAAAAATCTGTGAAAGTGAGTTATAGTCCCACTTTTAAAATCTAATATTTTTGGGATGAGAATACATGCAGGTTTTATAAATGATTTACAAAATAGACACAAGTACGTGAAACTACATTCTATGGTTGAATTATCGAAATCGAATATGCCCCTTTTTATTAAGTCTGGTAATCTAAGAATTAGGGAACAGACACCCTAATTCACGCGAATCCTAAAGATAGATCTATTGGGCCTAACAAGCCCCATCCAAAGTACCGGATGCTTTAGTACTTCGAAATTTATATCATATCCGAAGGATTTCCCGGAATGATGGGGATATTCTTATATATGCATCTTGTTAATGTCGGTTACCAGGTGTTCACCATATGAATGATTTTTATCTCTATGTATGGGATGTGTATTGAAATATGAAATCTTGTGGTCTATTGTTACGATTTGATATATATAGGTTAAACCTATAACTCACCAACATTTTTGTTGACGTTTAAAGCATGTTTATTCTCAGGTGAATACTAATAGCTTCCGCTGTTGCATACTAAAATAAGGACAAGATTTGAAGTCCATGTTTATATGATATTGTGTAAAAACTGCATTCAAGAAACTGATTTCGATGTAACATATTTGTATTGTAAACCATTATGTAATGGTCGTGTGTAAACAGGATATTTTAGATTATCATTATTTGATAATCTACGTAAAGCTTTTTAAACCTTTATTTATGAAATAATGGTTATGGTTTGTTTTAGAAATGAATGCAGTCTTTGAAAAACGTCTCATATAGAGGTCAAAACCTCGCAACGAAATCAATTAATATGGAACATTTTTAATCAATAAGAACGGGACATTTCAGTTGGTATCCGAGCGTTGGTCTTAGAGAACCAGAATTTTGCATTAGTGTGTCTTATCGAGTTTGTTAGGATGCATTAGTGAGTCTGGACTTCGACCGTGTTTACTTGAAAAATGATTGCTTAACAAATTTTGTTGGAAACTATATATTTTTAACATGTGAATATTATGTGATATATTAATCTCTTAACATGTTGGATATTGTGTGATAGATGTCTACCTCTAGCACAAATTCCATTGACTCACCTAATAATAATGAAGATTCGAATATATATTGGACTGATTCACAAGTTCCCGAAGAGGAACCAGAAGAAGAATCAGAACCGGAAGAAGAATCAGAACCGGAAGAGGAGGAACCGGAGGAGGAAATAGAACCGGTGGGGGAAATAATAAAATGGTTAAGTAAAAGAAAATCCTCAACCAACCGACCAAGGTTAATTATGGTCAATGGTGTTTCCGCCAAGGAAGAAAAATATTGGGAGGATTACCAATTCTCCGATGAATCGGATTCCGACGAGAATTCTGATGATGTTATAGAAATTACCCCAACTGAATTTAAAAAGGCAAAAGAAAATAATAAGGGAAAGGGCATAAAAATAGAGAAATCTAATTCCAACCCCGATGAACTTTATATGTATCGTCAACCCCCGAAGCCCTTAAGTTGTAACAATGACCCGGGAACCTCTAAACCACCAGGTTTTTCTAAACCGTTGTGGAAAACGACAGCTCGTATTAGGGGAACATCATATATCCCTAGAAACTTGGCAAAACGAACCAAAACCGAAGAAGAAGAAACGAGCGAGTCAGAATAAGATAGTTGTATTCGTGTGGTGTAATATATGTAATATAGTGTGCTTATGCTTTATGATATATGTAAAAATTGCTTGTATTAATAAGTATTTTTTTTATGAATCTAACTCTTGTCTATTTTACAGTATAAAAACACAAAATGGATAGACTTTCGGCACAACTATTTACGGCGAAATCAGTTTGTAAGACATTCGAAGAACGTTCCAAGAATGTCTTGGTTTATAAGAGACTTTCGTTTGAAAGATGGGGGATATCACATTGGGAAACCCATAAGTTACGATGTGTTTACTTTGACGCATATATTGTGGGGAACCCAAATGCTATTTTACGCAACGGTTAAGAAATTATTTTGACTCAATGTATCCGAATATAGGACTTCATGATTTAGAAAAAGCGGCTAACATGCAACATAAAGAAGAATGCTATGCTTACGGGTTAGTAATGTTCGCTTCTCACCAAAGTGAGAAAAAGAACATCGGGCTACAACTATTAAACAAAACGTTCCCACAAGTGACGGAGTCGGTAATTAGGGTAAGAAATGAGGTTTTTAGGTTATTACGAGACTGTTGGTCATTACGTAACCCTCGTCCCTTTGACGACGTTACAACACGCTGTCTTATCAACGGCCATAACGGTTATGTTCCACAAGACCAAGGATGGGAAGTAGTCCTAGTAAAACCAGAATGCATGACTTGTTTCTGGACGTATGAATTACGTGTCTTTATTGCCTTTGCTGAATGACTTGTGTAGTAGCTAGAATTATCTTCACAACTATCTTGTATCAAATTTATTGTGTGCTATATTTCATGCTTTATGTAAAATAAGCGGTATTGTAAGTTTGTAAAATATTGTATAAAAGTTTGAACGCGAAATATTATTATAATCAGTTTTTCATATAGAATTGTAGTAGTTGAATTGTATATTAGCTACTAAGTATGAACTTAACGGGTAGGTACTACCCGAATTTAAACTTATAAAACGCTAATATGAAGAAAAAGCTTTTATAAATGAGTTCATATTATGCTATGAAATACTATTAACTACTCTTAATATTCTGTATGATTAACTTGTTCCATTTGACTATTTTGAAGGAAATGGCACCGACTACTCGACACACCGTGAATATGAATGAAGAGGAATTTCGTACTTTTCTAGCTTCAAACATAGTCGTAGTACAGGCTGCGCTACATACCAACAATAACCTTGGATCTAGCAGTACAGGAAATCGTGTAGGATGCACCTACAAAGAATTCACTACCTACAAACCTTTGGAATTTGATGGAACCAAAGGACCGATCGGATTGAAACGGTGGACCGAGAAGGTCGAATCGGTGTTTGCCATAAGTAAGTGTACTGAAGAGGACAAAGTGAAGTACGCTACGCATACCTTCACAGGTTCTGAGTTAACATGGTGGAATACCTATCTAGAGTAAGTGGGACAAGATGATGCGTACGCACTACCGTGGTCAGCATTCAAGCATTTGATGAACGAGAAGTACCGTCCCAGAACCGAGGTCAATAAGCTCAAGACAGAACTTAGAGGGTTACGAACCCAAGGATTTGATATTACCACGTACGAAAGACGATTCACAGAATTGTGCCTATTGTGTCCGGGAGCGTTCGAAGATGAGGAAGAGAAGATCGACGCGTTTGTGAAAGGATTACCGGAAAGAATCCAAGAAGATATAAGTTCACACGAGCCCGCCTCCATACAACAGGCATGTAGAATGGCTCACAAACTAGTGAACCAGATTGATGAAAGAATTAAAGAACAGATGGCTGAAGAGGCCAATGTGAAGCAAGTCAAAAGAAAGTGGGAGGAAAACGGTGATAAGAATCACCAATACAACAACAACAGCAATTACAATAATAATTGAAACAATTATCCCAACAATCGCAACATCAATCGCAACTACAACAAACGGCCCAACAACAACAACAACAACAACAACAACAACAACAACAACAACAACTACAACAATCATCCCAACAACAATAACAACCGCAACAACAACAACAATCAGAAGCAGCTAAGCCAAAGGTGTGAAAAGTATCACTCGGGGTTCTGTACCAAATTTTGCAACAAGTGTAAAAGAAATGGTCATAGCGTGGCGAAGTGTGAGGTCTACGGACCAGGGGTTCACAGAATGAAAGGAACAAATGGTGTCGGAACGAGTAATGGCGGAGCAAGTAGTGTCGGAGCAAGTTATGCCAATGTAGTTTGTTATAAATGTGGAAAACCGGGCCACATTATTAGAAATTTCCCGAACCAGGAGAACACGAATGGACAAGGCCGCGGAAGAGTTTTCAATATTAATGCGGCAGAGGCACAGGAAGACCCGGAGCTTGTTACGGGTACGTTTCATATTGACAATAAATCTGCTTACGTTTTATTTGATTCGGGTGCGGATAGAAGCTATATGGGTAGAGATTTTTATGCTAAATTAAGTTGTCCATTGACGCCGTTGGATAGTAAATTTTTACTCGAATTAGCAAAAGGTAAATTAATTTCAGCAGATAATATATGCCGGAATTGAGAAATTAAACTGGGTAGCGAAATATTTAAGATTGATTTTATACCAGTAGAGTTAGGGAGTTTTGATGTAATAGTTGGCATGGACTGGCTGGAGAAGGTGAAAGCAGAGATCGTATGTTATAAAAATGCAATTCGCATTGTACGAGAAGAAGGAGAACCCTTAATGGTGTACGGAGAAAAGGGCAACATGAAGCTACATCTTATTCGTAATTTGAAGACACAAAAACTAATAAGAAAAGGTTGCTATGCTGTTCTAGCACACGTCGAGAAAGTACAAACTGAAGAAAAGAGCATCAATGATGTTCCCGTCGCAAAAGAATTTCCCGATGTATTTCCGAAAGAATTACCGGGACTACCTCCACATCGATCTGTTGAATTTCAAATAGATCTTGTACCAGGAGCTGCACCAATAGCTCGTGCTCCTTATAGACTCGCACCCAGCGAGATGAAAGAACTGCAAAGCCAACTGCAAGAACTATTAAAACGTGGTTTCATTCGACCAAGCACATCACCATGGGGAGCTCCTGTTTTGTTTGTCAAGAAGAAGGATGGTACATTTAGGTTGTGTATTGACTACAGAGAGTTGAACAAACTTACCATCAAAAACCGTTATCCACTGCTGAGAATTGACGACTTATTTAACTACAAGGCTCGTCGGTTTATTCGAAGATTGATTTACGTTCTGGATATCATCAAATGCGAGTAAAGGAGGATGATATTCCAAAAACTGCTTTTAGGACGCGTTATGGTCATTACGAGTTTATGGTTATGCCGTTTGGATTGACTAACGCACCAGCTGTGTTCATGGACCTTATGAACCGAGTGTGTGGGCCATATCTTGACAAGTTTGTCATTGTTTTCATCGATGACATACTTATTTACTCAAAGAATGATCAAGAGCACGAAGAACATTTGAGAAAAGTGCTAGAAGTATTGAGGAAAGAAAAACTGTACGCTAAGTTTTCAAAGTGTGCATTTTGGTTGGAAGAAGTTCAATTCCTCGGTCACATAGTGAACAAAGAAGGTATCCAGGTGGACCCAGCAAAGATCGAAACCGTTGAAAAGTGGGAAACCCCAAAAACTCCGAAGCATATACGTCAATTTTTAGGATTGGCTGGTTACTACAGAAGATTCATCCAAGATTTCTCCAAAATAGCAAAACCCTTAACTGCATTAACGCATAAAGGGAAGAAATTTGAATGGAAGGATGAACAAGAGAAGGCATTTCAATTATTGAAGAAAAAGCTAACTACGGCACCTATATTGTCATTGCCTGAAGGGAATGATGATTTTGTGATTTATTGTGACGCATCAAAGCAAGGTCTCGGTTGTGTATTAATACAACGGACGAAGGTGATTGCTTATGCGTCTAGACAATTAAAGATTTACGAGCAAAATTATACGGCGCATGATTTGGAATTAGGCGCGGTTGTTTTTGCATTAAAGACTTGGAGGCACTACTTATATGGGGTCAAAAGTATTATATATATACCGACCACAAAAGTCTTCAACACATATTTAATCAGAAACAACTGAATATGAGGCAGCGTAGGTGGATTGAATTGTTGAATGATTACGACTTTGAGATTCGTTACCACCCGGGGAAGGCAAATGTGGTAGCCGACGCCTTGAGCAGAAAGTACAGAGAACCTATTCGAGTAAAATCTATGAATATAATGATTCACACTAACCTTACTACTCAAATAAAGGAGGCGCAACAAGGAGTTTTAAAAGAGGGAAATTTAAAAGATGAAATACCCAAAGGATCGGAGAAGCATCTTAATATTCGGGAAGATGGAACCTGGTATAGGGCTGAAAGAATTTGGGTACTAAAATTTGGAGATATAAGAGAAATGGTACTTAGAGAAGCTCATAAAACCAGATATTCAATACATCCTGGAACGGGGAAGATGTACAAGGATCTTAAGAAACATTTTTGGTGGCCAGGTATGAAAGCCGATATTGCTAAATATGTAGGAGAATGTTTGACGTGTTCTAAGGTCAAAGCTGAACATCAGAAACCATCAGTTCTACTTCAACAACCCGAAATCCCGGAATGGAAATGGGAAAACATTACCATGGATTTCATCACTAAATTGCCAAGGACTGCAAGTGGTTTTGATACTATTTGGGTAATAGTTGATCGTCTCACCAAATCAGCACACTTCTTGCCAATAAGAGAAGATGACAAGATGGAGAAGTTAGCACGACTATATTTGAAGGAAGTCGTCTCCAGACATGGAATACCAATCTCTATTATCTCTGATAGGGATGGCAGATTTATTTCAAGATTCTGGCAGACATTACAGCAAGCATTGGGAACTCGTCTAGACATGAGTACTGCCTATCATCCACAAACTGATGGGCAGAGCGAAAGGACGATAAACACGCTTGAAGACATGCTACGAGCTTGTGTTATTGATTTCGGAAACAGTTGGGATCGACATCTACCGTTAGCAGAATTTTCCTACAATAACAGCTACCATTCAAGCATTGAGATGACGCCGTTTGAAGCACTTTATGGTAGAAAGTGCAGGTCTCCGATTTGTTAGAGTGAACTGGGGGATAGACAGATTACGGGTCCAGAGATAATACAAGAAACTACCGAGAAAATCATCCAAATTCAACAAAGATTGAAAACCGCCCAGAGTCGACAAAAGAGCTACGCGGACAGTAAAAGAAAAGATATAGAGTTTGAAATTGGAGAAATGGTCATGCTTAAAGTTTCACCTTGGAAAGGCGTTGTTCGATTTGGTAAACGGGGGAAACTAAATCCAAGGTACATTGGACCATTCAAGATTATAGATCGTGTCGGACCAGTAGCTTACCAACTGGAGCTACCTCAACAACTCGCTGCTGTACATAACACTTTCCACGTCTCAAATTTGAAGAAATGTTTTGCTAAAGAAGATCTCACTATTCCGTTGGACGAAATCCAAATCAATGAAAAACTTCAATTCATTGAAGAACCCGTTGAAATAATGGATCGTGAGGTTAAGAGACTTAAACAAAATAAGATACAGATTGTTAAGGTTCAATGGAATGCTCGTAGAGGACCCGAGTTCACCTGGGAGCGTGAAGATCAGATGAAGAAGAAATACCCGCATTTATTTCTAGAAGATACGTCAACACTTCCAACTGCTTAAAATTTCGGGCCGAAATTTATTTAACGGGTAGGTACTGTAGTGACCCGAACTTTTCCATGTTTATATATATATTAAATGAAATTGTTATTTACATGATTAAGTGTTTCCAACATGTTAAGCAATCAAACTTGCTAAGACTTGATTAATTGAAATAGGTTTCATATAGACAATTGACCACCCAAGTTGACTAGTGATTCACAAACGTTAAAACTTGTAAAAACTATACGATGACATATATATGGTTATATATATAGTTAACATGATTTTATTATAAGTATGTATCTCATTAGGTATTTTAACAATGAGTTATATACATAAAAATGAGACTATTAATTTAAGAAACTCGAAAACGATATATATAACGATTATCGTTATAACAACGTCTTACTAGGTACATATGAATCATATTAAGATATTGATACACTTGGTTAATTATGTTAAATGATAAGTAAATATATTATTAAGTGTATTAACCATGAAATACATATGTAAAAATAAGACTACTAACTTAATGATTTCGAAACGAGACATATATGTAACGATTATCGTTGTAACGACATTTAACTGTATATATATCATACTAAGATATATTATATATCATAATATCATGATAATATAACAATTTAACATCTCATTTGTTATAATAAATAATGGGTTAACAACATTCAACAAGATCGTTAACCTAAAGGTTTCAAAACAACATTTACATGTAACGACTAACGATGACTTAACGACTCAGTTAAAATGTATATACATGTAGTGTTTTAATATGTATTCATAAACTTTTGAAAGACTTCAAGACACTTATCAAAATACTCCTACTTAACAAAAATGCTTACAATTACATCCTCGTTCAGTTTCATCAACAATTCTACTCGTATGCACCCGTATTCGTACTCGTACAATACACAGCTTTTAGATGTATGTACTATTGGTATATACACTCCAATGATCAGCTCTTAGCAGCCCATGTGAGTCACCTAACACATGTTGGAACCATCATTTGGCAACTAGCATGAAATATCTCATAAAATTACAAAAATATGAGTAATCATTCATGACTTATTTACATGAAAATAAAATTACATATCCTTTATATCTAATCCATACACCAACGACCAAAAACACCTACAAACACTTTCATTCTTCAATTTTCTTCATCTAATTTATCTCTCTCAAGTTCTATTTTCAAGTTCTAAGTGTTCTTCATAAATTCCAAAAGTTCTAGTTTCATAAAATCAAGAATACTTCCAAGATTGCAAGTTTACTTCCAAGTTTTCTAAATCCATTCCAAGTAATCATCCAAGATCAAGAAACCTTTGTTACTTACAGTAGGTTATCTTTCTAATACAAGGTAATAATCATATTCAAACTTTAATTCAATTTCTATAACTATAACAATCTTATTTCGAGTGGAAATCTTACTTGAAATTGTTTTCGTGTCATGATTCTGCTTCAAGAACTTTCAAGCCATCCAAGGATCCTTTGAAGCTAGATCTATTTTTCTCATTTACAGTAGGTTTATCCAAGGAACTTGAGGTAGTAATGATGTTCATAACATCATTCGATTCATACATATAAAGCTATCTTATTCGAAGGTTTAAACTTGTAATCACTAGAACATAGTTTAGTTAATTCTAAACTTGTTCGCAAATAAAAGTTAATCCTTCTAACTTGACTTTTAAAATCAACTAAACACATGTTCTATATCTATATGATATGCTAACTTAATGATTTAAAACCTGGAAACACGAAAAACACCGTAAAACCGGATTTACGCCGTCGTAGTAACACCGCGGGCTGTTTTGGGTTAGTTAATTAAAAACTATGATAAACTTTGATTTAAAAGTTGTTATTCTGGGAAAATGATTTTTATTATGAACATGAAACTATATCCAAAAATTATGGTTAAACTCAAAGTGGAAGTATGTTTTCTAAAATGGTCATCTAGACGTCGTTCTTTCGACTGAAATGACTACCTTTACAAAAAAGACTTGTAACTTATTTTTTCGACTATAAACCTATACTTTTTCTGTTTATATTCATAAAATAGAGTTCAATATGAAACCATAGCAATTTGATTCACTCAAAACGGATTTAAAATGAAGAAGTTATGGGTAAAACAAGATTGGATAATTTTTCTCATTTTAGCTACGTGAAAATTGGTAACAAATCTATTCCAACCATAACTTAACCAACTTGTATTGTATATTATGTAATCTTGAGATACCATAGACACGTATACAATGTTTCGACCTATAATGTCGACACATCTATATATATTTCGGAACAACCATAGACACTCTATATGTGAATGTTAGAGTTAGCTATACAGGGTTGAGGTTGATTCCAAAATATATATAGTTTGAGTTGTGATCAATACTGAGATACGTATACACTGGGTCGTGGATTGATTCAAGATAATATTTATCGATTTATTTCTGTACATCTAACTGTGGACAACTAGTTGTAGGTTACTAACGAGGACAGCTGACTTAATAAACTTAAAACATCAAAATATATTAAAAGTGTTGTAAATATATTTTGAACATACTTTGATATATATATATATATGTATATATTGCTATAGGTTCGTGAATCAACCAGTGGCCAAGTCTTACTTCCCGACGAAGTAAAAATCTGTGAAAGTGAGTTATAGTCCCACTTTTAAAATCTAATATTTTTGAGATGAGAATACATGCAGGTTTTATAAATGATTTACAAAATAGACACAAGTACGTGAAACTACATTCTATGGTTGAATTATCGAAATCGAATATGCCCCTTTTTATTAAGTCTGGTAATCTAAGAATTAGGGAACAGACACCCTAATTGATGCGAATCCTAAAGATAGATCTATTGGGCTTAACAAACCCCATCCAAAGTACCGGATGCTTTAGTACTTCGAAATTTATATCATATCCGAAGGGTGTCCCGGAATGATGGGGATATTCTTATATATGCATCTTGTTAATGTCAGTTACCAGGTGTTCACCATATGAATGATTTTTATCTCTATGTATGGGATGTGTATTGAAATATGAAATCTTGTGGTCTATTGTTACGATTTGATATATATAGGTTAAACCTATAACTCACCAACATTTTTGTTGACGTTTAAAGCATGTTTATTCTCAGGTGAATACTAAGAGCTTCCGCTGTTGCATACTAAAATAAGGACAAGATTTGGAGTCCATGTTTGTATGATATTGTGTAAAAACTGCATTCAAGAAACTGATTTCGATGTAACATATTTGTATTGTAAACCATTATGTAATGGTCGTGTGTAAACAGGATATTTTAGATTATCATTATTTGATAATCTACGTAAAGCTTTTTAAACCTTTATTTATGAAATAAAGGTTATGGTTTGTTTTAAAAATGAATGTAGTCTTTGAAAAACGTCTCATATAGAGGTCAAAACCTCGCAACGAAATTAATTAATATGGAACGTTTTTAATCAATAAGAACGGGACATTTCAGTTTGAACCTATCTTTCCTCCAACCTTGTCCAATCCCCGGTTAATCCAAAACCAATTTCGCCCGAATCCATAACCTTTGGCACATCTACCTCAGTAGTTATATGCGAATCACCATTCATTGAAAAAGACTCATCTGAGTTTCTTCTCTTGGATGAACTTGGCAACTGCATGTGTCTAGGGGGAGCAATGCATGTGCCTAGGGGGAGCAATGCATGTGCCTAGGTGATGTAAT
This sequence comes from Rutidosis leptorrhynchoides, assembly GCF_046630445.1. NCBI lineage: Eukaryota > Viridiplantae > Streptophyta > Magnoliopsida > Asterales > Asteraceae > Rutidosis > Rutidosis leptorrhynchoides. Next base: position 152,115,593 of record NC_092341.1, on the reverse strand, counting down.
GAGACCGCAATGAAATGACGGTTATCACAATCTGAAACGTCAAAATTTATTTAGGGGGAGAAGGGGGAATGTGGGTTCCCATATAGATCATGATGGTTCCCATAATAGATCTATATGGGACTCGCACTGCAAAGAAGGTTTTCTCCAAAACCATATACGGTGTATGCACACATTTCAGTGTATGCCCCGCGTCTCAAATGTCTCTCTTTCTTTCTCTTAAAAACATTTCAATGGAGAAACGTCAAATTTTTTTTAGGGGGAAAAGGGGGGAATGATGGTTCCCATAGAGATCATGATGGTTCCCATAATAGATCTCTATGGGACTCGCAAACCAAAGAAGTCCCTGGGAATGATGGTTCTCATAATAGATCTCTAAGGGACCCGCAAATCAAAGTAGGTTTCGTCCAAAACCTTATATCGTGCATGTTCATATTTTAGTGTATGCACCGCGCCGCAATTGTCTTCCACTCTTTCTCTTAAAAACTCTTTAGTGGAAATGCCAAAAAAATTTTAGGGGGAGAAGGAGGGAATGATGGTTCCCATAGAGATCATGATGGCTCCCATAATAGATCTGTATGGGAACTGCACTTCAAAGAATATTTTATCCAAATGGACCCGCAAAGAATGATTTCACCAAAACCTTATATGGCTCGCGTCTCAACTGCCTTACAACCTTTCTCATCAAAACCTATATTTTCTGTGTAGTAAATTGGCAAAATATGTTTTAATTACAAATAAATCATATTTTGAGGGGGAGAAAAAGACCAAGAAAATAAAAGTTTTATCAAAACATGACACGTCATATATTGAGGGGGAGGGTAAAAGGATTAAAACCAACATGAGTTCCATCCAAAATGGCTTCTACTTCTGTGTAGAACCCGCATCTCAATGTGGTGTCAAACATACTTCAACGTGGTGTTAAACATCAGATTGGCTTTTGCACAAATAATAGTGTAAAACCCGTATTTTCACACATAACTCTCCCAAGAAACCAAAGCTAAAATGTGCAACTATCAAGGGGGAGTTTAAAGATTCAAATGTCAGTAATGACGGAGAATGTGTCCTGGTGACTGCCTCAAGATGATGTGTCTAGATGACTGCCTCAAACAAAATAGTCATCAAATGATGGAGGATGTGTCCCGAACTAAAGAAGAAGACAGAACAAATCAACCATAACACTCCCAAATCAGTTCATCCTATGTGTAAGTTCGTGTTCAAAGCTGGTAGTATCAAAAGCTTCATAGCCTCTATCCGAAATCAATGCCCAGAAGAAGGCTGCACAAGAAACTGCAAGAGAATGATCAAGGGAGTGTTACTTCTTTTGAAAACCCTATGCCAAGGACTAATTGCTGATAATCAAGGGGAAGACTGTTGACAAAGGGAAAATTGTTGACAATCAACACTGTTTTGAAAACCCCATGCCAAGGGGAGATTGTTGACAATGAATATTGTCTATTATATGTGGCATGCGGTTTTAGTTAGTGTTGATGTAATTGTTAGCTTATTTATTAATGTATTTTAGCTTGTTCACCATGGTAAATGTAACTTACCATGTAAAGTTACTACTTGGAGGTTGCTAGTATAAAAGCAACCTCCCACACTCATTTGTAACTAGTTGAGTTAATGATAATGTTCTAGTTATTCCCTCAAGTATTACTTTCTCTGGTTCTTATCATATCTAAACAACCCAAACCCACTAATACTTCACAAAATGATCGGTAATCTTCATATTGGGACTAACACATAGAATATCTATAGATATAGAGTAAAATATTTCGTAGATTACGGAGGAATTTATAGAATATGTCAGACAAAGTTTGCAGTAACAGATACGCTAAGATACGAATTAGCAGATACGCTAAGATATGAATTTTGTCTATACACTATTCATGCAATCAATGTGTAGTGGTCCGAACTTTTCCATGATTATATATTATATGAGATTAATATTTACATGAATAAATGTTTCCAACATGTTAAGCAATCAAACTTGTTAAGACTTGACTATTTGAAACGGTTATTGTGTTAACGTTTGACCACCCAGTTTGTCCGATGATTCATGAATGTTATAACTTGTATATGACATGATATTATATACATGAACATATATATATATATATATATATATATATATATATATATATATATATATATATATATATATATATATATATATATATATATATATATATATATATATATATATATATATATATATATATATATATATATATATATATATATATATTTAACATGATGAAATGATAATTAAAGTATCTCATTATGTATATTAACAATGAACCTTATACATAAAACAAGACTACTAACTTAAGAAATTCAAAACGATATCTATATGTAACGATTATCGTTGTAACGACATTGTAATGTATATATATCATATTAAGATATATTAGTACATCATGTTATCATTATAATGTAATAATTAACATCTCATTAAATATAATAACAATGGGATTAATTACATTTAACGAAATCGTTAACTTAAAGGTTTCGAAACAACACTTACATGTAACAACTAACGATGACTTAACGACTCAGTTAAAATGCATATACATATAGTGTATAAATATGTATTGTTACACTTTTGAAAGACTTCATGACACATATCAAAGTACTTCTACTTAACAAAAATGCTTACAATTACATTCTCATTCATTTTCATCAACAATTCTACTCGTATGCACCCGTATTCGTACTCGTACAATACACAGCTCCTAGATGTACATACTATTGGTATATACAATTCAATGATCAGCTCTTAGCAGCCCTTAATGAGTCATCAAACATGTGTGAACCATTCTTTGTAATCTAGTATGAATTATTTAGCAAGATTACAAAAATATTATTAATCATTCATGACTTATTTACAAGAAAACAAACTTACATATCCTTTATATCAAATTCATTTATCACGACCTAAAACACATACAAACACCTTCATTCTTCTATTTTCTTCATCTAATTGAACTCTCTCAAGTTTTATCTCTAAGTTCTATGTGTTCTTCATAAATTCTATAAGTTCTAGTTTCATAAAATCAAGAATACTTTCAAGTTTGCAAGTATACTTTCAAGCTTTCTAATCCATTCCAAGTAATCATCTAAGATCAAGAAACCTTTGTTACTTACAGTAGGTTATAATTCTAATTCAAGGTAATACTCATATTCAAACTTTGAATCAATTTCTATAACTATAACTATCTTAATTCGAGTAGAAAATCTTACTTGAACTTGTTTTTGTGTCATGATTCTACTTCAAGAACTTTCAAGCCATCCAAGTACCTTTGAAGCTAGATCATTTCTTGTCACTTCTAGTAGGTTTACCTACAATAATTGAGGTAGTAATGATGTTCATAACATCATTCGATTCATATATATATAACTATCTTATTCGAAGATTTAAACTTGTAATAACTAGAACATAGTTTAGTTAATTCTAAACTTGTTCGCAAACAAAGTTAATCCTTCTAACTTGACTTTTAAAATCAACTAAACACATGTTATATATCTATATGATATGCTAACTTAATGATTTAAAACCAGGAAACACGAAGAATACCGTAAAACCGGACATACGCTGTCGTAGTGAAACCGGGGGCTGTTTTGGGTTTGATAATTAAAAACTATGATAAACTTTGATTTAAAAGTTTTTATTCTGGAAAATGATTTTTCTTATGCACATGAAACTATATCCAAAAATCATGGTTAAACTCAAAGTGGAAGTACGTTTTTCAAAATGGTCATCAAGACGTCGTTCTTTCGACTGAAATGACTACCTCTTACAAAATTGACTTGTAACCTGTATTTCTGACTATAAACTTATAATTTTTCTATTTAGTTTCATAAATTTAAGTTCATTATGAAACCATAGAAACTTGAATCACTCAAAACGGATTTAAAACGAAGAAGTTATGGGTAAAACAAAATTGAATAATTTTTCTTATTGTAGCTACGTGAAATTGGTAACAAATCTATACTAACCATAACTTAACTAACTTATATTGTATTATACATGTACTCTAACATATTATGTATCCTTGATAGACCATAGACATGTATACAATGTTTTGACATCTCATATTGACGTCATATATATATATATTATTTGTAACAACCATAGACACTCTATATGCGGTAATTGAAATGTCCCGTTCTTATTGATTAAAAACGTTCCATATTAATTGATTTCGTTGCGAGGTTTTGACCTCTATATGAGACGTTTTCCAAAGACTGCATTCATTTTAAAACAAACCATAACCTTTATTTCATAAATAAAGGTTTAAAAAGCTTTACGTAGATTATCAAATAATGATAATCTAAAATATCCTGTTTACACACGACCATTACATAATGGTTTACAATACAAATATGTTACATCGAAATCAGTTTCTTGAATGCAGTTTTTACACAATATCATACAAACATGGACTCCAAATCTTGTCCTTATTTTAGTATGCAACAGCGGAAGCTCTTAATAATCACCTGAGAATAAACATGCTTAAAACGTCAACAAAAATGTTGGTGAGTTATAGGTTTAACCTATATATATCAAATCATAATAATAGACCACAAGATTTCATATTTCAATACACATCCCATACATAGAGATAAAAATCATTCATATGGTGAACACCTGGTAACCGACATTAACAAGATGCATATATAAGAATATCCCCATCATTCCGGGACACCCTTCGGATATGATATAAATTTCGAAGTACTAAAGCATCCGGTACTTTGGATGGGGTTTGTTAGGCCCAATAGATCTATCTTTAGGATTCGCGTCAATTAGGGTGTCTGTTCCCTAATTCTTAGATTACCAGACTTAATAAAAAGGGGCATATTCGATTTTGATAATTCAACCATAGAATGTAGTTTCACGTACTTGTGTCTATTTTGTAAATCATTTATAAAACCTGCATGTATTCTCATCCCAAAAATATTAGATTTTAAAAGTGGGACTATAACTCACTTTCACAGATTTTTACTTCGTCGGGAAGTAAGGCTTGGCCACTGGTTGATTCACGAACCTATAACAATATATACATATATATCAAAGTATGTTCAAAATATATTTACAACACTTTTAATATATTTTGATGTTTTAAGTTTATTAAGTCAGCTGTCCTCGTTAGTAACCTACAACTAGTTGTCCACAGTTAGATGTACAGAAATAAATCGATAAATATTATCTTGAATCAATCCACGACCCAGTGTATACGTATCTCAGTATTGATCACAACTCAAACTATATATATTTTGGAATCAACCTCAACCCTGTATAGCTAACTCCAACATTCACATATAGAGTGTCTATGGTTGTTCCGAAATATATATAGATGTGTCGACATGATAGGTCGAAACATTGTATACGTGTCTATGGTATCTCAAGATTACATAATATATAATACAAGTTGATTAAGTTATGGTTGGAATAGATTTGTTATCAATTTTCACGTAGCTAAAATGAGAAAAATTATCTAATCTTGTTTTACCCATAACTTCTTCATTTTAAATCCGTTTTGAGTGAATCAAATTGCTATGGTTTCATATTGAACTCTATTTTATGAATCTAAACAAAAAAAGTATAGGTTTATAGTCGGAAAAATAAGTTACAAGTCGTTTTTGTAAAGGTAGTCATTTCAGTCGAAAGAACGACGTCTAGATGACCATTTTAGAAAACATACTTCCACTTTGAGTTTAACCATAATTTTTGGATATAGTTTCATGTTCATAATAAAAATCATTTTCTCAGAATAACAACTTTTAAATCAAAGTTTATCATAGTTTTTAATTAACTAACCCAAAACAGCCCGCGGTGTTACTACGACGGCGTAAATCCGGTTTTACGGTGTTTTTCGTGTTTCCAGGTTTTAAATCATTAAGTTAGCATATCATATAGATATAGAACATGTGTTTAGTTGATTTTAAAAGTCAAGTTAGAAGGATTAACTTTTGTTTGCGAACAAGTTTAGAATTAACTAAACTATGTTCTAGTGATTACAAGTTTAAACCTTCGAATAAGATAGCTTTATATGTATGAATCGAATGATGTTATGAACATCATTACTACCTTAAGTTCCTTGGATGAACCTACTGGAAAAGAGAAAAATGGATCTAGCTTCAATGGATCCTTGGATGGCTCAAAGTTCTTGAAGCAAAATCATGACACGAAAACAAGTTCAAGTAAGATCATCACTTGAAATAAGATTGTTATAGTTATAGAAATTGAACCAAAGTTTGAATATGATTATTACCTTGTATTAGAATGATAACCTACTGTAAGAAACAAAGATTTCTTGAGGTTGGATGATCACCTTACAAGATTGGAAGTGAGCTAGCAAACTTGAAAGTATTCTTGATTTTATAAAACTAGAACTTTTGGAATTTATGAAGAACACTTAGAACTTGAAGATAGAACTTGAGAGAGTTCAATTAGATGAAGAAAATTGAAGAATGAAAGTGTTTGTAGGTGTTTTTGGTCGTTGGTGTATGGATTAGATATAAAGGATATGTAATTTTGTTTTCATGTAAATAAGTCATGAATGATTACTCATATTTTTGTAATCTTATGAGATATTTCATGCTAGTTGCCAAATGATGGTTCCCACATGTGTTAGGTGACTCACATGGGCTGCTAAGAGCTGATCATTGGAGTGTATATACCAATAGTACATACATCTAAAAGCTGTGTATTGTACGAGTACGAATACGGGTGCATACGAGTAGAATTGTTGATGAAACTGAACGAGAATGTAATTGTAAGCATTTTTGTCAAGTAGAAGTATTTTGATAAGTGTATTGAAGTCTTTCAAAAGTGTATAAATACATATTAAAACACTACATGTATATACATTTTAACTGAGTCGTTAAGTCATCGTTAGTCGTTACATGTAAGTGTTGTTTTGAAACCTTTAGGTTAACGATCTTGTTAAATGTTGTTAACCCAATGTTTATAATATCAAATGAGATTTTAAATTATTATATTATCATGATATTATCATGTATGAATATCTCTTAATATGATATATATACATTAAATGTCTTTACAACGATAATCGTTACATATATGTCTCGTTTAAAAATCATTAAGTTAGTAGTCTTGTTTTTACATATGTAGTTCATTGTTAATATACTTAATGATATGTTTACTTATCATAGTATCATGTTAACTATATATATATCCATTATATGTCATCATATAGTTTTTACAAGTTTTAACGTTCGTGAATCACCGGTCAACTTGGGTGGTCAATTGTCTATATGAAACATATTTCAATTAATCAAGTCTTAACAAGTTTGATTGCTTAACATGTTGGAAACATTTAATCATGTAAACATCAATCTCAATTAATATATATAAACATGGAAAAGTTCGGGTCACTACAGTACCTACCCGTTAAATAAATTTCGTCCCGAAATTTTAAGCTGTTGAAGGTGTTGACGAATCTTCTGGAAATAGATGCGGGTATTTCTTCTTCATCTGATCTTCACGCTCCCAGGTGAACTCGGGTCCTCTACGAGCATTCCATCGAACCTTAACAATTGGTATCTTGTTTTGCTTAAGTCTTTTAACCTCACGATCCATTATTTCGACGGGTTCTTCGATGAATTGAAGTTTTTCGTTGATTTGGATTTCATCTAACGGAATAGTGAGATCTTCTTTAGCAAAACATTTCTTCAAATTCGAGACGTGGAAAGTGTTATGTACAGCCGCGAGTTGTTGAGGTAACTCAAGTCGGTAAGCTACTGGTCCGACACGATCAATAATCTTGAATGGTCCAATGTACCTTGGATTTAATTTCCCTCGTTTACCAAATCGAACAACGCCTTTCCAAGGTGCAACTTTAAGCATGACCATCTCTCCAATTTCAAATTCTATATCTTTTCTTTTAATGTCAGCGTAGCTCTTTTGTCGACTTTGGGCGGTTTTCAACCGTTGTTGAATTTGGATGATCTTCTCGGTAGTTTCTTGTATAATCTCCGGACCCGTAATCTGTCTATCCCCCACTTCACTCCAACAAATCGGAGACCTGCACTTTCTACCATAAAGTGCTTCAAACGGCGCCATCTCAATGCTTGAATGGTAGCTGTTGTTGTAAGAAAATTCTGCTAATGGTAGATGTCGATCCCAACTGTTTCCGAAATCAATAACACATGCTCGTAGCATGTCTTCAAGCGTTTGTATCGTCCTTTCGCTCTGCCCATCAGTTTGTGGATGATAGGCAGTACTCATGTCTAGACGAGTTCCTAATGCTTGCTGTAATGTCTGCCAGAATCTTGAAATAAATCTGCCATCCCTATCAGAGATAATAGAGATTGGTATTCCATGTCTGGAGACGACTTCCTTCAAATACAGTCGTGCTAACTTCTCCATCTTGTCATCTTCTCTTATTGGTAGGAAGTGTGCTGATTTGGTGAGACGATCAACTATTACCCAAATAGTATCAAAACCACTTGCAGTCCTTGGCAATTTAGTGATGAAATCCATGGTAATGTTTTCCCATTTCCATTCCGGGATTTCGGGTTGTTGAAGTAGACCTGATGGTTTCTGATGCTCAGCTTTGACCTTAGAACACGTCAAACATTCTCCTACGTATTTAGCAACATCGGCTTTCATACCCGGCCACCAAAAATGTTTCTTGAGATCCTTGTACATCTTCCCCGTTCCAGGATGTATTGAGTATCTGGTTTTATGAGCTTCTCTAAGTACCATTTCTCTCATATCTCCAAATTTTGGTACCCAAATCCTTTCAGCCCTATACCGGGTTCCGTCTTCCCGAATATTAAGATGCTTCTCCGATCCTTTGGGTATTTCATCCTTTAAATTTCCCTCTTTTAAAACTCCTTGTTGCGCCTCCTTTATTTGAGTAGTAATGTTATTATGAATCATTATATTCATAGATTTTACTCGAATGGGTTCTCTATCCTTCCTGCTCAAGGCATCGGCTACCACATTTGCCTTCCCCGGGTGGTAACGAATCTCAAAATCGTAATCATTCAATAATTCAATCCACCTTCGCTGCCTCATATTCAGTTGTTTCTGATTAAATATGTGTTGAAGACTTTTGTGGTCGGTATATATAATACTTTTGACCCCATATAAATAGTGCCTCCAAGTCTTTAATGCAAAAACAACCGCGCCTAATTCCAAATCATGCGTCGTATAATTTTGTTCGTGAATCTTCAATTGTCTAGACGCATAAGCAATCACCTTCGTTCGTTGCATTAATACACAACCGAGACCTTGCTTTGATGCATCACAATAAATCACAAAATCATCATTCCCTTCAGGCAATGACAATATAGGTGCCGTAGTTAGCTTTTTCTTCAATAACTGAAACGCTTTCTCTTGTTCATCATTCCATTCAAATTTCTTCCCTTTATGCGTTAATGCAGTCAAGGGTTTTGCTATTCTGGAAAAGTCTTGGATGAACCTTCTGTAGTAACCAGCTAGTCCTAAAAACTGGCGTATGTGTTTCGGAGTTTTCGGGGTTTCCCATTTTTCAACAGTTTCTATCTTTGCCGGATCCACCTTAATACCTTCTTTGTTCACTATGTGACCGAGGAATTGAACTTCTTCTAACCAAAATGCACACTTTGAAAACTTAGCGTACAGTTTTTCCTTCCTCAATACTTCTAACACCTTTCTCAAATGTTCACCGTGTTCTTGGTCATTCTTTGAGTAAATAAGTATGTCATCAATGAAAACAATGACAAACTTGTCAAGGTATGGTCCACACACTCGGTTCATAAGGTCCATGAACACAGCTGGTGCATTAGTTAAACCAAACGGCATGACCATAAACTCGTAATGACCGTAACGTGTTCTGAAAGCAGTCTTTGGAATATCATCTTCTTTCACCCGCATTTGATGATACCCGGAACGTAAGTCAATCTTTGAATAAACAGACGAGCCTTGTAGTTGATCAAATAAGTCGTCGATTCTCGGTAGTGGGTAGCGGTTCTTGATGGTAAGTTTGTTCAACTCTCGGTAGTCGATACACAACCTGAATGTACCATCTTTCTTCTTGACAAACAAAACAGGAGCTCCCCACGGTGATGTGCTTGGTCGAATGAAACCACGCTCTAAAAGTTCTTGTAATTGGCTTTGCAGTTCTTTCATCTCGCTGGGTGCAAGTCTGTAAGGAGCACGTGCTATTGGTGCAGCTCCTGGTACAAGATCTATTTGAAATTCAACGGATCGATGTGGGGGTAATCCCGGTAATTCTTTCGGAAATACATCGGGAAATTCTTTTGCAATGGGAACATCATTGATGCTCTTTTCTTCAGTTTGTACTTTCTCGACGTGTGCTAGAACAGCATAGCAACCTTTTCTTATTAGTTTTTGTGCCTTCAAATTACTAATAAGATGTAGCTTTGTGTTGCCCTTTTCTCCGTACACCATTAAGGGTTTTCCTTTTTCTCGTATAATGCGAATTGCATTTTTGTAACAAACGATCTCTGCTTTCACTTCTTTCAACCAGTCCATACCGATTATCACATCAAAACTCCCTAACTCTACTGGTATCAAATCAATCTTAAATGTTTCGCTAACCAGTTTAATTTCTCGATTCCGACATATATTATCTGCTGAAATTAATTTACCATTTGCTAATTCGAGTAAAAATTTACTATCCAAAGGCGTCAATGGACAACTTAATTTAGCACAAAAATCTCTACTCATATAGCTTCTATCCGCACCCGAATCAAATAAAACGTAAGCAGATTTATTGTCAATAAGAAACGTACCCGTAACAAGCTCCGGGTCTTCTTGTGCCTCTGCCGCATTAATATTGAAAACTCTTCCGCGGCCTTGTCCATTCGTGTTCTCCTGGTTCGGGCAATTTCTAATAATGTGGCCCGGTTTTCCACATTTATAACAAACTACATTGGCATAACTTGCTCCGACACTACTTGCTCCGCCATTACTCGTTCCGACACCATTTGTTCCTTTCGTTTTGTTAACCCCTGGTCCGTAGACATCACACTTCACCGCGCTATGACCATTTCTTTTACACTTGTTGCAAAATTTGGTGCAGAACCCCGAGTGATTCTTTTCACACCTTTGGCATAGTTGCTTCTGATTGTTGTTGTTGTTGCGGTTATTATTGTTGTTGGGATGATTGTTGTAGTTGCTGTTGTTGTTGTTGTTGTTGTTGTTGGGCCGTTTGTTGTAGTTGCGATTGATGTTGCGATTGTTGGGATAATTGTTGCGATTATTGTTGTAATTGCTGTTGTTGTTGTATTGGTGATTCTTATCACCGTTTTCCTCCCACTTTCTTTTGACTTGCTTCACATTGGCCTCTTCAGCAGTCTGTTCTTTAATTCTTTCTTCAATCTGGTTCACTAGTTTGTGAGCCATTCTACATGCCTGTTGTATGGAGGCGGGCTCGTGTGAACTTATATCTTCTTGGATTCTTTCCGGTAATCCTTTCACAAACGCGTCGATCTTCTCTTCCTCATCTTCGAATGCTCCCGGACACAATAGGCACAATTCTGTGAATCGTCTTTCGTATGTGGTAATATCAAATCCTTGGGTTCGTAACCCTCTAAGTTCTGTCTTGAGCTTATTGACCTCGGTTCTGGGACGGTACTTCTCGTTCATCAAGTGCTTGAATGCTGACCACGGTAGTGCGTACGCATCATCTTGTCCCACTTGCTCTAGATAGGTATTCCACCATGTTAACGCAGAACCTGTGAAGGTATGCGTAGCGTACTTCACTTTGTCCTCTTCAGTACACTTACTTATGGCAAACACCGATTCAACCTTCTCGGTCCACCGTTTCAATCCGATCGGTCCTTCGGTTCCATCAAATTCCAAAGGTTTGCAGGCAGTAAATTCTTTGTAGGTGCATCCTACACGATTTCCTGTACTGCTAGATCCAAGGTTATTGTTGGTATGTAGCGCAGCCTGTACTGCGGCTATGTTTGAAGCTAGAAAAGTACGGAATTCCTCTTCATTCATATTCACGGTGTGTCGAGTAGTCGGTGCCATTTCCTTCAAAATAGTTAAATGGAACAAGTTAATCATACAGAATATTAAGAGTAGTTAATAGTATTTCGTAGCATAATATGAACTCATTTATAAAAGCTTTTTCTTCATATTAGCGTTTTATAAGTTTAAATTCGGGTAGTACCTACCCGTTAAGTTCATACTTAGTAGCTAATATACAATTCAACTACTACAATTCTATATGAAAAACTGATTATAATAATATTTCGCGTTCAAACTTTTATACAATATTTTACAAACTTACAATACCGCTTATTTTACATAAAGCATGAAATATAGCACACAATAACTTTGATACAAGATAGTTGTGAAGACAATTCTAGCTAGTACACAAGTCGTTCAGCAAAGGCAATAAAGACACGTAATTCATACGTCCAGAAACAAGTCATGCATTCTGGTTTTACTAGGACTACTTCCCATCCTTGGTCTTGTGCAACATAACCGTTATGGCCGTTGATAAGACAGCGTGTAGTAACGTCATCAAAGGGACGAGGGTTACGTAATGTCCAACAGTCCCGTAATAATCTAAAAACCTCATTTCTTACCCCAATTACCGACTCCGTCACTTGTGGAAACGTTTTGTTTAATAGTTGTAGCCCGATGTTCTTGTTCTCACTTTGGTGAGAAGCGAACATTACTAATCCGTAAGCATAACATGCTTCTTTATGTTGCATGTTAGCCGCTTTTTCTAAATCACGAAGTCCAATATTCGGATATATTGAGTCAAAATAATTTCTTAACCCGTTGCGTAAAATAGCATTTGGGTTCCCCGCAATATATGCGTCAAAGTAAACACATCGTAACTTATGGGTTTCCCAATGTGATATCCCCCATCTTTCAAACGAAAGTCTCTTATAAACCAAGACATTCTTGGAACGTTCTTCGAATGTCTTACAAACTGATCTCGCCTTAAATAGTTGTGCCGAAGAATTCTGGCCGACTCTAGACAAGATTTCATCAATCATGTCTCCGGGTAGGTCTCTTAAAATATTGGGTTGTCTATCCATTTTGTGTTTTTAAACTGTAAAATAGACAAGAGTTAGTTTCATAAAAAATACTTATTAATACAAGCAATTTTTACATATATCATAAAGCATAAGAACACTATATTACATATATTACACCACACGAATACAACTATCTTATTCCGACTCGCTCGTTTCTTCTTCTTCGGTTTTGGTTCGTTTTGCCAAGTTTCTAGGGATATATGATGTTCCCCTAATACGAGCCGTCGTTGTCCACATTGGTTTAGAAAAACCTGGTGGTTTAGAGGTTCCCGGGTCATTGTTACAACTTAAGGACTTCGGGGGTTGACGATACATATAAAGTTCATCGGGGTTGGAATTAGATTTCTCTATTTTTATGCCCTTTCCCTTATTATTTTCTTTTGCCTTTTTAAATTCAGTTGGGGTAATTTCTATAACATCATCGGAATTCTCGTCGGAATCCGATTCATCGGAAAATTGGTAATCCTCCCAATATTTTGCTTCCTTGGCGGAAACACCATTGACCATAATTAACTTTGGTCGGTTGGTTGAGGATTTTCTTTTACTTAACCGTTTTATTATTTCCCCCACCGGTTCTATTTCTTCATCCGGTTCCGATTCTTCTTCCGGTTCCGATTCTTCTTCCGGTTCCGACTCTTCTTCCGGTTCCTCTTCGGGAACTTGTGAATCAGTCCACAAATCATTCCAATTTACATTTGACTCTTCATTATTATTAGGTGAGTCAATGGGACTTGTTCTAGAGGTAGACATCTATCACATAATATCAAACACGTTAAGAGATTAATATATCACATAATATTCATATGTTAAAAATATATAGTTTCCAACAAAAATGTTAAGCAATCATTTTTAAAGAAAACACGGTCGAAGTCCAGACTCACTAATGCATCCTAACAAACTCGATAAGACACACTAATGCAAATTTTCTGGTTCTCTAAGACCAACGCTCTGATACCAACTGAAATGTCCCGTTCTTATTGATTAAAAACGTTCCATATTAATTGATTTCGTTGCGAGGTTTTGACCTCTATATGAGACGTTTTCCAAAGACTGCATTCATTTTAAAACAAACCATAACCTTTATTTCATAAATAAAGGTTTAAAAAGCTTTACGTAGATTATCAAATAATGATAATCTAAAATATCCTGTTTACACACGACCATTACATAATGGTTTACAATACAAATATGTTACATCGAAATCAGTTTCTTGAATGCAGTTTTTACACAATATCATACAAACATGGACTCCAAATCTTGTCCTTATTTTAGTATGCAACAGCGGAAGCTCTTAATAATCACCTGAGAATAAACATGCTTAAAACGTCAACAAAAATGTTGGTGAGTTATAGGTTTAACCTATATATATCAAATCATAATAATAGACCACAAGATTTCATATTTCAATACACATCCCATACATAGAGATAAAAATCATTCATATGGTGAACACCTGGTAACCGACATTAACAAGATGCATATATAAGAATATCCCCATCATTCCGGGACACCCTTCGGATATGATATAAATTTCGAAGTACTAAAGCATCCGGTACTTTGGATGGGGTTTGTTAGGCCCAATAGATCTATCTTTAGGATTCGCGTCAATTAGGGTGTCTGTTCCCTAATTCTTAGATTACCAGACTTAATAAAAAGGGGCATATTCGATTTTGATAATTCAACCATAGAATGTAGTTTCACGTACTTGTGTCTATTTTGTAAATCATTTATAAAACCTGCATGTATTCTCATCCCAAAAATATTAGATTTTAAAAGTGGGACTATAACTCACTTTCACAGATTTTTACTTCGTCGGGAAGTAAGACTTGGCCACTGGTTGATTCACGAACCTATAACAATATATACATATATATCAAAGTATGTTCAAAATATATTTACAACACTTTTAATATATTTTGATGTTTTAAGTTTATTAAGTCAGCTGTCCTCGTTAGTAACCTACAACTAGTTGTCCACAGTTAGATGTACAGAAATAAATCGATAAATATTATCTTGAATCAATCCACGACCCAGTGTATACGTATCTCAGTATTGATCACAACTCAAACTATATATATTTTGGAATCAACCTCAACCCTGTATAGCTAACTCCAACATTCACATATAGAGTGTCTATGGTTGTTCCGAAATATATATAGATGTGTCGACATGATAGGTCGAAACATTGTATACGTGTCTATGGTATCTCAAGATTACATAATATATAATACAAGTTGATTAAGTTATGGTTGGAATAGATTTGTTATCAATTTTCACGTAGCTAAAATGAGAAAAATTATCTAATCTTGTTTTACCCATAACTTCTTCATTTTAAATCCGTTTTGAGTGAATCAAATTGCTATGGTTTCATATTGAACTCTATTTTATGAATCTAAACAAAAAAAGTATAGGTTTATAGTCGGAAAAATAAGTTACAAGTCGTTTTTGTAAAGGTAGTCATTTCAGTCGAAAGAACGACGTCTAGATGACCATTTTAGAAAACATACTTCCACTTTGAGTTTAACCATAATTTTTGGATATAGTTTCATGTTCATAATAAAAATCATTTTCTCAGAATAACAACTTTTAAATCAAAGTTTATCATAGTTTTTAATTAACTAACCCAAAACAGCCCGCGGTGTTACTACGACGGCGTAAATCCGGTTTTACGGTGTTTTTCGTGTTTCCAGGTTTTAAATCATTAAGTTAGCATATCATATAGATATAGAACATGTGTTTAGTTGATTTTAAAAGTCAAGTTAGAAGGATTAACTTTTGTTTGCGAACAAGTTTAGAATTAACTAAACTATGTTCTAGTGATTACAAGTTTAAACCTTCGAATAAGATAGCTTTATATGTATGAATCGAATGATGTTATGAACATCATTACTACCTTAAGTTCCTTGGATGAACCTACTGGAAAAGAGAAAAATGGATCTAGCTTCAATGGATCCTTGGATGGCTCAAAGTTCTTGAAGCAAAATCATGACACGAAAACAAGTTCAAGTAAGATCATCACTTGAAATAAGATTGTTATAGTTATAGAAATTGAACCAAAGTTTGAATATGATTATTACCTTGTATTAGAATGATAACCTACTGTAAGAAACAAAGATTTCTTGAGGTTGGATGATCACCTTACAAGATTGGAAGTGAGCTAGCAAACTTGAAAGTATTCTTGATTTTATAAAACTAGAACTTTTGGAATTTATGAAGAACACTTAGAACTTGAAGATAGAACTTGAGAGAGTTCAATTAGATGAAGAAAATTGAAGAATGAAAGTGTTTGTAGGTGTTTTTGGTCGTTGGTGTATGGATTAGATATAAAGGATATGTAATTTTGTTTTCATGTAAATAAGTCATGAATGATTACTCATATTTTTGTAATCTTATGAGATATTTCATGCTAGTTGCCAAATGATGGTTCCCACATGTGTTAGGTGACTCACATGGGCTGCTAAGAGCTGATCATTGGAGTGTATATACCAATAGTACATACATCTAAAAGCTGTGTATTGTACGAGTACGAATACGGGTGCATACGAGTAGAATTGTTGATGAAACTGAACGAGAATGTAATTGTAAGCATTTTTGTCAAGTAGAAGTATTTTGATAAGTGTATTGAAGTCTTTCAAAAGTGTATAAATACATATTAAAACACTACATGTATATACATTTTAACTGAGTCGTTAAGTCATCGTTAGTCGTTACATGTAAGTGTTGTTTTGAAACCTTTAGGTTAACGATCTTGTTAAATGTTGTTAACCCAATGTTTATAATATCAAATGAGATTTTAAATTATTATATTATCATGATATTATCATGTATGAATATCTCTTAATATGATATATATACATTAAATGTCTTTACAACGATAATCGTTACATATATGTCTCGTTTAAAAATCATTAAGTTAGTAGTCTTGTTTTTACATATGTAGTTCATTGTTAATATACTTAATGATATGTTTACTTATCATAGTATCATGTTAACTATATATATATCCATTATATGTCATCATATAGTTTTTACAAGTTTTAACGTTCGTGAATCACCGGTCAACTTGGGTGGTCAATTGTCTATATGAAACATATTTCAATTAATCAAGTCTTAACAAGTTTGATTGCTTAACATGTTGGAAACATTTAATCATGTAAACATCAATCTCAATTAATATATATAAACATGGAAAAGTTCGGGTCACTACAGTAATGATCGAGTTAGCTATACAGGATTGAGGTTGAAACCAAAATAATATATATACTTTGAGTTGTGATCGAGTCTGAGACTTGTATGCACTGGGTCGTGGATTGATTCAAGATAATATATATTGATTTATTTCTATACTACTAACTGTGGACAATTATTTGTGGACTACAAATGTTAGACTATCAACTTAACAAACTTAAATCGTTAAAACATAATAAAATATGGTATAATTATATTTCGATCATACTTTGATATATATATATATATATATATATATATATATATATATATATATATATATATATATATATATATATATATATGTATATATATATATGTATATATATATATATATGTATATATATATATGTAGTGACCCGAACTTTTCCATGTTTATATATATATTAAATGAAATTGTTATTTACATGATTAAGTGTTTCCAACATGTTAAGCAATCAAACTTGTTAAGACTTGATTAATTGAAATAGGTTTCATATAGACAATTGACCACCCAAGTTGATCGGTGATTCACGAACGTTAAAACTTGTAAAAACAATACGATGACATATATATGGTTATATATATAGTTAACATGATTTTATTATAAGTATGTATCTCATTAGGTATTTTAACAATGAGTTATATACATAAAAATGAGACTATTAGTTTAAGAAACTCGAAAACGATATATATAACGATTATCGTTATAACAACGTCTTACTAGGTACATATGAATCATATTAAGATATTGATACACTTGGTTAATTATGTTAAATAATAAGTAAATATATTATTAAGTGTATTAACAATGAAATACATATGTAAAAATAAGACTACTAACTTAATGATTTCGAAACGAGACATATATGTAACGATTATCGTTGTAATGACATTTAACTGTATATATATCATACTAAGATATATTATATATCATAATATCATGATAATATAACAATTTAACATCTCATTTTTTATAATAAACAATGAGTTAACAACAATCAACAAGATCGTTAACCTAAAGGTTTCAAAACAACGTTTACATGTAACGACTAACGATGACTTAACGACTCAGTTAAAATGTATATACATGTAGTGTTTTAATATGTATTCATATACTTTTGAAAGACTTCAATACACTTATCAAAATACTTCTACTTAACAAAAATGCTTACAATTACATCCTCATTCAGTTTCATCAATAATTCTACTCGTATGCACCCGTATTCGTACTCGTACAATACACAGCATTTAGATGTATGTACTATTGGTATATACACTCCAATGATCAGCTCTTAGCATCCCATGTGAGTCACCTAACACATGTGGGAGCCATTATTTGGTAACTAGCATGAAAAAATATCTCATAAAATTACAAAAATATGAGTAATCATTCATGACTTATTTACATGAAAACAAAATTACATATCCTTTATATCTAATCCATACACCAACGACCAAAAGCACCTACAAACACTTTCATTCTTCAATTTTCTTCATCTAATTGATATCTCTCAAGTTCTATCTTCAAGTTCCAATTTTTCTTCATAAATTCCAAAAGTTCTAGTTTCATAAAATCAAGAATACTTCCAAGATTGCAAGTTTACTTCCAAGTTTTCTAAATCCATTCCAAATAATCATCCAAGATCAAGAAACCTTTGTTACTTACAGTAGGTTATCTTTCTAATACAAGGTAATAATCATATTCAAATTTAATTCAATTTCTATAACTATAACAATCTTATTTCGAGTGGAAATCTTACTTGAAATTGTTTTCGTGTCATGATTCTGCTTCAAGAACTTTCAAGCCATCCAAGGATCCTTTGAAGCTAGATCTATTTTTCTCATTTCCAGTAGGTTTATCCAAGGAACTTGAGGTAGTAATGATGTTCATAACATCATTCGATTCATACATATAAAGCTATCTTATTCGAAGGTTTAAACTTGTAATCACTAGAACATAGTTTAGTTAATTCTAAACTTGTTCGCAAATAAAAGTTAATCCTTCTAACTTGACTTTTAAAATCAACTAAACATATGTTCTATATCTATATGATATGCTAACTTAATGATTTAAAACCTGGAAACACGAAAAACACCGTAAAACCGGATTTACGCCGTCGTAGTAACACCGCGGGCTGTTTTGGGTTAGTTAATTAAAAACTATGATAAACTTTGATTTAAAAGTTGTTATTCTGGGAAAATTATTTTTATTATGAACATGAAACTATATCCAAAAATTATGGTTAAACTCAAAGTGGAAGTATGTTTTCTAAAATGATCATCTAGACGTCGTTCTTTCGACTGAAATGACTACCTTTACAAAAAAGACTTGTAACTTATTTTTCCGACTATAAACCTATACTTTTTCTGTTTAGATTCATAAAATAGAGTTCAATATGAAACCATAGCAATTTGATTCACTCAAAACGGATTTAAAATGAAGAAGTTATGGGTAAAACAAGATTGGATAATTTTTCTCATTTTAGCTACGTGAAAATTGGTAACAAATCTATTCCAACCATAACTTAACCAACTTGTATTGTATATTATGTAATCTTGAGATACCATAGACACGTATACAATGTTTCGACCTATCATGTTGACACATCTATATATATTTCGGAACAACCATAGACACTCTATATGTGAATGTTAGAGTTAGCTATACAGGGTTGAGGTTGATTCCAAAATATATATAGTTTGAGTTGTGATCAATACTGAGATACGTATACACTGGGTCGTGGATTGATTCAAGATAATATTTATCGATTTATTTCTGTACATCTAACTGTGGACAACTAGTTGTAGGTTACTAACGAGGACAGCTGACTTAATAAACTTAAAACATCAAAATATATTAAAAGTGTTGTAAATATATTTTGAACATACTTTGATATATATGTATATATTGCTATAGGTTCGTGAATCAACCAGTGGCCAAGTCTTACTTCCCGACGAAGTAAAAATCTGTGAAAGTGAGTTATAGTCCCACTTTTAAAATCTAATATTTTTGGGATGAGAATACATGCAGGTTTTATAAATGATTTACAAAATAGACACAAGTACGTGAAACTACATTCTTTGGTTGAATTATCGAAATTGAATATGCCCCTTTTTATTAAGTCTGGTAATCTAAGAATTAGGGAACAGACACCCTAATTGACGCGAATCCTAAAGATAGATCTATTGGGCCTAACAAACCCCATCCAAAGTACCAGATGCTTTAGTACTTCGAAATTTATATCATATTCGAAGGGTGTCCCGGAATGATGGGGATATTCTTATATATGCATCTTGTTAATGTCGGTTACCAGGTGTTCACCATATGAATAATTTTTATCTCTATGTATGGGATGTGTATTGAAATATGAAATCTTGTGGTCTATTGTTACGATTTGATATATATAGGTTAAACCTATAACCCACCAACATTTTTGTTGACGTTTAAAGCATGTTTATTCTCAGGTGAATACTAAGAGCTTCCACTGTTGCATACTAAAATAAGGACAAGATTTGGAGTTCATGTTTGTATGATATTGTGTAAAAACTGCATTCAAGAAACTGATTTCGATGTAACATATTTGTATTGTAAACCATTATGTAATGGTCGTGTGTAAACAGGATATTTTAGATTATCATTATTTGATAATCTACGTAAAGCTTTTTGAACCTTTATTTATGAAATAAAGGTTATGGTTTGTTTTAAAAATGAATGCAGTCTTTGAAAAACGTCTCATATAGAGGTCAAAACCTCGCAACGAAATCAATTAATATGGAACGTTTTTAATCAATAAGAACGGGACATTTCAATATATATATATATATACACATATTTGTTATAGGTTCGTGAATCGACCAGTGGCCAAGTGTTATTTTCCGACGAAGTGATAATCTGTGAAAGTGAGTTATAGTCCCATTTTTACTATCTAATATTTTGGGATGAGAATACATGCAGTTGTGTAAATGTTTTACAAAATAGACACAAGTACTTGAAATTACATTCTATGTTGGATTATGAATACCGAATATCACCCTTTTAGCTTGGTAGCCTAAGAATTAGGGAACAGACACCCTAATTGACGCGAATCCTAAAGGTAGATCTACGGGCACTAACTCCCCCCATAATGGAAAATGGTATGCTTTAGTACTTTGAGTTATTAATACAGATGGATTTCTATTTTTGGGATATTCTATATGCATTTTGTTAATGTCGGTTACCAGGTGTTCAATATATGAATGGTTTTTTTTATGCAGTTTGCATGTTATTGAAAAATGGAAACGGAAATCTTGTGGTCTATTATTACGATTTGATAAATATATAGGTTAAACGTATAACTCACCAACATTTTTGTTGACTTTTAAGCATGTTTATTCTCAGGTGATTATTAAGAGCTTCCGCTGTTGCATGCTAATTTAAGGACAAGAATTGGAGTCAGCATGCTTGTAATATATTGTTTAAAAACTGCATTTGGAGATTTAAATCGATGTGTAATATTGTTGTAAACCAATATGTAATATTCGTGTGTAAAACGTTATCTTTTAGATTATCATTACTTGATAATCTACGTTATCGTTTTTAAACCTATATCGATAAATTAAAGGTTATGGTTTGTTTTAAAAATTGAATGCAGTCTTTGAAAAACGTCTCATATAGAGGTCAAAATCTCGCAACGAAATCAATTAATATGAAACGTTTATAATCGATATGAACGCGATTTTTCAGTTGGTATCCGAGCGTTGGTCTTAGAAAACCAGAAATTTGCATTAGTGTGTCTAACCGAGTTTGTTAGGATGCATTAGTGAGTCTGGACTTCGACCGTGTTTACTTGAAAAATGATTGCTTAACACTTTTGTTGGAAACTACATATTTTTACATGTAAATATTATGTGATATATTAATATCTTAACGTGTTTGATATTGTGTGATAGATGTCTACCTCTAGTACAAATCCCATCTACTCACCTAATAATAATGAAGAGCTGAATGTATTTTGGGAAGATTCACAAATTCCCGAAGAGGAACCGGAAGAAGAGGAACCGGAAGAAGAGGAACCGGAAGAGGAGGAACCAGAAGAAGAAGAGGTTCCGGAGGAAGAAATATTAATAACTACAGAAAAACGGTTAAATAAAAGAAAATCCTCAACCAATGGACCAAAGTTAAAAATGGTCAATGGTGTTTCCGCCGAGGAAAAAAATATTGGGAAAATTACCAATTTTCCGATGAATCGGATCCCGATGAGGATTCCGATGATGTTATAGAAATTACCCCGGCTCAATTTAATAAGGCAAAAGAAAATAATAAAGGAAAAGCTATCAAAATAGAAAAACTCGAGTTCGAAACAGATGAACTCTATGTTAACATGAAATATCCCGATGGGATATATCGTAAACACCCGTATTTCTTAAACTTTCACTATAACCCGGGAACATCTAAGACACCAGGTTTTTCTGGACCATTTGTGAAAAGGACGTCTCGTATTAGAGGAGCACCATCTATCCCTAGAAAATTAGCAAAACGAAATGAGTCTGAAGAAGAAGAAACAAGTGAGTCGGAATAAAGAGTTGAAGTCAATTATTCTTACCATGCCATGTAATACATGTATTGCAGTGTGTTTATACTTTTATGTTGTATGTAAAAATTGCTTGTAATGTTTGTATTCTATCATCCTTTACAAGATCTAATTTTCATCTGTTTTAAAGTATAAAAATACACAATGGATGTTAAGGATAGACAACCAAATATTTTAGAATACTTACCAGGAGATATGATTGATGAAATCTTGTCTAAAGTCGGTCAGAATTCATCAACACAATTATTTATGGCGAAATTAGTTTGTAGGACATTTAAAAGACGTTCCAGTCATGCATTGGTTTATAAAAGGCTTTCCTTTGATAGATGGTGTATATCACATTGGGGAGAACCTAAGTTACGCCGTGTTTTCTTTAAGGCATTAAGTGCGGGAAACCCTACTACAACTTTTCGCTACGGGTTGAGAGCCTATTTTGACTCCACATATCCCAACAATGACTTCGTTCTTTAGAAAGAGCTTCAAACATGCAACATAAAGAAGCATGTTATGTTTACGGGTTAGTGATGTTCGCTTCTCACCAAATTCAGAAAAAGAATATCGGGTTACAACTTCTAAATAAAACATTCCCACAAGTGACGGATTCAGTAGTTGAAGTGAGAAATAAGGTTTTTAGATCGTTACGGAGCTGTTGGGCATTACGTAACCCTCGTCCTTTTGATGACATTACAACATGCTGCCTAGCCAACGGCCATAACGATTATTTTCCACAAGACCAAGGATGGGAAATAGTATTAGTAAAACCCGAATGCATGACTTGCTTCTGGACCTATGAATTACGTATCTTTATTGCCTTCGCTGAACGACTTGCGTTAAACCAGAATTGTCTTCGCAATTATCTTGTATCAAAGTTATTTTGTGCTATATTTCATGCTATATGTAAAATAGCGGTTTTGTACGTTTGTAAATTATTGTATAAAAGTTTGAACGTGAAATTTATTGTAATCAATTTTTCATATAGAATTGTAGTAGTTATATTGTATGTTAGCTACTAAGTATGAACTTAACGGGTAGGTACTACCCGAATTAAAACTTATAAAATGCTAATATGAAGAAAAAGCTTTTATAAATAAGTTCATATTATGCTACGAAATACTATTGACTACTTGTGACGACCCGGAAATTTCCGACCAAATTTAAACTTAATCTTTGAATGATTTCGACACGATAAGCAACATCTGTAATATTGAAGTCTTAAAAACATTGAACTGTGTTCATATATATTGAACTTTGACTATTTCCGACGATTCACGAAAAACTAATTGTAATTAAATGCGTGTGTCTATATATAAATGATGTAGTTGATATGTAAAATAACTTACGATATAATTAAACTTATCATAAAATGTATATATATATAATATGATGAATGTATAAGTGTAAAATTTTAATAAAAACTATTATGAGAATTTAAGTGCATAAATGAGAGTATACATACGTTAACTCATGTTTGCCCACCAGTTAACAAAATCCAATAACATCATCATAAGGTTAAATTGTGGACTCTTAATTAAACGTAAAATGACAGTTGATAGATAAAGTAAAACCTTTTATCCTTAATAATAATAATGATAGTACGTATATGGGATGGCAACAGTCCACATCCACTTAATATTATTAGGAGAAATTATTAGACAGTTTATGACTTAACCAATGATTTTATTATTTTAAATTTTTATCAAAAATAATGATATCAAATAAGTGTCGACATAAAATCCAAACAAACATTTGCTATACTGTGGTTAATTGAATTCAAATTGATAATTGAGATGGCTTTATATTATATGATTGTTTGTTTAATAATATCATAGTATTTTATTTACATTTATATCTTTCTGCTATTTATTATATAGATACATATATGCATATATTAGACATATACACATGTACAAAATCAAATCAAACCCACTAATCATCTATCAATTACTTTATCTCTCTCTCATTTTCCTACAAGTAACCAAAAACACTTACATCACAAGAATCTTTTCCGTTCCATATCTAAATCACAAAATCACTTTATGTTGAATATTTCAATCATAAAGGAAAGAAACCGATACCTACACAATCATTCATTCTCTTTATATAATATTTATACATATACATATACATCACACAAACACATACATAAACTACTAGCTGCTACTATTACTTACTATTTTCTGTTAAGAATCGAACTCACCAACATCACCTTCCTTTCATCATCCTCAAATCATCACCATGATCACCCTCACCAACACAACAAAACTGCAGTTGCTTCATCTGTTCCTGCAAGTCATCACAGCCCGTCACCCAGCTGCAGGTTTACATTCATCATTGCTGCTGCTGCTATATAAGGATTATGTTTATCCTGTCCCTGCTCAACCATAAATCATCCATAACAACCAAGAACCACTATTTAATGATTCTTACTGCTGCTATACTATCCCTTTCAACCTGCAATGAAAACCAAAAACCATCTATTAGCCTTTACTGTTCCAACCAAAACCTCGAAACTACTCCTGCTGTTACCAGTCGATTTCTAAAGCCATCTACTACTCGTTGATCATTTCCTATTCAATCTCCACTCCAAAAACAGGTTATCTATATACAAATATTTGTAGTCTGAATATTCTAACAAACTCAAGATTAATAACTTAAACTCTAATTAAATAATTCCAAAACTCAAACTAATTATAAAAAAAAGAAAATAAATACATACAGAAAATATATTAGAATTAATAATTTGAGTCTTACCAAAAGCATATCAAGTATAACAATTAATATCAAATATATATTGTATACTAAATAACTAGGAGTTAATGAATTGATAAATAACTCAGATTGTACAAAAATCATACCTAACAATTATAAGTACACACAAGAACAGATATAGACGAACTGTTATAGCCATAAAGTGAAACGAATCCAGATGAATCGAGCCAGGAGATGAACCTGCACAGAAAAGAAGATGACAGTTCATAGAAGATTCGATTATTGGAACAAAATTGGGGAAAAATTTATAAAACCAATTATATCAGTAAATAAAGATTATGTAGGTGATTTATTATGCTCTATCAAATAAAAATACAGAAGATAGAGGAAACGAAGAAATTAAAGGACTATTAATGAACCAATTAATCTAAATCACAAATCAATAGATCGATTAATTGATTTATTGATGAGAATGATGAACGCCGATAATAAAGTTGAATAAGAATGATGACGATTCAACTGACCTGCTATTCAGCGATGATTTCAGTTTGTTTGATCTATTGACGACGATGAGGAGGATTGATGATGGATTAATCGGCGAGCACCTTCCCCTCTCCTCTAAATATTTTTCTTTTTCCTCGATCTGAATTGGGAGCAACCATATACCCGTGTTTTTTTATATATAAAGTGTATTATTATTATTATTATTATTATTATTATTATTATTATTATTATTATTATTATTATTATTATTATTATTATTATTATTATTATTATTATTATATTTAAATAAGTATTATTGATATAAGAATGTATTTACTATAATTATATTAACATTACATATTATTATATTTTAAAATATTTATACATAATAGTATTAAAATTTATATATATATATATATATATATATATATATATATATATATATATATATATATATATATCACATAAATATATTCATATAAGTTATATTATAAAATATATTAAAACCTTGATATAAAATAAATTGAAAATATTAACATAATTATTTAATACATTATGTAACAAAATTAAACACTATTATTATATTAATACTAAGATATTAAAATAAATGACATATATATTATAAGTATATATCAATTATAAATTAGTTATTAAAATTAATTTAAAGAATATTTACTCTAATAATAACTTACTAAGATAATTTAATGTATGATCTAAATATAATACTTAGGTATATAAAATTGATAAAAATAATTATATAACATATATAAAAGTATAAATATACCAATATATAACATTTAAAATCACAAAAAATATTACTAAACTAAAAATATTAAATAATAATCGTTTTATTGTTTTATGACATTAATTGACATAAATAATTGGTATAGGTTCTTGAATCCGAGGACAACCCTGCATTGTTCAATATAGTCATATGTATTTTTACTACAAAATACATTAAGTGAGTTCATTTGATTCCTTTTTACTCTTTACATTTTTGGGACTGAGAATACATGCGCAACTTTTACAACTGCTTTATTAAATGCTTTTGAAATACATTTTGAACTGCGAATACATGAAATGCTTTTATAAATGTTTGACGAGATAGACACAAGCAAAACATTCCTCGAATGAATTATGTGGACGTGATAATTGCCACCATCTAATTATGTGGACGTGATAATTGCCACAATTGATATGAATATTTTTCCCCGGATTATTATTGCTTGGTAACCTAATAATTAGGGAACATCACTAATTTTGAGAATTAGTGCACGCCTAATTGACGCGAATCCTAAAGGTAGCTACCGGGTTTAATACCCCCACCCAGAATGTTCACTAGACGGAAGGGCTAGTGGGCGTGGTGTTTAGTACTTCGAAGTTTATATGATTATTATACAGACGAGATGTTCTGTTTTGGGGATATTATTATGCGCATTATATGTTAAGGTCGGTTACCAAGCCAAGCTATGAAAGTAATGAAAAGTGAATGTTATGTATCGAGAGTGATTTTATACACAGGTTATGTGTATGTTATTTTTGTGCACGAGATATGTGTACGGTTACTAAGATTTATGAAAGATGATTTCGTACACTAGAAAGGTGTACTGTATTTTAAAAGATATCGTATGTACATTACAGGTGGGTATAGGATTCGAGCCCATTTGTACCATGCAGCATTTAAATCTTGTGGTCTATCAAAGTGATGAATTTTATTGTTTTATGATAAACCTATGAACTCACCAACCTTTTGGTTGACACTTGAAAGCATGTTTATTCTCAGGTATGAAAGAAATCTTCCGCTGTGCATTTGCTTATTTTAAGGATATTACTTAAAGTCATTCATGATATATTTCAAAATACATTACATTCGAGTCGTTAAGTTCATCAAGATCATTATCAAGTCATTTATAGTTTGGATATATTATGAAATGGTATGCATGCCGTCAACTTTCGATGTAATGAAAGTTTGTCTTTTTAAAAACGAATGCAATGTTTGTAAAATGTATCATAGAGAGGTCAAGTACCTCGCGATGTAACCAAATGTATTGTATTCGTCCGGATGGATTAGGATGGGTCCTTTCATTACTCTTAATATTCTATATGATTAACTCAATTCTTTTGGCTATTTTTGAAGGAAATGGCACCGACGACTCGTCAGAACTTAAACATGAGCGAGGAAGACTTTCGTGCTTTTCTTGCTGCGAACATAGCCGTAGTGTAGGCCGCAATGCAAAATAACAACAATAACTCTGAATCTAGCAGTGGAATTAATTCCACAAGGAATCGTGTAGGATGCTCCTACAAAGAATTCACTACCTGTAAACCTCTAGAATTCGATGGAACCGAAGGACCAATCGGATTGAAGCGGTGGACCGAGAAGGTCGAATCGATGTTTGCCATAAGTAAGTGCACTGAAGAAGAAAAAGTAAAGTACGCTACGCATACCTTCACAGGTACTGCGTTAACATGGTGGAACACCTATCTCGAGCAGGTGGGACAAGATGCTGCTTACGCACTACAGTGGTCAGCATTCAAGCACTTGATGAATGAGCAGTATCGTCCCAGAAACGAGGTCAATAAGCTCAAGGTAGACCTTAGAAGATTACGAACGCAAGGTTTCGACATCACCACGTACGAACGACGATTCACAGAGTTGTGCTTATTGTGTCATAGAGCGTTCGAAGATGAAGAAGAGAAGATCGACGCCTTTGTAAAAGGGTTACCAGAAAGAATTCAAGAAGATGTAAGTTCGCACGAACCTGCCTCCATACAAAAGACAAGTCGAATGGCTCACAAACTCATAAATTAGATTGAAGGAAGGATTAAATAACAGGTGGCCGAAGAGACCAACACGAAACAAGTCAAGAGAAAGTGGGAAGAAACCAGTGACAAGAGTCACCAATACAACAACGACAAAAATCACAATCACAATCGCAACAACTATTGATAATGCTAAAAACGAACATATATTTCATAGCATTATTCCTCAAGAAAGACAAGCTTTTAGTTGCAATTGTTCTATTTACAAGTGATATTCGTTTAAATAATAAAAGGTGAAGACAAAAGACAGATTCGACGAATTGAAGACGCAAACGACCAAAAAGCTCAAAAGTACAAAATACAATCAAAGAGGTTCCAATTATTGATAAGAAACGTCTCGAAATTACAAGAGTACAAGATTCAAAACGCAAAGTACAAAATATAAAATTGTACGCAAGGACGTTCAAAAATCCGGAACCGGGACATGAGTCAACTCTCATCGCTCGACGCAATGGACTAAAAATTACGAGTCAACTATGTACATAAATATAATATAATATATAATTAATTCTTAAAATTAATATATATATTATAATATATTTATAAATCGTCGGCAAGAAAGAAGCCAAAGGAGGGTGAGCTGTATTTTCAAACTCCGCGACTCGCGGAGTTTGAAGGCAAAAATTGCCGCGAGTCGCGGAGCCCCAAATTTAGAAACTGCCTATAAAGCTCGCGCATTCTGATCGTAAAAAAACCAACATATATATCCATCCATCTATCTAAACGTATATATATATATATATATATATATATATATATATATATATATATATATATATATATATATATATATATATATATATATAATTTATATTTTAATTTTAATTTTAATTTTAATTTTAAATCCTAATAATAAGGGTATGTTAGCAAATGTTGTAAGGGTGTAAGTCGAAATTTTGTCCGTGTAACGCTACGCTATTTTTAATCATTGTAAGTTATGTTCAACCTTTTTAATTTAATGTCTCGTAGCTAAGTTATTATTATGCTTATTTAATCCGAAGTAATCATGATGTTGGGCTAATTACTAAAATTGGGAAATTGGTCTTTGTACCATAATTTTGTTTTGGACAAAAGAACGACACTTGTGGAAATTAGACTATGGGCTATTAATGGGCTTTATATTTGTTTAACTAAATGATAGTTTGTTAATGTTAATATAAAGATTTACAATTGGGCGTCCCTATAAATTACCATATACACTCGATCGGACACGATGGGCGGAGTATTTATATGTACGAATAATCGTTCATTTTACCGGACACGGGAATGGATTAATAGCCACTAGAATAATTAAAACAGGGGTGAAATTATGTACAAGGACACTTGGTATAATTGATAACAAAATATTAAAACCTTGGGTTACACTCAGTCGACATCCTGGTGTAATTATTAAACAAAGTATTAAAATCTTGTTACAGTTTAAGTCCCCAAGTAGTTGGAATATTTAACTTCGGGTATAAGGATAATTTGACGAGGACACTCGCACTTTATATTTATGACTGATGGACTGTTATGGACAAAAACCAGACGGACATATTAAATAATCCAGGACAAAGGACAATTAACCCATGGGCACAAAACTAAAATCAACACGTCAAACGTCATGGTTACGGAAGTTTAAATAAGCATAATTCTTTTATTTCATATTTAATTTCCTTTATTTTATATTTAATTGCACTTCTAATTATCGCATTTTTATTGTTATTGTATTTAATTGCACTTTTAATTATCGTACTTTTTAATTATCGCAAGTTTATTTTATCGCACTTTTATTATTCGCAATTTCATTATCGTTATTTACTTTACGCTTTAAATTAAGTCTTGTATTTATTTATTATTTTACATTTGGTTTTAACTGCGACTAAAGTTTTAAAATCGATAAACCGGTCATTAAACGGTAAAAACCCCCCTTTATAATAATAATATTACTTATATATATATTTGTATTTTTATAGAAGTAAACTAATATAGCGTTAAGCTTTGTTTAAAGATTTTCCCTGTGGAACGAACCGGACTTACTAAAAACTACACTACTGTACGATTAGGTACACTGCCTATAAGTGTTGTAGCAAGGTTTAAGTATATCCATTCTCTAAATAAATAAATATCTTGTGTAAAATTGTATCGTATTTAATAGTATTTTATACCCCTTAGCTTTAACTATCAAGTATTTTTGGCGCCGCTGCCGGGGAACAATCTAGCTTAAAAGCCGGAAGCGCAACGCTACAAAAAAAAAAAAAAAAAAAACGCGTCGAATTTTAAAAAGTACCTGAGTTGAATTTTGGAACCCCGCGAAGCGCGGAGTTTACAGCTTCTAATACCGCAACTCGCGGAGACAATCTGACACGACACACAGAAACCCTAATAAGCATTAATTACGGAGTAATTATTAATTATTATTATTATTAACCCTAATTACTTATTATTATTATAATTAGTTTTATTTTAAGTTTCTTTTTATTTAATTTATATATATTTAGTTTATTTAGTTAATTAAATTATAAATTTAATAGTTTTATAAAATAAATAATATAAAAATAATATTTTTATAAAAATTGTACTTTTTACAACTTTTAGTTTATTTTTATATTTTGTCCCTTTTTAATCGTTTTAGCGTAATATTTGTATTTTTAGCTCATATTTAGTTTTAAACTTAGTTTTTGCCATAGTTATTTTTACTTCTAGATTTTTAGGCTTTGACGTAGAATTCCTTAAGTGCTTTTTCTTTAGACTAAGATTTAGGTACTTTAGAATTTTGCGACGCCTTTTTAAGTTTTAGTTTCTTTTTAAGTTATTTCCATTTGGGATTTAGTTTTTCCTGTAAGCTTTAATATTTTTAGACGACTTTTACCTATGTATCAATTATCATTCCAATTAGTAATCTCAATTTGCGATTATAATTTTAAGTTAGTTGTGGTAATAAGGTTAGGTTAGTCAAGTGTTTTTAAGTTTTATAAGTTTCTTTTATTTTTCCGTCACCTTTTATTTTTCAACCATTTTTCTTTTTCGACCTTTTTCGACGAACTCTTTTTCTTTCTTATTTCTCGCTATTCTAGTTTTAGGACATAGATTTTTATTCTACTTCTTATCTAAATTTCTTAAAATTGCGAAAATTTATTTTAAGTAGTTAAATTGATAGACATCAAAATTTTCTGATTCGTAGTAATAGTTAGATTTGTACGTGGACCGGGTTATTGGAGCCAAACAGTCCTCAATTATATTGAGACCAAACGAATCCTGCCCCTCTGCTGCATCTTTTGGCTATTCGAAACGTGGGCAAAATCAGAAAAGTCTATTGATTGGATAACTTATTATAATTTTTCTTTCCTTTTAAAAACTAATAGGATATTCAGTGAATGTACCGAGCAAGACGTTCATCACCTTTTGTACGTTCACCACCTGTAACTAGATCAAGACATCTAACTAATATTGTCGCCGTTGATAATCCATTTTTTGAACCCGACCTCACAATTGAGAATCCGGAGAATATTCAGGGACGATTCATAGATCATGAACCATTAAATTTTCCTCCGGAACCACCAATCATTCAAACAGAGATTGTTGAGGAACGAACCATTAAATCAGAATCCTCTAGTGATTCCGATTCAACAAATTCAATTATGGAAGTAACAGAACCATTAAGTATGGAAGACCGAATGAGAGCTAAACGCACTGGCCAAGGTCACGCAATTACTCATCCAGACATTAATGCGCCAGATAATGAAATCAAAGGACAAATTCTACACATGGTGACTAATCAATGCCAATTTAGTGGTGCGCCGAAGGAAGATCCAAATGAACATCTACGTACCTTTAATAGGATCTGCACACTATTTAAAATAAGAGAAGTTGAGGATGAACAGATATATCTCATGTTATTTCCCTGGACTTTAAAGGGAGAAGCCAAAGATTGGTTGGAATCGTTACCTGAAGGGGCGATTGATACATGGGACGCTTTAGTTGAAAAATTTCTTAAACAATTCTTTCCGGCATCTAAAGCCGTAAGACTTCAAGCAGAAATTGTTACGTTTACACAGAAGCCAAATGAAACTCTATATGAGGCGTGGACAAGATTTGGAAAGTTATTAAGAGGATGTCCGCAACATGGTTTAGATACCTGTCAAATAGTACAAATATTCTACCAAGGATGCGACATCACTACAAGGAAAGACATAGATATAGCACCTGGTGGTTCTATTATGAAGAAAACCGAAACTGATGCTTACAAAATTATTGATAACACTGCTTCCTACTCACATGAGTGGCACCAAGAAAAAGATATCGTTAGATCATCTAAAGCAGCTAGAGCCGATTCTAG
Source organism: Rutidosis leptorrhynchoides (assembly GCF_046630445.1). Taxonomy (NCBI): domain Eukaryota; kingdom Viridiplantae; phylum Streptophyta; class Magnoliopsida; order Asterales; family Asteraceae; genus Rutidosis; species Rutidosis leptorrhynchoides. The sequence goes on along the minus strand of NC_092341.1, from coordinate 152,082,440 downwards.
CCATGACTTAGATTCCATTTCCGCAAAGATAGATGCTGTCGAGAGACGAATGGAAAAGATGACCAAAGATATTCACTCAATACGAATTAGTTGTGAGCAGTGTGGAGGACCACATTTGACAAAAGATTGTCTCAGTATTGAATTAACAATGGAACAAAGAGAGAATATTTCATACATAAACCAAAGGCCTGGAAATAATTATCAGAATAATTATCACCTGCCAAGACCTATTTACAATCAAAATTAGAACTATAACCGAAATATTCCATACAACAACCAACAAGGTCTTAGCAATCAACAAGTATCCAACAATACTTACAATCAGCAAAGACCTAATTTTCAAAACAAACCACCACAACAAACCGATGATAAAAAGCCAAATTTAGAAGATATGATGACGAAGCTAGTTGAAACTCAAACGCAGTTTTTCACATCTCAAAAACAAACTAATGAACAAAATGCTCAAGCATTTAGAAATCAACAAGCTTCTATTCTAAATCTGGAACAAGAAGTAAGTAACCTAGCAAGGTTAATAGGTGAAAGAAAACCGGGAAGTCTACCTAGTGATACAAATGCTAACCCCCGAAATGAAACAGCTAAAGATATTACCACAAGAAGTGGTACAACACTTAAACCACCTGAAATACTTGTAACTTCTGATGAAGCTATTCCTACTCTACAAGAACCACAACCTGATCAAAATAAGGAAAAAGAACCGGTAGTTGAGAAGGTTAATGAAGATAACACAGTTAAGGCTAAACCTTATGTTAAACCATACCAACCACCACTTCCTTACCCGAGTAAAATGAAGAAAGAGAAACTTGAAGCCGAGCAATCCAAATTCTTGGATATGTTCAAACAGATAAATGTCAATCTTCCTTTCATTGATGTGATTTCAGGAATGCCTAGATATGCTAAATTCTTGAAAGATCTAATCTCAAATAGAAAGAAAATGGAAGAACTCTCGGCTGTTACTATGAATGCTAATTGTTCAGCAGTACTGTTGAATAAGATACCAGAAAAACTATCTGATCCAGGAAGTTTCACAATTCCATGTTTTCTGGGTAGTCTTAGTTCGATAGAAGCATTGGCAGACTTAGGTGCTAGTATAAATTTAATGTTGTATTCACTATACGCTAAACTAGACCTCGAAGAATTGAAACCAACTAGAATAAGCATACAACTAGCCGATCGATCAATAAAATATCCTAGAGGGATAATGGAGAACATGCTAGTTAAAGTTGGTACTTTAGTATTTCCAGTAGATTTTGTTGTTCTGGACATGGAAGAAGATTCTCAAGTTCCTCTCATATTAGGAAGACCATTCTTAAATACGGCTAAAGCAATGATAGACGTGTTCGGTAAGAAACTGACCCTAAGTATAGAGGACGAGAGTGTTACCTTTTCAGTTGATAGAGCAAAGCAACAACCACAATCTGCAGATGATACATGTTATTACATTCAAACTATAGATGCACATGCAGAATTATTAGAAGAATTTCCAGAATTACAAGGAACAGGAGAATGTTCTTTAGGAGAAGGAACAGAACAAATTGATGAAGCTGAAATGTTAGCCGCACTCATGGCTAATGGATATGAACCAACAACAGAAGAAATTCAAATGCTAAAAGAAGAAGACAGATATCGATATAAGTCGTCGATAGAAGAACCTTCGAAATTAGAGTTAAAGCCACTTCCAAACCATTTGGAATACGCTTATTTACATGGTGAATCTGAATTACCTGTAATAATATCGTCTTCTCTTACTGAAAATGAGAAATCACAACTCATTTATGTGTTGAAATCTCATAAACCAGCCATTGCATGGAAGATTCATGATATTAAAGGAATAAGTCCTTCGTATTGCACACATAAAATCCTTATGGAAGAAGGTCATAAAACGTATGTGCAACGCCAACGAAGACTAAATCCTAATATGCAAGATGTAGTTAAAAAAGAAATTATTAAACTGCTAGACGCAGGTCTAATTTATCCAATCTCTGATAGTCCATGGGTAAGCCCAGTTCAATGCGTGCCTAAGAAGGGTGGCATGACTGTCATTACAAATGAGAAAAATGTGCTTATTCCTACTAGGACTGTAACAGGATGGCGTGTGTGTATTGATTATAGAAAATTAAATGACGCCACCAGAAAAGATCACTTTCCCTTACCGTTCATAGATCAAATGTTGGAAAGATTAGCCGGAAATAGTTACTATTGTTTTCTAGATGGATTTTCCGGATATTTTCAAATTCCAATAGCACCCGACGATCAAGAGAAAACCACATTCACGTGCCCATATGGTACTTTTGCTTACAAACGCATGCCATTTGGACTTTGTAACGCCCCTGCAACCTTTCAAAGGTGTATGATGGCGATTTTTTACGACATGATAGAAGAATGCATGGAAGTTTTCATGGATGACTTTTCAGTCTTCGGTGATACATTTGAATCATGTCTAGTTAATCTGGAACGAATGCTTATTAGATGCGAACAATCAAATCTAGTACTTAATTGGGAGAAATGCCATTTCATGGTTAAAGAGGGCATCGTTCTTGGACATAAAATTTCAAAAGAAGGAATTGAAGTGGATAGAGCTAAAGTAGATGTAATTGCTAAACTTCCACATCCCACCAATGTTAGAGGAGTTAGGAGTTTTCTAGGGCATGCCGGTTTTTACCGACGTTTCATAAAACATTTTTCTAAAATTGCCACTCCTATGAATAAACTCCTAGAAAAGGATGCCCCATTCATCTTTTCAGATGAGTGTATCAAATCTTTTAATATTCTTAAAGAGAAATTCACTAATGCACCGATCATGATAACACCAAATTGGAATCTACCATTTGAACTAATGTGCGATGCAAGTGATTTTGCAATGGGAGCCGTTTTAGGACAAAGGATTGAAAAACGATTTCAACCTATATATTATGCTAGTAAGACGTTACAAGGAGCACAAACGAATTACACAACTACTGAAAAAGAACTCCTTGCTATTGTCTTTGCTTTTGACAAATTTCGATCATATCTCGTTCTAGCAAAAACGGTGGTTTATACCGACCATTCTGCTCTTAGATACCTATTTTCAAAACAATATGCCAAACCACGATTAATCTGTTGGATGTTACTCTTACAAGAGTTCGATATTGAAATCCGAGACAAAAAGGGAGCAGAAAATCTCGCCGCTGATCATCTTTCTCGTCTTGAAAATCTTGAATTTGAAGTTCTAAATGAATCGGCTATACAAGATAACTTTCCTGATGAATATCTATTGAAGATAGATTATAATGAAGTTCCATGGTTTGCAGACTATGCAAACTACTTAGTATGTGGATTCCTTGAAAAGGGGTTGTCGTACCAAAATCGAAAGAAATTCTTTAGTGATATAAAACACTATTTCTGGGAAGATCCACATTTGTTTAAAAGTTGTCCCGATGGAATAATACACCGATGTGTATTCGGAGATGAAGCTAGTCAAATCTTAAACCATTGTCACACAGGACCAACAGGAGGGCATTATGGGCCTCAACTTACAGCAAGAAAAGTCTATGACGCTGGATTCTATTGGCCTACAATTTTCAAAGACGCACACCTTCTTTATAAATCCTGCGATGCTTGTCAAAGGGCCGAAAAAATAAGTCAACGTGATGAAATGCCACAAAATGTCATTCAAGTATGTGAAGTATTTGACATTTGGGGTATTGACTTTATGGGTGCATTTTCAAAGTCTCGTAATAATCTCTACATTCTCGTTGCCATTGATTATGTATCTAAATGGGCGGAAGCACAAGCTCTCCCAACTAACGATGCACGAGTTGTAGTCAACTTCTTAAAACGTCATTTTGCTAGGTTCGGAACACCGAAAGCTTTAATAAGTGATCGGGTACTCATTTTTGTATTAATCAACTTGAGAAAGTTCTCAAAAGATATGGAGTAACTCATAAAATCTCAACCGCTTATCATGCACAAATAAGTGGACAAGTTGAAAATACCAATCGAGCTTTAAAACGTATTCTAGAAAAAATGTAGGATCAAATCCGAAGGAATGGTCCATGAAATTAGAGGATGCACTCTGGGCATTTAGAATAGCCTACAAAACTCCAATTGGAACCACACCTTTTAGACTTGTTTACGGAAAAGCATATCACCTTCCAGTAGAAATTGAGCATAAAGCATTTTGGGCTTTGAAGACATGTAATCTTGATATACATGAAGCCGGACGTCTACGATTAAGTCAACTAAACGAATTAGAAAAATTAAGACATGAAGCCTACGAAAATTCGTTAATCTATATAGAAAGAACGAAGAAATGCCATGATAAAAGAATCAGAAGTTCAAAAGAATTTAAAGAAGGAGACAGAGTTCTTCTTTTCAATTCACGATTCAAGCTATTTCCTGGAAAATTGAAATCAAGATGGTCTGGACCATTCATAGTCAAAAGAGTTTTTCCCATACGGAACAGTAGAATTAATAAATTCAAATGGGGTTGAATTTAAGGTTAACGGTCACAGAGTTAAACATTACATAGATAGTCCGATGGAATTTGAAAATGAAGTTAATCACAATTTCGACACCACAGCTAACTAAGTGTGGGAAGGTTCGAATCTTTTTAGGGTAATATATATTTCTGTTAGAGTTAGATATTCTGTTTTCGTGTAGTTTTCGAGAATGGAATCCGAATGGTCTTTCCCTAGCAGACCCTAAAGAACTAGTCTTCTCCCCCTATTCTGGATTTTTATTTTTTTTAGGTTTTACGAGATGAAGAATTCCTTTGAACTAAACAATGGTCTAATGCTACATGCTATGATTACTAAACGTAATAATGACACCCTTCCGAGTGAATTGGTATCATTCATAAGAGGCAAAATGGACGGAGTAAGAAAAGAACTCAGGAAAGATCATCATAAGATACATTTTGGTAAAGGCAAATCAAAATTCGCAACAAAAAGAAGAGCACGACACCTTGAAAGATGTTACAAATGCGGAAAATGGTCACACGAAGGTAATTATTCAAATAATCAAACATATTCAAATACCGAATTTGTTACTCTATGCAGAGAAGGACCGTTCATATGTTTAGAAGAGAAGATATTGAAGAATCAAGGTTACGCTTACGTATCTATGGAGAACCAAATCACACGACTCTCCTATGAGTCAGCTAAAGCAGGTCTCTGAGAAATCTATCTCATAGTTAAGTATGTACGGTTTTTATTTTTTTTATTTATTGCTTTTAACCTTTTGATAACAAACGCTGAATCGTTCGCTATAAAGTATTAAATTAGTATTCAATAAAATTAGGTATGCGTAACCAAAATTATTGATATCATACAAAAATTTATTACATCACTGCGAAATTTACCGTTTATTCTTAAGGTCTAAATATCTTTAATCAATTAAACCAAAATATTTCAAAAATTCGTCAGGAGTAAAACTAGGTTATGGAACCGAAATTACTTTACCGAAAAGAGAGGCGTATATTTTTGATAATATTTGATTGATTAAAGTGGAATAAAAGACCAAAAAGATTTTTTTATTTTTTACCTTGTTTTTAATTAATATATAAATATTAAATTAATATTGTAAACTTTTTAAAATCAATATATTTAAGTTTGTAAATATTTGATAAATTAATATTTTTAATATAAGTTTGTATGTATAAAAAAATTAATGATATGAATTTTTAATTTTATGCATTTTAAATTTAAGTTTGGTGTGAATTTAAAAACAAAATGTACTTTATTTCATTAAGTTAAAAATTTGATATCTAAAAATTCGTAGTGAGTTGAAAACTAGGTCGTTGAACCGAAATTTCTTTACCCAAGGGAGGGACGAGAACTTTTATTATCATTATTTTTAATCTTATTGAATTAAAGTATACCAAAAACATTTAAAAAACCCAAAAATCTTTGCTTTTAAAACAACGCTTTGAAATGATAAATTTTTAAAATTTTGTCGAGGGACGGACTAGGACATCGTTCCAAAACGCCCTCATCCTAAAAAAAAAAGAAAACAAAATTTAAAAATTAATTTAATTATTTTTTTAATTAGTATAAGGTTTTTATATATAAAAAAAATATCAGACCCCATGCAATTGCATGGGGTTCCTTGACCTAATCCATGCGGTCGCATGGAGACCAAAATCTAGTCAGAAACAAAAAGAGCATCGAGCAGCTCTGTCTTCACAATACCACACACACATATATACGAACACACTCCAAAAACACCCCTAAAATCACCAGTTTTTCACCAAAATTCACCAAATTTCTTGCTATAATCCGCTCTAATCATGAATTTATTGAGAAGTTTTTCAAGAAAGGTAACAATTACATCCCTAAACTCTTTAAATTTGAATTTTAGCGTTCTTGAGCTAATATTTACCTAATTTGATTTTGTTAATTTCTAGTGTAATTAGAGTTAAATTGTTAGTATATTATACATGTATAACCTAGATTGATGCTATTTAACATGATTTGAAGCCAAAAACTTCAAAAATTTTAGAAATCTAGGGTTTGTGTTCTTGAGGAATTTGGGGCTTTTTGATATAAACAGGTTATGGTCGATTTTTGTCATGAATTATTGCTAAATTAAGTAGTGTAACATGTTTAGGTAGCTAAATGATCCAAACTTTGATCCTAAACATGATTTTTGAGAATTAAAGTGGACTTTTTAGGTCTAAAATTTATGAACTTGATTAAATTGATGTAAATACCATTTGAAACTTGTTTAATTGCTAGTAATGGTTATTTTAACATGTTATTTGAGTTGAATGCTTATGAACTTTGTAAACATTTTCATATATGCTTATTTGAAAAAGTGTAGAATTGTTAAAATTGTGAAAATGTGTATAAGTTTAATTTTGATTAAACATGTTATTGTAATTGTTTCAAGTTGTTATTTTGCTAACACTAATGCATATTTGGATGCACAAATTTTGTGTTTAATGTGTTTTGCATAGATTTACCGATACTGATGGTGCATCATCATCATCTAGGCAACCTGCTCCAGAACCTGAACCAGAAATGCAATATGAACCAGAACATGAACCGGAGCAACAACAGGAACAACAACAACCTGATCAATACGTACAATATTATGATCCGCAACAAGAATATATTAAAGCCTACGTACAATTTTCGATTCATCCGATAATAGAACACCCAATGATTCATGAAGAATAGTTGCATCCTAATTTGAGATTTGTTCGAAGCTGAAGAGATTACCCGACGTATCAAAGTAACAAATTCAAACTGGTAATGAAAAATGTAGAAGTGCCGAGAGTAATCGATTGGGAGCCTTTGGAAAGGGTCCAACTAGTTAACTCAGTTAGGCAGCATCTGATCCAAAGGTGTGACAGCTCTTCTTTTTCTGATTGGGAACGTTTATTCACCATCGTAGGCCTGTAGATAAAGAGTGGTGCGTTGAGCTTATGAGTACTATTTCACTTAATGCGGATATAGTTGGGTTAGATGATAGAAGTTTTCTTAGATTTTTACTTGGCCGTAGGATGTACAGGATGTCCATGCTGGACATGGCCAGGACTTTACAGATTTACACTCCTGGTGAATTACTACTACCCGATTGTACAAATTTGATTTATCATGGGGAGCGGGTAGATAGGAATTTTGACGCGGACGTCGTCTGGAGGCGTATGTCAAATTATAATGTTTTATCGCTGGGAGGAAGACACTCATATTTAGATATTAACAAAGCAGAGCTACGTATTATACATAGATTTTTAGCTAATTCGATTACACAAAGAGGTAAAAATAAGGAGAAGATGACCTTAAACGACTTATTTTACCTTAAGTGTATTCGAAACACTAGAAGATTTGTTAATATCCCCTACTGTGTTGGTTTTTATCTGTCCAAAATAGTGGCAGGAATACAGGACGGGGGAATAATAGGAGGAGGTATTTTTGTTACTCTCATTGGAGAGTATTTGAGTGTAGATAGGGATCAAGGAGGTCCAATGATGGTGTGTAGGGAAAAGGTTGATACTTTAGGATTGAAGGTCTATCAGGGTGCAAAGGTATTAAAGAGTAGACGCAATAAGGCAATACCATATGATGGCCGTCATCCACAGGTAGAGAGAGGTTCAGATGAGGAAATAGAGGAACTGGATGACATTAGGGATGTCATTAGGGAGGCTATGTGATGCGGGTGAGCTGGGCAATGTAACCAGCAACACAGCCAGCACGAGCTCAAAAGATGTTACACCCGAATCAGGCCAAGCAATGGTTGTGTTGCCAACTATTTCTTATCATCTAAGTGTTTTTGGAGCTGATTCAAGAAGCTCAGGGGTAACCCTACTTCAGTCCTTAAACTGAAGTAGTTATGTTTTGATGAATAAAGTTTTTGATAGTTGAAGGCAAGCCAGCAATTAAGAAGAACCAGCTAGCCGGACCAGCAAATGAGCTTGGTGCAGCCAGTAAAGCTTTAATTCACTCAGCCGGGTAACCAGCAAATCGAGCCACCAAAGTTATGCTTAGGCGAACCAGCTAGTTCAACCAGTTAAAGAATTTTAGTTCAATCAGCACACGAAACTCTAGTACAACCAGCTCGCGATGCTGTTTTCTGTCTGAATGGCCAACTTGCTGATACAAATCAAAGTTTACTTATGCTTTTCAATAAATCGGTCAGGTCATGTGCTTAACACGTGTGTGGCTTTTCTAGAAGAATGTTAGCTGTCCAAGAAAGACTCCCATTTATCATTGGATGCTTTTATCATGGGAAGGAGCACTAACAAATGGCAGGCTTTTTGCAGATTGTGTCCTTTATTCTTATTGGCTAATTTGTAATTGTTTGTCCTTTTTTGTCTCCATTTCCTTTTTATGTTTTTGTCTTATTTAGAAAATAGCTGTTAAGCTTCTACTATAAATAGAGAGCTCTTGTAATTGTAAAACCTGGTTGATGATTGAATGAAAAGTTTGATAGAGCTTATCTATTTACAAAATCTCTGTGTCTTTACGAATCTTTGATTCCGGTGGCTAAGAGTGGTTTCTTTATCAGTGTTTGTGGTGTTACTTTATCAAATATTGTGGTGAAATCCAAATCTTCATATCTGATATTATAGTTGTGGTGGAATCTTTATCAGCTGTAGTTGAAGACTTGGAGTGTTTCTAGATCTCTAATTATGGTGGTATCTTTATCAATTAAGGGTTTAGATTCTCTATCCTTTGTGTTCTTATTTCAGAGTTTTATACTCTGTTTTGGGCTGTTACTGTTACAAATTGGGTCTTTATGTTCAGATATGTTAGGTGAAGAAACCTTGTTCTAAATTGCGTTTTTAAAGTCATAATCACGCATCAAAGTGGTATCAGAGCTTAGGTTGTTCAAATCGAAGTTTTCTTATCATTTTTATTGTTGTTTCAGTTCATACTCTGTTTTAGAGCTGTTAAGCTTTATTTCAGATCTGGGTTTCTATTTGTTGCTGAAGGTTTATTTCAGATCTGATATTTGAAATGGCTGATATTCGAAGGAATATGACTCTTGAAGAAGCTCATAATCTTAGAAGAGATAGAGCTATTGAAGCTCTACAACATCAGATGGAAAGAATGGTTAACTTGTTAGAAGATGGTGTTCCAAGAAGAAATAGAATTAGATCTGAAAATGGAGATACAACTATTGTGTCTTCTAGTAATGAATCTGAGGATGGTAGCCAATCTACTGATGGATCTCATGCTTCTTCACAAAGAAGAAGAAGGCACAGGAAAAAAGCTGATGATTTGAAAGATATCAAGATAGATCCACCTGATTTTGAAGGGTCCTCTAATCCTGAAGATTACTTTGAATGGGTTCAGGCCATGGATAGAATTATGGAGGTTAAAGGCTATGATGATAAAAAGGCCTTTAAAGTTGTTGTAATCAGATTAAAGAAGTATGCTTCAATGTGGTATGATAATCTAAAAAAAGAAAGGCAATATGAAGGGAAGAAAGCAATCAAAACCTGGTCCAAGTTAAAAGAGTGTATGCAAAAGAGGGTTGTTCCTCAAGCTTACAAGCAAGAGCTGTATATCCAGATGAATACACTCAAGCAAGGCAGCATGAATGTTGTTGATTACATCAGAGAGTTTGAGCAGCTCAAGATTCGTACAAATGTTAAAGAAGCTGAAGAACACACTATAGCAAGATTCGTTGGAGGCTTAAATGCTTCTATTGCTGATCAAGTTGAAATGCAGCCTCTATGGACTTTTGAGAGTGCTTGCAAGCTGGCTATTCAAGTAGAGAAACAAGCAAAGAAGAAAATTAATTTTAAGTCTTATTCCAAGTCAGCTGTGCTGCCTATGAAGGGTCAATCATCTATGCTGCCTAGGCATAACGAGGCAGCATCCAAAGTATCTAAAGGCAAAGAGCAGGTTGTAGCTGGTCCTAAAGATGATAGAAGGAAATGCTTCAAGTGCCATGGATTTGGACATTTTCAAGCTCAATGTCCTAACCAGCGTGCTCTTACATTAAAGGAGATTGAAGATTTGGAAGGGGGTTTTGAAACTGAACCAGCATATGATGAGTCTGATAGCAAAGAGTTTGTTGCTGCTGATATTGGAGAGTTTTTAGTGGTCCGAAGAGTAATGCACTCAGCTGAGACTATTGAAGATAAGAGCCAGCGAGAAAACATCTTTCATTCAAGATGCACAGTCAAGGGTAAAGTGTGCAGCCTGATTGTTGATGGAGGTAGCTGTGCAAACGCAGCATCTGCTCACATGGTGGAAAAGCTTGAGCTGGTTACAAAGAAGCATCCACATCCATACAAACTTCAATGGCTTAACCAAGGCAGCGAGGTAAAGGTTACTCGCCAAGTTACTGTTCCATTTTCAATTGGTACTATTTATCAGGATGAAATTACTTGTGATGTTATTCCTATGGATGCTTGTCATTTGCTGCTTGGTAGACCTTGGTTATTTGATAAGTATGTCTATCATAATGGACAATAAAATACTTATTCAATGTATGTGAATGGAAAGAAGATCACCCTCACCTCTTTAAAGCCTAGTGAAATACCTAGAGCTGATCCTACTGTTAAAAATGATAAAGCTTTATTTATGACTCAAGCTGAAGTTGATACTGAGTTAAAGGGTGGTGCTGGTGCTTATTTATTGCTGATGGTTGAAAGTGATGAGTTGAACCAGCATGATGAAATACCAGCTAGGGTAAAGCCATTGTTATCCGAATTTACTGATGTGTTTCCTACTGGTTTACCACCAATCAGAGGTATTGAACATCAAATTGATCTTGTACCTGGATCTGTTCTTCCTAATAAAGCAGCTTATCGATGTTCTCCTCATGAAGCAAAAGAATTAGAAAAGCAAGTTAATGAGCTGGTTGCCAAGGGGTATGTTAGAACCAGCATGAGTCCTTGTTCAGTACCAGCTTTGCTGGTTCCAAAGAAAGATGGTTCTATGAGAATGTGTGTAGACAGCAGAGCTATTAACAACATCACCATCAAGTATAGGTATCCCATACCTAGATTGGATGATATGCTAGATGAGCTGCATGGTTCTTGTGTGTTTTCCAAAGTTGATCTTAGAAGTGGGTATCATCAGATTCGAATGAAAGAAGGAGATGAATGGAAGACAGCTTTCAAGATCAAAGGTGGATTATTCGAGTGGTTGGTTATGCCTTTTGGGTTGTCTAATGCACCCAGCACATTCATGAGGCTTATGAATGAAGTGCTCAGGCCACTTATTGGTCAGTTTGTGGTTGTTTACTTTGATGACATCCTAGTGTACTCAAAAACTAAAGAAGCACACTTGGATCATCTGAGGAAAGTATTTGAGCTATTAAGGCAGAATCAGTTATATGCAAAGCTGGAGAAGTGTGATTTCTTTGTCAGCAAAGTAGTGTTTCTTGGATATGTGGTTTCTGAAGAAGGCATTTCGATGGATCCATCTAAGGTGGAAGCAATCAGATCATGGCCTAGTCCTTCTACCATCACTGAAGTCAGAAGTTTTCATGGTTTAGCTTTATTTTATAGAAGATTTATCAAAGTCTTCTCCACAATTGTTGCTCCAATTACTGATTGTATGAAGAAAGGGGTATTTGAATGGTCTAGTTCTGCCCAATCAGCATTTGAATCATTGAAAGAAAAGCTAAGTTCAGCACCTATACTTGCTTTACCTAATTTTGATATGCTATTTGAACTTGAATGTGATGCAAGTGGTGTTGGCATTGGAGCTGTGCTAGTGCAAGGAAAAAGACCAGTAGCTTATTTCAGTGAAAAGCTAAATGGGTCAAAGCTGAATTATAGCACTTATGATAAAGAGTTTTATGCCATCATTCGAGCTGTTGATCATTGGTCACATTATTTGAAGCCAAGGCAGTTTGTTCTCTTTTCTGATCATGAAGCATTAAAATACATTAATGGGCAGCACAAATTAAATCCAAGGCATGCAAAATGGGTTGAATTCTTGCAGATGTACTCCTTTGTGTCTAAACACAAGGCTGGTACTTCTAATGTTGTTGCTGATGCTCTTTCAAGAAGATATTCTGTATTGTCAATTCTGGAAGCTAGAGTTCTTGGATTTTCATTTATTAAGGAGTTATATAAAGCTGATCCAGACTTTGCTCCTATTTTGAACTGTTCTCCTGCTGAGTCCAAAAGAGATTATGTTAAGCAAGATGGTTTTCTATTCAAGGGCAGCAGATTGTGCATCCCAAAAGATTCAATCAGGGAGTTACTGATTAGAGAAGCACATGGAGGTGGTTTAGCTGGTCATTTTGGGATTAACAAGACATTGGATATCCTAAGTGAACACTTCTACTGGCCATGTATGGATAAAGATGTCAAAGCTGTGATTAATCGTTGTGCTACCTGCTGTCAAGCTAAGTCAACTTTTCACAAGGGTTTATATACTCCTCTTCCTGTTCCCAACCAGCCATGGGAAGATTTGAGCATGGATTTCATTGTTGCTTTACCAAGGACTCAGCGAGGCAAAGATTCTATTATGGTTGTTGTTGACAGGTTTTCAAAGATAGCTCATTTCATAGCCTGCAACAAAACGAATGATGCTACTGTTGTTGCTACTTTATTCTTCAAAGAAATTGTTCGTCTTCATGGAGTTCCCAAAACCATTGTGTCTGATCGAGATACAAAGTTTTTAAGCTATTTTTGGAAGACATTATGGAAGCTGCTTGGAACAAAGCTTTTATTCAGCACTTCTCACCATCCCCAAACTGATGGTCAAACTGAAGTTACCAATAGAACTGTAGGAATGTTGCTAAGGGCACTTGTGAAGAAAAGTTTGAAGGAGTGGGATTTGAAGCTTGCTCAAGCTGAATTTGCTTTTAACAGAGCACCTAATTACTCCACAGGAAAATCACCATTTGAAATCTGCTATGGTGCAAATCCACTCACACCCATTGATCTGATTCCTTTTGCAATTGAGCCTAAGGTAAGTGTTGATGCAGTAGTAAAGGCCAAAGAAATGAAGAAGCTGTATGAGAAAGTGAGGGCCAAAATTGAGAAGACCAACTGAAATGTCCCGTTCTTATTGATTAAAAACGTTCCATATTAATTGATTTCGTTGCGAGGTTTTGACCTCTATATGAGACGTTTTTCAAAGACTGCATTCATTTTAAAACAAACCATAACCTTTATTTCATAAATAAAGGTTTAAAAAGCTTTACGTAGATTATCAAATAATGATAATCTAAAATATCCTGTTTACACACGACCATTACATAATGGTTTACAATACAAATATGTTACATCGAAATCAGTTTCTTGAATGCAGTTTTTACACAATATCATTCAAACATGGACTCCAAATCTTGTCCTTATTTTAGTATGCAACAGCGGAAGCTCTTAGTATTCACCTGAGAATAAACATGCTTTAAACGTCAACAAAAAAGTTGGTGAGTTATAGGTTTAACCTATATATATCAAATCGTAACAATAGACCACAAGATTTCATATTTCAATACACATCCCATACATAGAGATAAAAATCATTCATATGGTGAACACCTGGTAACCGACATTAACAAGATGCATATATAAGAATATCCCCATCATTCCGGGACACCCTTCGGATATGATATAAATTTCGAAGTACTAAAACATCCGGTACTTTGGATGGGGCTTGTTGGGCCCGATAGATCTATCTTTAGGATTCGCGTCAATTAGGGTGTCTGTTCCCTAATTCTTAGATTACCAGACTTAATAAAAAGGGGCATAATCGATTTCGATAATTCAACCATAGAATGTAGTTTCACGTACTTGTGTCTATTTTGTAAATCATTTATAAAACCTGCATGTAATCTCATCCCAAAAATATTAGATTTTAAAAGTGGGACTATAATTCACTTTCACAGATTTTTACTTCGTCGGGAAGTAAGACTTGGCCACTGGTTGATTCAAGAACCTATAACAATATATACATATATATCAAAGTATGTTAAAAATATATTTACAACGCTTTTAATATATTTTGATGTTTTAAGTTTATTAAGTCAGCTGTCCTCGTTAGTAACCTACAACTAGTTGTCCACAGTTAGATGTACAGAAATAAATCGATAAATATTATCTTGAATCAATCCACGACCCAGTGTATACGTATCTCAGTATTGATCACAACTCAAACTATATATATTTTGGAATCAACCTCAACCCTGTATAGCTAACTCCAACATTCACATATAGAGTGTCTATGGTTGTTCCGAAATATATATAGATGTGTCAACATGATAGGTCGAAACATTGTATACGTGTCTATGGTATCTCAAGATTACATAATATACTATACAAGTTGATTAAGTTATGGTTGGAATAGATTTGTTACCAATTTTCACGTAGCTAAAATGAGAAAAATTATCCAATCTTGTTTTACCCATAACTTCTTCATTTTAAATCCGTTTTGAGTGAATCAAATTGCTATGGTTTCATATTGAACTCTATTTTATGAATCTAAACAGAAAAAGTATATGTTTATAGTCAGAAAAATAAGTTACAAGTCATTTTTGTAAAGGCAGTCATTTCAGTCGAAAGAACGACGTCTAGATGACCATTTTAGAAAACATACTTCCACTTTGAGTTTAACCATAATTTTTGGATATAGTTTCATGTTCATAATAAAAATCATTTTCTCAGAATAACAACTTTTAAATCAAAGTTTATCATAGTTTTTAATTAACTAACCCAAAACAGCCCGCGGCGTTACTACGACGGCGTAAATCCGTTTTTACGGTGTTTTTTCGTGTTTTAAATCATTAAGTTAGCATATCATATAGATATAGAACATGTGTTTAGTTGATTTTAAAAGTCAAGTTAGATGGATTAACTTTTGTTTGCGAACAAGTTTAGAATTAACTAAACTATGTTCTAGTGATTACAAGTTTAAACCTTCGAATAAGATAGCTTTATATGTATGAATCGAATGATGTTATGAACATCATTACTACCTTAACTTCCTTGGATAAACCTACTGGAAAAGAGAAAAATGGATCTAGCTTCAATGGATCCTTGGATGGCTCGAAGTTCTTGAAGCAGAATCATGACACGAAAACAAGTTCAAGTAAGATCATCACTTGAAATAAGATTGTTATAGTTATAGAAATTGAACCAAAGTTTAAATATGATTATTACCTTGTATTAGAATGATAACCTACTGTAAGAAACAAAGATTTCTTGAGGTTGGATGATCACCTTACAAGATTGGAAGTGAGCTAGCAAACTTGAAAGTATTCTTGATTTTATGAAACTAGAACTTTTGGAATTTATGAAGAATACTTAGAACTTGAAGATAGAACTTGAGAGAGATCAATTAGATGAAGAAAATTGAAGAATGAAAGTGTTTGTAGGTGTTTTTGGTCGTTGGTGTATGGATTAGATATAAAGGATATGTAATTTTGTTTTCATTTAAATAAGTCATGAATGATTACTCATATTTTTGTAATTTTATGAGATATTTCATGCTAGTTGCCAAATGATGGTTCCCACATGTGTTAGGTGACTCACATGGGCTGCTAAGAGCTGATCATTGGAGTGTATATACCAATAGTACATACATCTAAAAGCTGTGTATTGTACGAGTACGAATACGGGTGCATACGAGTAGAATTGTTGATGAAACTGAACGAGGATGTAATTGTAAGCATTTTTGTTAAGTAGAAGTATTTTGATAAGTGTCTTGAAGTCTTTCAAAAGTGTATGAATACATATTAAAACACTACATGTATATACATTTTAACTGAGTCGTTAAGTCATCGTTAGTCGTTACATGTAAATGTTGTTTTGAAACCTTTAGGTTAACGATCTTGTTAAATGTTGTTAACCCAATGTTTATAATATCAAAAGAGATTTTAAATTATTATATTATCATGATATTATGATGTACGAATATCTCTTAATATGATATATATACATTAAATGTCGTTACAACGATAATCGTTACATATATGTCTCGTTTCAAAATCATTAAGTTAGTAGTCTTGTTTTTACATATGTAGTTCATTGTTAATATACTTAATGATATGTTTACTTATCATAATATCATGTTAACTATATATATAACCATATATATGTCATCATATAGTTTTTACAAGTTTTAACGTTCGTGAATCACCGGTCAACTTGGGTTGTCAATTGTCTATATGAAACCTATTTCAATTAATCAAGTCTTAACAAGTTTGATTGCTTAACATGTTGGAAACATTTAATCATGTAAATATCAATCTCAATTAATATATATAAACATGGAAAATTTCGGGTCACTACAGTACCTACCCGTTAAATAAATTTCGTCCCGAAATTTTAAGCTGTTGAAGGTGTTGACGAATCTTCTGGAAATAGATGCGGGTATTTCTTCTTCATCTGATCTTCACGCTCCCAGGTGAACTCGGGTCCTCTACGAGCATTCCATCGAACCTTAATAATTGGTATCTTGTTTTGCTTAAGTCTTTTAACCTCACGATCCATTATTTCGACGGGTTCTTCGATGAATTGAAGTTTTTCGTTGATTTGGATTTCATCTAATGGAATAGTGAGATCTTCTTTAGCAAAACATTTCTTCAAATTCGAGACGTGGAAAGTGTTATGTACATCCGCGAGTTATTGAGGTAACTCAAGTCGGTAAGCTACTGGTCCGACACGATCAATAATCTTGAATGGTCCAATATACCTTGGATTTAATTTCCCTCGTTTACCAAATCGAACAACGCCTTTCCAAGGTGCAAATTTAAGCATGACCATCTCTCCAATTTCAAATTCTATATCTTTTCTTTTAATGTCAGCGTAGCTCTTTTGTCGACTTTGGGCAGTTTTCAACCGTTGTTGAATTTGGATGATTTTCTCGGTAGTTTCTTGTATAATCTCCGGACCCGTAATCTGTCTATCCCCCACTTCACTCCAACAAATCGGAGACCTGCACTTTCTACCATAAAGTGCTTCAAACGGTGCCATCTCAATGCTTGAATGGTAGCTGTTGTTGTAGGAAAATTCTGCTAACGGTAGTTGTCGATCCCAACTGTTTCCGAAATCAATAACACATGCTCGTAGCATGTCTTCAAGCGTTTGTTTCGTCCTTTCGCTCTGCCCATCAGTTTGTGGATGATAGGCAGTACTCATGTCTAGACGAGTTCCTAATGCTTGCTGTAATGTCTGCCATAATCTTGAAATAAATCTGCCATCCCTATCAGAGATAATAGAGATTGGTATTCCATGTCTGGAGATGACTTCCTTCAAATACAGTCGTGCTAACTTCTCCATCTTGTCATCTTCTCTTATTGGCAGGAAGTGTGCTGATTTGGTGAGACGATCAACTATTACCCAAATAGTATCAAAACCACTTGCAGTCCTTGGCAATTTAGTGATGAAATCCATGGTAATGTTTTCCCATTTCCATTCCGGGATTTCGGGTTGTTGAAGTAGACCTGATGGTTTCTGATGCTCAGCTTTGACCTTAGAACACGTCAAACATTCTCCTACGTATTTAGCAACATCGGCTTTCATACCCGGCAACCAAAAATGTTTCTTGAGATCCTTGTACATCTTCCCCGTTCCAGGATGTATTGAGTATCTGGTTTTATGAGCTTCTCTAAGTACCATTTCTCTCATATCTCCAAATTTTGGTACCCAAATCCTTTCAGCCCTATACCGGGTTCCGTCTTCCTGAATATTAAGATGCTTCTCCGATCCTTTGGGTATTTCATCCTTTAAATTTCACTTTTTTAAAACTCCTTGTTGCGCCTCCTTTATTTGAGTAGTAAGGTTATTATGAATCATTATATTCATAGATTTTACTCGAATGGGTTCTCTGTCCTTCCTGCTCAAGGCATCGGCTACCACATTTGCCTTCCCCGGGTGGTAACAAATCTCAAAGTCGTAATCATTCAATAATTCAATCCACCTACGCTGCCTCATATTCAGTTGTTTCTGATTAAATATGTGTTGAAGACTTTTGTGGTCGGTATATATAATACTTTTGACCCCATATAAGTAGTGCCTCCAAGTCGTTAATGCAAAAACAACCGCGCCTAATTCCAAATCACCTTCGTTCGTTGCATTAATACACAACCGAGACCTTGCTTTGATGCGTCACAATAAATCACAAAATCATCATTCCCTTCAGGCAATGACAATATAGGTGCCGTAGTTAGCTTTTTCTTCAATAACTGAAATGCTTTCTCTTGTTCATCATTCCATTCAAATTTCTTCCCTTTATGCGTTAATGCAGTCAAGGGTTTTGCTATTCTGGAAAAGTCTTGGATGAACCTTCTGTAGTAACCAGCTAGTCCTAAAAACTGGCGTATGTGTTTCGGAGTTTTTGGGGTTTCCCACTTTTCAACGGTTTCGATCTTTGCCGGATCCACCTTAATACCTTCTTTGTTCACTATGTGACCGAGGAATTGAACTTCTTCCAACCAAAATGCACACTTTGAAAACTTAGCGTACAATTCTTCCTTCCTCAATACTTCTAACACCTTTCTCAAATGTTCACCATGTTCTTGGTCATTCTTTGAGTAAATAAGTATGTCATCAATGAAATCAATGACAAACTTGTCAAGGTATGGTCCACACACTCGGTTCATAAGGTCCATGAACACAGCTGGTGCATTAGTTAAACCAAACGGCATGACCATAAACTCGTAATGACCGTAACGTGTTCTGAAAGCAGTCTTTGGAATATCATCTTCTTTCACCCGCATTTGATGATACCCGGAACGTAAGTCAATCTTTGAATAAACAGACGAGCCTTGTAGTTGATCAAATAAGTCGTCGATTCTCGGTAGTGGGTAGCGGTTCTTGATGGTAAGTTTGTTCAACTCTCGGTAGTCGATACACAACCTGAATGTACCATCTTTCTTCTTGACAAACAAAATAGGAGCTCCCCACGGTGATGTGCTTGGTTGAATGAAACCACGCTCTAAAAGTTCTTGTAATTGGCTTTGCAGTTCTTTCATCTCGCTGGGTGCGAGTCAGTAAGGAGCACGAGCTATTGGTGCAGCTCCTGGAACAAGATCTATTTGAAATTCAACGGATCGATGTGGGGGTAATCCCGGTAATTCTTTCGGAAATACATCGGGAAATTCTTTTGCAATGGGAACATCATTGATGCTCTTTTCTTCAGTTTGTACTTTCTCGACGTGTGCTAGAACAACATAGCAACCTTTTCTTATTAGTTTTTGCGCCTTCAAATTACTAATAAGATGTAGCTTCGTGTTGCCCTTTTCTCCGTACACCATTAAGGGTTTTCCTTTTTCTCGTATAATGCGAATTGCATTTTTGTAACAAACGATCTCTGCTTTCACTTCTTTCAACCAGTCCATACCGATTATCACATCAAAACTCCCTAACTCTACTGGTATCAAATCAATCTTAAATGTTTCGCTAACCAGTTTAATTTCTCGATTCCGACATATATTATCTGCTGAAATTAATTTACCATTTGCTAATTCGAGTAAAAATTTACTATCCAAAGGCGTCAATGGACAACTTAATTTAGCACAAAAATCTCTACTCATATAGCTTCTATCCGCACCCGAATCAAATAAAACGTAAGCAGATTTATTGTCAATAAGAAACGTACCCGTAACAAGCTCCGGGTCTTCCTGTGCCTCTGCCGCATTAATATTGAAAACTCTTCCGCGGCCTTGTCCATTTGTGTTCTCCTGGTTCGGGCAATTTCTAATAATGTGGCCCGGTTTTCCACATTTATAACAAACTACATTGGCATAACTTGCTCCGACACTACTTGCTTCGCCATTACCCGTTCCGACACCATTTATTCCTTTTGTTCTATTAACCCCTGGTCCGTAGACCTCACACTTCGCCGCGCTATGACCATTTCTTTTACACTTGTTGCAAAATTTGGTGCAGAACCCCGAGTGATACTTTTCACACCTTTGGCATAGCTGCTTCTGATTGTTGTTGTTGTTACGGTTATTATTGTTGTTGGGATGATTGTTGTAGTTGCTGTTGTTGTTGTTGTTGTTGTTGTTGTTGTTGGGCCGTTTGTTGTGGTTGCGATTGATGTTGCGATTGTTGGGATAATTGTTGCGATTATTGTTGTAATTGCTGTTGTTGTTGTTGTATTGGTGATTCTTATCACCGTTTTCCTCCCACTTTCTTTTGACTTGCTTCACATTGGCCTCTTCAGCAGTCTGTTCTTTAATTCTTTCTTCAATCTGGTTCACGTGTTTGTGAGCCATTCTACATGCCTGTTGTATGGAGGCGGGCTCGTGTGAACTTATATCTTCTTGGATTCTTTCCGGTAATCCTTTCACAAACGCGTCGATCTTCTCTTCTTCATCTTCGAATGCTCCCGGACACAATAGGCACAATTCTGTGAATCGTCTTTCGTACGTGGTAATATCAAATCCTTGGGTTCGTAACCCTCTAAGTTCTGTCTTGAGCTTATTGACCTCGGTTCTGGGACGGTACTTCTTGTTCATCAAGTGCTTGAATGCTGACCACGGTAGTGCGTACGCATCGTCTTGTCCCACTTGCTCTAGATAGGTATTCCACCATGTTAACGCAGAACCTGTGAAGGTATGCGTAGCGTACTTTACTTTGTCTTCTTCAGTACACTTACTTATGGCAAACACCGATTCGACCTTCTCGGTCCACCGTTTCAATCCGATCGGTCCTTCGGTTCCATCAAATTCCAAAGGTTTGCAGGCAGTGAATTCTTTGTAGGTGCATCCTACACGATTTCCTGTACTGCTAGATCCAAGGTTATTGTTGGTATGTAGCGCAACCTGTACTGCGGCTATGTTTGAAGCTAGAAAAGTACGGAATTCCTCTTCATTCATATTCACGGTGTGTCGAGTAGTCGGTGCCATTTCCTTCAAAATAGTCAAATGGAACAAGTTAATCATACAGAATATTAAGAGTAGTTAATAGTATTTCGTAGCATAATATGAACTCATTTATAAAAGCTTTTTCTTCATATTAGCGTTTTATAAGTTTAAATTCGAGTAGTACCTACCCGTTAAGTTCATACTTAGTAGCTAATATACAATTCAACTACTACAATTCTATATGAAAAACTGATTATAATAATATTTCGCATTCAAACTTTTATACAAAATTTTACAAACTTACAATATCGCTTATTTTACATAAAGCATGAAATATAGCACACAATAACTTTGATACAAGATAGTTGTGAAGATAATTCTAGCTAGTACACAAGTCGTTCAGCAAAGGCAATAAAGACACGTAATTCATACGTCCAGAAAGTTTTTAGGGATATATGATGTTCCCCTAATACGAGCCGTCGTTTTCCACATTGGTCTAGAAAAACCTGGTAGTTTAGAGGTTCCCGGGTTATTGTTACAACTTAAGAAATACGGGTGTTGACGATACATATAAAGTTCATCGGGGTTGGAATCAGATTTCTCTATTTTTATGCCCTTTCCCTTATTGTTCTCTTTTGCCTTTTTAAATTCAGTTGGGGTAATTTCTATAACATCATCGGAATCCTCGTCGGGATCCGATTCATCGGAGAATTGGTAATCCTCCCAATATTTTGCTTCCTTGGCGGAAACACCGTTGACCATAATTAACCTTGGTCGGTTGGTTGAGGATTTTCTTTTACTTAACCTTTTTATTATTTCCCCCACCGGTTCTATTTCTTCTTCCGGTTCCTCCTCCTCCAGTTCCGATTCTTCTTCCGGTTCCGATTCTTCTTCCGGTTCCTCTTCGGGAACTTGTGAATCAGTCCACGAATCATTCCAAATTACATTTGACTCTTCATTATTATTAGGTGAGTCAATGGGAGTTGTATTAGAGGTAGACATCTATCACATAATATCAAACACGTTAAGAGATTAATATATCACATAATATTCACATGTTAAAAATATATAGTTTCCAACAAAATTTGTTAAGCAATCATTTTTCAAGTAAACACGGTCGAAGTCCAGACTCACTAATGCATCCTAACAAACTCGATAAGACACACTAATGCAAAATTCTAGTTCTCTAAGACCAACGCTCGGATACCAACTGAAATGTCCCGTTCTTATTGATTAAAAACGTTCCATATTAATTGATTTCGTTGCGAGGTTTTGACCTCTATATGAGACGTTTTTTTCAAAGACTGCATTCATTTTTAACACAAACCATAACCTTTATTTCATAAATAAAGGTTTAAAAAGCTTTACGTAGATTATCAAATAATGATAATCTAAAATATCCTGTTTACACACGACCATTACATAATGGTTTACAATACAAATATGTTACATCGAAATCAGTTTCTTAAATGCAGTTTTTACACAATATCATACAAACATGGACTCCAAATCTTGTCCTTATTTTAGTATGCAACAGCGAAAGCTCTTAGTATTCACCTGAGAATAATCATGCTTTAAACGTCAACAAAAATGATGGCGAGTTATAGTATGCAACAGCGGAAGCTCTTAGTATTCACCCTTCAGATATGATATAAATTTCAGAGTACTAAAGCATCCGGTACTTTGGATGGGGTTTGTTAGGCCCAATAGATCTATCTTTAGGATTCGCGTCAATTAGGGTGTCTGTTCCCTAATTCTTAGATTACCATATTTAATAAAAAGGGGCATATTCGATTTCGATAATTCAACCATAGAATGTAGTTTCACGTACTTGTGTCTATTTTGTAAATCATTTATAAAACCTGCATGTATTCTCATCCCAAAAATATTAGATTTTAAAAGTGGGACTATAACTCACTTTCACAGATTTTTACTTCGTCGGGAAGTAAGACTTGGCCACTGGTTGATTCACGAACCTATAATAATATATACATATATATCAAAGTATGGTCAAAATATATTTACAATACTTTTAATACATTTTGATGTTTTAAGTTTATTAAGTCAGCTGTCCTCGTTAGTAACCTACAACTAGTTGTCCACAGTTAGATGTACAGAAATAAATCGATAAATATTATTTTGAATCAATCCACGACCCAGTGTATACGTATCTCAGTATTGATCACAACTCAAACTATATATATATTTTGGAATCAACCTCAACCCTGTATAGCTAACTCCAACATTCACATATAGAGTGTCTATGGTTGTTCCGAAATATATATAGATGGGTCGACATGATAGGTCGAAACATTGTATACGTGTCTATGGTATCTCAAGATTACATAATATACAATATAAGTTGATTAGGTTATGGTTGGAATAGATTTATTACTAACTTTCACGTATGTAAAATGAGTAGTTTTTATCAATCTTGTTTTACTCGCCATTTCTTCGTTTCTAATCCGTTTTGAGTGATTCCAGTGGCCACGGTTTTGTATTGAACTTAACTTTATGAATCTAAATATAAAAAGTATAAGTTTATAGTCAGAAATACAAGTTACAAGTTGTTTTTGAAAGAGGTAGTCATTTCCGTCGAAAGAACGACATCTTGATGACCATTTTGAAAAACATACTTTCACTTTGAGTTTAACCATGATTTTTGGATATAGTTTCATGTTCATAAGAAAAATAATTTTTCCAGAAGTATAGCTTTTAAATCAAAGTTCTGCTTAGCTTTTAATTATCCCAACCAAAACAGCCCCCGGTTTTACTACGATGGCGTATATCCAGTTTTATGGTGTTTATCGTGTTTCTGGGTTTTAAATCATTAAGTTAGCATATCATATAGATATATAACATGTGTTTAGTTGATTTTAAAAGTCTATTTAGAAAGATTAACTTTATTTGCGAACAAGTTTAGAATTAACTAAACTATGTTCTATTGATTACAAGTTTATAACGTTGAATAAGACAGCTTTTTATGTATGAATTGAATGATGTTATGAACATCATTACTACCTCAAGTTCCTTGGATAAATCTACAGGAAATGAGAAAAATGGATCTAGCTTCAAAGGATCCTTGGATGGCTTGAAAGTTCTTGAAGCAGAATCATGACACGAAAACAATTTCAAGTAAGATTTCCACTCTAAATAAGATTGTTATAGTTATAGAAATTGAATTAAAGTTTGAATATGATTATTACCTTGTATTAGAAAGATAACCTACTGTAAGTAATAAAGGTTTCTTGATCTTGGATGATTACTTGGAATGGATTTAGAAAACTTGGAAGTAAACTTGCAATCTTAGAAGTATTCTTGATTTTATGAAACTAGAACTTTTGGAATTTATGAAGAACACTTAGAACTTGAAGATAGAACTTGAGAGAGATCAATTAGATGAAGAAAATTGAAGAATGAAAGTATTTTTAGGTGTTTTTGGTCGTTGGTGTATGGATTAGATATAAAGGATATGTAATTTTGTTTTCATGTAATTAAGTCATGAATGATTACTCATATTTTTGTAATTTTATGAGATATTTCATGCTAGTTGCCAAATGATGGTTCCCACATGTGTTAGGTGACTCACATGGGCTGCTAAGAGCTGATCATTAGAGTGTATATACCAATAGTACACACATCTAAAAGATGTGTATTGTACGAGTACGAATACGGGTGCATACGAGTAGATTTGATGATGAAACTGAATGAGGATGTAATTGTAAGCATTTTTGTTAAGTAGAAGTATTTTGATAAGTGTCTTGAAGTCTTTAAAAAGTGTATGAATACATATTAAAACACTACATGTATATACATTTTAACTGAGTCGTTAAGTCATCGTTAGTCGTTACATGTAAATGTTGTTTTGAAACCTTTAGGTTAACGATCTTGTTAAATGTTGTTAACCCAATGTTTATAATATCAAATGAGATTTTAAATTATTATATTATCATGTTATTATGATGTATAATTATCTCTTAATATGATCTATATACATTAAATGTCGTTACAACGATAATCGTTATATATATGTCTCGTTTCAAAATCATTAAGTTAGTAGTCTTATTTTTACATATGTAGTTCATTGTTAATACCCTTAATGATATATTTACTTATCATTTAACATAATTAACCAAGTGTATCAATATCTTAATATGATTCATATGTACCTAGTAAGATGTTATAACGATAATCGTTATATATATCGTTTTCGAGTTTCTTAATTTAATAGTCTCATTTTTATGTATATAACTCATTGTTAAAATACCTAATGAGACACATACTTATAATAAAATCATGTTAACTATATATATAACCATATATATGTCATCGTATAGTTTTTACAAGTTTTAACGTTCGTGAATCACCGGTCAACTTGGGTGGTCATTTGTCTATATGAAACCTATTCCAATTAATCAAGTCTTAATAAGTTTGATTGCTTAACATGTTGGAAACACTTAATCATGTAAATATCAATTTCATTTAATATATATAAACATGGAAAAGTTCGGGTCACTACAAACGACATCATAGTTATGTTCACAAAAAATTTCCAATACTTAACAAGTTTAAACAACTTCGAATTATACATTGCACAGGTTTAAGTGTCAAATGGGCATAATAACCCAAGACCCATTTGACACAACAAAAGACACTTTTGACCCAAAGGGTTTACCTCCAACATAGGACCGAGCATGATGCTTGGGATTGCACTACCCAATCCTAAGTTTAATCCAAAAGCAAAGTCTTCTAAAGCCACCCGCAATAGTCCACTAACCCCCGCGCTTACCCTTGCCACCTCTTCCACGTGAATCTATAAAAATGTAAACAACGAAAGGGTAAGCTATAAATCTTAGTGAGGATAAACATACTATATACATACATATGCATAAAATGAGTACGTATCACCAACACAAGTAATAAACACATACCGCATCCTTGTATAACTAAGCAAAGCTATACCTATTGTACCACCATGTCAATCCGCAAGATTAACTAAAACACAACCATATATATATATATATATATATATATATATATATACATATATATATATATATATACGCCTATCCAAAATCCCAAGGTTAACCCATTAACCTCAAATTCATGAAGGTCCGCCGAAACCACACGCGCTCAGTGAATTCGAAACCACGCGTGATTTACCACATTCACCTCAACGACGATAGGGATGGCCGAAACTACACGCGCCCTAGTGAATCCGAAACCACACGAAATTCACTACTCTAAGTCATAACAATATTGGGAATGTATGAAACCATACGCGACATCATGAATTCGAAACTGAAAGCGATTCACTAGTGAAGCTGGACTACACGAGAATCACAACCCAAATCACCTCAACAACGTCAACGGGGTTGACCTACTTGTCATTGTGAATCCGTAAAGAACGAGATTCACTACTCTAAGGGTGATAACCTAAAACGCACAAACGTGCCACGTGGACCCAAAACTCATAGAGTCCATCATCCCACGCATATGTAAAGTGAACCCGAATGCATAAGGATCACTCTACCCCACACGCACCCATCTTATGCATACATACACATATAATATATTTACAGTCACCTTAGCGCCTTGATGATTGCAACTGAATAATCCACAACTCGTCAATGGAATGTATATATTCCATTTAACACATAACAAACAACACAATTAGGGTAGATTAAAACCCAACCTAAATTGACACTTAGTGCA
This sequence comes from Rutidosis leptorrhynchoides, assembly GCF_046630445.1. Classification (NCBI taxonomy): domain Eukaryota; kingdom Viridiplantae; phylum Streptophyta; class Magnoliopsida; order Asterales; family Asteraceae; genus Rutidosis; species Rutidosis leptorrhynchoides. The sequence goes on along the minus strand of NC_092341.1, from coordinate 152,055,491 downwards.
ATTTTGACCCAATTGCACTTCCAAGCACAATCAATGCCCAAACTAACCAGTAATCACTTAACGCTAGTGAAAATGGTCCAAGTACACCCAAATGGGTTCCAACACTTCCATAATCACTAATCGTAGTGATTATACTTCAAATTGCTAACCCTATCATGGACAAATCATTTTTCAATCCAAAACCTACCAACAAGGGTCAACAACACCAATTACTAGCTTCAAACTTCCATTAATGAGCTAGATGGGTTTTCTCAAGAAACTTACAAGTTCAAACCCTAACATGAACATCAAATCAAACAAATGAAATTCGGATTTGAGACTTACCACTACCACCAAAACGTAGCTATGAACGAGATGGACAACTTTAATGCTTGAGCTTTATCTAGAATCAAGCTTATTCTCCAAGATATTAAGGTTTCTCTCTCTAAGAGAGCTTCCTGCTCTCTAAAAGGTTGAGAGTGTTTGGAGAGGATGAAGATGAGGTGGAATGAGGATAAGGATGGGGTTTGATCAGTTTTGTGGCTAAAAATCCGTCACTCATGTGAAAATACCATTTTACCCCTCATTTAACCCCTTAAAAATTAAAAACAGCATCTGGCCGTGCACTAAGGCGCGTCGCGCCTCTAACCCTTACGCGGCGCGGCTCCACCCTTTAATTCCGGACAACAACTTTTCGAATACAAAAACATCTAAACAAATACTAGCCACGGCTCGCCCCTATACCCCGCGGCACGGCTGAACTGGCAAAAAAAAAATTATTTTGAAGTTCAGGGACTGAGGTTGACTGATTCTGATGTAAATTCTAAAATTACATAAGTATAGGTAGACTTTTACTGACACTTTTTTAGGACACTCTCTGGTGACACTTTCTGGTGGCACTTTCTGATGTATACAATTCAGGGTCTTACAATAATCAATTATGTAAAACCCTTCAATAATTTGATCACCAAATATGACACAAATCGATTTCAAATTCAGTCAATTTAAATGAATGACCCTAGGTCATACTTTCCACTATTGACCATAGGATTAATATAGAGAGTTGACTTAGGCCCTAACCATATAAATTATCAGTTCTACTTGATTTACCTTAGACTGTCCTTACGTATAATGACACGTAAACTTGAGAACTCAGGGTATATCAAGTAATTTATGTCGCCGCTGCTGGGGAATTTATTGTACGATCCAGGGGCATCTAGATGAAGTATCTTCTTAGTGAATCCTTAGGATGGGTATCTCTCTTTAGACAACTAAGAGGTTTACCCACCCATCGTTTCTTTCCCCTTTAGTATACATAGTACCCTTCTGAAACGAGAACCAGATACCTGTAGATGAACCGAATATGGCCACATGAATCACCCTCGCTGACATCCCAGCACTTATAAATATAAAACTATACACTGATCACGCGACCGGAACTCACCTCCGCCGAATCACTCAATGATCGGGTCGAGAATGGAAGTGAATGTACGTCATGCATCATATATCCTGACTAAGAAGTTTCATATTCCTTTACCTACTGTCTGCCGACTTAATGACGTATAATAGATCCGATAATTATCTGCATTATATGATGTAAAAGTAGATTAACACTTAAGGTAATGCCAACTTACTCTGGTGGATTCTAATGTCTTTTTTTGGATTTATGTATTCAAAAGTCGATGCATTGATAGGAACTGTCTTAGTTCATGATAGGAGAATAAGACTAGAGCATAACTGCTAATTTATCTAAGCCATCAGTCTAATAGAACTTCCAACGACTGCATCATTACAATCATTCAACCTAGTGACATACTTGACCCCTGTTTTGTACAACCTTCAGACCAGAGTCCGGTAGGTTTACTAAATTGGCTCATCCTCTAATATAAACCTATATGTTCTATAACCTTAAACTATGTAACTACTTAGCCCCAACAAAGACTGCCATCATAGCAGCCCTAAGCATACTTAAAAAATCATGTCTTATTTATTTTTATACATTTTAGTTTAGTAATCAAAAATCCCAAAATCTTTTTATCCTCATCTAAATACCCAACGATCTCTTTATCACCTTACCTCAAATTCACCGCTTTTTAAAGAACGATCCGAAGTCATACTACCGCTACTACCCATTAGGAACATAAGTGACTATTAGATTTCGGCCTCAGCCTTATAAATTCGAAATACCCTAGGGTGCACCTCCAGATTGTTCTTTATGATAACGACACGTCAAATCTAACTATTTGTGGGCACATCAACTCCTTTTCATAATTAACTTACGTTAATTAAGAATAATAAATCAGGATTGATTTTATCTTTGGCCAACAAGTAAAATACAAGACCTAGTCAAAGGTCGCATCGGATGGTATAGCCGCACCCCATGTACGTGGCTATTCCTTATGAACATATGACAAGCGGCATGGATGTTGAATAACGGCTTGATATGCTTATATTTTGGGAGGATTTTTTTGGGTAAAGGGTGTTCACCCGGTAAATTTCATTCATAAAATGCACAAATACAAAATGTCTACATAAAAAGCAGACAGGAGATGACCAAAAGGCTACAAATCAGAAACCAAAACAACCAAGAAACAAACAACACAACACAAACACATCAAATCTTCCACGCCATTCACAAATTGCGAACATGTTGTGACTCCTTGAACTTCATCGACATCAACTTGAACCTTGTAGAGACCCGTCCTAATTCACCTGGACGAATACATTATATTTGGTTACATCGCGAGGTACTTGACCTCTATATGGTACATTTTACAAACATTGTATTCGTTTTTAAAAGACAAACTTTCATTTCATCGAAAGTTGACGGCATGCATACCATTTCATAATATATCCAACTATAATTGACTTAATAATAATCTTGATGAGCTCAACAACTCGAATGCAACGTCTTTTGAAATATGTCATGAATGACTCCAAGTAATATCTCTAAAATGAGCAAATGCACAGCGGAAGATTTCTTTTATACCTGAGAATAAACATGATTTAAAGTGTCAACCAAAAGGTTGGTGAGTTCATTAGTTTAACATAAATAATCATTTCCATCATTTTAATAGACACAAGATTTTCATTTTCATTTCTCATAAATATACGTCCCATGCATAGAGACAAAAATCATTCATATGAATTGAACACCTGGTAACTGACATTAACAAGATGCATATAAGAATATCCCCTATCATTCCAGGACATCCATCGGACAAGATAAAACAACATCGAAGTACGAAAGCATCCGCTACAACGGATGAGGTTTGTTGGGCCCAATAGATCTATCTTTAGAATTCACATCAATTAGTAGACTGGTTTACTAATTCTTAGGTTACCAAGCAAAAGGGGCATATTCGGTTTGGATCATTCAACCATAGAAAGTAGTTTCGATTACTTGTGTCTATTTCGTAAAACATTTATAAAAGCGCATGTATTCTCAGTCCCAAAAATATATATTGCAAAAGCATTTAAAAAGGGAGTAATGAAACTCACAATATTATATTTTGTAGTAAAAATATATATGACGACATTGAACAATGCAGGGTTGGCCTCGGATTCACGAACCTATACCAAGTATTTAGAATAACACATATAATAATATTCAAATAAATATATATTTTGATAATAGTAATATACTTGTGATATTAAATTTAATATTAATAATTACTTAAATATATTTATTTTATATATTTTCTATAAAGTTATCATAATAATCTATTATATTCTTTATTAAAATATTTTAGATAAGTACTTAGTATCAATATTTTTAAATACACATAATTTTTAATATGATAACATTTTTAATAAATTCGAGTTATATTAAAACGTAAATGAACAAAAAGTATGTTATTAGTAAAAGTAGTATACTTATTACATATACTTCTATCTATTTAAAGTTTGTATCTAATTTATAATTTCTATCTTTTTAGTTTAATATCATAAAAATATAGTTATATTTTATAAACAAAATATATTTAAAACTAAAGTTATAGTTAGCAATATTAATTATAATAATAATAATGATAAAAATAATACTAACTTTAATAAAAAGATAAATTTAAAAATAGTGATACTTTTAGTAATAATGATTATAATGATAGTAATACTGATAATAATAATAACTATAATAATTATTTTACTACTAATGATAATAATGATAAAAATTTTAAAATAATAATACTAATAATGATAATCATACTAATAATAAGGATAATACTAATAATGATATTGTTAGTAATAATAATACTAATAATGTTTTATAATAATAATAATAATAATAATAATAATAATAATAATAATAATAATAATAATAATAATAATAATAATAATAAGTATACTACCTTAAAGAATAGCTTCCTAAAAAGATATCGCAGCACGGGCTCGAACCCGAGACCTCTCGCTTACCCAAATAACATCTTAACCATTGATCTATTTCAGTTTTTCCTGATTATTACGCCCAAATTATATATATAACCCGATTTCTAATTCAACAAACTAAGGAACTCGGCAAGAATGAAAACATTACTTGTGGCCCCCTTCCTTTGGCCCAATATTAACACTTAAGATTCCTGGCCCAACAACATGATTTTCGGCCCAACTAGTATCCGTAATAAAGAATCAAGTGGCTGTACAGGAAACGAGTTATACAGCTTCTACCTTTTCCCTTTTCATAACGTGGCATCCACTACTAAACCTCATTATTATAACATGATCATTATGTTCAATATTCATCATCATATCGTCATATAGTCATTATCTCATGTATGTAACATAACATCATCACAATCTGTAACATCCCGCACTTTTCCGTTAAATTATTTTAACGCCCGTCTTTTTATTTCAATAATATCCTTCGTAACTAAATTCGTATCCTCCGCTAGCTAACATTCTTAATATTTTTTTTTTGTTATTGGATTATAACGTCTCCCGTACTCTCGTGTAATTTAAAATAATTCGTTTGGTTAATTCCCGCACCCGACTACAAACTTGAGGGACTAATCTTGCCACTCGGGCAAACTTGACTAACTAGTAACTCCGCACCACCACACACTTCATTTCATCACCTCCTTCCTCTTTTTCTTTCTTCCCTTTTATGCTCTCAAACACCGAAACCATTGATTCATCATCTAAATTCGGATTTGGAAGCTAACATCAAAACAAATTACATATTTGGAATCCTCTCTTCATCCTCTATAATTTGATACCAATTTCACCTCCTTTGGGTAACTTTCTAAAATCACTAAATTTTGTGTTCTTGATGTTTTTGAATTATAAAAGTGTTAATTAGTGTCTATGGCTAGTGTAAAACATGAATATATGTTTTGTTTGTTCGATTTGTTGTTTTAAGTAACTAGTTTGAACACTTGAAAATGGGTTTGCTTAATCTTTGATTTTAGAAGATTAAATGTTGTTAAATTGTTAAAGTTCATGTTTTAATTGTGTTACTAGTATCACTAGCTTCATTTTGATGTGTAGGATGATTTGTAAAACTTCAAAAACATGATTAATGATTTTGTGATTCTTGATTAGGGTTTGATCGTTCTTGAGATGAACTTTTTGATGCTTGAATGCCATGAAATTTTAATTGTTAGTGTTTAGTTGTAATGCATGTTTCATTACCTTCAAAACGGCATATCATATGTGTGAATTGGATTTCCGAAACTTAAAATGCATTTTGTGAACTTGAAACTTGAAAATGGACTTTAAATGATCACATGACGAGAAATCGGTTATTGAAAATGATGTTTTGTTTGACGAAACATGTTTATTTATGTTCCTTGTCAAAAGAGCTTTCCAACGATATAAGATACGATTTCTAAGTGTTTACGGTTTGTGTTTTGTGTTTGTTTGAGTTTTGATTTGGGACTTAGACAATTGAGCCTGACCAGGTACCAGCACCCGTTAAGTGCCGCGGCGCGGCGATCCTTGTCGCGGCGCGACAATAGGCAAAGTTTTAATTCTGTCTTTCTTGTCCAAAACACGAAAAATGTTTGATAGTCTATGGACCTCCGATTCACATGTAACTTGTTCTAACATGCTTATATATGAATAAAAACTTCAGAAAAATAGTTCGAGACCCGACCCGAATGCGTTGACTTTTTCATTGACTTTGACCCGACCAAAGTTTGACTTTTGTCAAACTTAACCAAATGATTATGCAAACTTTCTAACATGATTCTATACTTGTATCTTGCATGAAACTTGACAATTTGAATCACATGCTACATAATCGATTCGTAATGAGCCATAGGACTAATTGAACATCTTTGACCGATCGTGTTTACAGTTATTAATACAACCCTATTTGTTTAGGTCAAGACTAGTGTTGTACTTTGGTACGTTACTTGTTGAAGTGTCTCTGTACTCTTACACTCAAGGTGAGATCATAGTCCCACTTTTACTCTTTTGAACTTACATTTGGGATGAGAAAACATAAACATTTCTTTTTAACTAAGTGAACACAAGTAGAGGAAAACAAACATTCTACATACGAGTTTAGAACAAAATCCTCAATTCGATTATCATTAGTTACTCTTGCAGTGTTTAAGTATAGGCGTGAACTTATGTTGTATGGCCATATGGGTTTGACAAACCCTCATCTCGGACGGTTAGCTACCGTCTACGGATGAAATATATTTTCGAGAAACAGTGTTGTTCTAGCACTATTAATGGGGTTCAACGGACGGAATGTTAAGCCTTGATAATTGGATGCTCGTGAATATTAACTTTTAGAATGTACTACTATTTCATCAATGTTGCAAATCTTGTGGTTCGACTTACTTTTACTCACTTACTTACTTAAACCTATGATTTTACCTACATTTTTGTTGACAGATTTCTATATTTTTCTCAGGTCTTTGAACGATATGTGAAACATGCTTCTGCTCATTATTTTGATACTTGCATTGGATGTCGAGTATATGTACATACATGGAGCGTCTTTTGACTTTCTTTAAAACGATGTCGCATAGGTTTCACTTGTACTTATAACTTGTAACGAAACTTTTGGTTGAACAATTCTTGTAAACTTTGAAACAATCTTTACTTTGAAATGAATGCGACATATCTTTGGTCAAACGTTATTTTAAAGACCTACGACCACGTAACGGGATCCAAGTAGTCGACGCCGTCAAATGACGATTTTGTCGGGTCGCTACAAGTGGTATCAGAGCATTGATTGTAGGGATTTAGAGTTCATTGGTGTCAACCCCGAGTCATAGGGTACATTAGTGAATCTAGACTACAACCGGTATATAGACTTGAAGTAGGAATTACTTGACTAATTGTACATTTATACTCGAACGTTTCTACTCATAACTAACTCTTGCTTCATCTTAATCTCACGTTATTTAAATTGATTGACACGCCACCTTGACTTTATAGAATAATGTCGAATGCACATATGAATCAGGGTAATATAATTGCCGGGATTATATTACGGTGACTCATATGAACGTTCCGACATTACGACATAAAGAATTTAAGGCGAGTCAAGGAAGATTTTCTCTTCATCATTATTCCATATCACGATTAGTTTTGTTAAGAATACTAATCAACGATTTTCTTATGTCATGAAGGGACAATGGCTCACCAAGGTCAACACAATACTCTTCCCGAAACTCTCAAACAAACCCTTCAAAGGATGATAGCCACCGCCGTGGGGGAGGCCGCGGCCGATCACTTCTCCAAAAACAACAATCATAAAGCCGATGATTTGAATGAGGGGTGCTCCTACAAAAACTTCATGGGATACAAACCTCCCACTTTCGATGGAACCGGGGGACCGGTTGCTCTCACCCAATGGTTCGAGCAAACGGAAGCCGTTTTTAACAAAAGCAGTTGTCAGGACCAAGATAAGGTCAAGTTTTCCACCCTCACTCTTACCGGTATTGCTCTCTCATGGTGGAACACATATGTACAATCAGTGGGTATCGATGAAACCCCTACACTCTCTTGGACCGAATTAAGAGAAAGAATGATCACCGAATACTTCCCGCGCAAAGAGACTCGAAGGCTTGAACAGGGGCCAAACAATTTAAAAACAGCCCGAAATGACCTCGAGGCTTATAATCAACGGTTTGCCAAACTAACCTCAATTTGTTCAAACCCATAGGGCTCCTGGGCCCCAAGGAGTTGAGTTTTACATGGATGGCCTCCCTCAGAGCATTCCACACGTGGTAATGCCATCAAGACCCGTCGACCTAAAAGAAGCTGTGATGATAGCCCGCCGCTTTATAAAAACGGTGGACGAAATTGAAGCGCCGGCACCAACGGTCGAGGACCAACCAGATAACAACAAAAGAAAATGGGAAGCCTCTCCATCAAACAACCACAACCACAACGACTCCACCAAGAAGCCTTTCACCATCGGCGGCAGGAAAAGTTATGCCGGAACTCGACCTTTTTGCAACAAGTGCCACAAACATCATTATGGCGGATGTAGCAAACCATTATGCAACAAGTGCCGCAACTGTCATTTCGGTAGATGTGGTAAACCATTTTGCATCAAGTGTCAAAGAAGTGGCCATGTGGCCCATGTTTGTAAGAGTACCGTTACCGTCACTCAAAAGACGCCCAATGCGCCAAAAGCGGTTGTTTGTTTCGAATGTGGCCAACCGGGTCATTATAGGAATGCGTGCCCAAAGAAGAAAGCCGACCCCAACTCACGCGGCCGAGCTTCCAACATTTGCACCGAGGGAGCCCGAGATGACAACTAGTCACGGGTACGTTTCTTCTCAACCACCTTATATTTCATGTTTATTTGATTCGGGTACCGTTAGACGTTTTATAACCAAGGCTTTGACTCGTACCCCTTTGCACTCCACCACTCCCCCTAGGCACTACTTATTCCATTCAAGTGACCAATGGAAAACTATTTATCGTAGAATGTACATAAACTTTTGGGTAACAATTTCGTGTGTATTCCAAATCGACCTCCCTTCCGATTATCAACAATTGAGGGTTAAGGGAGAAGATTCCTTCTAAACCGCTTTTCGAACTCGCTACGATAGTTGTAAATCTCTCTTAGTACCGTTTAGTTATTCTAAGGCTCCGTCTGTATTCATAAACCTCCGGAACCGCGTGTGCAAACTTATCTAGACAATTTTGTTACCATACTTTTAATTGGTGACTAAACCTAATCAAACGAAGAAGAAAACGAACAACGTCTCTGACTTACGCTCGAACTCTTGAGAAAAGAGCAACTCTATACCGAATTCTCCAAGTGAGAATTTTGGTTAAACGAAGTTTAATTCTTAGGCCATGTTGTTAGTAGTCAAGGTATTTCAATAAGTCTCACAATCGGAACCACACGTAATCGGGAAACCCTCACGACTCTGACTTGTATTCGTAAAATCTTAGATCTCGCCGGTTGTTACCGAAAAATTTATTTCCGACTTTTCTCGTGTTGCACGACCTTTAACCTCGTTAACTCACTAAGGAAAACTTAAACCTCTACGTGCCCGAATCTTGAACGTGATTATTCACACCAACCTTACTAGCTTAACTCGTATAGCACATAACGGAACTCAATATGGAAATATTTCTACATGAACGCCTGAGAGGCATACTCTCTCGACACGAAATAAAGGAAACTGAAATTCGTTATTTAGCACGAAGAATTTGGAATACTTAATTATGGATCCGATCAATTTTCTCGTCATCACGTACCACATTACATAACTCTGTTATTTCACCATTACCGTCTGATATTACTGGAACTTAAGGTAACACGCAATCCCAGGATGCTTCTTTCTTCTTTGACTTATCGTCCTCATGCTCCTGATATGGCCAACTACCACTCAACCCCGAACTATACAACTACGTGTACTATCTCATTTCCCCACCCAGTCCCAACATTTGACCACTAGATGCGCGATATGGCTACCTCAAGGTATAAACTCACCCTGTTCTAAGTCCTCATTTCACTCCTATCTTTTTCGCTCGTACTTTAGTATAAGGAAATCTTTTATTCTAAATTCTCCATGGAGGGAGAGACTCTTCACGTTACACTGGTATTTCGCCATAAGGGTGAATAGTCCTAACGAACGTTTCCAGAAACCGATAAGAAACTTGCTCTAGCGAACGTTTTCAAATCGATAAATCTTCCGCGGCGCGAGAATCCTTGAGAAATAGAAACTTGTCCCAACCAACATTCTGAACCCTAACTAACTTGTTTCGAGCATATCTTAAGAAATTCTTTTCCAACACGGTGTACCATTGTCAATTATCCCGGATCGAAATACCCGTTTCACTTATAGGGTTATAAGAAGCCTTAGGAACACGTTTAGACATGAGTACCGCGTACCATCCACAAACTGACAGACCAAACAAACGTACGATTTACATCTTGGAAAAACATGTTACAAACTTGTATTGTCGCCTTTAGTTGATCCCTCTTACAACAGTAGTTACCACTCGTGTATTAATGCCGCTCTCTTCGAAACCTTACATCACCACAAGTGTTGTTCTCCTATTTCGTTGGACCGAAGTAGATGACAAGCAAATCATCAGATCCGACATCATTTAAGAAATAACCATTGAGATAGTTCAGGTCCGAGAAGGGCTCAAGATGACCCGTAGTCGCCAAAAGGGCTATATCGATATTCGACGTAAACCTCTCAAATCCCAAGTCAGTAACCGTGTAATATTGAGAACCCACACCTTGGGAAGGTGAAATCTATTTCGGGAATCAGGGAAAGTTAAACCCACGATATATTAATCCTTTTGAAACCTTGGGGCGTATTGAAACCGCTTCCTACCGTTTAGAACTTCCGACTCAAGTAAGTTCCCCTTTACCCTACGTTCCATGTAACAAACTTAGAGACGTGTCCTGCGGAACAGGAACGTGCTACTCTTCTAGATAAACTTACCATCGATGACAAACTTCTCTTCGTAGAAAGACAGGTTGAAATTATGGATCGAAAACCAAGCCTTAATACAACGTGAAATCCAGAAATGTCAAAGTTCATGAGAACGCCCAAGGACGTATCTACACTTATTCATAGCATTGACAACGTAAGGTCTCGAGTAAGAAACAACGACTATTACTTACAACTAAATTTCGGGACGAAATTTCTTTTAAGGTGTGGGTAATGTAACATCCCGCATTTTTCCGTTAAATTATTTTAACGCCCGTCTTTTTATTTCAATAATATCCTTCGTAACTAGATTCGTATCCTCCGCTAGCTAACATTCTTAATATTTTTTTTTGTTATTGGATTATAACGTCTCCCGTACTCTCGTGTAATTTAAAATAATTCGTTTGGTTACTTCCCGCACCCGACTACAAACTTGAGAGACTAATCTTGCCACTCGGGCAAACTTGACTAACTAGTAACTCCTCACCACCACACACTTCATTTCATCACCTCCTTCCTCTTTTTCTTTCTTCCCTTTTATGCTCTCAAACACCTAAACCATTGTTTCATCTTCTAACTTCGGATTTGGAAGCTAACATCAAAACAAATTACATATTTGGAATCCTCTCTTCATCCTCTACAATTTGATACCAATTTCAGCTCCTTTGGGTAACTTTTTAAAATCACTAGATTTTGTGTTCTTGATGTTTTTGAATTATAAAAGTGTTAATTAGTGTCTATGGCTCGTGTATAATATGAATATATGTTTTGTTTGTTCGATTTGTTATTTTGAGTAACTAGTTTGAACACTTGAAAATGGGTTTGCTTAATCTTTGATTTTGGAAGATTAAATATTGTTAAATTGTTAAAGTTCATGTTTTAATTGTGTTACTAGTATCACTAGCTTGATTTTGATGTATAGGTTGATTTGTAAAACTTAAAAAACATGATTAATGATTTTGTGATTCTTGATTAGGATTTGATCGTTCTTGAGATGAACTTTTTGATGCTTGAATGCCATGAAATGTTAATTGTTAGTGTTTAGTTGTAATGCATGTTTCATTACCTTCAAAACGGCATATCATATGTGTGAATTGGATTCCCGGAACTTAAAATGCATTTTGTGAACTTGAAACTTGAAAATGGACTTTAAATGATCACATGACGAGAAATCGGTTATTGAAAATGATGTTTTGTTTGATGAAACATGTTTAGTTATGTTCCTTGTCAAAAGAGCTTTCCAACGATATAAGATACGAGTTCTAAGTGTTTACGGTTTGTGTTTTGTGTTTGTTTGAGTTTTGATTTGGGACTTAGACAATTGAGTCTGACCAGGTACCAGCACCCGTTAAGTGCCGCGGTGCGGCGATCCTTGTCGCGGCGCGACAATAGGCACAGTTTTGATTCTGTCTTTCTTGTCCAAAACACGAAAAATGTTTGATAGTCTATGGACCTCCGATTCACATGTAACTTGTTCTAACATGCTTATATATGAATAAAAACCTCAGAAAAATAGTTCGAGACCCGACCCGAACGCGTTGACCTTTTCGTTGACTTTGACCCGACCAAAGTTTGACTTTTGTCAAACTTAACCAAATGATTATGCAATCTTTCTAACATGATTCTATACTTGTATCTTGCATGAAACTTGACAATTTGATTCACATGCTACATAATCGATTCGTAACGAGCCATAGGATTAATTGAACATCTTTGACCGATCGTGTTTACAGTTATTGATACAACCCTATTTGTTTAGGTCAAGACTAGCGTTGTACTTGGTACGTTACTTTTTGAAGTGACTCTGTACTCTTGCACTCAAGGTGAGATCATAGTCCCACTTTTACTCTTTTGAACTTACATTTGGGATGAGAAAACATAAACATTTCTTTTTAACTAAGTGAACACAAGTAGAGGAAAACAAACATTCTACATACGAGTTTAGAACAAAATCCTCAATTCGATTATCATTAGTTACTCTTGCAGTGTGTAAGTGTAGGCGTGAACTTATGTTGTATGGCCATATGGGTTTGACAAACCCTCATCTCGGACGGTTCGCTACCGTCTACGGATGAAATATATTTTCGAGAAACAGTGTTGTTCTAGCACTATTAATGGGGTTCAACGGACGGAATGTTAAGCCTTGATAATTGGGTGCTCGTGAATATTAACTTTTAGAATGTACTACTATTTCATCAATGTTGCAAATCTTGTGGTTCGACTTACTTTTACTCACTTACTTACTTAAACCTATGATTTTACCAACGTTTTCATTGACAAATTTCTATGTTTTTCTCAGGTCTTTGAATGATATGTGAAACATGCTTCCGCTCATTATTTTGATACTTGCATTGGATGTCGAGTATATGTGCATACATGGAGCGTCTTTTGACGTTCTTTAAAACGGTGTCGCATAGGTTTCACTTGTACTTATAACTTGTAACGAAACTTTTGGTTGAACAATTCTTGTAAACTTTGAAACAATCTTTACTTTGAAATGAATGCGACATATCTTTGGTCAAACGTTATTTTAAAGACCTACGACCACGTAACGGGACCCAAGTAGTCGACGCCGTCAAATGACGATTTTGTCGGGTCGCTACACAATCTTCAACTTGTAATTTTTGTGTGTGTGTGTGTGTGTTATGTCTTGGTGTTTTGAACCAAAACAAAATAGGAAAAACAGCTCAATCCAATATCATTTTTGGGGTTTTGTTTCGGTATAAGTGAACAGCAGTAGTGATGCAAAACAAAATTTCGTGGTAATTATCATCCCCATTCCATCTCCATCAGATATCGTAACACAAAAAAAAATATAAAATGGTCCATACGTGTTCCCTCTTTTCTATCGACACCTTAGGTTCCCACTTTATATTCTATAATAATTCTTTTTAGTAGTGGGATTGGAAAACAGAAACCATACAGTAGAAGTCTTCGAATAATATGAAATAAAGAACTTATATAGTGGCTGTAAAGTGGTTATCCTTCGGTTAAAAGCAATATGCTTGTTAATTGGGTCGGCCATAATGAAAAAGAGAATGAATAAAGTCTCTCAAAAGTAGTTGAATTATGTCCTTTTTTTAGAATGCATATTCGTTATATAGGGATGTGTGTGTGTGAGAATTTCTAGCGAATAACGAATAATAATAACAAGGATCGGATTGAAGAAGTAGTTTAATTAGAGACAAAATAAATAGAAAGCAAGTGTTTTTAGAAGCGAAGGTGGTGACGGTTGAGGTGTATAAATGAATAATTGTTTAACTGGGTTTCAATGTGGTGGCTAAATGGGTTTCGCATATCAGCACAATAACAAAGGGTTTGAATGTTGAGATGGTGAGGGTGAGTTCATGAAGAAAAAGTTTAGAGAGAGAGAGAGGAAGAGAGAGATGGAAGTAAAGGTGGTGATAAGGTGGTGTATTGGTGAAGTTGGTGATGGTTGGTGTTCGAATGAATATCAAAATAGGAGGAAGATTAAAGTTGGTGATGGAATTCGATCAAAAGAATGAAACATATAAAGTTACATGTTGGTTGTGGAAGTTGATTAACAGAAGTAAGTAACAGGAGGTAAAGTCACAAGTTGCAGGTTCGTGTTTATGTTGTTGTGTTGATTTTCGAATATAAATAACTAATAGTATTTGTTGATGAGGGTTTGTTGATGGTGTTGGTTTTAATGAGGTGTAGGATGTTGAAAAAAAAATGATATGCTTGTTATATGCAATTGAAGAAGTCGACAGGAAGAATCGAGCAGGGCAGAAGACAAGAGAAAAAATTTAAAACCGATGGTGACCTGTAACAACTCGTAAGTTTAATTGATATATATTTCTAACAATTTTTATTTTCTATCTGTGATTGAATTCGACGTGTTTATTCTTATCAGACAAGAAGGACAATTGAATCGCTGTAAACAGATTCCCTAATTTTTATTGATTTTCTTCTTCTGTCTCTTTCTGAATTGTTTCAATTATAGAATGTAAAAGAGAGAGTAATTCAGTAACAAGATTCGATCTCAGTTGTATATCACTTTCTATACACAGTAATCGATTGTTTTAGTAGGTTGTTTTCTAGTAGTAATTGGAGTTGACAGAATATCACTCAGGAAAGAAAACAAATATAGAAGGAGATTGCAATTTCATTCGTACGATTCTTGATTTAGATATTTAACAAACTGAACACATAAAACAAAAATGAATACAGCTAGATAGGGATTTGATTGCATTGTACTGAGAATAGAGACGGGAATCAATTTGTATGAAAGAAGAAAAAAATATGAAAAGCAGATAGAGACCCTAAACAGATTTTGTTTAAATCTGTAACATCATATTATTATTATTATTATTATTATTATTATTATTATTATTTATAAGTAATATTATTAATTAATGACTATAATTACATTAATAATAATCAAAATACTAATATTAATAATAGAACTAATAATAATAATATTAATAATAATAATATCCAAATAATACTAATAATAATAAGAATAATGATTAGATGTAATAGGAATAATGATAATAATAATTTTTGAATGATAATTTTTAGTAATAATAATGATATAACAAATTACATGTGTTAACTTTCATATATTATGTATTGAAAATAATAAAATAATTGATACTGATTTTTATATTAATAATGAAAGTAATAATAATATTAGTATAACAATTATATTTTAACTTGTAACTATATTTAATATATTAATATTACAATTTATTAATTATGTAATTATATCATTCATTATATGATAACATTCTTTGAATATTTGATACTTATACATATATATATATATATATATATATATATATATATATATATATATATATATATATATATATATATATATATATATATTACATTTATATATATATATATATATATATATATATATATATATATATATATATATATATATATATAAATACATACTTATTTACAAGTACATGTTCGTGAATCGTCAGGAATGGTCGAAGATCATCTGAATATATGAAACAGTTCAAAGTTTTTGAGACTCGACCTAACAGACTTTTCTTATCGTGTCAAAAATATTAAATCATATCGAGAGTTTGGTTCAAAATTAGTCAAAAATTTTCGGGTCATCACAGTACCTACCAGTTAAAGAAATTTCGTCCCGAAATTTGATTGGAATGGTCATGGTTGACATTAAGTATGTTTTCCTGGTGAATATGAGTTGATAAATAGAGTTTTATTACTGTTGAGTAATATGGATAAGATAATTCGATTACTCGAAGAGTACGGGTGAAGCGATCACAAAATAGTGAAATGAGTGAATTTAAAGATTCATCTTAACTTTTGACGTAGTCATGGTTGAATTTCAGAATTCAAGGGATTAAAGAAAATCTTCGAAATCTATAAGATATGATTGTTCGCAAATTGAGGAAATTAGGATCTCTTTAATTATATGCGATAATCTGTCTCGATTGCTATGCCTGATATTTCGTTATAAATTGACCTCTTTCATTTCATTATTTTCACCACTCCTACAATCTTCTTCCTCAATTCACACTTCCAAAAGATTGTGAACATGCTAAATCCAGTTCTGATTCTTGGTATTTTTCTGGTTATCGTATCAATTATTCTTCTTTTTCAACTACCACCAGAGGAGTCTGTTTACTTCTACTATTACCTTGGGGTTATAGTGTTTTTCATTCTCCCGTGTATTTATTTTGCTATCCGCATTGATATGCACGGTTTGTAACTTATGTGTTTGTGATCGGCTTTATATTCTCCTTTATATTTCGGAGCTCTATGCTCTTGTTTTCTCTTCCCGATTCTAAATCGAGCGAGTAATGGTCCAGAATTCGTAGATATAGTGTTTCGAATGATTATAGTATTCTAAGCGAAAAGGAATGTATTAGCACGATTTGATTTGTCAAATTACCAGAATCACTGAGAATAGAACTATCAAGAATATATTTTCTTGATATATTTAGAAGTTAAGCAGAATGAAAGAGTTATGTAACATGACACATGATGATGTTATAATCTGTGAATCATCACGTTCCATTAGAAACTTAGCATGACTTACTGTAATATAATCACGTTGGTCGGGCGTCATTATATTATACTAACTCATGCTTTATTCCCCAACACTTCTCCAGAATTCATTCATAATTTATATTTAGATGTTACAGAATATTGAAAACTAAAACTGTTTTCAATATGATGTAATACAGATAGCACGATGAGGTATATAATTTTGGACAAGAATATCTATAAAAATATTTTCAGAAATATCGAAGATATTTATGATGATATTTTCAGAATTTCTAAGATCGAAAGTTGACGAAGAAAGATTTTCCACAAGATTTAACATGACTACAGAGCAAGATATTCTCTAAAGATTTCATCGGATACAGAATTATCTGCATTCTTTGAATATAGGGTTTGGTCCTTGTATTTGTCCTTGGTCTCCTTCAGGGTTAGCTCAATCCGTTTTTCAGTACCAAATTTTCTATCGAGCGTTCCCAACCTTCCATTCTTTATTATCAACCTTTTGGCCATTTAGACCATCTACAATTTTGATGTTTCCTCTGCATTTAATGCTACCCTATCTGAATCATCGGTTATCAATCCGAGATGGTTTCAAGAGAATTGTGTTTTTAGATGATTAAACGCTGATGGTAATATGGTGGAATATAAAAAGTTTCCCGGTAATAATAAAAGAGCACGCATATATATCAAGGTTATAATAAGGTTGTTTCGAACGAAAAGTCGAAGTTGATTTGCTGGAGCTGTGACAAAATTGGCTAATTTGGAGAGGGATCGAATTTTTTTTTTTCTTTTTTTGGTAATAAAAACGCCAAAGGAGCTAGCACAGATACGTGTTAAACGTTTACTCCGATTCCGAGAGTTTTTCAAGTGAATAACTATATGCATAAATCTTTCCTCCCGTAGATAAAGTGTGGTTGGTTCATCCTCTCGATTGAGGTGTTTTCAAGAATCATGAAAGGTTTGAACGCAGATTGTAATCGTCAAGATACAAACGAGGTTTAAGATGAAATCAAGTGGTAACTTGAGGAAATATTTAACTGTAGTAGATGTAATTTATTTACGATTTTTTTAAGTCAAAATGTGTTGTAATAACTATTTCCTACTCTTTTAATACTTTTTAATTGTCCATGATAGTAGTCCAATAGTCCAATAGTTCAACCAAAACAATATATTATAAGGAGATAGTCATATAGGAACAGTTATCTAGGAGCAGTCAGCTAGGATTTGGTTAATATAGGTTTAAAATTTTACGTAGTTAATTAATTGGTTACTAATCAATTTTATTTTGTTCATTATTTTCTTCATTATGCCACTTGTTAAATCTTGACTTGGATTTTGATCGGCAGAAACTCGTATATGAAATTCAATTGGAATGAAAATGGTTATTCTTTGGTGAACGGATACGTATATGTGTGGATTTGAGCAGTATTGTTAATGACTGCTGATTCTAAATTGAAGAATGTACAGTGTAACTTATTAATGTGAAATCTAAATATTCCTCGGGTATTACCCACCCGTTAAAATATTTTCACCATTAACAGTTTGTACAAGAGAATCTTTTAATTACAATCTTTATGAAAATATATATACATATATATTTTCTTCAGATGAAATCATGAAATTAATGACTTAATATGATATTAAGCTCATTTGATTTTCGGTTAGAACTAGAATACATAATCTCTAAAACTTTTGGAAACCACATATTCGTCACAGATTATTTCTTCAATGAAGTTATGGATCAATACTTCATCGTTCATTGTCGTTGGTACTTCTTGGTATCTATGGTGCGTATGATGTTGATGTTCGTGGAACAGATTGTGAAATTGAGGCTTGGGATGTGGATGTTGAGGCTTGTATTGTTGGTGGTATTGGTGCTATTGGTGCTGATGCTGGTGGTGCTGTTGATGTCGGTGATGTTGCTGAAGCTGGTAATTTTTGCACCATAATTTCCAAAGCTACTACTTAAGCGCGAAGCTCGTTGACTTCTTCTACTAACCCTGGCTGGTTATCAGTGTGAGGTGGAGGTTGGATATCTTCTCTAGTTCCATTAATGGTAGCCTCAAGACGAAAAATTCTCGCAAAGAGGGTATAAACAGTGTTGCGAACAGGTTCGCCAGTGAGCGGGTCGAGTACTCCGATATTAGGTGGTAGATTCGGCTCATGATATGGAGTACCTTCTTCCTTTATCCATAGGGTGAGTATATCGCGAACCCACCCCCATTTTATCCAGTAATCACGGTAGTTGATCGGTTGGTGCGCTCCCGTCACGCTGTCTTCGAAGTCAGATGAACTTGGTCGATTTGTAGAGGCCATCTTACGCGATCAAAGAAAAGATTTTTGGTATGAAACGTTTAGTGACAGCAAATGATAGTTGGATGGTATTCTCAATGCATAATATGCATAGATATATATAGTACCAGGATCCCTTAAATTACGGAGAAATTTACGGAAGATATCAGGCAAAGTTTACCGTAATAGATACGCTAAGATATAAATTAGCAGATACGCTAAGATATAAATTTTATATATACACTATTTAGGCAATCAATGTAGTAAGATGTGTCTAGACTAAGAATAATAAGCAGATAATTTCGTAAGGATGATAAGTAGGTAATTTTCGACACTAAATGATAAGCAAAACTTTTGACATGCAGAAACGATCGAAGTCCAGACTTACTAATGCGTCTAAACAAATATCAGTTAGACACACTAATGCAAGACCTGGTTTGCTAAGACCACCGCTCTGATACCACCTGTAGAGACCCGTCCTAATCCATCTGGATGAATACATTACATTTGGTTACATCGCGAGGTACTTGACCTCTATATGGTACATTTTACAAACATTGCATTCATTTTTAAAAGACAAACTTTCATTTCATCGAAAGTTGACGGCATGCATACCATTTCATAATATATCCAAATATAATTGACTTAATAATAATCTTGATGAACTCAACGACTCGAATGCAACGTCTTTTGAAATATGTCATGAATGACTCCAAGTAATATCTCTAAAATGAGCAAATGCACAGCGGAAGATTTCTTTCATACCTGAGAATAAACATGCTTTAAAGTGTAAACCAAAAGGTTGGTGAGTTCATTAGTTTAACATAAATAATCATTTCCATCATTTTAATAGACCACAAGATTTTTATTTTCATTTCTCATAAATATACATCACATGCATAGAGACAAAAAAAATTCATATCGATTGAACACATGGTAACCGACATTAACAAGATGCATATAAGAATATTCCCTATCATTCCGGGACATCCATCAGACATGATAAAACAACATCGAATTACTAAAGCATCCGCTACAACGGATGGGGTTTGTTGGGCCCAATAGATCTATCATTAGGATTCGCGTTAATTAGTAGACTGGTTTACTAATTCTTAGGTTACCAAGCAAAAGGAGCATATTCGGCTTCGATCATTCAACCATAGAAAGGATTTTCGATTACTTGTGTCTATTTCGTAAAACATTTATAAAAGAGCATGTATTCTCAGTCCTAAAAATATATATTGCAAAAGTATTTAAAAAGGGAGTAATGAAACTCACAATATTGTATTTTGTAGTAAAAATACATATGACGACATTGAACAATGCAGGGTTGGCCTCGGATTCACGAACCTATACCAAGTATTTATATTAACACATATAATAATATTCAAATAAATATATATTTTGATAATAGTAATATACTTGTGATATTAAATTTAATATTAATAATTACTTAAATATATTTATTTTATATATTTTCTATAAAATTATCATAATAATCTATTATATTCTTTATTAAAATATTTGGGATAAGTACTTAGTATCAATATTTTTAAATACTCATAATTTTTAATATGATAACATTTTTAATAAATTCGAGTTATATTAAAATGTAAATGAACAAAAAGTATGTTATTAGTAAAAGTAGTATACTTATTACATATACTTCTATCTATTTAAAGTTTGTATCTAATTTATAATTTCTATCTTTTTAGTTTAATATCATAAAAATATAGTTATATTTTATAAACAAAATATATTTAAAACTAAAGTTATAGTTAGCAATATTAATTATAATAATAATAATGATAAAAATAATACTAACTTTAATAAAAAGATAAATTTAAAAATAGTGATACTTTTAGTAATAATGATTATAATGATAGTAATACTGATAATAATAATAACTATAATAATAATTTTACTACTAATGATAATAATGATAATAATTTTTAAAATAATAATACTAATAATGATAATCATACTAATAATAAGGATAATACTAATAATGATATTGTTAGTAATAATAATACTAATAATGTTTAATTATATTACTAATAATAATAATAATAATAATAATAATAATAATAATAATAATAATAATAATAATAATAATAATAATAATAATAATAATAATAATAATAATATAATAATAATAATAATAATAATAATAATAATAATAATAATAATAATAATAATAATAATAATAATAATAATAATAATAATAATAATAATAATAATAATAATAATAATAATAAGTATACTACCTTAAAGAATAGCTTCCTAAAAAGATATCGCAGCCCGGGCTCGAACCCGAGACCTCTCGCTCACCCAAATAACTTCTTAACCATTGATCTATTTCTGTTTTTCATAATTATTACGGCTAAATTATATATATAACCCGATTTCTAATTCAACAAACTAAGGAACTCGGCAAGAATGAAAACATTACTCGTGGCCCCCTTCCTTTGGCCCAATATTAACACTTAAGATTCCTGGCCCAACAACATGATTTTCGGCCCAACTGGCATCCGTAATAAAGAATCAAGTGGCTGTACAGGAAACGAGTTATACAACTTCTACCTTTTCCCTTTTCATAACGTGGCATCCACTACTAAACCTCATTATTATAATATGATCATTATGTTCAATATTCATCATCATATCGTCATAAAGTCATTATCTCATGTATGTAACATAACATCATCACAATCTTCAACTAGTAATTTGTGTGTGTGTGTGTGTGTGTGTGTTATGTCTTGGTGTTTTGAACCAAAACAAAATAGGAAAAACAGCTCAATCCAATATCATTTTTGGGGTTTTGTTTCGGTATAAGTGAACAACAGTAGTGATGCAAAACAAAATTTCGTGGCAATTATGATCCTCATTCCATCTCCATCAGATATCGTAACAAAAAAAAATATAAAATGATCCACACGTGTTCCCACTTTTCCATCGACACCTTAGGTTCCCACTTTATATTCTATAATACTTCTTTTTAGTAGTGGGATTGGAAAACATAAACCATACAGTAGAAGTCTTCGAATAATATGAAATAAAGAACTTATATAGTGGCTGTAAAGTGGTTATCCTTCGGTTAAAAGCAATATGCTTGTTAATTGGGTCGGCCATAATGAAAAAGAGAATGAATAATGTCTCTCAAAAGTAGTTGAATTATGTCCTTTTTTAGAATGCATATTCGTTATATAGGGTTGTGTGTGTGTGAGAATTTCTAGCGAATAACGAATAATAATAACAAGGATCGGGTTGAAGAAGTAGTTTAATTAAAGACACAAAATAAATAGAAAGCGAGTGTTTTTAGAAGCGAAGGTGGTGACGGTTGAGGTGTATAAATGAATAATCGTTTAACTGGGTTTCAATGTGGTGGCTAAATGGGTTTCGCATATCAGCACAATAACAAAGGGTTCGAATGTTGAGATGGTGAGGGTGAGTTCATGAAGAAAAAGTTTAGAGAGAGAGAGGAAGAGAGAGATGGAAGTGTAGGTGGTGATAAGGTGGTGTATTGGTGAAGTTGGTGATGGTTGGTGTTCGAATGTATATCAAAATAGGAGGAAGATTAAAGGTGGTGATGGAATTCGATCAAAAGAATGAAACATATAAAGTTACATGTTGGTTGTGGAAGTTGATTAACAGAAGTAAGTAACAGGAGGTAAAGTCACAAGTTGCAGGTTCATGTTTATATTGTTGTGTTGATTTTCGAATATAAATAACTAATAGTATTTGTTGATGAGGGTTCGTTGATGGTGTTGGTTTTAATGAGGTGTAGGATGTTGATTAAAAAAATGATATGCTTGTTATATACAATTGAAGAAGTCGACAGGAAGAATCGAGCAGGGCAGAAGACAAGAGAAAAAATTTAAAACCGATGGTGACCTGTAACAACTCGTACGTTTAATTGATATATATTTCTAACAATTTTTTTTTTCTATCTGTGATTGAATTCGACGTGTTTATTCTTATCAGACAAAAAGGACAATTGAATCGTTGTAAACAGATTCCCTAATTTTTATTGATTTTCTTCTTCTGTCTCTTTCTGAATTATATCAATTATAGAATGTAAAAGAGAGAGTAATTCAGTAACAAGATTCAATTTCAGTTGTATATCACTTTCTATACACAGTAATCGATTGTTTTAGTAGGTTGTTTTCTAGTAGTAATTGGAGTTGACAGAATATCACTCAGGAAAGAAAACAAATATAGAAGGAGATTGCAATTTCATTTGTATGATTCTTGATTTGGATATTTAACAAACTGAACACATAAAACAAAAATGAATAAAGCTAGATAGGGATTTGATTGCATTGTACTGAGAATAGAGGCGGGAATCAGATAGAGACCCTAAACAGATTTTGTTTAAATCTGTAACATCATATTATTATTATTATTATTATTATTTTTATTATTTATAAGTAATATTATTAATTAATGACTATAATTACATTAATAATAATCAAAATACTAATATTAATAATAGAACTAATAATAATAATATTAATAATAATAATATCCAAATAATACTAATAATAATAAGAATAATGATTAGATGTAATAGGAATAATGATAATAATAATTTTTGAATGATAATTTTTAGTAATAATAATGATATAACAAATTACATGTGTTAACTTTCATATATTATGTATTGAAAATAATAAAATAATTGATACTAATTTTTATATTAATAATGAAAGTAATAATAATATTAGTATAACAATTATATTTTAACTTGTAACTATATTTAATATATTAATATTACAATTTATTAATTATGTAATTATATCATTCATTATATGATAACATTCTTTGAATATTTGATACTTATATATATCTATATATATATATATATATATATATATATATATATATATATATATATATATATATATATATATATATATATATATATATATATATATATATATATATATATATATATATATATATATATATATATATATATATATATATATATATATATATATATACATACATACTTATTTACAAGTACATGTTCGTGAATCGTCGGGAATGGTCGAAGATTATCTGAATATATGAAACAGTTCAAAGTTTTTGAGACTCGACCTAACAGACTTTTCTTATCGTGTCAAAAATATTAAATCATATCGAGAGTTTGGTTCAAAATTAGTCGAAAATTTCCGGGTCGTCGCAAACCTCACGGTCCCATGGATGATGTTGAACACCTGATTAGGATCACGAAACTCCCCCTTGAATAACCTGGCATTGCGCTCTTGCCATATGAAATACACGGTAGCAGCAAAAAGAAGTTTAAACACCACTACACGTGCCACTTTGCGATGAGCAACAGGACTCATCTTTTGCACAATCTCATATTTTGCGAGGATTTGAAAGACATGTGCAGGGCCACGTAGCTATGAGCATGATTAGGACAACCTAAACAGAAAATGTGAGACACTTGAAGTAGAAAGAATGGAGTATAACATAATTATTCTGTTGTCCAGCTTTAAAACTGAATATTGAATTGAATTAAGCTTAAGTTTTGCCCCTAACAAAAATAGCTAAAGAGCTTTTCAGAGATGAGTAAAACTTAAACTTCTCGGTTCATATGCAATCCAAATTTTACTTTATTTAGATTTACTTTGATATGTCAAATTATCACTATAGTTAAAACCCAATAGAAGTAAAAAGAATGTACACAATTATTACACTCACCCTCCGTCCATGCATGCCCACCTCTTCTTTAGACGATGAGATAAGATTATTTGAGCAATGTACATTCGACACGTGGCTCACCATTTCTGGTTGTTTAATGATAAGGCGAGCAATTATGTGGACACAATACTTGAGCCACAACATCCAATGGCCCTAATCAGTAGATGTTATGCTTGCTTTATTTCTGTCCATTGGATGGCAAGATGCAAACCAATTGTTCATATAACAAACATTATATATAGAGCCATGAATACTTAAGTCCTTCATCGGATCTGCAAAGGCTAATCTTAAAGCAAAAGTACTAAAATGGCCTCCATCTCCTCCTCAGCCATTGCAACCGTCACCAAGACCGCCTCCGCTCAAGCGAGCTTGGCTGCTCCATTCACCGGCCTTAAGGCCAACAACTTCCCCTTTACCAAGAAGTCAAACGACTTATCAAACCTTCCCACCAACGGCGGAAGAGTGCAATGCATGAAGGTATATATATATATATATATATATATATATATATATATATATATATATATATATATATATATATATATATATATATATCTAACATTTTGCATACAATAATTGTTATACTTCAAAGCAGAACAGTTATTGTATGGAGTATAATTGCTCTGTTTAATAGAAGAGAGTTATTAAATTAAAATGTTTTATAATATTAAATTTATTTGTTTTGATGTATGTTTAGGTGTGGCCACCATTGGGTTTGAAGAAGTTCGAGACCCTTTCATATCTACCACCTCTTTCTAATGAAGCTTTGGCTAAGGAAGTCGACTACTTGCTCCGTAACAAATGGGTTCCCTGTTTGGAATTCGAGTTGGAGGTCTATTTCTAATCTTTTACACGATTCCTTATTTCTACAATTTCACGAAATCGTTTAAGAAATTAATTTCATTCTGTGTAAAACATGTGCAATATAGTTCAAATCGACAAATCTACATATCTGCTTATGTGTATCATTTCTTATACAAATGCGGATTGTTTGAATTGGGTATTAATGCATAAACAATTTATGAATTCCTTGTAAAAATACCTTTTTATTGGCTAGCAAGTTTTTTGGTCTCCAATACTCAAAAATCGCAGTCACTTTTTATCATCCACATTAATTATTAATTAATTAATATTTCTATAATTGACAAAAACTGTTAGTTTATTATTTTATTATTTTGCTTGACATAATTTTGTTTTTTATAGCACGGTTTCGTGTACCGTGAGCACGGTAACACCCCCGGATACTATGACGGAAGATACTGGACAATGTGGAAGTTGCCTATGTTCGGATGCACTGACTCTGCCCAAGTGTTGGCTGAGGTTGCTGAGTGCAAGAAGGAGTACCCCCAGGCCTTCATCCGTGTTATCGGATTCGACAACGTTCGTCAAGTGCAATGCATCAGTTTCATCGTCTCCAAACCAGCAGGCTACTAAGCAAAGTACCTATAAATTTTTCAATCTAACATAACCCCCTTATAATGGGCCGGTCAGGATCGTTTGAACGTTTAGGGTTATAGCTTTGATAATCTGTTCTAATTATCAAATTGGAATTTGTCGATTTTTCATGAATTTTTGTTAGTTTTCTGTGGTTTATTTTCGGATTCTATGAGGTGGATAAAAGATATCATATATAAAATAATCATTTGTCGTTATTGTGTTGCATATTTTTGTATGAAATATATATGTCTATTGTTATGTTAGTTATTATTACAATCCAATTGTTATGTTTAGATTATGGTATCACATGATATATCTTTATCTTTGTTAGTTAAATGTAACCTAAGAAATTATTGAAAAAACCATGTCAGGTAGTAATTGGTTAGGGGAGGGGTATTTTGGTTAGCTAACTTTAACATTGTTTGGAAATCACCAAAAACATTTAAATATATTAGCTTATTTTAGCTTCATCAACATTGTTTTTATTGGAGCAATTTCTAACTTTGTCAGAAATAAGCTTGTTTAATCAGACTAATCTTATTAAAGTATGGTTTATTAAAATTATTTTGTTAATGATAGTGTGTAATTTCATATTCAGCAAACTAGACAGAAAATCGTAAAAATATGATACTACTTCTTAAAATGGGGCCTCTTTGGGTCAAATTTGTGGACACAAATTCAATCGGATATGAGCATAGATAACACGAATTTGATTTTCGCCTATTTATTGGTAAATTGTTAATTTTTTAAAGCATGGAGTGATATATACGATATGAATTCAAGTAAGAAATTATGCATACAAAAAACTTGAAATTAAGGTAACAAATAAAACCCACCATAAATGAATTACATAACCTTAATGAAGGCAGCCCAATAACCAGAATACGTGGACCTTAGGACCATTTGCGTTTCTAAAATAATCTATCTATATCATCATCATTAGTCAATAACACTATAACAGATTATCACAATGATGATGTTTTGGTTGGATACATTCCGTAAGATTTCTCCAAGATGATGAGATTGTTGGAAAATCGTGTGTACTTTTAATTCAGATTAACGCAGCGGATGGTTAAAATAATAATCTTTTATTATTTCATAAAACATTTACAAGATTAAATATTCATATATTTAATGAAACATGCACATGATTAATTTATCCCTATGATCCAGTTACACCACTAATAATTGTCAAAATATGTAATTCACAAAGTGAGTAAACGATATACCTTTCTTGAAGAAACTGATTGAAGGAGAGAAACCTACGATCAAAAATATGACCGTCTCTTAGGATAGTCCACACTACACTTCAAACAACTGTCAATGGATGCTAGTCCAAACCCAAGTAACTTATTAATATAATCCAATTATATTAATAAACTAATAATAATTAATCCTCCGTAAATGGTTTCAATATGAACCAAAACTTAACCATGAGCTAGTTTGATTTTTGTGATACAATAACAACGGAAAAGGATTTTGATTTTTCTTTGTTTTCGTACTCTAAACAAGAATGTGTGTGTTTTCATTATCTCTTCATTTCTTGAAATATTCCATATCCATATATGTAATATATGAATATGAAATCTAATAAGTTAAACGACTTTTGTAAACGAGTCCAAAATTCGGTGGAATAAAATATTGCAATATCTTGCAAAATCTTGCAAATATTTGATTCCTTATAAAGTCGTATTTCTCAAATATTTTAGGGTATGTTATGTAACTTATAATTAATAATTTCTATCATGTCGTTTTCATGTGAATAGTAAATTAATTAATTTCGTTTCATTTACTATTCATATGAATAGTAAATGAATTAATTTCAATTTACTATTTTGTTAATGGAGTAATATATATACATCATATATATATTATTTGACGTCTCGGTGTATATGTGTGTGACCCCGAAGGCTCAAATGAATTTGGCCATATAGTTATATGTTGTACCTTGCACATTAACTCTTCAAAGATTTGGACCATAAAGATAGAAAATCTTCCAAAATGTTTGATAATGACTTGTTGGCGGATTTGTTTTTATTTTTTGGACCCCGAAGGCTCAAATGAATTTGGCCATATAGTTATATGTTTGATAATGGTTGTTTCAAATAATATATATACATGGGTCGATATGACATGTCAAAACATTTGCATACTGTCTATAGTATCCCAAAATTACATATTATATTAGAATACATGTATAATACAATATAAGTTAGCTAGGATAAGATTTGTATAGATTTGTTACAAATTTCACGTAGCTACAACAAGCAAAACTATCCAATCTTGTTTTACCAATAATTTCTTCGTTTTAAATCCGTTTTGAGTGATTCAAGTTACTATGGTTTCATACTGAACTTAAGTTTATGAATCTAAACAGATAAAGTATAAGTTTATAGACGTAAATACAGGTTACAAGTCATTTTTGTAAAGGTAGTCATTTAAGTCGAAAGAACGACGTCTAGATGACCATTTTGGAAAACATACTTCCACTTTGAGTTTAACCATGATTTTTGGATATAGTTTCATGTTCATAAGAAAAAAATCATTTTCCCAGAAGAACAACTTTTAAATCAAAGTTTATCATAGTTTTTAATTAACTAACCCAAAACAGCCCGCGGTGTTACTATGACGGCGTATATCTGGTTTACGGTGTTTTTCGTGTTTTCACGTTTTAAATCATTAAATTAGCATATCATATAGATATAGAACATGTGTTTAGTTGATTTTAAAAGTCAGGTTAGAAGGATTAACTTTTGTTTGCGAACAAGTTTAGAATTAACTAAACTATGTTCTAGTGATTACAAGTTTAAACCTTCGAATAAGGTAGTTTTATATATATGAATCGAATGATGTTATGAACATCATTACTACCTTAGGTTTTGTGGATAAACCTACTGGAAATGAGAAAAATAGATCTAGCTTCAAAGGATCCTTGGATGGCTTGAAAGTTCTTGAAGTAGAATCATGACACGAAAACAAGTTCAAGTAAGATTTCCACTCGAAATAAGATTGTTATAGTTATAGAAATTGAATCAAAGTTTGAATATGAGTATTACCTTGTGTTTGAAAGATATTTTACTATAAATAAGAAGGATTTCTTGAGGTTGGATGATCACTCAAAATGGATTTGCAAGATTGGAAGTAAGCTAGCAAACTTGGAAGTGTTGTTGGTGTGTTCTTGAGTAGTTGTTTTATAACTTGGTTTATGTATGAATTTATGAACTAGATTGAGCTAGATTTTGATTCAAATGATGAAGAACACTTAGAACAATGGAAGAACACTTGAGAGAGATGAGTTTGATTCAAGAAAAATTGAAAATGAAAGTGTTTGTGTGTGTACTCCTTCATGTGAATATGGGGTGTTCATAAAGGCTCCATTAGTTTGTAATTTTGTGTAATCATTCATGCTAGTTGTCAAATGATGGTTCCCACATGGTTAGGTGACTCACATGGGCTGCTAAGAGCTGATCATTGGAGTGTATATACCAATAGTAAATACGTTTAGAAGCTGTGTATTGTACGAGTACAAATACGAGTACATACGAGTAGAATTGTTGGTGAAAATGAATGTGGATGTAATTGTAAGAATTTTTGTTACATAGAAGTACTTTGATAAGTGTCTTGAAGTCTTTCAAAAGTGTATGAATACATATTAAAACACTACATGTATATACATTTTAACTGAGTCGTTAAGTCATCGTTAGTCGTTACATGTAAATGTTGTTTTAAAACCTTTAAGTTAACGATCTTGTTAAATGTTGTTAACCTATTGTTTATTATATCTAATGATATGTTAAATTATTATATTATCATAATAATATGATGAATTAATATATCTTACTATGATATATATATATACATTTAAATGTCGTTACAACGATAATCGTTACATATATGTCTCGTTTCGAAACCCTTAAGTTAGTAGTCTTGTTTTTACATATGTAGTTCATTGTTAATACACTTAATGATATGTTTACTTATCATTTATCATGATTAAACATAGTGTATCAATATCTTAATATAATTCATCTGTATTTAGTAATACGTTGTTATAATGATAATCGTTATATATATCGTTTTCGAGTTTCTTAATTCAATAGTCTCATTTTTGTGTATATAACTCATTGTTAAAATACCTAATGAGATGCATACTTATCATAATATCATGTTATATATATATATATATATATATATATATATATATATATATATATATATATATATATATATATATATATATATATATATATATATATATATATATATATATATATATATATATATATATATAATCATATGATCAATCCTTAATTAGCGATGTTACTTAATTACGGATTGAGTGCAATAAGATTATAACAGAGGACGGAATGTTTGATGATTATTTTGGGCCCCGATGATCGTCTTTCACTTTAACTATCAAGTGATCAACCAACCCAACCCGGTCTTGATTGTTAATTAGCATAATTCACCTTTGCGAGATGTAAAAATCCCTTGGGCAAGATCACAAGTGGAAATTACAAAGGCCTGGGCAAAATGGCAGAGAATCAACAACACATAAATGAGAGGCCAAGCTCTCTATTTATAGTATTCAAAATATCCATGGTCTGCGAATTATCTAACCGTCCGCGGAAACTCAGCGGATTAAACCGCAGTCATTTATTGGCGCGGGAATCCAACCGCTGATCTTATTTTCAACAAACACTTCATAACTTTGCCTTATAGTTCGCGCAGTTCTGCCCTCAGCCTTTAACAAATAAAATATACATATACAATGCTATGTATATGATCAAGTCCCCCCAGTTTATTATGATACATATCGCAAAGCAGATGTATCATGATAAACTCTAAAAATGTGCAGTTTTTGCAACCATCATCCGCGCTTAGTTATTTTCGCATTTACTTATTACCGTTGCAAGACAAAAGTTACCGTTTGAGTTATCACAACGGATAATTAATAAAAACGTTTACCACCCTTATTTCCCCTATATATATCGTGATTCTCAATCACTAATTTTCTACTTGCTTTCTCTACCACAATTCGCACTTGTATACATTCGCTATAAACCTTTACAAGTTCTTCAAACACAGCTTTTCCACTTTAGCCAAAAATGAAAATTGACGAAGTCGATCGTAAGGTGGATCCTAAAGCTTTAATTACAAAGTTGTTAACGAGCCTGGAGGCTAAATCGTCGGCATCTACCGAGCATCAAATCAAACAGGAGAAACAGGCTATTCCCATCATTGATTTAACCTCGAAATCACCGACATCGCAACCAAGTTCCACAAAACGACCGGTGCAAACACCACCAACATCACAGAGCAAGAAACTCAAACAAAGCACTCCTTCATACGATAATCCAATCACATCGGATTGTGAAGGAGATCAACAAACTGGTATAATGCAATCATCGTTGATTCATGCCAGTTTTTGTAATATTTATTGTTGCTATTATTCTAATCACATTGTTTTGCAGGAGGCTCGCCTTTCAATCCAGTTTTTCCTAGCCCTGATTCCGCGGCACAAATCACGGAACTATTCCGCACTCCCCCTGACTCTTATGGGGTGCGGATTGATGGCCTATCAAGATATACTTATGCATCAGCTGGCGCTGCTCTGGATCAGCGCCAATAAATGAAGTTAGCAATCCCCGGCGAGCTTCGCCGCGAATTTTCCAAACTTTCTGCGCTTGATGCGCACAACAGTTTTATTCAAAACTTCTACATGTGCTTCAACTCAGCGTACGATATGATATGTCGGCAAGAACAATTTTTCAATGTGCTTGGAGCTGAACAGCAGAAGTATAATGCTGAGAGAATCAAGGCTGAAAACAGCGAGAAACGCTGTGTTGATCTCTCCTATAAGCTCACCGCGGCTAAAACCGCGGTGGATGAATTGAAGCTACAAGTATCTACTGCAGCTGACAAACAAAAGAATTTTGAAACCACAATCTCTTTATTGCAAGAGGAGGTTTCAAGGCTTACTGCAGAGAGAGACACCGTTGTGGCCGCAGCAGCTTCCGCGAAACTTGAGTTCACGCAACTCCGCCAACACCTACCAGAGTTTGCTAAACAGGTTCTCAATTCACGTCCCGTGAATGTTCTTTTTTCCACTTATGCAGCTGCCTTACGACTACGCGAGAGAGTAGAGTTTCTGGATGAAATTGCTCCACATTGCACCATACCAGATCCTCTGCCTCCCGCCATTGGAGATCGCGTTTGTTCACTTGCAGAGGCACGTGAAGCAGCTGCTACTGCAAAAGCAAGCTTAGCGGATATTCCAATCGACAAAGTTACTGTAATAAGTCAACAAGATGATGCCACTTTAAAAGACATCTTTGAGCTTGACGGCATACCACGTATTAGGTAAAATTACACGTAATATCTACACGTAATATCGTTTTAACAAAACGGCATGCCACACATTAGGTAAAATTCGCCCTTCCATATCCGCGAGCTTATATGAACCTGCGGCATTAATTGCCACAATTTGATAAGGGCCTTCCCAATTAGGACCCAATTCGCCAAGCTTTTCTGCTCTGCTTGCTTCATTTCTTCGCAGCACCCATTCACCTATAGCGAAAGACAAAGCACGCACCTTTTTATTGTAATACTTAGCAATTTGCTGCTTATTATTCACTTCTCTGATAGCAGCCATTAACCTCCGCTCCTCAATGAAATTCAGGTTTTCGCTTAACACAGCATCATTCGCTTCTTCTTCAAAGTTAACTATTCTATGCGTTGGTACCAGAATTTCTGCGGGAACTACTACCTCAAAACCATATACCAAGCTAAAAGGTGTTTCCCCCGTGCTTTTCTTAAATGTTGTGCGATGTGCCCATAACACATTGGGTAATTCATCTACCCAGCCAGTTCGCTTTTTGCACAACCTCTTTTTAATACCGCTTACTATATCGCGGTTGGTTACTTCGCATAAACCATTAGCTTGTGGATGCGCCACTGACGTAAAATTTTGTACGATATTTAAATCAGTGCACCATGTCTTAAAAGGATCTTTCGCTATTTGAGCACTATTATCGCTAACCAATTCTCGCAGAATGCCAAATTGGCAAACAATGTATTCCCATACAAAATTTCGCACTTGTACACCAGTAATAGTGCGAACCGCCTTAGCTTCAACCCATTTGGTAAAGTAATCGATTGCGACAATCAGGAATTTAACATTGCCAGGCCCTGCAGGAAATGGCCCTACAATGTCAATAGCCCATTTATTAAATGGCCATGGTGAACTAACAGGAATCATATCATGCCGCGTCATTCTATTCTGCGGAGCATGCCTTTGGCAATTTTTACAGCGTTTAACAATTTTCGCTACATCGCGGTATAGGGATGGCCAAAATTATCCCATTCGCATAATTTTCGCGGCAATAGTTTTGTAGCCTGAATGCAGTGCACAAGTACCATTATGCACTTCTTCTATAATCATTTCTGCCTCGATTGGGCCAACACAACGCATCATTGGTCCGCAATATGATTTGCGATATAAGATATCATCTTGAATGATATACATCGTTGCTCGCCCTCTTACTAAACGAGCTTCGCGACTATCATCTGGCAGAATATCACTGCGGATATATTGTAAAATTGGGTTCATCCAGTTTGGTTGTTCTTCTGTAACAGATGCAACCATTAAGTCACTATCTATTCATTTACTTGGTAATTCCTCAACCTATACATGTTTTTGAAAGTGCGAGAACGTTAAAGCAGCCAATTTGCTCAATGCATCCGCCTTTTTGTTTTGGTTTCTTGGCACTTGTGCAAGTTCGAAACGCTCAAATCGCGCTGCCATTTCTTTCAATAACTGCAAGTATTTCTGCATAGAGGGATCTTGTGATTCAAAAGATCCATTAAACTGATTCGCTACTAACTGCGAATCTGTAAAGACACGCAGCTTAACAATATTCATTTTTCGCGCAATATTTAAGCCTGCGAGCAATGCTTCATATTCGGCCTCATTATTTGTCACATCAAAATTAAACCGCAATGCATATGTATGCTCCTCACCACATGGGCTTTCCAAAACCAAACCCGCGCCTGCACCTTCTGCGCACGAAGCGCCATCAGTAAACAAATCCCAAGTTTCACCGAGTAATGGTTTTAGCGCGGTTCACTCATTAATCACCTCTAACTCGCCAGACAGTTCAGCGAGATAATCCGCCATAACCTGACCTTTTTCAGCACTACGCGGAAGGTAAGATATTTAATAAGCACCTAATTCTACTGCCCACAATGCGAGTCTACCAGATATCTCTGGTTTGGTTAAGACTTGCTTGATTGGCATATTAGTTAATACATGCACTGGATGCCCTTGAAAATACCTTCGTAGCCTTCGCGTTGTTAAAATAAGCGCATACACAAACTTTTCAATCGGCGCATAGTTTATTTCACTTCCCGTAGGAGCTTTACTAACAAAATACACCGGATTTTGTATTTTGTTCCTTTCCGCGATCAAAACTGAACCGAAAGCTTCGTTTGCCACTGAGATATAAAGATAAAGTATTTCGCCCTGAATTGGCGCTGTTAGTGTAGGCAAAGTTTTCAACAACTTTTTCATCTCTTGAAACGCGGTTTCTGCTTCACTGGACCAGACAAAATTCTTTTGCTTCAAGCACCCTTTTAGAGTTTTGAAAAATGGCAACTGCCTTTCGGCAGCTTTAGACAAGAAACGCGTTAATGCAGCTAGTTTTCCCGTTAAACTTTGCACTTCTTTAACCGTTTTTGGCGCGGTCATATTTTCTATAGCCGCGAGCTTTTTCGGATTAGCTTGAATACCTTGTTCTGTAACAAGACATCCCAAAAATTTTCCTTCAGTTTTGCCAAAGCTACATTTTAGCGGATTAAGCTTCATGTTTATTTTTCGCAGTTTGTCAAATGTTTCACGCATATCTTCAATGATTCGCTCTTGCGTCATGCTTTTAATGACTAAATCATCTACATAAGCTTCAAGATTATGCCCTATTTGTTTATCAAACGCGGTATCAATCAACCGTTGATATGTCGTACCCGCATTGATTAAACCGAAAGGCATCATTATATAGAAATATATGCCTTTGCCCGTATGAAATGCGGTTTTATCTGCGTCTTCTTGCGCCATAGGAATCTGATGATAATCTCTTGCCGCGTCCAGAAAACATTTATATAGAAAAGCATGTAAAGATTCCACTTTTAAATCAAATTCTGGAAGCGGATAGTTATCCTTGAGGCACGCTTTATTCAAATCTTTGTAATCAATACACATTCTCCAGGAACCATCAAGTTTTTTCACCAACACTGGATTTGCAATCCATGATTGATATTGAACTTCGCGCAGAATTCCAGCTCTTATCAATTTTGTTACTTCTTCGCATAGCCATTTTACACGATCTGGGGCCATGCCCCTTCGCTTTTGCACTACAGGCTTTAGAGCTGGATTTACATTGAGCCTGTGTCCGCAATATGACGCGGAACACCAGTCATATCGTTTTCGCACCAAGCAAAAACATCCATGTATTGGACAAGTAATTGCACGATTTGTTTCCTAATATCCGCACTAACATTGCGTCCTACTTTGATTTTCTACTCTGGATATGCGGGATTAATTATTTCCATAGTATCCGCATCGTCAATAGGGTCCTACCCTGCGGTTTTTACGTTAACAACCGCACAAATAGGCATAATGCTCATTGAACATATTGTGGCAACCCCTTTATATGTTGGAAACTTAATCATGCCATGAATTGTGGACGGGACAATTCCAAATTTACTTATAGCGGTTCTTCCCGGCAGTATGTTATAACGAGATGAGGCTCGCATAACATAAAAATCTAACCGCGCTTGTCGCACCAAAGCCTCATCATTTACATCAGCCAGCTCAACTTTTAATGGCAAAACACCTATAGGTAATGAGGATTCTCCTGCAAAGCCGGTTAACGAAACCGCGGTTGTTTGCAGGTGCGTTTTAATACTTTCTGGTAGTTGAGCGAAACATTGTTCGTAAATAATATCGACGCTACTGCCGTTATCGACATGAACTTTCATGACTGTGATGTCAGCTTCCGCGATTTTGCACGATACCACTATCGGCATTTCAGAGAAATCATCGCTCTGCATTTTCGGGAAACTAATTAGCGCAAATTGCCAATTATGATACATTTTAGCGGACTTTCACTTTTTTCCTCTTTTTTGGGCATTCGCTCGCACAGCGACCACTATATCACTATCATTTTCAATATTACTCATTATTCTAAGCAATCAAGCAATTCAACGCCGATTTTAAATGTATGCACCTGCAAATCATCACAACAAAAACACGATTGAAATTAAACCGACGAATTAATTGTTTGATGGGACAAAACAAAAAAAAATTTCAGTTTAATTTGTAAAACGTGTCCCACGGATGGCGCCAATTGATCAATCCTTAATTAGCAATGTTACTTAAATACGGATTGAGTGCAATAAGATTATAACAGAGGACGAAATGGTTGATGATTATTTTGGGCCCCGATGATCGTCTTTCACTTTAACTATCAAGTGATCAACCACCCCAACCCGGTCTTGATTGTTAATTAGCATAATTCACCTTTGCGCGATGTAAAAATTCCTTGGGCAAGATCACAAGTGGAAATTACAAAGGCCTGGGCAAAATGGCAGATAATCAACAACACATAAATGAGAGGCCAAGCTCTCTATTTATAGTATTCGAGATATCCGAGGTCTGCGAATGATCTAACCGTCCGCGGAAACTCAGCGGATTAAACCGCAGTCATTTATTGGCGCGGGAATCCATCCGCTGATCTTATTTTCAGCGAACACTTCATAATTTTGCCTTATAGTTCGCGCAGTTCTGCCCTCGGCCTTTAACAAATAAAATATACATATACAATGCTATGTCATCATATAGTTTTTACACGTTTTAACGTTCGTGAATCACCGGTCAACTTGAGTGGTCAATTGTCTATATGAAACCTATTTCAATTAATCAAGTCTTAACAAGTTTGATTGCTTAACATGTTGGAAACACTTAATCATGTAAATAACAATATAATTTAATATATATAAATATGGAAAAGTTTGGGTCACTACAGTACCTACCCGTTAAATAAATTTCGTCCCGAAATTTTAAGCAGTTGGAGGTGTTATCGTATCTTCGGGAAATAAGTGCGGTATTTCTTCTTCATCTGATCTTCTCGTTCCCAGGTGAACTCGGGCCCTCTACGAGCATTCCATTGAACCTTAACAATTGGTATCTTGTTTTGCTTAAGTCTTTTAACCTCACGATCCATTATTTCGATGGCTTCTTCGATGAATTGAAGTTTTTCGTTGATTTGGATTTCGTCAATCGGAATAGTGAGATCTTATTTAGCAAAACATTTCTTCAAATTCGAGACGTGGAAAGTGTTATGTACAGCCGCGAGTTGTTGAGGTAACTCAAGTCGGTAAGCTACTGGTCCGACACGATCAATAATCTTGAATGGTCCAATATACCTTGGATTTAATTTCCCTCGTTTACCAAATCGAACAACGCCTTTCCAAGGTGCAACTTTAAGCATGAACATCTCTCCAATTTCAAATTCTATATCTTTTCTTTTAATGTCAACGTAGCTCTTCTGTCGACTTTGGGCGGTTTTCAACCGTTATTGAATTTAGATGATCTTCTCGGTAGTTTCTTGTATTATCTCCGGGCCCGTAATCTGTCTATCCCCCACTTCACTCCAACAAATTAGAGACCTGCACTTTCTACCATAAAGTGCTTCAAACGGCGCCATCTCAATGCTTGAATGGTAGCTGTTGTTGTAGGAAAATTCTGCTAACGGAAGGTGTCGATCCCAACTGTTTCTGAAATTAATAACACATGCTCGTAGCATGTCTTCAAGCGTTTGTATCATCCTTTCGCTCTACCCATCAGTTTGTGGATGATAGGCAGTACTCATGTCTAGACGAGTTCCTAATGCTTGCTGTAATGTCTGCCAGAATCTTGAAATAAATCTGCCATCCCTATCAGAGATAATAGAGATTGGTATTCCATGTCTGGAGACGACTTCCTTTAAATACAGTCATGCTAACTTCTCCATCTTGTCATCTTCTCTTATTGGCAGGAAGTGTGCTGATTTGGTGAGATGATCAACTATTACCCAAATAGTATCAAAACCACTTACAGTCCTTGGCAATTTAGTGATGAAATCCATGGTAATGTTTTCCCACTTCCATTCCGGGATTTCGGGTTATTGAAGTAGACTTGATGGTTTCTGATGCTCCGCTTTGACCTTAGAATACGTCAAACATTCCCCTACGTATTTAGCAACATCGGCATTCATACCTGGCCACCAAAAATGTTCAGTTGTTTCTGATTAAATATATGTTGAAGACTTTTGTGGTCGGTATATATAATACTTTTGACCCCTTATAAGTAGTGCCTCCATGTCTTTAATGCAAAAACAACCGCGCCTAATTCCAAATCATGCGTCGTATAATTCTGCTCGTGAATCTTCAATTGTCTAGATGCATAGGCAATTACCTTCGTTCGTTGCATTAATACACAACCGAGACCTTGCTTTGAAGCGTCACAATATATCACAAAATCATCATTCCCTTCAGGTAATGACAATATAGGTGCCGTAGTTAACTTTTTCTTTAACAATTGAAACGCTTTTTCTTGTTCATCCTTCCATTCAAATTTCCTCCCTTTATGCGTTAATGCAGTCAAGGGTTTTGCTATTCTGGAATAATCTTGGATGAACCTTCTGCAGTAACCAGCTAGTCCTAAAAATTGTCGTATATGCTTCGGAGTTTTTGGGGTTTCCCATTTTTCAACGGTTTCAATCTTTGTTGGATCCACCTGAATACCTTCTTTGTTCACTATGTGACCGAGGAATTGAACTTCTTCCAACCAAAATGCACACTTTGAAAACTTACCGTACAGTTTTTCTTTTCTCAGCAACTCTAGCACTTTTCTTAAATGTTCTTCATGCTCTTGATCATTCTTCGAGTAAATAAGTATGTCATCGATGAAAATAATGACAAACTTGTCAAGATATGGCCCACACACTCGGTTCATGAGGTCCATGAACACATCTGGTGCATTCGTCAATCCAAACGGCATAACCATAAACTCGTAATGACCGTAACGAGTCCTAAAAGCAGTCTTTGGAATATCATCCTCCTTCACCCGCATTTGATGATACCCAGAACGTAAATCAATCTTCGAATAAACCGACGAGCCTTGTAGTTGATCAAATAAGTCGTCGATTCTCGGTAGTGGGTAGCAGTTCTTGATGGTAAGTTTGTTCAACTCTCGGTAGTCGATACACAACCTAAATGTACCATCCTTATTCTTGACAAACAAAACAGGAGCTCCCCACGGTGATGTGCTTGGTCGAATGAAACCACGCTCTAAAAGTTCTTTTAATTAGCTCTGAAGTTCCTTCATTTCGCTAGGTGCGAGTCTGTATTGAGCACGAGCTATTGGTGCAGCTCCCGGTACAAGGTCTATTTGAAATTCAACGGATTGGTGTGGAGGTAGTCCCGGTAATTCTTTCGGAAATACATCGGGAAATTCTTTTGCGACTGGAACATCATTGATGTTCTTTTCTTCGGAATTGACTTTCTCAAAGTGTGCTAGCATAGCATAGCAACCTTTTCTTATTAGTTTTTGTGCCTTCAGGTTACTAATAAGATTTAACTTCGCGTTGCTCTTTTCTCCGTACACCATTAAGGGTTTTCCTTTTTCTCGTATAATACGAATTGCATTTTTGTAACAAATGATCTCTGCTTTTACTTCTTTCAACTAGTCCATACCGATTATCATATCAAAACTCCATAACTCTACTGGTATCAAGTCAATCTTAAATGTTTCGCTAACCAGTTTAATTTCTCGATTCTGACATATATTATCTGCTGTAATTAATTTACCGTTTGCTAATTCGAGTAAAAATTTATTATCCAAGGGCGTCGGTGAACAACTTAGTTTAGCACAAAAATCTCTACTCATATTGCTTCTATCCGCACCCGAATCAAATAAAACATAAGCAGATTTATTGTCAATGAGAAACGTACCCGTAACAAGCTCCGGGTCTTCCTGCGCTTCTGCCGTATTAATATTGAAAACTCTTCCGCGGCCCTGCCCATTAGTATTCCCCTGATTCAGGCAATTTCTACTAAAGTGGCCCGGTTTTCCACATTCAAAACAAATTATGGCAGTATTATTTGCTCTGACATTATTTGTTCCTTTAGTGTTATGCATTGGTCCGTAGATTTCGCACTTCTTCGCGCTATGACCATTTCTTTTACAACTGTTGCAAAATGTCGTGCAGAACCCCAGGTGATGCTCTTCACATCTTTGGCATGGCTGTTTTTGGTTTTTATTGCCATTGTTGTTATTGAGATTGTTGTTGGGATTGTTATTGTTGTTGTTGTTGTTGTTGTTGTTGTTATTGTTGTTGGACCAGTTATTGTAGTTGTTGTTGGGACATTTGTTGAAGTTGTTGTTGCGATTGATGTTGCGGTTATTGGGATAGTTGTTGCGATTTTGGTTGTGATTGTTGTTGTTGTATTGGTGACTCTTGTCATTGGTTTCTTCCCACTTTCTCTTGACTTGTTTCATGTTAGCCTCTTCGGTCGCCTACTCTTTAATCCTTCATTCGATCTGGTTCACTAATTTGTGAGCCATTCGACTCGTCTTTTGTATGGAGGCGGGCTCGTGTGAACTCACATCTTCTTGAATTCTTTCCGGTAACCCTTTTACAAATGCGTCGATCTTCTCTTCTTCGTCTTCAAACGTTCTGGGACACAATAGGCACAATTCTGTGAATCGTCGTTCGTACGTGGTGATATTGAAACCTTGCATTCGTAATCCTCTAAGTTCTACCTTGAGCTTATTGACCTCGTTCCTGGGACGATACTGCTCGTTCATCAATTGCTTGAATGCTGACCATGGTAGTGCGTAAGCAGCATCTTGTCCTACCTGCTCGAGATAGGTATTCCACCACGTTAACGCCATACCTGTGAAGGTATGCGTAGCGTACTTAACTTTGTCCTCTTCAGTACACTTACTTATGGCAAACACCGATTCGACCTTCTCGGTCCACCGTTTTAATCCAATTGGTCCTTCGGTTCCATCAAATTCCAAAGTTTGCAGGCAGTGAATTCTTTGTAGGAGCATCCTACACAATTTCTTGCGGAATTAGTTCCACTGCTAGATCCAGAGTTATTGTTATTTTGCATTGCAGCCTGCACTGCGGCTATGTTCGCAGCAAGGAAAACACGGAAGTCTTCCTCACTCATGTTCAAGTTCTGATGAGTCGCCGGTGCCATTTCCTTCAAAAATAGCCAAAAGAATTGAGTTAATCATATAGAATTTAAGAGTAGTCATTAGTATTTCGTAACATAATATGAACTTATTTATAAAAGCTTTTTCTTCATATTAGCATTTTATAGTTTTAATTCAGGTAGTACCTACCCGTTAAGTTCATACTTAGCAGCTATTATACAATTCAACTACTACGATTCTATATGAAAAACTTATTATAATAATATTTCCTGTTCAAACTTTATACAAAATTTACAAACTTACAATACTGCTATTATACATATAGGATGAAATATAGCACATAAAAACTTTGCTACTCGGCAGCTATAAAGGCAATTTTAGTTAATACGCAAGTCGTTCAGCAAAAGAAATAAAGACACGTAATTCGTAAGTCCAGAAACAAGTCATGCATTCAGGTTTTACTAAGACGACTTCCCATCCTTGATCTTGTGGAAAATAACCGTTTTGACCATTGGCTAGGCAACATGTTGTAATGTCGTCAAAAGGACGAGGGTTTTGTAATGTCCAACAACCCCCGTAATAATCTAAAAACCTTGTTTCTCACCCCAACTACTAAATCCGTCACTTGTGGGAAGGTTTTATTTAAAAGCTGCAATCCGATGTTCTTTTTCTCACATTGGTAAGAAGCGAACATCACTAACCCGTAAGCATAACATGCTTCTTTATGTTGCATGTTAGAAGCTCTTTCTAATTCACGAAATCATATATTGGGATATGTTGAGTCAAAATAGGTTCTTAACCCGTAGCGTAAAATTGCATTTGGGTTCCCCGCATTTAACGCTTTAAAGAAAACATGGCGTAACTTACCGTCTCCCCAATGTGATATACCCCACCTATCAAAGGAAAGCCTTTTATAAACTAAGGCATTTCTGGAAAGTCTTTCAAATGTTTGACAAGTTAATTTCGCCATAACTAAATGTGCTGATGAATTCTGACCGACTCTAGACAAGATTTCCTCAATCATATCCTCTGGTAGGTCTTCTAAAATATTCGGTTGTCTACCCTTAACGTCCATTTTGTTTTTATACTGTAAAATAGACAAGGATTAGATTCGTAAAAGATAATTAAGAAACAATACAAGCAATTTTTACATAGAACATAAAAGTACAAGCACACTATATTACATATATTACACAACATGATTACAACTCTTTAATCCGACTCACTCGTTTCTTCTTCTTCGGACTTGGTTTGTTTTGCTAATTTCCTAGGGATATATGATGCTCCCCTAATACGAGCTGTCGTTTTCCACAATGGTTTAGAAAAACCTGGTGGTTTAGAGGTTCCCGGGTCATTGTTACATTTTAGGAAATACGGATGTTGCCGATACATATAAAGTTCATTGGGGTTGGAATCGGGTTTCTCTATTTTTATACCTTTTCCCTTATTATTTTCTTTCGCTTTATTAAATTGGGTCGAGGTAATTTCTATAACATCATCGGAATCCTCATCGGGATCCGATTCATTGGAAAATTGATAATCTTCCCAATATTTTGCTTCCTCGGCGGAAACACCATTGACCATTATTAACTTTGGTGTTGGTTAAGGATTTTCTTTTATTTAATCGATTTACTATAGGTATCAATATTTCTTCCTCCGGAACCTCTTCTTGTTCCGGTTCCTCCTCTTCCGGTTCCTCCTCTTCCGGTTCCTCTTCTTCCGGTTGCTCCTCTTCCGGTTCCTCCTCTTCCGGTTCCTCCTCTTCCGGTTCCTCTTCTTTCGATTCTTCTTCGGGAATTTGTGAGTCTTCCAAAAATATATTCGACTCTTCATTATTATTAGGTGAATCGATGGGATTTGTACTAGTGGTAGATATCTATCACACAATATCAAACACATTAAGAGGTTAATATATATAGTTTCCAACAAAAGTGTTAAGCAATCGTTTTTAAAGAAAACACGGTCGAAGTCCAGACTCACTAATGTATCCTAACAAACTCGATAAGACACACTAATGCAAATTTCTGGTTCTCTAAGACCAACGCTCGAATACCAACTGAAATGTCCCGTTCATATTGATTATAAACGTTCCATATTAATTGATTTCGTCGCGAGGTTTTGACCTCTATATGAGACATTTTTCAAAGACTGCATTCATTTTTAAAACAACCATAACCTTTATTTTATCGATAAAGGTTTAAAAAGCATTACGTAGATTATCAAATAGTGATAATCTAAAATATACCGTTTACACACGACCATTACATAATGGTTTACAATATGAATATATTACATCAAAAATAAGTTTCTTGAATGCAGTTTTACATAATATCATACAAGCATGGACTCCAAATCTTGTCCTTATTTTAGTATGCAATAGCGGAAGCTCTTAATAATTACCTGAGAATAAACATGCTTAAAACGTCAACAAAAATGTTGGTGAGTTATAGGTTTAACCTACATATTATCAAATCATATTAATAGACCACAAGATTTCATATTTCAATACATCCCATACATAGAGATAAAAATCATTCATACGGTGAACACCTGGTAACCGACATTAACAAGATGCATATAAGAATATCCCCATCATTCCGGGACTTCAATCTGACATGATATAAAAACTCGAAGTACTAAAGCATCCGCTACAACGGATGGGGTTTGTTGGGCCCAATAGATCTATCTTTAGGATTCGCGTCAATTAGTAGACTGGTTTACTAATTCTTAGGTTACCAAGTA
Source organism: Rutidosis leptorrhynchoides (assembly GCF_046630445.1). Taxonomy (NCBI): domain Eukaryota; kingdom Viridiplantae; phylum Streptophyta; class Magnoliopsida; order Asterales; family Asteraceae; genus Rutidosis; species Rutidosis leptorrhynchoides. Next base: position 152,011,184 of record NC_092341.1, on the reverse strand, counting down.
AAAGGGGCATATTTGGCTTCGATCGTTAAACCATAGAAAGTAGTTTCATGAACTTGTGTCTATTTTTTAAAACATTTATAAAGCTGCATGTATTCTCATCCCAAAAGTATTAGATAGTAAAAATGGGACTATAACTCACTTTCACAGATGTTCACTTCGTCGGGAAGTAAGACTTGGCCACGGGTCGATTCACGAACCTATAACTAATATGTACATATATATCAAAGTATGTTCAAAATATATTTACAACATTTTTAATACGTTTTAATGTTTTAAGTTTATTAAGTCAGCTGTCCTCTTTAGTAATCTACAACTAGTTGTCCACGGTTAGATGTACAGAAATAAATCGATATATATTATCTTGAATCAATCTACGACCCAGTGTCTATGGTATCCCAAGATTATATATAATATTAGAATACATGTATAATACAATATAAGTTAGCTAGAATAAGATTTGTATAGATTTGTTACGAATTTCACGTAGCTACAACAAGCAAAATTATCCAATCTTGTTTTACCCATAACTTCTTCGTTTTAAATCCGTTTTGAGTGATTCAAGTTGCTATGGTTTCATATTGAAATTAAGTTTATGAATATAAACAGAAAAAGTATAAGTTTATAGTCAGAAATACAGGTTACAAGTCATTTTTGTAAAGGTAGTCATTTCAGTCGAAAGAACGACGTCTAGATGACCATTTTGGAAAACATACTTCCACTTTGAGTTTAACCATGATTTTTGGATATAGTTTCATGTTCATAAGAAAAAAATATTTTCCTAGAAGAACAACTTTTAAATCAAAGTTTATCATAGTTTTTAATTAACTAACTCAAAACAACCCGCGGTGTTACTACCACGGCGTATATCCGGTTTTACGGTGTTTTTCGTGTTTTCAGGTTTTAAATCATTAAATTAGTATATCATATAGATATAGAACATGTTTTTAGTTGATTTTAAAAGTCAAGTTAGAAGGATTAACTTTTTTTGCGAACAAGTTTAGAATTAACTAAACTATGTTCTAGTGATTACAAATTTAAACCTTCGAATAAGGTAGTTTTATATATATGAATCGAATGATGTTATGAACATTATTACTACCTCAGTTTTTGTGGATAAATCTACTGGAAATAAGAAAAATAGATCTAGCTTTAAAGGATCCTTGGATGGCTTGAAAGTTCTTGAAGTAGAATCATGACACGAAAACAAGTTCAAGTAAGATTTCCACTCGAAATAAGATTGTTATAGTTATAGAAATTGAATCAAAGTTTAAATATGAGTATTACCTTGTATTAGAAAGATATCTTACTATAAATAAGAAGGATTTCTTGAGGTTGGATGATCACTCAAAATGGATTTGCAAGATTGGAAGTAAGCTAGCAAACTTGGAAGTGTTGTTGGTGTGTTCTTGAGTAGTTGTTTTATAACTTGGTTTATGTATGGATTTATGAACTAGATTGAGCTAGATATTGATGAAGATGATTAAGAACACTTAGAACAATGGATGAACACTTGAGAGAGATGAGTTTGATTCAAGAAAAATTGAAAATGAAAGTGTTTGTGTGTGTACTCCTTCATGTGAATATGGGGTGTTCATAAAGGCTCCATTAGTTTTTAATTTTGTGTAATCATTCATGCTAGTTGCCAAATGATGGTTCACAAATGGTTAGGTGACTCACATGGGCCACTAAGAGCTGATCATTGGAGTGTATATACCAATACTAAATACGTTTAGAAGTTATGTATTGTACGAGTACAAATACGAGTGCATACGAGTAGAATTGTTGGTGAAAATGAATGAGGATGTAATTGTAAGCATTTTTATTAAGTAGAAGTACTTTGATAAGTGTCTTGAAGTCTTTCAAAATTGTATGAATAAATATTAAAACACTACATGTATTTACATTTTAACTGAGTCGTTAAGTCATCGTTAGTCGTTACATGTAAATATTGTTTTGAAACCTTTAAGTTAACGATCTTGTTAAATTTTGTTAACCCATTGTTTATTATATCTAATGATATGTTAAATTATTATATTATCATAATAATATGATGAATTAATATATCTTAATATGATATATATACATTTAAATATCGTTACAACGATAATCGTTACATATATGTCTCGTTTCGAAACCCTTAAGTTAGTAGTCTTGTTTTCACATATGTAGTTCATTGTTAATACACTTAATGATATGTTTACTTATCATTTATCATGATTAAACATAGTGTATCAATATCTTAATATGATTCATATGTATTTAGTAATACGTTGTTATAATGATAATCGTTATATATATCGTTTTCGAGTTTCTTAATTCAATAGTCTCATTTTTGTGTATATAACTCATTGTTAAAATACCTAATGAGATACATACTTATCATAATATCATGTTAACTATATATATATATATATATATATCCATATATATGTCATCATATAGTTTTTACAGGTTTTAACGTTCGTGAATCACCGGTCAACTTGGGTGGTCAATTGTCTATATGAAACCTATTTTAATTAATCAAGTATTAACAAGTTTGATTGCTTAACATGTTGGAATCACTTAATCATGTAAATAACAATTTCAATTAATATATATAAACTTGGAAAAGTTCGGGTCACTACAACATTATACCCAATAATGGCCTTTATAACAGCCTTATTCAGGACAACGTTTAACCATATCAAAGTACAATGCTATACTCATCAAGACGGGCGTGCATATCAAGTCTAAGAACACAAAGACATAATCACTAAAAGATTCACTACTGACTACGATCCATGTTGTGACATCTCATGGTTGGGTCATTCCAATATTCATCATCAATGAATACATATGAATTTTGGTCTCAACAAGTTAACTATTCATCATCAATGAAAATAACCAAAATTTCACATTAATCTTAATTCGTGTTATTCCCATAACATGACCGATTATGGAGATTTGAATAATAAACAATTATTCATGGATTAAACATGCTAATATAGAACACAGTGATATAAATGAAAACGATCATACCAACTATATATCAATTCATTAATATAAAACTTCTTAATGTTCCAAAAATATCCAAATACTAAATTACAAATGAAAAATATCAGCGAAGTCCAGTATTACTAGAATGATCATCATGCTTGTTGTGCATCATGGGCTTCATGAATGGGTCAGCCACATTATCATTTGTATGAACCCTTAAGAATACTAATATCATTCCTCTTAATGACTTAATGAATGTAGTCAAACTTTTGAAGAATGTGCCAGATACTTTTATGTATATGTGATTCTTTCGAAAGTATATTAATACTCGAACTATCACAGTACATATTATAGAAGATTAAATGTTGTGTACTACTCTGAGTATAACAACAAACTTTCTTATCCAGACAGCTTTCTGAGCAGCTTCTCAGTCAACAATGTATCCTGCTTTTGTTGTAGATTGTTTAATAGTGCTCTGCCTAGAGCTCTTCCAATCAACTGTCTTGCCCATCATGACAAAGAAACAACGTAACTGGATCGAGAATCATCTTAATTAGTTTGGAAACTAGAATCAGTATAAAACTTAATACTTAACTCTTCTTCCAAACCACCGTAAACCAAGAACATATCATTAGTACTCTGCAAATACTAAAGAATATTCTTAACAACAATCCAATGTACTTCACCTGGATTATGTTGACAATGACTCGTCAAACGCAAAATTAACGAAACATCGAGTATAGTACATATCATGGCATACATAATGGATCATATAGCTGAAGCATATGTGATACATTTCATTTGTCTCATCTCATCTGCTGTGATAGGACCTTTGAGACTTTCTCAAGGTTATGCCCCTTTTCATTGGCAAAGCTCCATGCTTGGAGTTTTGCATACTAAATCTCTTCAAGATAATGTATGTACTTTGATTCAAACCAATAAGCCAATTGGATCTATTGTATAGATTCTCATTCCAATAATATAAGTAGCTTCATCAAGATCCTTTATAGAAATACATTTTCCAAGCCAAGACTTGACATCTTGCAAGTTGGAATGTTATTTCTAATAAGTAATATGTCATCAACATATAAGATCAAGAAGACTACTTTGCTCCCACTAACTCTAATGTAAACTCAGGGCTTATCTTGGTTTTTGAGAAAAATTAAACACTTTGATTTTCTCATTAAACTTAAGATTCTAGCTCCTGGATGCTTGCTTTAATCCATAAATGGATTTTAGAAGCTTGCATACTTTATTAGGATTCTTAGGATTCATAAACCCTTCCGGCAGAACCATATATATGTCATCGCTTAGGTCGCCATTTAGGAAAGCGGTTTTGACATCCATTAGCCATATTTTATTATCATAAAAAGTAACCATGGCAATAAGTATCCTAATTGTTTTAAGGCTCGCGACTGGTGAAAAACTTTCATCATAACCTTTTGTCACCAATCGAGCTTTAAAAGTGTTTACATTACCGTCCATATCAATCTTCCTTTGAAGACCCAGTTTTACCTCATTGTCTTACAATTGGGTAGAAGATCAATCAAGTCTCATACTTGATTATCCTTCATGGACTGCATATCTGTATTCATAGAATCTAGTCATATTCAGATTCAGGATCTGATATGGCCTCACGCAGCTAGAGGGTTCATCATAATCCCTTAGTTGAGGTTTATCTGAATTAATCAAATAATTAAACCTCATAAGCTGATGAGTTCTACTAGATCTATAAAGTGCAGGTGTAACACGTTTTGGCTCACCAACAGTGCGCTCGGTTTTAACGTGTGGATTGCTAGTGCTTACTGAAGGTATGTTACTTTAAAGTACTTGAATTTCTTCAAGATCTACTTTACTCCCACTTACTTCTTGTAAGAGAAGATCTCTTTCCAGGATTTTAGCAGACTGAGCAGAAAACACGTTGTCTTCAGCTTGGTAGTAAAAGTAGTAACCCATTGTTTCCTTTATGTATCGTATAAAGTAACATTAGATAGTTCTGGGTTCTAATTTGTTTGAAGTGTCATGCTTCACGTACTCTTTACAACCCCAGACTTCCAGATAAGACAACTTGGGATTCTTCTCATGCCATAACTCATATGGTGTCTTTTCTACCTTCATAGTTGAAATCACATTGAGCAGCAGACTCTCATACATATCCCTAAAAGACAGTAGTAGAGAAATCAGACTCATCATAAATCAAACTATATCAAGTAAAGTTCAATTCCTCTTACTCAGACACACCATCGTGTTGTGGTGTGTAAGGTAGAGTGAACTATGAGACAATCCTACAATTATTTAGATGGTCCAAAAAACTCTTGATTCATAAACATACTTACTCCATCAGAGCGAAGTGCTTTAATAGTCTTTCCAAGCTGATTATCTACTTTATTTTGGAATACTTTTGAATGTTAAAATAGCTTTATGTTTATGTTTCAGCAAGTGAACATCATCATAGCTACTGTACTCATCAGTAAATGTAATGAAGTAAAATTAACTAAATCTATACATTGTTCTTAAAGGGCTACATACAACAGTATGTATTAGTCCTTAAAGATCTTTAGCTCTTTTACCTAAATCGGAGAAAGAATCATTTGTCATCTTTTCACATAAGAATCATTTGTCATCTTTTCACATAAACATGACTCGCATACATCAAATGACTCAGAGTCAATTGATTCCAAAAGTCCATTAGATTGGAGTTTTGCAATGCATTGTTTATTTATATGACCAATATGACAATGTCATAGATAGGTCTTATTCAAGTCTTGCTTGAAGACTTTGGCGATGTAGGTATACACAGAATTCTCATTTGAAATTACACTATGCATATCAATTTCAAAAATACCATCACGTGGATAGGTATTAAGATAAATATATTATCCTTAGATACTGAAATACCTAAGTGTGTAAATGCAAGTTCAAAACTATCGCCTTTCAAACTATGTCGCTTGCAGTATTGAGAGCATAATGCTATTGTTCCAACAAAACAATAAGACCACTTAGAGAAGTAAGTTCAGAGGTACCAATAGCTTTAACAAAAGTTTGATCCCCTTTGCCTACTTGCAAATCCAGTGTGTCTTTCTTCAGTCTATTACTTCTTCACATTCCCTTCACATTGTTACAGGTGTGAAGGCCACAACCAGTTAACAAAGATCTAGGAATCACTAGAAGAAGTATATAACTATATATAGAATATACCTGATTTGCTAGTCTCACCAGCGTTGCCTTTTCTCAGCTCAGATTGGAAGATAGGAAAATTTCCTTCTCCAATTGCCAACCTTTCCACAATGAAAACATTCGGCGTCTTTTGTTGGGCTTTCCTTCTTGGAGGGTGGAATAATTTTCCTAGCAAATGATTTGTCATTTTCCTTCCACAAAGTATTCGGCTTATTCTTTTTCACCCTTCAATCAAATTTCTTCCTGATCATCGAACAACATTCGATAATCATTTTGCTGAGCAGCAGCAACTGCCACAACAGGAAGAAAGGATGTGGGTTCTAAACTTTATTCAACTTCCAATTATGCTTGAGAATAATTCTCAGGTTGCAGTGCCAGTCTAGGAAGTTTGAACATTGAGTTTATCCTTCTCCAACAAAGAAGGAAGTGTGTTTTGGTTTACGTTTTGATTATTTGACATCTACAACAGATATAAGATTCAATTTAGTATTTTTGATATTGAGCTTTAATAAATTAACTACCCAAGTTTTTATAATATTTTTAAAAAACAATTAATTTACGAAAGCCTAAGATCCACATAGAGGTTCCATAGCCACATCTGTTGATCAGCTAGCAGTTATGGAGTCTATTGGTAAGTAGCGGGTACCAATTGCATTACAATTACAACTCTTAGATCTTTATGGGACTTAGAGATATATGTAGTCCAACAAACCACTATTATTTAATGGCATGTTTGTCCCATCATTGCCTCGAACTCAGGCCTCACCGTGAATATGATTAAGTCGTCCAATTTGGAAACAGTGAAAATTCACGCTAGTCTCACTAGATCGAAAAATCCACCTCGTGGCTATAATTCAGCCTAGTCTCACTAGATCAGAAAAATAACGAGGAGTTTTTGCAAGCTTATTGGATGGCATGACTTAAATTTGACGGGTATTTTGAAAAAAATTTGTGTCAACGAATAATGCATGCACACAAGATTCGCTACACTATTAGTTAAAAAAATTTTTTTTTAACCAATTGTATATGTAGATTATGTTTGTGATCTAATTTGTTATTTAATTTATAGGATATAAAAATAACAAATACACAAACGTGTATCGTTTTAATATAGTTTTAAAAGATGTCGTCCATATATATTATTTGACTTTCAAAATCATTTAACATTAAACTCGTTAGAGTTTAACTTATTTTAAAATCATCAATTTTAATCTTTGAAACTCGTTTAGAGTTTTATTTAATGTTTCCATAAAAAACATATGTAATTGATGTTATGCGAGGTGTATATAAAATAGCTTTATATTTTACAAGGAAATACTATTAAATACGATACAATTTTACACAAGATATTTATTTATTTATAGAATGGATATACTTAAACCTAGCTACAACACCTATAGGCAGTGTACCTAATCGTACAGTAGTGTAGTTTTTAGTAAGTCCGGTTCGTTCCACAGGGAAAATCTTTAAACAAACTTAACGCTATATTAGTTTACTTTTATAAAAATACAAATATATATATATATATAAGTAATATTATTATTATAAAGGGGGGGTTTTTACCGTTTAATGATCGGTTTGTCAATTTTAAAACTTTAGTTGCAGTTAAAACAAAATGTAAAATATTAAATAAATAAAAGACTTAATTTAAAGCGTAAAGTAAATAACGATAATGAAATTGCGATAAATAAAAGTGCGATAAAATAAACTTGCGATAATTAAAAAGTACGATAATTAAAAGTGCAATTAAATACAATAACAATAAATAAAAGTGCTATAATTAGAAATGCAATTAAATATAAAAATAAAGGGAATTAAATATGAAATAAAAGAATTATGCTTATTTAAACTTCCGTAATCATGATGTTTGACGTGTTGATTTTAGTTTTATGCCCATGGGTTAATTGTCCTTTGTCCTGGATTATTTAATATGTCCGTCTGGTTTTTGTCCATAACAGTCCATCAGTCATAAATATAAAGTGCGAGTGTCCTCGTCAAATTATCCTTATACCCGAAGTCAAATATTCCAACTAATTGGGGACTTAAACTTTAACAAGGTTTTATTACTTTGTTTAATAATTACACCAGGATGTCGACTGAGTATAACCCAATGTTTTAATACTTTGTTAACAATTATGCCAAGTGTCCTTGTACATAATTTCACCCCTGTTTTAATAATTCTAGTGGCTATTAATCCATTCCCGTGTCCGGTTAAATGAACGATTATTTGTACATATAAATATCCCGACCATCGTGTCCGATTGAGTGTATATGGTTATTTATAGGGACGTCCAATTGTAAATCTTTATATTAACATTAACAAACTATCATTTAGTTAAATAAATATAAAGCCCATTAATAGCCCATAGTCTAATTTCCACAAGTGTCGTTCTTTTGTCCAAACCCCAATTATGGTACAAAGCCCAATTACCCAATTTTATTAATTAGCCCAACATCATGATTACTTCATTTTAAATAAACATAATAATAACTTAGCTACGAGACATTAAATTAAAAAGGTTGAACATAACTTACAATGATTAAAAATAGCGTAGCGTTACACGGACAGAATTTTGACTTACACCCTTACAACATTCGCTAACATACCCTTATTATTAGAATTATAATTAAAATTAAAATTAAAATATAAATATATATTTACGTATACATATATTGGGAGAGATTGAATTATGGATATTTTTTTACGATCAGAATGCGCGAGCTTTATAGGCAGTTTCAACATTTGGGGCTCCGCGACTCGCGGCAATTTTTACCTTCAAACTCCGCGAGTCGCGGAGTTTGATTTTCCAGCTCACCAACTTTGGAGTCTTTCTTTGCCGACGAATTTTTAATATATTATAATATTTAAATAATTATAAGAATTATGTAAATATTATATTATATTTATGTGCATAGATAACTCGTAATTTTTAGTCCGTTGCGTCGAGCGTTGAGAGTTGACTCTGGTCCCGGTTCCGGATTTTCGAACGTCCTTGCGTACAATTTAATATCTTGTACTTTGCGTTTTGAATCTTGTACTCTTGTAATTTCGAGACGTTTCTTATCAATAATTGGAACCTATTTGATTGTATTTTGTACTTTTGAGCTTTTTGGTCGTTTGCGTCTTCAATTCGTCGAATCTGTCTTTTGTCTTCACCTTTTAATATTTAAACGAATATCACTTGTAAATAGAACAATTGCAACTAAAAGCTTGTCTTTCTTGAGGAATAATGCTATGAAATATATGTTCGTTTTTAGCATTATCAAATATTCCCACACTTGAGCGTTGCTTGTCCTCAATCAATATAGTATTGAAATACTAGAATCACTTCTTCATTCTTCACACTTTGTACATCAGTGATTTCTATACGGCGGTATAAACAATGGTAGTAACGATATGGTTTACAGTCCCACATGACTATAAAAATTTAGATCCATTAAGGAAATTGGATCTTTATGAAAACATTTGATCTTTTGAAAATTAAATCTAGTTTTTACCCTAGATAAGTTTTCCGTAATAACACTTCACCGGTGTTTGCAAAATATTTTTATGGGTTTGGTGGGTTTCATATTTGAAAATTTTAGCTCAAAACTTATGGTTTTGTGTCACCCACTTGCTAACCTTGTATTAGGAAAGCAACACGTCCAGTTTACTTGTCCCGTATATTACCTTTCGGTAAACTACCGTCCGGTTGTAAAGGAAAGCGTTGAACAAGCAACTGTTAAGGCAATGTCCCCTGACATGCTTTTAATTTTGGTCTATAATGTGTCGGACGCAATTACTATCCTTTGTAGGAGAAATAGTAAAGCTTACCCATATAATTTTCTGGTCTGGCACAAGGTCCTGTCTTTGACCATGCTATGCAACCACCGTTCTTACGGTTGACACCCGATTTGGTTCAGGCGACCTAATGAATTCCAGGTGAATTCCTAGGATTTTACGTTCAATGGTAATGAACTCATTGAAAATGGGTTTTTAGAAAACAAATCGGTTTGTAATTTTGATCAAAATATTTTCTCGTTCAAGCTCGATTTTAGATATCATCGAATTCCTTGAGTTTGTAATTCTCAATCTTTAAGGTCAATCTCAAGGATTGAGTAATATCAGGCATAAATGCTGATTTTTGATCTTTTAAGGAGATTATCCTTTCTGTGGATCTGATTCATTAGTCTTATCCAGCTAATTTGCACGGTGCCCCCCATTGTACGAGATAAATCCTTCTCATGGTTAGGATAAATCTGACCACTTGGCGACCCTGTTTAATGCTGAGGTCCGTGGATTTCCTGCTGATTTTAGTGATGACTTTTCTAGATTTTTCTTCAACCTACAGCTGGTCTGGACGACAACTTCCTGACCTAAATCAAGAAGCGCGTTTCTTTTTCGAAAGACTTTACTTCCTTTTAACGATGGAATTGATTCATCGTGTAGATCCATCTCTTCTTTTCTTTCATCGGGTAAAACAGTTTAGTTTAGTCCAAAGCAAAAGTATTTTCAGTTATTTGTTACAGAAATATGTGACATATGTTTAAAATAACTTGGTAAATTTTCCCACACTTGGCTTTTATTTTCCTTTTTATTGTCCTCTATTCTATTTTAAATGAATTTTAACATTTTGGTTTGTTTCTCAATTTATGTCCTTTCCGAGGTAACAATAATTTCGGTGTTAAAACCTAGTTTTATCATTCATAAATATGTATAAACATGATTTTGAGTTCATTTAATTGAAAATTTTGAAAAATTTTACTAGAATTGGGTAGTCAGTATATAAGACTAGGGCTGTTCTTTATTATCAGAGAGTACTAGATTCTAATACAACTACTGCTTTACTAGTATTTTTAATGGTAACCAAGTGTTTAAGATAAAAATTTTAAAAATCCGAAAGAATTTAACCCCTTCCCACACTTAAGATCTTGCAATGCCCTCATTTGCAAGAAATCAGTAATAATTTAAATTATTGAGGGTGATTTGTGTGAAAATGATTAAATTTTACCAAATTTTCCAAACATATTTGTGTTTGTGTTGAATGATAAATGGTGCACATCATTTGTTCATTCCGTCTTGTTGTTATATCACATTTATTTTGCATCTTGTCGTCAAAATTAGTTGCTTTTGCTGAACTTAATGTCAGTCTTTGAAAATGCGTTGTTTTACCCTGTTGTTGTACATAAGATAAACTGCAAACATATATACATATTTTTGAAGTTTGGCATATTACCCCACATTCAAACATTATTAAAATCTAATAATAAAAGTTAGAAAATTATAAAAACTATTACAATATTAACATAAGTATTAAATGTATCAACATTACAAATTATAAAATAAATAAAACTAAGTAGACTAGGGATGATACTGATACCAGTAGGGGTTCCATGCATAACCATATGTGTTATAAAATGCTTCGGCTGGGTTATACGTAGGATACGGTGGTTGGATCTCTATAGACCAGGGAGGGAATATGGGCGATGGAGTAGGAATATAGTTTCTACCTATATGTTGGCAATAAGCTATGATTTGGTTTTGATGAACTTGCCAATCTTCAAATGCTCTATGTCTAGCATTTTCATACTCTTGTGAAGCTATAAACCTTTGCATTTCTGCCATTTCATTTCCCCCTCAATCATTACCTTGCTGTTGGTTTCTCTCAACCTGTGGATGTCTACCATTATATCGTACTGTGGCGTTATTTCGCCTCTTCAAAACTTTCTCACCATGGTATACATTTAAACCTATTGTATCTCGGGGTTCTGGTTCTTCGATTAGTAATCCCCCCCGACTTATATCCACACCGAGATATTCAGCAATCAAAGTAATAAATATACCACCTCCTATTATGCTATGCGGTCTCATCCCCCTAACCATAGCTGATAAATAATAACCCACACAATAAGGTATACTTACAGCGCTTTGTGGGTCTCGAATACACATGTGGTAAAACAAATTCTGTTCATTTACCTTTTCCTTGTTCTTACCTCGTTATGTAATCGAATTGGCTAAAAATCTATGAATTACTCTTAACTCTGCTCTATCTATATCCAAATAAGAGTAATTTCCCCCTTTAAATCGGTGATGGCTAGTCATTTGACTCCATACACCATGCATATCAAAATTTTCGTCTATCTTTCTACCATTTAGTATCAACCCTCTATAATCGGCAGATGCTAACTCCTCAGGCGTATATATACGTAAAGCCTGAGCCATGTCTAGTAAAGACATGTGGCGCATCGAACCACCTAACAAAAATCTAATAAAAGATCGATCGGTTAAACTAGCTACCTTATCATTTAATTCTATACTACATAACAATTCTTCACACCATACTTTATATACAGGTCTACGTATGTTGAATAACCGTACCCCATCGTTAAAAGTAGAATTACCATACCTCTGTGCAAGTAATTCCCTAATTGGCTCGGCCAATTCTACAGCTTCTAATGGTCCCCATTCTATGACCCTAGATACTTCAACAGCTTTAGAATGAAGAGTATGCAAGCCCTTTTGGTATTTTGGATAATCTATCCAAAGTCTGTCAAATCTCAGGTTCGGGTGCAAATCTTCCAAGTGCAAATTAGAAAATGTCATGACTGGATGAGGTATTTCTTGTTTGTAGTAGTTATCCACCTCCTGTTGTTCCGCATTCTCAGCAGGAGCATTACGAGCTTGGGATGAAGATTCACCCCTTTCAGTCATTTTTCTTGAGTAATTCCTTGATAGCATGCTTCTCAACATGATTTTAGTAAAAGATTTGATGATTAACGGTCAAAAATTGCGAATTTGGGAGTGTTTTCTCGGGTTTTTTCGGGTGTTATTTTACAGTATTTTTGTTTTTGTGGTGTGTGGACTGAGCTGATTACGTTTTTATTTTTTTGTGGGTTTTGGTCCCTCCGCGAGTCGCGGTGTTTGACCCTTCAAACTCCGCGAGTCGCGGAGATTGTAATTTTTTTTTATATATATCTTATACTAATTAAAATAATTAAGTAATTATTTTTAAAATTTTGTTTCCCTTGTTATTTAGGACGAGGTCGTTTCGGATCGATGTCCTAGTCCGTCCTTCCACAAAATTTTAAAATTTGTCTTTTTGTAGCGATTGTTTTAAAAGCTAAGATTTTTGGGTTTTTTTAATGTTTTTGGCATACTTTAATTCAATAAGATTAAAAATAATGATAATAAAAGTTCTCGTCCCTCCCTCGGGTAAAGCAATTTCGGTTCAATGACCTAGTTTTCAACTTACGACGAATTTTAAAAATCATATTTTTAACTTAATGAGATAAAGTAAATTTTTATTTTTAAATTCACACCAAACTTAAAATAAAAATACATAAAATTCAAAATTAATATTAAAAATTCACACCAAACTTAAAATTTGAAATGCATAAAATTAAAAATTCTTATTTTAAAAATTAAAAATTCACACCAAACTTAATTTAAAAATTCATATTATAAAATCACACCAAACTTATATTATATTTTTCAAATATTTACAATTTTAAATATATTGTTTTTACAAAGTTTACAATATTAATTTAAGATTTATATATTAATTTTAAAAACATGGTAAAAATAAAATTAAAAATCTTTTTGGCTTTTTATCCCACTTTAATCAATCAGATATTATCAAAAATATGCGCCCCTCTTTTCGGTAAAGTAATTTCGGTTCCATGACCTAATTTAACTCATGACGAATTTTTGAAATATTTTGGGTTGATTGATTAAAGATAATTATACCTTAAGAATAAACGTTAAATTTCGCCGTGATGTAATAAATTTTTGAATGATATCAATAATTTCGGTCGCCAAACCTAATTTTATTCAATATCAATTTAATACTTTATAGCGAACAAATTAGCGTTTATTATCAAAAGGTTAAAAATAAAAATAAAAATAAAAACTTTACAGACTTACCTGTGAGATAGTATTCTTAGTTATACGATCTATCCCATTCATAAGATAGTCGGTTTAATTGGTTTTCCATGACTACATATGTAGTGACCCGAACTTTTCCATGTTTATATATATTAATTGAGATTTATATTTACATGATTAAATGTTTCCAACATGTTAAGCAATCAAACTTGTTAAGACTTGATTAATTGAAATATGTTTCATATAGACAATTGACCACCCAAGTTGACCGGTGATTCACGAACGTTAAAACTTGTAAAAACTATATGATGACATATATATGGATATATATATATAGTTAACATGATACTATGATAAGTAAACATATCATTAAGTATATTAACAATGAACTACATATGTAAAAACAAGACTACTAACTTAATGATTTTTAAACGAGACATATATGTAACGATTATCGTTGTAAAGACATTTAATGTATATATATCATATTAAGAGATATTCATACATGATAATATCATGATAATATAATAATTTAAAATCTCATTTGATATTATAAACATTGGGTTAACAACATTTAACAAGATCGTTAACCTAAAGGTTTCAAAACAACACTTACATGTAACGACTAACGATGACTTAACGACTCAGTTAAAATGTATATACATGTAGTGTTTTAATATGTATTTATACACTTTTAAAAGACTTAAATACACTTATCAAAATACTTCTACTTAACAAAAATGCTTACAATTACATCCTCGTTCAGTTTCATCAACAATTCTACTCGTATGCACCCGTATTCGTATTCGTACTCGTACAATACACAGCTTTTAGATGTATGTACTATTGGTATATACAATCCAATGATCAGCTCTTAGCAGCCCATGTGAGTCACCTAACACATGTGGGAACCATCATTTGGTAACTAGCATGAAATATCTCATAAAATTACAAAAATATGAGTAATCATTCATGACTTATTTACATGAAAACAAAATTACATATCCTTTATATCTAATCCATACACCAACGACCAAAAACACCTACAAACACTTTCATTCTTCAATTTTATTCATCTAATTTATCTCTCTCAAGTTCTATCTTCAAGTTCTAAGTGTTCTTCATAAATTCCAAAAGTTCTAGTTTCATAAAATCAAGAATACTTTCAAGTTTGCTAGCTCACTTCCAATCTTGTAAGGTGATCATCCAACCTCAAGAAATCTTTGTTTCTTACAGTAGGTTATCATTCTAATACAAGGTAATAATCATATTCAAACTTTGGTTCAATTTCTATAACTATAACAATCTTATTTCAAGTGATGATCTTACTTGAACTTGTTTTCGTGTCATGATTCTGCTTCAAGAACTTCGAGCCATCCAAGGATCCATTGAAGCTAGATCCATTTTTCTCTTTTCCAGTAGGTTTATCCAAGGAACTTAAGGTAGTAATGATGTTCATAACATCATTCGATTCATACATATAAAGCTATCTTTTTCGAAGGTTTAAACTTGTAATCACTAGAACATAGTTTAGTTAATTCTAAACTTGTTCGCAAACAAAAGTTAATCCTTCTAACTTGACTTTTAAAATCAACTAAACACATGTTCTATATCTATATGATATGCTAACTTAATGATTTAAAACCTGAAAACACGAAAAACACCGTAAAACCGGATTTACGCCGTCGTAGTAACACCGCGGGCTGTTTTGGGTTAGTTAATTAAAAACTATGATAAACTTTGATTTAAAAGTTGTTATTCAGAGAAAATGATTTTTATTATGAACATGAAACTATATCCAAAAATTATGGTTAAACTCAAAGTGGAAGTATGTTTTCTAAAATGGTCATCTAGACGTCGTTCTTTCGACTGAAATGACTACCTTTACAAAAACGACTTGTAACTTATTTTTTCGACTATAAACCTATACTTTTCTGTTTAGATTCATAAAATAGAGTTCAATATGAAACCATAGCAATTTGATTCACTCAAAACGGATTTAAAATGAAGAAGTTATGGGTAAAACAAGATTGGATAATTTTTCTCATTTTAGCTACGTGAAAATTGGTAACAAATCTATTCCAACCATAACTTAATCAACTTGTATTGTATATTATGTAATCTTGAGATACCATAGACACGTATACAATGTTTCGACCTATCATGTCGACACATCTATATATATTTCGGAACAACCATAGACACTCTATATGTGAATGTTGGAGTTAGCTATACAGGGTTGAGGTTGATTCCAAAATATATATAGTTTGAGTTGTGATCAATACTGAGATACGTATACACTGGGTCGTGGATTGATTCAAGATAATATTTATCGATTTATTTCTGTACATCTAACTGTGGACAACTAGTTGTAGGTTACTAACGAGGACAGCTGACTTAATAAACTTAAAACATCAAAATATATTAAAAGTGTTGTAAATATATTTTGAACATACTTTGATATATATGTATATATTGTTATAGGTTCGTGAATCAACCAGTGGCCAAGTCTTACTTCCCGACGAAGTAAAAATCTGTGAAAGTGAGTTATAGTCCCACTTTTAAAATCTAATATTTTTGGGATGAGAATACATGCAGGTTTTATAAATGATTTACAAAATAGACACAAGTACGTGAAACTACATTCTATGGTTGAATTATCGAAATCGAATATGCCTCTTTTTATTAAGTCTGGTAATCTAAGAATTAGGGAACAGACACCCTAATTGACGCGAATCCTAAAGATAGATCTATCGGGCCCAACAAGCCCCATCCAAAGTACCGGATGCTTTAGTACTTCGAAATTTATATCATATCCGAAGGGTGTCCCGGAATGATGGGGATATTATTATATATGCATCTTGTTAATGTCGGTTACCAGGTGTTCACCATATGAATGATTTTTATCTCTATGTATGGGATGTGTATTGAAATATGAAATCTTGTGGTCTATTATTATGATTTGATATATATAGGTTAAACCTATAACTCACCAACATTTTTGTTGACGTTTTAAGCATGTTTATTCTCAGGTGATTATTAAGAGCTTCCGCTGTTTCATAGTTAAATAAGGACGAGATTTGGAGTCCATGCTTGTATGATATTGTGTAAAAACTGCATTCAAGAAACTTATTTTGTTGTAACATATTTGTATTGTAAACCATTATGTAATGGTCGTGTGTAAACAGGATATTTTAGATTATCATTATTTGATAATCTACGTAAAGCTTTTTAAAACCTTTATCTATGAAATAAAGGTTATGGTTTGTTTTAAAAATGAATGCAGTCTTTGAAAAACGTCTCATATAGAGGTCAAAACCTCGCAACGAAATATATTAATATGGAACGTTTTTAATCAATAAGAACGGGACATTTCAGTTGGTATCCGAGCGTTGGTCTTAGAGAACCAGAAAATTTGCATTAGTGTGTCTTATCGAGTTTGTTAGGATGCATTAGTGATTCTGGACTTCGACCGTGTTTTCTTTAAAAATGATTGCTTAACATTTTTGTTGGAAACTATATATTTTTAACATATGAATATTATGTGATATATTAATCTCTTAACGTGTTTGATATTATGTGATAGATGTCTACCTCTAGAACAAGTCCCATTGACTCACCTAATAATAATGAAGAGTCAAATGTAAATTGGAATGATTCATGGACTGATTCACAAGTTCCCGAAGAGGAACCGGAAGAAGAGTCGGAACCAGAAGAAGAATCGGAACCGGACGAAGAATCGGAACCGGAAGAAGAATCGGAACCGGTGGGGGAAATAATAAAACGGTTAAGTAAAAGAGAATCCTCAACCAACCGACCAAGGTTAATTATGGTCAATGGTGTTTCCGCCAAGGAAGCAAAATATTGGGAGGATTACCAATTCTCCGATGAATCGGATTCCGACGAGAATTCCAATGATGTTATAGAAATTACCCCAACTGAATTTAAAAAGGCAAAAGAAAATAATAAGGGAAAGGGCATAAAAATAGAGAAATCTAATTCCAACCTCGATGAACTTTATATGTATCGTCAACCCCCGAAGTTCTTAAGTTGTAACAATGACCCGGGAACCTCTAAACCACCAGGTTTTTCTAAACCAATGTGGACAACGACGGCTCGTATTAGGGGAACATCATATATCCCAAGAAACTTGGCAAAACGAACCAAAACCGAAGAAGAAGAAACGAGCGAGTCGGAATAAGATAGTTGTATTCGTGTGGTGTAATATAGTGTTCTTATGCTTTATGATATATGTAAAAATTGCTTGTATTAATAAGTATTTTTTTATGAATCTAACTCTTGTCTATTTTACAGTTTAAAAACACAAAATGGATAGACAACCCAATATTTTAAGAGACCTACCCGGAGACATGATTGATGAAATCTTGTCTAGAGTCGGCCAGAATTCCTCGGCACAACTATTTAAGGCGAGATCAGTTTGTAAGACATTCGAAGAACGTTCCAAGAATGTCTTGGTTTATAAGAGACTTTCGTTTGAAAGATGGGGGATATCACATTGGGAAACCCATAAGTTACGATGTGTTTACTTTGACGCATATATTGCGGGAAACCCAAATGCTATTTTACGCAACGGGTTAAGAAATTATTTTGACTCAATATATCCGAATATTGGACTTCATGATTTAGAAAAAGCGGCTAGCATGCAACATAAAGAAGCATGTTATGCTTACGGATTAGTAATATTCGCTTCTCACCAAAGTGAGAACAAGAACATCGGGCTACAACTATTAAACAAAACGTTTCCACAAGTGACGGAGTCGGTAATTGGGGTAAGAAATGAGGTTTTTAGATTATTACGGGACTGTTGGACATTACGTAACCCTCGTCCCTTTGACGACGTTACAACACGCTGTCTTATCAACGGCCATAACGGTTATGTTGCACAAGACCAAGGATGGGAAGTAGTCCTAGTAAAACCAGAATGCATGACTTGTTTCTGGACGTATGAATTACGTGTCTTTATTGCCTTTGCTGAACGACTTGTGTACTAGCTAGAATTATCTTCACAACTATCTTGTATCAAAGTTATTGTGTGCTATATTTCATGCTTTATGTAAAATAAGCGGTATTGTAAGTTTGTAAAATATTGTATAAAAGTTTGAACGCGAAATATTATTATAATCAGTTTTTCATATAGAATTGTAGTAGTTGAATTGTATATTAGCTACTAAGTATGAACTTAACGGGTAGGTACTACCCGAATTTAAACTTATAAAACGCTAATATGAAGAAAAAGCTTTTATAAATGAGTTCATATTATGCTACGAAATACTATTAACTACTCTTAATATTCTGTATGATTAACTTGTTCCATTTGACTATTTTGAAGGAAATGGCACCGACTACTCGACACACCGTGAATATGAATGAAGAGGAATTCCGTACTTTTCTAGCTTCAAACATAGCCGCAGTATAGGCTGCGCTACATACCAACAATAACCTTGGATCTAGCAGTACAGGAAATCGTGTAGGATGCACCTACAAAGAATTCACTGCCTGCAAACCTTTGGAATTTGATGGAACCGAAGGACCGATCGGATTGAAACGGTGGACCGAGAAGGTCGAATCGGTGTTTGCCATAAGTAAGTGTACTGAAGAGGACAAAGTGAAGTACGCTACGCATACCTTCACAGGTTCTGCGTTAACATGGTGGAATACCTATCTAGAGCAAGTGGGACAAGACGATGCGTACGCACTACCGTGGTCAGCATTCAAGCACTTGATGAACGAGAAGTACCGTCCCAGAACTGAGGTCAATAAGCTCAAGACAGAACTTAGAGGGTTACGAACCCAAGGATTTGATATTACCACGTATGAAAGACGATTCACAGAATTGTGCCTATTGTGTCCGGGAGCATTCGAAGATGAGGAAGAGAAGATCGACGCATTTGTGAAAGGATTACCGGAAAGAATCCAAGAAGATATAAGTTCACACGAGCCCGCCTCTATACAACAGGCATGTAGAATGGCTCACAAACTAGTGAACCAGATTGAAGAAAGAATTAAAGAACAGACTGCTGAAGAGGCCAATGTGAAGCAAGTCAAAAGAAAGTGGGAGGAAAACGGTGATAAGAATCACCAATACAACAACAACAGCAATTACAACAATAATCGCAAAAATTATCCCAACAATCGCAACATCAATCGCAACTACAACAAACGGCCCAACAATAACAATAACAACAACAGCAACAGCAACTACAACAATCATCCCAACAACAATAATAACCGCAACAACAACAACAATCAGAAGCAGCTATGCCAAAGGTGTGAAAAGTATCACTCGGGGTTCTGCACCAAATTTTGCAACAAGTGTAAAAGAAATGGTCATAGCGCGGCGAAGTGTGAGGTCTACGGACCAGGGGTTAATAGAACGAAAGGAACAAATGGTGTCGGAACGAGTAATGGCGGAGCAAGTAGTGTCGGAGCAAGTTATGCCAATGTAGTTTGTTATAAATGTGGAAAACCAGGCCACATTATTAGAAATTGCCCGAACCAGGAGAACACGAATGGACAAGGCCGTGTAAGAGTTGTCAATATTAATGCGGCAGAGGCACAGGAAGACCCGGAGCTTGTTACGGGTACGTTTGTTATTGACAATAAATCTGCTTACGTTTTATTTGATTCGGGTGCGGATAGAAGCTATATGAGTAGAGATTTTTGTGCTAAATTAAGTTGTCCATTGACACCTTTGGATAGTAAATTTTTACTCGAATTAGCAAATGGTAAATTAATTTCAGCAGATAATATATGTCGGAATCGAGAAATTAAACTGGTTAGCGAAACATTTAAGATTGATTTGATACCAGTAGAGTTAGGGAGTTTTGATGTGATAATCGGTATGGACTGGTTGAAAGAAGTGAAAGCGGAGATCGTTTGTTACAAAAATGCAATTCGCATTATACGAGAAAAAGGAAACCCCTTAATGGTGTACGGAGAAAAGGGCAACACGAAGCTACATCTTATTAGTAATTTGAAGGCACAAAAACTAATAAGAAAAGGTTGCTATGCTGTTCTAGCACACGTCGAGAAAGTACAAACTGAAGAAAAGAGCATCAATGATGTTCCCATTGCAAAAGAATTTCCCGATGTATTTCCGAAAGAATTACCGGGATTACCCCCACATCGATCCGTTGAATTTCAAATAGATCTTGTACCAGGAGCTGCACCAATAGCTCGTGCTCCTTACAGACTCGCACCCAGCGAGATGAAAGAACTGCAAAGCCAATTACAAGAACTTTTAGAGCGTGGTTTCATTCGACCAAGCACATCACCATGGGGAGCTCCTGTTTTGTTTGTCAAGAAGAAAGATGGTACATTCAGGTTGTGTATCGACTACCGAGAGTTGAACAAACTTACCATCAAGAACCGCTACCCACTACCGAGAATCGATGACTTATTTGATCAACTACAAGGCTCGTCTGTTTATTCAAAGATTGACTTACGTTCCGGGTATCATCAAATGCGGGTGAAAGAAGATGATATTCCAAAGACTGCTTTCAGAACACGTTACGGTCATTACGAGTTTATGGTCATGCCGTTTGGTTTAACTAATGCACCAGCTGTGTTCATGGACCTTATGAACCGAGTTTGTGGACCATACCTTGACAAGTTTGTCATTGTTTTCATTGATGACATACTTATTTACTCAAAGAATGACCAAGAACACGGTGAACATTTGAGAAAGGTGTTAGAAGTATTGAGGAAGGAAGAATTGTACGCTAAGTTTTCAAAGTGTGCATTTTGGTTGGAAGAAGTTCAATTCCTCGGTCACATAGTGAACAAAGAAGGTATTAAGGTGAATCCGGCAAAGATAGAAACTGTTGAAAAGTGGGAAACCCCGAAAACTCCGAAACACATACGCCAGTTTTTAGGACTAGCTGGTTACTACAGAAGGTTCATCCAAGACTTTTCCAGAATAGCAAAACCCTTGACTGCATTAACGCATAAAGGGAAGAAATTTGAATGGAATGATGAACAAGAGAAAGCGTTTCAGTTATTGAAGAAAAAGCTAACTACGGCACCTATATTGTCATTGCCTGAAGGGAATGATGATTTTGTGATTTATTGTGATGCATCAAAGCAAGGTCTCGGTTGTGTATTAATGCAACGAACGAAGGTGATTGCTTATGCGTCTAGACAATTGAAGATTCACGAACAAAATTATACGACGCATGATTTGGAATTAGGCGCGGTTGTTTTTGCATTAAAGACTTGGAGGCACTACTTATATGGGGTCAAAAGTATTATATATACCGACCACAAAAGTCTTCAACACATATTTAACCAGAAACAACTGAATATGAGGCAGCGTAGGTGGATTGAATTATTGAATGATTACGACTTTGAGATTCGTTACCACCCGGGGAAGGCAAATGTGGTAGCCGATGCCTTGAGCAGGAAGGACAGAGAACCCATTCGAGTAAAATCTATGAATATAATGATTCATAATAACCTTACTACTCAAATAAAGGAGGCGCAACAAGGAGTTTTAAAAGAGGGAAATTTAAAGGATGAAATACCCAAAGGATCGGAGAAGCATCTTAATATTCGGGAAGACGGAACCCGGTATAGGGCTGAAAGGATTTGGGTACCAAAATTTGGAGATATGAGAGAAATGGTACTTAGAGAAGCTCATAAAACCAGATACTCAATACATCCTGGAACGGGGAAGATGTACAAGGATCTCAGGAAATATTTTTGGTGGCCGGGTATGAAAGCCGATGTTGCTAAATACGTAGGAGAATGTTTGACGTGTTCTAAGGTCAAAGCTGAGCATCAGAAACCATCAGGTCTACTTCAACAACCCGAAATCCCAGAATGGAAATGGGAAAACATTACCATGGATTTCATCACTAAATTGCCAAGGACTGCAAGTGGTTTTGATACTATTTGGGTAATAGTTGATCGTCTCACCAAATCAGCACACTTCCTGCCAATAAGAGAAGATGACAAGATGGAGAAGTTAGCACGACTGTATTTGAAGGAAGTCATATCCAGACATGGAATACCAATCTCTATTATCTCTGATAGGGATGGCAGATTTATTTCAAGATTTTGGCAGACATTACAGCAAGCATTAGGAACTCATCTAGACATGAGTACTGCCTATCATCCACAAACTGATGGGCAGAGCGAAAGGATGATACAAACGCTTGAAGACATGCTACGAGCATGTGTTATTGATTTCGGAAACAGTTGGGATCGACATCTACCGTTAGCAGAATTTTCCTACAACAACAGCTACCATTCAAGCATTGAGATGGCGCCGTTTGAAGCACTTTATGGTAGAAAGTGCAGGTCTCTGATTTGTTGGAGTGAAGTGGGGGATAGACAGATTACGGGTCCGGAGATTATACAAGAAACTACCGAGAAGATCATCCAAATTCCACAACGGTTGAAAACCGCCCAAAGTCGACAAAAGAGCTACGCTGACATTAAAAGAAAAGATATAGAATTTAAAATTGGAGAGATGGTCATGCTTAAAGTTGCACCTTGGAAAGGCGTTGTTCGATTTGGTAAACGAGGGAAATTAAATCCAAGGTATATTGGACCATTCAAGATTATTGATCGTGTCGGACCAGTAGCTTACCGACTTGAGTTACCTCAACAACTCGCGGCTGTACATAACACTTTCCACGTCTCGAATTTGAAGAAATGTTTTGCTAAAGAAGATCTCACTATTCCGTTAGATGAAATCCAAATCAACGAAAAACTTCAATTCATCGAAGAACCCGTCGAAATAATGGATCGTGAGGATAAAAGACTTAAGCAAAACAAGATACCAATTATTAAGGTTCGATGGAATGCTCGTAGAGGACCCGAGTTCACCTGGGAGCGTGAAGATCAGATGAAGAAGAAATACCCGCATCTATTTCCAGAAGATTCGTCAACACCTTCAACAGCTTAAAATTTCGGGACAAAATTTATTTAACGGGTAGGTACTGTAGTGACCCGAACTTTTCCATGTTTATATATATTAATTGAGATTGATATTTACATGATTAAATGTTTCCAACATGTTAAGCAATCAAACTTGTTAAGACTTGATTAATTGAAATATGTTTCATATAGACAATTGACCACCCAAGTTGACCGGTGATTCACGAACGTTAAAACTTGTAAAAACTATATGATGACATATATATGGATATATATATATAGTTAACATGATACTATGATAAGTAAACATATCATTAAGTATATTAACAATGAACTACATATGTAAAAACAAGACTACTAACTTAATGATTTTTAAACGAGACATATATGTAACGATTATCGTTGTAAAGACATTTAATGTATATATATCATATTAAGAGATATTCATACATGATAATATCATGATAATATAATAATTTAAAATCTCATTTGATATTATAAATATTGGGTTAACAACATTTAACAAGATCGTTAACCTAAAGGTTTCAAAACAACACTTACATGTAACGACTAACGATGACTTAACGACTCAGTTAAAATGTATATACATGTAGTGTTTTAATATGTATTTATACACTTTTTAAGACTTCAATACACTTATCAAAATACTTCTACTTAACAAAAATTCTTACAATTACATCCTCGTTCAGTTTCATCAACAATTCTACTCGTATGCACCCGTATTCGTATTCGTACTCATACAATACACATCTTTTAGATGTATGTACTATTGGTATATACACTCCAATAATCAGCTCTTAGCAGCCCATGTGAGTCACCTAACACATGTGGGAACCATCATTTGGCAACTAGCATGAAATATCTCATAAAATTACAAAAATATGAGTAATCATTCATGACTTATTTACATGAAAACAAAATTACATATCCTTTATATCTAATCCATACACTAACGACCAAAAACACCTACAAACACTTTCATTCTTCAATTTTATTCATCTAATTGATCTCTCCCAAGTTCTATCTTCAAGTTCTAAGTGTTCTTCATAAATTCCAAAAGTTCTAGTTTCATAAAATCAAGAATACTTTCAAGTTTGCTAGCTCACTTCCAATCTTGTAAGGTGATCATCCAACCTCAAGAAATCTTTGTTTCTTACAGTAGGTTATCATTCTAATACAAGGTAATAATCATATTAAAACTTTGGTTCAATTTCTATAACTATAACAATCTTATTTCAAGTGATGATCTTACTTGAACTTGTTTTCGTGTCATGATTCTGCTTCAAGAACTTCGAGCCATCCAAGGATCCATTGAAGCTAGATCCATTTTTCTCTTTTCCAGTAGGTTTATCCAAGGAACTTAAGGTAGTAATGATGTTCATAACATCATTCAATTCATACATATAAAGCTATCTTATTCGAAGGTTTAAACTTGTAATCACTAGAACATAGTTTAGTTAATTCTAAACTTGTTCGCAAACAAAAGTTAATCCTTCTAAATTGATTTTTAAAATCAACTAAACACATGTTCTATATCTATATGATATGCTAACTTAATGATTTAAAACCTGGAAACACGAAAAACACCGTAAAACCGGATTTACGCCGTCGTAGTAACACCGCGGGCTGTTTTGGGTTAGTTAATTAAAAACTATGATAAACTTTGATTTAAAAGTTGTTATTCAGAGAAAATGATTTTTATTATGAACATGAAACTATATCCAAAAATTATGGTTAAACTCAAAGTGGAAGTATGTTTTCTAAAATGGTCATCTAGACGTCGTTCTTTCGACTGAAATGACTACCTTTACAAAAACGACTTGTAACTTATTTTTCCGACTATAAACCTATACTTTTCTGTTTAGATTCATAAAATAGAGTTCAATATGAAACCATAGCAATTTGATTCACTCAAAACGGATTTAAAATGAAGAAGTTATGGGTAAAACAAGATTGGATAATTTTTCTCATTTTAGCTACTTGAAAATTGGTAACAAATCTATTCCAACCATAACTTAATCAACTTGTATTGTATATTATGTAATCTTGAGATACCATAGACACGTATACAATGTTTCGACCTATCATGTCGACACATCTATATATATTTCGGAACAACCATAGACACTCTATATGTGAATGTTGGAGTTAGCTATACAGGGTTGAGGTTGATTCCAAAATATATATAGTTTGAGTTGTGATCAATACTGAGATACGTATACACTGGGTCGTGGATTGATTCAAGATAATATTTATCGATTTATTTCTGTACATCTAACTGTGGACAACTAGTTGTAGGTTACTAACGAGGACAGCTGACTTAATAAACTTAAAACATCAAAATATATTAAAAGTGTTGTAAATATATTTTGAACATACTTTGATATATATGTATATATTGTTATAGGTTCGTGAATCAACCAGTGGCCAAGTCTTACTTCCCGACGAAGTAAAAATCTGTGAAAGTGAGTTATAGTCCCACTTTTAAAATTTAATATTTTTGGGATGAGAATACATGCAGGTTTTATAAATGATTTACAAAATAGACACAAGTACGTGAAACTACATTCTATGGTTGAATTATCGAAATCGAATATGCCCCTTTTTATTAAGTCTGGTAATCTAAGAATTAGGGAACAGACACCCTAATTGACGCGAATCCTAAAGATAGATCTATCGGGCCCAACAAGCCCCATCCAAAGTACCGGATGCTTTAGTACTTCGAAATTTATATCATATCTGAAGGGTGTCCCGGAATGATGGGGATATTCTTATATATGCATCTTGTTAATGTCGGTTACCAGGTGTTCACCATATGAATGGTTTTTATCTCTATGTATGGGATGTGTATTGAAATATGAAATCTTGTGGTCTATTATTATGATTTGATATATATAGGTTAAACCTATAACTCACCAACATTTTTGTTGACGTTTTAAGCATGTTTATTCTCAGGTGATTATTAAGAGCTTCCGCTGTTGCATAGTTAAATAAGGACGAGATTTGGAGTCCATGCTTGTATGATATTGTGTAAAAACTGCATTCAAGAAACTTATTTTGTTGTAACATATTTGTATTGTAAATCATTATGTAATGGTCGTGTGTAAACAGGATATTTTAGATTATCATTATTTGATAATCTACATAAAGCTTTTTAAAACCTTTATCTATGAAATAAAGGTTATGGTTTGTTTTAAAAATGAATGCAGTCTTTGAAAAACGTCTCATATAGAGGTCAAAACCTCGCAACGAAATCAATTAATATGGAACGTTTTTAATCAATAAGAACGGGACATTTCAACATAGGCGTAACCTCGAGCATTCAGTATTTTTTCTTCTAAACATATGAACGGTCCGTCTCTGCATAAAGTAACAAATTCGGTATTTGAATAGGTTTGATTATTTGAACATTTACCTCCATGTGACCATTTTCCGCATTTTTGACATCTTTCAAGGTGTCGTGCTCTTCTTTTCGCTGCGAATTTTGATTTTCCTTTACCAAATTGTAACTTATTATCTTCGTATCTGGATTCTTTTCTTACTCCGTCCAATCTTTCTCTGATTACTGATATTATTTCACTCGGTAGTGTGTCATTATTACGTTTAGTGATCAAAGCGTGTAGCATTAGACCATGGTTTAGTTCACAGGCAGTCTTCATTTCGTAAAAACCTAAAAAAAATAAAAATTCAGAATGGGGGGAGAAGACTAGTTCTTTAGGGTCTGCTAGGGAAAGACCATTCGGGTTTCATTTTCGAGAACTACACGAAAACAGACAATCTAACTCTAACAGAAATACATATTATCCTTTAAAGACTTGATTCTCCCCACACTTAGTTAGCTGTGGTATCGAAATTGTGATTAACTTCATTATCGAATTCCATCGGACTATCTATGTAGTGTTTAACTCTGTGACCATTAACTTTAAATTCAATCCCATTAGAATTTATTAATTCTATCGTTCCGTATGGGAAAACTCTTTTGACTATGAATGGTCCAGACCATCTTGATTTCAATTTTCCAGGAAATAGCTTGAATCGTGAATTGAAAAGAAGAACTCTGTCTCCTTCTTTAAATTCTTTTAAACTTCCGATTCTTTTATCATGCCATTTCTTCGTTCTTTCTTTATAGATTAATGAATTTTCGTATGCTTCATGTCTTAATTCTTCTAATTCATTTAGTTGACTTAATCGTAGACGTCCATCTTCATGTATATCAAGATTACATGTCTTCAAAGCCCAAAATGCTTTGTGTTCAATTTCTACTGGAAGATGACATGCTTTTCCATAAACAAGTCTAAAAGGTGTGGTTCCAATTGGAGTTTTGTAGGCTGTTCTAAAAGCCCAGAGTGCATCCTCCAATTTAATGGACCATTACTTCGGATTTGATCCTATGGTTTTCTCTAGAATACGTTTTAAAGCTCGGTTGGTATTTTCAACTTGTCCACTTGTTTGTGGATGATATGCGGTGGAGATTTTATGAGTTACTCCATATCTTTTAAGAACTTTCTCAAGTTGATTATTACAGAAATGAGTACCCCGATCACTTATTAAAGCTTTCGGTGTTTCAAACCTTGCAAAAAGACGTTTTAAAAAGTTGACTACAACTCGTGCATCATTAGTTGGGAGAGCTTGTGCTTCCGCCCATTTAGATACATAATCAATGGCAACGAGAATGTAGAGATTATTATGAGATTTTGGAAATGGACCCATAAAGTCAATACCCCAAATGTCAAATACTTCACATACTTGTATGACAT
Organism: Rutidosis leptorrhynchoides; assembly: GCF_046630445.1. Lineage (NCBI taxonomy): Eukaryota > Viridiplantae > Streptophyta > Magnoliopsida > Asterales > Asteraceae > Rutidosis > Rutidosis leptorrhynchoides. Next base: position 151,982,486 of record NC_092341.1, on the reverse strand, counting down.
TTTGTGGCATTTTGTCACGTTGACTTATTTTTCCGGCCCTTTGACATGCATCACAGGATTTGAAAAGAAGGTGTGCGTCTTTGTAAATTGTAGGCCAATAGAATCCAGCATCGTAAACTTTTCTTGCTGTTAGTTGAGGCCCATAATGCCCTCCTGTTGGTCCTGTGTGACAATGGTTTAAAATTTTACTAGCTTCATCTCCAAATACACATTGGCGTATTATTCCATCGGGACAACTTTTAAACAGATGTGGATCTTCCCAAAAATAGTGTTTTATATCACTGAAGAATTTCTTTCGTTTTTGGTACGATAATCCTTTTTCAAGGAATCCACATACTAAGTAGTTTGCATAGTCTGCAAACCATGGTATTTCATTATAATCTATCTTCAATAGATATTCATCAGGAAAGTTGTCTTGTATGGCCGATTCATTTAGAACTTCCAACTCAGGATTTTCAAGACGAGAAAGATGATCAGCGGCGAGATTTTCTGCTCCTCTTTTATCTCGGATTTCATTATCGAATTCTTGTAAGAGTAAGATCCAGCGGATTAATCTTGGTTTTGCATCTTGTTTCGAAAATAGGTATCTAAGAGTAGAATGGTCGGTATAGACCACCGTTTTTGCTAGAACGAGATATGAACGAAATTTGTCAAAAGCAAAGACAATAGCAAGGAGTTCTTTTTCAGTAGTTGTATAATTTGTTTGTGCTCCTTGTAACGTCTTACTAGCATAATATATAGGTTGAAATCATTTTTCAATCCTTTGTCCTAAAACGGCTCCCATTGCAAAATCACTTGCATCGCACATTAATTCAAACGGTAGATTCCAATTTGGTGTTATCATGATTGGCGCATTAGTGAGTTTCTCTTTAAGAATATTAAAAGATTTGATACATTCATCTGAAAAGATGAATGGAGCATCCTTTTCTAGGAGTTTATTCATAGGAGTGGCAATTTTAGAAAAATCTTTTATGAAACGTCGGTAAAAACCGGCATGCCCTAGAAAACTCCTAACTCCTCTAACATTGGTGGGATGTGGAAGTTTAGCAATTACATCTACTTTAGCTCTATCCACTTCAATTCCTTCTTTTGAAATTTTATGTCCAAGAACGATGCCTTCTTTAACCATGAAATGGCATTTCTCCCAATTAAGTACTAGATTTGATTGTTCGCATCTAATAAGCATTCGTTCCAGATTAACTAGACATGATTCAAATGTATCACCGAAGACTGAAAAGTCATCCATGAAAACTTCCATGCATTCTTCTATCATATCGTGAAAAATCGCCATCATACACCTTTGAAAGGTCGCAGGGGCGTTGCAAAGTCCAAATGGCATGCGTTTGTAAGCAAAAGTACCATAAGGGCACGTGAATGTGGTTTTCTCTTGATCTTCGGGTGCTATTGGAATTTGAAAATATCCGAAAAATCCATCTAGAAAACAATAGTAACTATTTCCGGCTAATCTTTCCAACATTTGATCAATGAAAGGTAAGGGAAAGTGACGGTGGCGTCATTTAATTTTCTATAATCAATACATACACGCCATCCTGTTACAGTCCTAGTAGGAATAAGCTCATTTTTCTCATTTGTAATGACAGTCATGCCACCCTTCTTAGGCACGCATTGAACTGGGCTTACCCATGGACTATCAGAAATTGGATATATTAAACCTGCATCTAGCAGTTTAATAATTTCTTTCTTAACTACATCTTGCATATTAGGATTTAGTCTTCGTTGGCGTTGCACATACGTTTTATGACCTTCTTCCATAAGGATTTTATGTGTGCAATACGAAGGACTTATTCCTTTAATATCATGAATCTTCCATGCAATGGCTGGTTTATGAGCTTTCAACACAGAAATGAGTTGTGATTTCTCATTTTCAGTAAGAGAAGACGACATTATTACAGGTAATTCAGATTCACCATGTAAATAAGCGTATTCCAAATGGTTTGGAAGTGGCTTTAACTCTAATTTCGGTGGTTCTTCTATCGATGATTTATATCGATATATGTCTTCTTCTTTTAGCATTTGAATTTCTTCTGTTGTTGGTTCATATCCATTAGCTATAAGTGTAGCTAATATTTCAGCTTCATTAATTGGTTCATTACCTTCTCCTAAAGAACATTCTCCTGTTCCTTGTAATTCTGGAAATTCTTCTAACAATTCTGCATGTGAGTCTATAGTTTGAATATAATAACATGTATCATCTGCAGATTACGGTTGTTGCATTGCTCTATCAACTGAAAAGGTATCACTCTCGTCCTCTATACTTAGGGTCAATTTCTTGCCGAACACGTCTATCATTGCTTTAGCCGTGTTTAAGAATGGTCTTCCTAATATGAGAGGAACTTGAGAATCTTCTTCCATGTCTAGAACAACAAAATCTACTGGAAATACTAAAGTAACAACTTTAACTAGCATGTTCTCCATTATCCCTTTAGGATATTTTATTGATCGATCGGCTAGTTGTATGCTTATTCTTGTTGGTTTCAATTCTCCAAGGTCTAGTTTTGCGTATAGTGAATACGGCATTAGATTTATACTAGCACCTAAGTCTGCCAATGCTTCTATTGAACTAAGACTACCCAGAAAATATGGAATTGTGAAACTTCCTGGATCAGATAGTTTTTCTGGTATCTTATTCAACAGCACTGCTGAACAATTAGCGTTCATAGTAACAGCCGAGAGTTCTTCCATTTTCTTTCTATTCGTGATTAGATCTTTCAAGAATTTAGCATATCTAGGCATTCCTGAAATCACATCAATGAAAGAAAGATTTACATTTATCTGTTTAAACATATCCAAGAATTTGGATTGCTCGGCTTTAAGTTTATCTTTCTTCATTTTACTCGGGTAAGGAAGTGGTGGTTGGTATGGTTTAACATAAGGTTTAGCCTTAACTGTGTTATCTTCATTAACCTTCTCAACTACCGGTTCTTTTTCCTTATCTTGATCAGGTTTTGGTTCTTGTGGAGTAGGAATAGCTTCATCAGAAGTTACAGGTATTTCAGGTGGTTTAAGTGTTGTACCACTTCTTGTGGTAATAGCTTTAGCTGTTTCATTCCGGGGGTTAGCATTTGTATCACTAGGTAGACTTCCCGGTTTTCTTTCACCTATTAACCTTGCTAGGTTACTTACTTCTTGTTCCAGATTTTGAATAGAAGCTTGTTGATTTCTAAATGCTTGAGCATTTTGTTCATTAGTTTGTTTTTGAGATGTGAAAAACTGCGTTTGAGTTTCAACTAGCTTCGTCATCATATCTTCTAAATTCGGCTTTTTATCATCGGGTTGTGGTGGTTTGTTTTGAAAATTAGGTCTTTGCTGATTGTAAGTATTGTTGGATACTTGTTGATTGCTAGGACCTTGTTGGTTGTTGTATGGAATATTTCGGTTATAATTCTGATTTTGATTGTAGATCGGTCTTGGCGGTTGATAATTATTCTGATAATTATTTCCAGGCCTTTGGTTTATGTATGAAATATTCTCTCTTTGTTCCATTGTTAATTCAATACTGAGACAATCTTTTGTTAAATGTGGTCCTCCACACTGCTCACAACTAATTCGTATTGAGTGAATATCCTTAGTCATCTTTTCCATTCGTCTCTCGACAGCATCTATCTTTGCGGAAATGGAATCTAAGTCATGGCTAGAATCGGCTCTAGCTGCTTTAGATGATCTAACGATATCTTTTTCTTGGTGCCACTCATGTGAGTGGGAAGCAGTGTTATCAATAATTTTATAAGCATCAGTTTCTGTTTTCTTCATAATAGAACCACCAGCTGCTATATCGATGTCTTTTCTTGTAGTGATGTCGCATCCTTGGTAGAATATTTGTACTATTTGACAGGTGTCTAAACCATGTTGCGGACATCCTCTTAATAACTTTCCAAATCTTGTCCACACCTCATATAGAGTTTCATTTGGCTTCTGTGTGAACGTAACAATTTCTCCTTTAAGTCTTACGGCTTTAGATGCCGGAAAGAATTGTTTAAGAAATTTTTCAACTAAAACGTCCCATGTATCAATCGCCCCTTCAGGTAACGATTCCAACCAATCTTTGGCTTCTCCCTTTAAAGTCCAGGGAAATAACATGAGATATATATCTGTTCATCCTCCACTTCTTGGATTTTAAATAGTGTGCAGATCCTATTAAAGGTACGAAGATGTTCATTTGGATCTTCCTTCGGCGCACCACAAATTGGCATTGATTAGTCACCATGTGTAGAATTTGTCCTTTGATTTCATAATCTGGCGCATTAATGTCTGGATGAGTAATTGCGTGACCTTGGCCAGTGCGTTTAGCTCTCATTCGGTCTTCCATACTTAAAGGTTCCGTTACTTCCATAATTGAATTTGTTGAATCTGAATCACTAGAGGATTCTGATTTAATGGTTCGTTCCTCAACAATCTCTGTTTGAATGATTGGTGGTTCCGGAGGAAAAATTAATGGTTCAGGATCTATGAATCGTCCCTGAATATTCTCCGGATTCTCAATTGTGAGGTCGGGTTCAAAAAATGGATTATCGAAAATTTGAATTGGAGTACTTGGTCGACTGGATGACGATTCTAAAGAAAAATCAACGACGGGAATATTTGCTAAATGTCTTGATCTAGTTACAGGTGGTGAACGTACAAAAGGTGGTGAACGTCTTGCTCGGTGCATTCACTGAATATCCTATTAGTTTTTAAAAGCAAAGAAAAATTATATAAGTTATCCAATTAATAGACTTTTCTGATTTTGCTCACGTTTCGAATAGCCAAAAGATGCAGCAGAGGGGCAGGGTTCGTTTGGTCTCAATATAATTGAGGACTCTTTGGCTCCAATAACCCGGTCCACGTACAAATCCAACTATTACTACGAACCAGAAAATTTTGATGTCTATCAATTTAACCACTTAAAATAAATTTTCGTAATTTTAAGAAATTTAGATAAGAAGTAGAAAAAAATTCTAAGTCCTAAAACTAGAATAGCGAGAAATAAGAAAGAAAAAGAGCGCGTCGAAAAAGGTCGAAAAAGAAAAGATCGAAAAATAAAAGGCGTCGAAAAATAAGAAATAATAAAAAAAATGACTTATAGAACTTAAAAACACTCGACTAACCCAACCTTATTACTATCACTAACTAAAAATTATAATCGCAAATTGAGATTACTAATTGGAGTGATAAATGATACATAGGTAAAAGGCGTCGAAAAATAAAAATAAGAAAGTAGCGTGTTGAAACTTAAAAAGGCACTAAAAACTAAAAATTAAAAGTTACTTTTAAAAATATTAAATCTTACAAGTAAAACTATATCCCAAATGGCAATAACTTAAAAAGAACTAAAACTTAAAAAGGTGTCGCAAAATTCTAAAGCACTTAAATCTTAGTCTAAAGAAAAAGCACTTAAGGAATTTTACGGCAAAGCCTAAAAATCTAGAAGTAAAAAAAATAACTATGGCAAAAACTATATCTTAAAACTAAATATGAACGAAAAATACAAATATTACGCTAAAATAATTAAAAAGGGACAAAATATAAAAATATACAAAAAGTTGTAAAAAGTACAATTTTTATAAAAATATTATTTTTATATTATTTATTTTATTAAACTATTAATTTTATATTTTAATTAAACTAATTTAACTAAAATACAATTTAATTTAAAAACTTAAAACTAATTATAATAATAAATAAGTAATTAGGGTTAATAATAATAAATAAATAATAATTACCCCGTATTTAATGCTGATTAGGGTTCCTGTGTGGCCCGTGTCAGACGGCTCCGCGAGTTGCGGTATTCGAAGCTGCAAACTCCGCGAGTCGCGGGGTTCCAAAATTCAACTCAGGTACAAGATTTAATTCGACGTTTTTTTTTTATGTTTTAATAAAAACAAAATATTTAAATAAAACTTATATTTTTATAAAATAAAAATAAAGAAACTTTACAAAACTTAAATATTTAACAAAATCTTAAAAATATTTATATTTTTTTGTTTTTCTTTTTATATTTTCGAATATTTAAAACGTATTTTTACAAAAGCGTATAAAAGTAAACTAAAAAAAATAATTTTTTTTATTAGCGTTGCGCTTCTGGCTTTTAAGCTAGATTGTTCCCCGGCAGCGGCGCCAAAAATATACTTGATGTTATGCGAGGTGTATATAAAATAGCTTTATATTTTAAAAGGAAATACTATTAAATACGATACAATTTTACACAAGATATTTATTTATTTATAGAATGGATATACTTAAACCTTGCTACAACACCTATAGGCAGTGTACCTAATCGTACAGTAGTGTAGTTTTTAGTAAGTCCGGTTCGTTCCACAGGGAAAATCTTTAAACAAAGCTTAACGCTATATTAGTTTACTTTTATAAAAATACAAATATATATATATAAGTAATATTATTATTATAAAGGGGGTTTTTACCGTTTAATGACCGGTTTGTCGATTTTAAAACTTTAGTTGCAGTTAAAACAAAATGTAAAATATTAAATAAATAAAAGACTTAATTTAAAGCGTAAAGTAAATAACGATAATGAAATTGCGATAAATAAAAGTGCGATAAAATAAACTTGCGATAATTAAAAAGTATGATAATTAAAAGTGCAATTAAATACAATAACAATAAATAAAAGTGCTATAATTAGAAGTGCAATTAAATATAAAAATAAAGGGAATTAAATATGAAATAAAAGAATTATGCTTATTTAAACTTCCGTAATCATGATGTTTGACGTGTTGATTTTAGTTTTATGCTCATGGGTTAATTGTCCTTTGTCCTGGATTATTTAATATGTACGTCTGGTTTTTGTCCATAACAGTCCATCAGTCATAAATATAAAGTGCGAGTGTCCTCGTCAAATTATCCTTATACCCGAAGTCAAATATTCCAACTAATTGGGGACTTAAACTGTAATAAGGTTTTATTACTTTGTTTAATAATTACACCAGGATGTCGACTGAGTGTAACCCAAGGTTTTAATACTTTGTTAACAATTATGCCAAGTGTCCTTGTACATAATTTCACCTCTGTTTTAATAATTCTAATGGCTATTAATCCATTCCCTTGTCCGGTTAAATGAACGATTATTTGTACATATAAATATCCCGCCCATCGTGTCCGATTGAGTGTATATGGTTATTTATAGGGACGTCCAATTGTAAATCTTTATATTAACATTAACAAACTATCATTTAGTTAAACAAATATAAAGCCCATTAATAGCCCATAGTCTAATTTCCACAAGTGTCGTTCTTTTGTCCAAACCCCAATTAACGGTACAAAGCTCAATTACCCAATTTTAGTAATTAGCCCAACATCATGATTACTTCATTTTAAATAAGCATAATAATAACTTAGCTACGAGACATTAAATTAAAAAGGTTGAACATAACTTACAATGATTAAAAATAGCGTAGCGTTACACGGACAGAATTTCGACTTACACCCTTACAACATTCGCTAACATACCCTTATTATTAGAATTATAATTAAAATTAAAATTAAAATATAAATATATATTTACGTATACATATATAGAGAGAGATTGAATTATGGATATTTTTTTACGATCAGAATGCGCGAGTGTCATAACTCGACCTTAACCATAAGGACGAATACAATAACATATGATTTCATCGCGAGGTATTAACCTCTATATGCGACATTTTTCAAAAACTGCATTCGTTTTTACAATACAAACCATAGCTTTTATTACAAATACAAGGTTTAAACAACTTAATAATGATTATCGTTTAGCGATAATCTTAGACTTACAAACTTTACATGTGATAATAACAATACGACCTCCAACATATTTTACATTACAAATCCTCCGATATGCAGTTTAATTTTTGACACAAATATGCATACTCAAGATCTTGCTTAAATTCAACATGTTGCAGCGGAAGCTTTTAGTTATCACCTGAGAATAAACATGCTTAAAACGTCAACATAAAGTTGGTGAGATATAGGTTTAAAGCCGGCAGCGTTATGAATATAGACCACAAGATTTCATATATAAACGTTTTAATAAAAATATTCTAAGTTGTTGAGCACTTGATAACCATACTTAACATTTAATCAACGTCGCATATTCCCTTTATTATGAAATCTTACTACACCGTACCAAGTGTAGTCACCGAAACAAAGTACTGTGCAACCATTGAATACTGGTCGTCCAGTCCGGTTGGGGTTGTCAGGCCCGATAGATCTATCAACAGGATTCGCGTTTACAATACCTCATGTAAATAGTAGTTACCAAGTTACAGGGAAGTATGCCAGTGGTAAAACTCAACGTAGAATATATATTTTTAATCACTTGTATCCATAACGTAAATCATAAAATGCATGTATTCTCATCCCGAAATATTTAGAGTTTAAAAGTGGGACTATATACTCACTTTTGTCTTGAAGGTATTTAACTCGACTTGGTCTTCGATAGATATCACGAACCTAACCATATATATAATATATCAACATATTTTCTTTTCAAGTAATCGTTACATATATATATATATATATATATATATATATATATATATATATATATATATATATATATATACTTTTAATACTTTTAATATTTTCTTAGTCCGTAGTTAGCAGTCCGATGTTAGTGGTCCACAATTAGTTGCTTAAATAAAATAAATAAAGACCCCATCGTATTCGTGTTGATCAGAATTAATCTTGACCCATGGTACCATGTTGTCAAATGACGTGTTGCGTACATAAAGTACCGTGTTGTCAAATGACGTGTTGCGTACAATCATGAGGTCTTATGATTAATCTTCTCGTGTTGTTTACGGGTGGTCCTGAAATATATAAAAGAAAATCATAAGTAAATATATATTAAATATTATGTTAATTAGCCAAGATATGATTAATCCGATTTTGTCATAATATGATATATTACAGGTCTTGAAGTGTTTTTTAAAAATCAAATTAGAAGGATCTATTTAGTTTGCGAACAAGTTTGAAATCACTCAAACTATGTTCTTGTTGTTAAAATTTTATAACACAAAATAAGATAGCTATATAAATATGAATCGAATAAGGTTATGAATAAGGTTACTACCTCAAGTTACTTGGACAAAGCTACTGGAAAAGGTAAGAAAAATCTTGGAATCAAAAGAGTGGTGGAGTGGGATTGAAAGATTGGAAGTAATCTCCTTGAAATCGGATGACTATATTGATACGTTCTTGAGTAGGTAAATGAAGAGAGATTAGGGAGTGAATTAACTTGAAAGAAAATTGGAAATGAAATTGTATGTGTGTGTGTGCAAAATAGCATGATTATGGGATGGATATATAGGAGATTTAGTTTGTTTTCTTGCACAAAAGTCACACATGAGGTTAAATGGCTGGTTCCCACATGTAACATCATGTCTAGTGGCTGATCATTGAAGTTTATTGTTGGTATATACCAATAGTAAATACGTATAGAAGCCGGGTATGATACGGTTACATATACCCTAGATATAGTTGTAGAAGTTTTGAGGAATCGGAACGAGAATTCAAATATGGACGGGTTTATAACTGTAAAAGAGGCTCAAAACTGGGCTTTTATTTTTGGGTCAAACCGGGCCAAAATAAAATTTTAAGACATTTTTAATAAAGCAATGTCTGCCCCTTGGACCCCGCCAGGGGTTGCCACCCCTTGGACCCCGCTTATCGGGGGCGCTGCCCCCGAACCCCCGTCATAATCAAGATAAGTTCAAACAAGTGTGCACTCCACACTTCCCCAAACTTGTTCGATATTTATCAAGATTATTTTGGTTACAAATTAATCGCATTACACTTAAATCATATTGGTGACATAGATCACCAACACATTATATATTGTAAGTATATATGTCAAAGAATGTTACATATAGTTATCGTTTTGATAACTTAAGTTAGTGGTCTCAAAGTATACTTATAACTCATTGTTGTTAGTTCACAATGAAATGTTAAACCATCCTTAAATCATGTTAAATATGTATAGATATATACATATACATAATCGTATAATTATCGTGTGTTGTATAGTTCGTGATATCATCGGTCAAATTGGACGGTCAAACGTTGTGTGAAACTCTTTTCAAAAACATAAGTCTCAACAGTTTGGATTGCTTATCATGTTGGTAAGGTTTATTTTATGTAAATATAAATCTCATAAGTATAAAACGATCGGAAAAATCCGGGTCGTTACAGCGAGCTTTATAGGCAGTTTCAACATTTGGGGCTCCGAGACTCGCGGCAATTTTTGCCTTCAAACTCCGCGAGTCGCGGAGTTTGATTTTCCAGCTCACCAACTTTGGAGTCTTTCTTTGCCGACGAATTTTTAATATATTATAATATTTAAATAATTTTAAGAATTATTTAAATATTATATTATATTTATGTGCATAGTTGACTCGTAATTTTTAGTCCGTTGCGTCGAGCGTTGAGAGTTGACTCTGGTCCCGGTTCTGGATTTTCGAACGTCCTTGCGTACAATTTAATATCTTGTACTTTGCGTTTTGAATCTTGTACTCTTGTAATTTCTAGACGTTTCTTATCAATAATTGGAACCTCTTTGATTGTATTTTGTACTTTTGAGCTTTTTGGTCGTTTGCGTCTTCAATTCGTCGAATCTGTCTTTTGTCTTCACCTTTTAATATTTAAACGAATATCACTTGTAAATAGAACAATTGCAACTAAAAGCTTGTCTTTCTTGAGGAATAATGCTATGAAATATATGTTCGTTTTTAGCATTATCAGTAATTTAAGTCTCAAAATTATTTAACTTTAAACTCGTTAGAGTTTAACTTTTTAAAATCATCAATTTTAATATTTGAAACTCGTTACCGGTTTTATTTAATGTTTTCATCAAAAACATATAGCATATATTATAATCAACAATTAAATATAAATGCGTAAAATAAAACACGATCATGCATCACACACACATAGCCTAGCCCAAAAATCCTATGCTTGATCCCATGAGCCGACATGGGATCAAGAGGTCAAACTAATGGTAATATCGTAGCTCCCACTTGATTCAAGAATCAAGTGAAAACTTGACAAACATCATCGTTGTCAACTTGACCTGTTCGCCATCTTCTAAGCCAAAAGCATGTTGTATTTTATCTTCAATCTTCATCTTGTTACATTTATTTAAATTTGAAAATACAACTAAACTAGTATTTTTACAAATTGAAATAAACTTAAATACAATACTACGAAAATGAAAAATAAATATAATACAACTTTGGCTTCAAAATGGCCTTTCTAATAATACAAATAATCAACATGACATAATATTACCGTAATCAACAATCATAACAATCATACATAGGTCGAGGCATTATGGGCTATGTGTGTAATCACAATTTTAATAACTACATTATTAAAACCTATATATGGCTTGTCCATGGTTATAATGCATGTGTATAACCATGGAATATAACAATCAACAATTATAATAAATATTCAAGCCATAACAATTAAATCTACAATTTAAAATAGTGATATTCTTTCAATCATATTTGTGCGTCATGAGGTTAAGTCTAAATCAATAGCGTTGACTTTAAAAACCAAAAAGGTTTTGACTTTTACCAATTCACCACAAAGCTAAATCTAAAGAAAATCACGCGACAATTAAGATGGTGTAAAAGCGGCTCGGATACCGCTGACGGAAAATCGTGTGTACTTTTAATTCAGATTAACGCAGCGGATGGTTAAAATAATAATCTTTTATTATTTCATAAAACATTTACAAGATTAAATATTCATATATTTAATGAAACATGCACATGATTAATTTATCCCTATGATCCAGTTACACCACTAATAATTGTCAAAATATGTAATTCACAAAGTGAGTAAATGATATACCTTTCTTGAAGAAACTAATTGAAGGAGAGAAACCTACGATCAAAAATATGACCGTCTCTTAGGATAGTCCGCACTACACTTCAAACAACCGTCAATGGATGCTAGTCCAAACCCAAGTAACTTATTAATATAATCCAATTATATTAATAAACCAATAATAATTAATCCTCCGTAGATGGTTTTAATATGAACCAAAACTTAACCATGAGCTAGTTTGATTTTTGTGATACAATAACAACGAAAAAGGATTTTGATTTTTCTTTGTTTTCGTACTCTAAACAAGAATGTGTGTGTTTTCATTATCTCTTCATTTCTTGAAATATTCCATATCCATATATGTAATATATGAAATCTAATAAGTTAAACGACTTTTGTAAAACGAGTCCAAAATTCGGTGGAATAAAATATTGCAATATCTTGCAAAATCTTGCAAATATTTGATTCAGTTTTACGTTATGTAACTTATAATTAATAATTTCTATCATGTCGCTTTCATTTGAATAGTAAATTAATTAATTTTATTTTATTTACTATTTATATGAATAGTAAATGAATTAATTTCGATTTACTATTTTGTTACTTGAGTAATATATATACATCATATACATATTTTATTTGACGTCTCGGTGTATATGTGTGTGACCTCGAAGGCTCAAATGAATTTGGCCATATAGTTATATGTTGTACCTTGCACATTAATCCTTAAGAGATTTGGACCATAAAGATAGAAAATCTTCCAAAATGTTTGATAATGACTTATTGGCGGATTTGTTTTTTTTTTTGTTTGCCCGTCGATGCACGATTAACTATGAAATTAAATGTCAATGTTGTACACCTAGACTGTAAAAAACATATGAAAACTTGTGTCGAAGGAGCATATGTGACAAGATTCTTTATGGCTTGTCACACGTACGAGTGAGTGTCCACCCATACGGGTGAAGAGCTCAACCGCACAAGTGACAATCTCACTCTTGCTGGTGACATGATAACATGCATATATAATCAGTTTTATTGTTCTATTGGTAGGTTAAGCATTCGACCTCCAGCAGCTGCGGCTCTTGGAGATCAAGAGGGCGATCAGGCTCGATCAAACCCTTGAAAACCCTTGTTTCCCTGTATAAAACAATTGTATACAACGTGTTATCATTCCTCAATCAATCAATATATATATATATATATATATATATATATATATATATATATATATATATATATATATATATATATCATTCAGTCGGTTTTACGTGTATAAAATGTGGGTTTTCTGCTTTCGTCTAAATTACTTTGTTCTTTATGTTATATGATGCTCGTTCTATGATCAAAAGGTGCACGAAAACATGAAAAACAAATTGTTATCAAGGCCGAGATCATCCGAGTATCGATTGAAGATTGAAGGTAAACACATTCATTGGGTTTTTGTGCTTTCTTCATGATTTAGGGCTTAAATGCTGAGGATTAATGTTTATTATTGGGTTATGTGCATAGAATAATTTGGTGGGTTGGTTCTAGACCCTAGCGGTATTTAATCTAACTGCTTGCACAAAATTGGAAAAACCATGTTTTGGAGTGGGCTGTTGTTCTTCTTCTGATATGACCTGATTTGAACGTCAACCGCACAGACGCGACAACAAACATATGTGTTACATTGTATGTCACAAGGTTGATATGTCACACGTATCATAAAGTCACGCATATGGAGTTTGCTCTGACTCCTCACACGTGTGAGTGAGGGCTCAAATGAGAGTAATCCATACGAATGAAGTTGTGACTCGTGCCAAATTACGTTGGATCCATAAACTTGTGAGTGAGAGTCAACCGCACGCTCGACCATCTGACTCGTGCGAGTGACTTAGTGACTTGAGTCATGCGAAGCCATTGGACATTCATGTGGATCAAGAGGTCATCTTAGTTTACTGGGAAAAAAAACTAAGTCTCGACGCTTTCTTGAAAAGTTTGGAAATAGTAAAAAAAATTCATAGTTTTTTGAAGAATTTTCAGTTAATTTTCGGGCCGGATCCGAGAATTTTTCTAGACATCATATATGAGCTATGCACTTACTGAGAAGTCTGGTGATAGTTAACGTCTTTTGATATTTGTTTAAAAGTTTTGATCGTTTAAGCGTTTCTCTTGTTTGTTTGTAAGAGAATCTTTTTTATTTACCGAAGAAATATCGTGTTAAGTTTAGTGGACAACCTCCTTTGTTCGTTCGACTTACTGAGTAAGTGAATATGGAGAACAAAAGAATGTTAAGAAGTATTAGTGGGGTAATTAGGAGCATCTGATTGTTTATGGGCCAACAACATTAAATGTTATTTCTGCACTTCTAAAGATTCCGCTCTGTTGGGAGGACATCTGCTTGTTGTAAGTTCACTTTGTGGAGGGAATTTGTTTTGATGATATTGATACGCAATTATGAGATACCAAATTGACGTTATTTGGTGAATTTAATTGCAATTAAAGGTTTATATGGTTTGTTGATTCTGGATCTGATTTCTCTACATATCTTGCCTTTACAATATGAAAGTCATGATGAAGACGTTTGAGCTTTAACGTCGAATAGGATTTAGCCACCTGTGAGGAAGAAGATTCTACACTAGTAATTCTGACAGAGTCGGTTTGATAGAAGATTTCATTAGAGATATATCGAGAGTTCAGTCCTATGGGGAATCTTGCTGCTATGGTACTATGGATAACACGGTTCAATCAAAATCGAAGAAACTACATAATGTCGATGACATTTCGATTGCAATGCCAGGAATCATTTATGTTCAAATGTAAGATTTTCACGTATTCTGGAAGACTTTTGATGGAGCTTGTGAATCTGAAGACAGTGGTACTACGTCATAGATTGACTGAGAGGTGTTTACAACTACCATTCGCAGAAACCAAACTTGCATACAACTTCTAAGGAGGATTTTGTTGGTTCATTTTGTATGTGTCCATTGTTGGACGAATAGACTATGTGTCAATGTTGTACACCTAGGTTGTTACGAACACACGAAAATTCACGTCGCATGCGCATGTGTGACAAGATTATCTATGGCCTGTCACATGCACAAGTTAGTCTCTCCCTTACGGGTGAAAAGCTCAACCGTAAGAGTGACAATCTCACTCGTGCGGGTGACGTGACATCATGCCTACATAAGAAATTTTCTTGTTCATTTGTTAGTTTAAGCATTCAACTTCCAGCAGGTTGCAGCTATTGGAAATCAAGGGTGAGATCATGCTTGATCAATTCCCTGAAAACCCATATTTCTCTGTTTAAAACGTTCCGCAATCAATATATGCTTTTGATTTCAATTTTACATGTATAAAATGTGCGTTTTAGGCTCCCATCTCAATTACTTTGTTATTTAGTTATATGATGCTCGTTTGATGATTAAAAGGTCCAAGAAAGTGGGAAATACATGACTAACAATCTAACACGTAAATTTGTGAAACTGAGGTTGTGTTTGTTTTTCATTTTGTAGATCTTATTATCTGTTACGTCTGCACGTCCGCAGAAGTTTTTGCTGCAGTCTATTTATTTTTCTAAAGAAATAAGATAAAATAATCTTTTATTATGTTTGCAAACTCGCAGATTTAAAAATATGCTTTGAAGTGTTGCAGACATAATTAAGTTATTTTGTAGACAAAAAAAATTAAACATTTTCATTATTTTGCGTACAACCTTTAAGCAACATCTTCTCTACATACGTGGTCATTAGACAAAAACATTTAAAGAAACAAAGAGCCCTGTACTCTCTTTACGATTACATAAATTTAAAATACAATGTTTACGTAATGAGGTATACCAAACATATACCAGCATGCTGATTCTCCGATCATACGGAGAGATGGCTAAGGATAACTTCAATTCACACGTGAATTTCTCGAGTAGTAGCGTTGGCTCTCTGATTTTCAAGGAGAGGTAACGTGTGATAGTTCCGACGTATAATCAAAAGGAATTGTAGAAAATAGTAACTTTTTTTTTCTTTTTCAAAACATGATTCCCTAAACCACTAACCCAATATCCCCCTGACCCGCTCCACCAACCCGACCCGAATACCCGCTACTGTAGCTACAATACCTTTTTTTTTCCGAAACCAACCCGCAGTGAAAGCGCGGGCTAAAAAACTTTCGTTTAATTTATGGTTGTTGGCGGGAGGTATTCTCAGAATGTAACTTTTTTAGTTCTATAATTGTGTATATTCCGTGATCTCGTTGTATTGCTAGCTTAAGTATTATTCATTGTTTGTTTATATATTTACTTGTTTACTTGATGGTCTTTAAATAAAAAACATAATAACAATACCCAACATTAGTGAATGTTCAACTAAGGATTTTTTAATTTATCTTTAATTGTTAATATTACTTTCATGCTACCTTTTTCAATGTTCAATGAATATAGGTCCTAAGTTTTAGTTTGAAAATATTATACTAAGTTTTAGTTGAAAAATATTTCACTAAGTTGTAGTTGAAAATATTTTATGAACTGTGTTTTGTAATAGGTGTTTAATTTTTATATATTTTATTTTATTCTTCATCTGTTGATAAAATGACAACAGAAAAAAAGAAAAAGTAATTAAACGAATCTACAATACTTTTAAAGTTGAGTTTTAGAGATACTTATGATTTTAACCAATTCATTAAATAAAAGTAAAATTGTATTTGTATATAATGATTAAAAAGGTTAACAAAGTTGAAGTCTAATGTAAATTTTCTATAATATAATAATAAATCTACAATATTTTTATAATTAAGTTTTTTTTTTTAGTATTTATGGATTTTAACTAGAATATTACATAACGATAATGAAAAATGATAGTAAAAAGGATTTTAAGTTTATCGAACTTGTAGAGTGCTTAATTCTGCACAAGTGTTTTATTTATTCTACGTTTTAAAATCGCGGTGGGCGGTGTCTTGAAAATTGAAAGATTAGGCCAGGCTAGGAGTATAAGATTCGAGATAAATGTGTTTTCAAAAACTACGTTAAATATCATGTTGGAGAAATTCGGGGTATTTATGATCTATAAAACCAAATACATAACAACACTCTTTCAACAAGTGTCTTGATACGCAGCCGATGTCATTTTTAGTTAATTGGTAAAGTTTAACATTATGGACTTGAGTTCTTTGATAACTGACTTAATACGAAGTTTATGTCGTTTTCAGTTAAGTTATTAAATATCGTTATTTTACATTTGAATCTAAGGTTCTTTATAAAAAAGTAGTCATCAACACTTGTAATGAATTAAAATGACGGGTATCTATCAGTTAAGTTATGTCGTTTTCAGTTAAGTTATTAAATATCGTTAAACTTTCTCTCTCTAGGGTTCCTCTCTCTCTAAGTAAATGTGTTTGGGTGAAAAGGGGATGAAATGAGATAAAGATAAGGTTGGATCAGTTTTTCAATAAATGACTCTTCATCAAATTTCCCTTTCAACTCTTATGATAAAACCGTTTAAAATAATTCTTTATAAAAGAGATTTGCGCCGTCAATTTAAGAAATAGAGTTCAAACAAATCTCCAAAAATGGTGTTATATATTAACATGCATAGAAACGGAGTTTGAAGTATCAAAATTTGACTGTTTCATAGCTTCTCTCCTGATGAAGCCAGTGGCTGGTTGACAGTCAGCAAAAAGCTTCATCCTCTCCTAATCGGTGGCTTCATAAAGCCAGCCGGCGGCTTCGTAATTTGAATGCCTTTTACCTTATTTCTAAGCAAACACTGTGGATTTTTAGCCCATAATGTAGGTAAAAGAAATTATGAACATAACAGAGTGCACAAAGAAATCTAAAAGATTCAAATGTTAATAATACCTTGAATTTAAAGACAAAATTTATAAATGGATAAAGTGTTACAGAAATTGTGAGCTTGGAACAATGCTTCTCCAAGTCTCTAACCAAAATTACAAGGCTAATCTAATTTTGATGTATATGATGCTCTGAAATGGCCTGAACTCGACCACTTAATAGCCAAAAATTGGGCTCAGCCGGTGGCTCAATGCAGGTCGGAGGCTTAATGCGCCAGTTATGATCTTCTGTTTAATGCTGACTCAAACCGGTTGCTTATCTGACAGGCTGACCTTCGGTTTTGGTCAAATGATTTAATGATTGGTGCTTGACCGGCAGCTAGGTTTAGTGAGGCGATGGTTTAAGACTAGAATCCGGGAAAGTTATTGATATTTCTCGAATTGAACATGTATATTCTCAAAATATCCGCCTCCATGATATTCGTTTTGTAGAGTTTATATATTGGAAGTGATGAAATAATGATGAAAGGTGGTTCAAGGCTAAATGAAGCCAAAAGATAGAAATAAGTGCAAAATTAACCAAGTCTTGAGCCAAGGTGTGAAAAATGAAAAAAAAGAGTACAAATTAGACAAGGTGCAGCAGACTAAGTATTTATAGTGGCACACCAATGCAAATTCTGGAACAACTGCGACGGACCCATGAACGATTGTGACGCATCATATCACTATGAATAGCTACCTCAAAGTTAGTAGCCAAAATGAAAGAATGATTGCAGTGCACCAAGCCTTGGTGCTGTGCACCTCTACCATTTCAGATGTTATGTGATGCACCACATTATCTGGTGCAGCGCACGGACGCTACTATCATCACTTTTTTCGTGAAACCTATAAAAGGAATGAGAAAGTTTAAGCTAAGGGAGCTATAATTAAGGCACGATATAAAACCTTAATTCGGTCCTTTTGATGATTCTTCGAAGATTAAGGTCCAATTGAAGTTGCAAGATAAAGTTTATTGAAGATTAGTGATAGATATCCATCATCCATTCCATTTCTTGTAAATTCCTTTCCATTTTGGTATTAGCTCTTCTCCACTTTATTTGTAATGATGAATGCTTACTATTTGTTTGATTTAGTGTATGTTTATCTAGCTATGTTAGGCTAGATCAAGTTCTGTTCACTTTACTATGAAACTTAATGATTGTGTTGCCCTAATCTAATGAGATTTGATGTTTGAATGAGATTTATTTGTTGAGTTTGATTGAAGATTCATTGTTATGCTTGTTTTAACCTTTATTTTGATTATATATTGTAAAACTATCTTAGTGATTTAATTTGTGATACAATTTGCGCTTCAACACTATTTGGTGATCTAGACAATTAAAAAGAGGAATTCAAGTGATTGTGTCTTTGATTTAATTAGTTTTCAAGAGGGCTTTTATTCAACATAGTCGTGTTAACCTTTTCACGTGATTGTTTTGGTTAAGAATTTTATGTGAGTATAATTCAAGATTAAAGTCTTGATATCGCTTAAAAAGTCGGTTACGTTTGTCGTGGAACGAGGTAGACAAGCGGGTCTCAGCAGGGATCTAAATTTTTTATTTTTAAGTATGGGGCCTAAATCTTATTAGCACTTTCTTGGGTAGAAAGAGTAAGTTGACCTAGGGTCGTGTTTTTGAATGGTTTAATGAATTAAATTTCAAAGGGATAACCGTTCTTGATTAAACTTTCTGGATAAAAGAGCAGTTTAAGTTTTATCTAACAGGTTCCTAAATGCTAAAAAAGTAAAAAGGTGGAGGAGTACCGGATTGTACAGATCAAAGAAATGCTGTCCATGATATATGTCTAGGCTAGGGAAAGGTAGTCACGAGGATGAGCCTCTAAATAGGATAGTATGGATCTAATCGGATAAGCCAATCGTACAGTCCTTACCAGTCTTCGAACTCTCAGAGTTCTCTTTGAGTGAAGGCTGGCATGTCACTAGGGTTGCACTCTCGGAATGTGTCTAAACCTAGGGGGTTATCCTTAGTTAAGCACTAGGTCATGTCAAAAATTGAGCTCTAATCCTAACCCTAGTTATCTGTTAGGAAACAGAGTAACGACATGCCATGTTAAGTAAACACAGTCACAATAGGAGGGGACCTACCGGGCTAAGTTGGAAACAACAGTATAAACTAACTGACCTATCATCATTCTAAAAAGATCCTACTACACTACCTATTATATAGTGTTACAGTGCTACGCTGATAATGATACATATAGAAATCTACCAGAAGCACTCAATATATAGTAAGACCATTCCTAAAGCAACAATCTAACAAGAACATGCAGTGAGAGATGGAACATACAATTGGGTACAACTAAGTGGATCATAACAGGCCCTAAGAGGTCTCTTTGGGTCAGTTATCAGGTATACTAGGTCATTCATGTCTCAATTCCTAAGTTCCGTGTCCCATAAGGTCAGGCCTCTCGGGAAAACCGGTCATACCGAGTTCATAGATGCTTCGGGTACAGAATAAACGAGGGTCTTAGTCCTATGAAGTAGCTAATTCAATATGGGTGGACAAGTCTCACTCACAACCTAGGTTGGTCAATCCCTAAGATACTAGCATACGAGCATTACTATAGTCAGAGGTTCAGCGTAACAACAGTAGACGCACTAAGAAATCATAACTACTATAGCCTAGGTTTCTATCATGGAAACATACGAATACTCTAAACTATCATGGTGATATCATAATGCATATTCAAACATGGATACTAATAACATATATTTAAATATAAAAGAGAAGCGTTTAGATTAGAACCTGAAAATTGATTACAGATTTGCCCGAGATTGCTACAACTCTGGAATTTCCTCCATAAAAACTAACTAACTAACTAACTAAGTAAACTACAATTGAAAAGTAAAATTGATTGTGTCTTCAAATGGAGCAAAATGGATCCTATTTATAGGGTTCCTGGACTGGCAGGCCGTTTTTGGCAGGCCGACCAATTGCCTGGCAGGCCGTCTGATTTGATGGCGGGCCGTTTAATAAGCCCGTCCAATTTGCTGTTGGGCCATTCACTGAGCTGGCAATCCGTTTAATAAGCCCATTTTTAGGCCACCCATTTCCAATTGGGCGGGCCGTCCACCATAGTAAGGCAGGCCATTTTTTTCTTCACTGGCCTGCCATTTTTCTGAGTGTCTTCTGATATTTTTTCCGTTTTCACTCTAGATTCTTCGTTTTAAGTCCGTTTTCTATTATTTTTGCATTGCCTTCGTAATTACTAAACCTACAAAATGAAGCAAATACTTGCCACTTTTGGCGATAAAGTTTGAACCTTTATGGTTTTTGGGCTTAATATCGGGGAATAAAAACGTGACATTATTGCATAACATAGTGTAAAGGACAATCCATATTAAAAAGTGGATAAATCAAGTGGGTACCGTTTCTCTTATTGATACTCTCGTTTAGTTTACTTTTGTTTGCAAGATTAGTTTAATCAAATTCTCCGAAAACCCCCCTTTTACTTAGGATAATTACTAGTTTTTAGAATCTAAGATTAATCACTCTATGTGGCACGAATTTGTTGAATACTTATTAATTGCTATACGATTAGATAATAATTTCCCGTAATTGTGTGTTGATTGCTAAGTGTTTTGATTAGTATATTTCAGAGAACATCAAAACTTTTTGGTGTCGCTGCCAGGGAGAGGTTTTTAATTGAGGATTTTAAAATTGCTATCAGTTATTCGATCCTTTTGTGGGAATTCCATTCTTGCAAAAGTTACTTTTATTGCTATTTTTGTGGGAAACACGTTTATTTGTTGTGCTGGGATGAAAGGTTTAAGTACGGTGTATGAATTTCGCTCTAACAACGAAGAAGAGTTATCACATCCATATTTTGAACCAGAGAAAGGTTGTAACGGGCATTATCCATTTAGGGAATATCGAATCACATTTGAGGATTTCCAAGCATTACCACTCTACTTTTCAAACACGGAGCCCGATTTTTTAGTTGAAAATGAGTCAATGGCCAAACCCGATCCGGATAATACTCCAATGTAGAATGCAAGGTTAACGGCACCACCGACCGCTCGACCTTCTATCACAAGACCACCAATCATGGCAGAGCATTTAGAGGTTAAAGGGTAATTCATTACTATGATTAAAGACGTAGTTTTTGATAGAAAGATCCATCCGAACCCCATTGAGCACTGATTCATTTAATGAGTTGTGTGACCTTTACAAGAACGAGGATGTTAGTGAGGATGCTTTAAAGTTAAGAACCTTTCCATTTTCTTTAGCGGGGGATGCTAAAGCTTGGTTAAAAGCTCAACCTTCCGGTTTAATTACTACATTCCAACAATTGCGAGAGAATTTATCAATAGATAATTTCCATCAACAAAAGCCGAAGGTCTAAAGATAGAAATTAACACTTTTGATCAAAAAAGTGGTGAGTCCCTACATGGGAAATATTAAAAAATATTTTGAGAGCTAGTCCACAACACGGGTTGAGTACGAAAGAGCAAATTCACATTTTTGATAGAGGAGTTTATGAAACAACTAGGGGTATTTTAGACTCATCCCGCGGGAGGAGTTTTCATGTACAAGACACCAATGAAAGCGAAACAATTGTTAGAAGATACGTCTATTCATACATTTGAGTGGGCACCATCAAGAGATTATTCAAGGAGAACCGTTACTCATATTAATTCGGAAGAGCATAATGGAGTGATTTTATCTTCATTGTTAAATCAATTTAAGAAGTTTGGTCAAGAGATGGAAAAGCTTACATAAACGGTTATAGTTATGTAAGTTGGTTGTGAATCGTGTGGAGGTTCACATCGTACCAAGGATTGTCATGGTGATAATAGACCCATGATGACGGAAGCTCAACCTAATTTCTTGGGTTATACAAAAAAAAGGTGAGGTGGAAATCCAAGATTATCCGGGTTGGAAACGTGGGTCCCCAAAGAGGTGGTACTTTGGGGTATAACAACTATCAAGGGGAAAACCAAAGGTTTTAATGTAATCAAATCATGTTACATTCCAAAGAGATAGATCACCAAGGTTCTATAACTGAAACCAAAACAAACAAAACTACCAACAATTAAACCAACAACCATTTCACCAAAACCAACAGAACTTCCAACAACTAAATACACTGAACTAGTACCAAGCACCCATTCAACAAAAACAAACCGAGAAGAAACCATCTCTTAAAGATTTATTGGTGAGTTACATGCAGAAAGTCAAAAACAATGAAGCCCCTATCAAATAAGAAACTGATTTAATGAAACAACATATGTGAAAACAACAAACTTCTTTTCAAAATCTATAATGTGATGTGGATCGTATGGCAAAACTTCAATCGGAGAGACCACCGGTACTCTACCATCAAAAACTCAATTGTACCCTATCAACAATGGGCCAACCCAAAACGAGCACATGGATACAATCATCACCCGAAGTGGTTTGACCATCAATGAAGAAACTCCAAATCTAAACGTCAAATCCCTATTTCATAAATCGTTGATCAAGAGGGGTTATAAAGAGGGGGAAACACCTTTGAAGGTGTACAAGGCACCAATTCCATACCCAAAGGCATTAAAGAAGGATAAGCTAGCAAGTCAATATCAAAGGTTTCGGATATGATCAAGTAAATAATTATCAACATGCCACTCGTGGAGGTACTTAAAGGAATTCCAAACTATGGAAGGTTCATAAAGGATCTCATCTCTTCCAAGGGTAAATATTAAGAGGTGTTGGCCACATTTCTCCATGAGGAATGATCGACCATTTTGCAAAAGCAAAAGATGTCTCCATAGTTGGGAGACCCGAGTTGATTAGTCATGCCTTGTAGTATGGGGAACTCGAAAGTGTATGATGCACTAGCCGACTTGGGTGCAAGTGTCAATCTAATGCCTTACTCTTTGCATGTGAAACTTGGCCTAGGTGAATCATAACCAACTAGAATGGGATTTCGCTTAGCCAACCAATCCTTTGACACCCAATAGGTATAGCCGAGGACATTTTGGTCAAAGTAGAAAACCTTTTCTTTCCGGCTGACTTTGTCATTTTGGAAATGAAAGAAGACAAACAAGTCCCTATTATTGTAGGTCGCCCATTCCTTAATACTGCAGATACTATTATCTGTCCAACAAAATCAACTTAGTGTGGGTATAGGGAAGAACATACATTCTTTAATATTAGTGAGGCTGATAACACATGATTTGAATCTTGGAATTTATTAGATTTAACACACGCAATGGAGAAATAAGTGTATCAAACCCTCTAGTGAACATGAGATGCTTTTTGGGATTGATTTAGTCAAACCACAACAAGATTTGAGTAATTAGATCAACACCTAGAGCTATTATTCACCTTAAACAAGGTTTTGGACTTGAAGCACAGAGAGAGAATTGGTTAGGGTCACCAGATCTGAGTGAAACAAATGAGAGGCTTTTCCTAAAATGAAGAACATAACACTATATATACCTCAACTGATCTGTCAGCCGTACGGGTCACCTTCTCACTCGTACGAGTAAGAAAACTCAATCGTACGGTTGGTCACTCACTCATGTGGTTCCAATAAATTAGGTTTAGGACTCAGGTCAACACAACCGTGCGTATGAGCTTATCATCCGTACGAGTGAGACTTCACTCGTATGTGTAACTGTGTCTAGTAAGGTCAAACTTCCATATTGTGATGACCCGGGAATTTCCTACCAAATTTAAACTTGAATCTTATATGGTTTCGACACGATAAGCGAAGGCTGTAATGTTAAAGTCTCAAAACCTTTGAACTATGTTCATGTATATACTTGACCTTTGACCATGCCGACGATTCACGAACAATTGATTGTAAATATATATATATATATATATATATATATATATATATATATATATATATATATATATATATATATATATATATATATATATATATACATATATATATATATATACATATATATATATATACAATGTATGTATATATAATAATTGAAGATAATAAGACATAAATAATTAAGTTGTTATTAAGCTATAAATATAACATATAATTTATGTACATATTTATTATTAGGTGTATGATAAAAATGTAAAAGTTATACTATTAACCTAATCTTCATTATAAATGTTAATATTAATATTTGTATTATTAAAATATATATAATACATGAAACTTGGGATGTACAAGTATTGTTATTAATATTATTATTATCATTATTAATTCTACTATTATTATTATTATCATTATTATTAGTTTCATTATTATTAATAAAATTAGTATTAAATATTAATGATTATATTATTATGTTTCTTTACATAATTATTATACAAATATAAATTCGATATACGGATATAGATATATACATAAAAACATATAACTTGATATATCTTAACTATTATTTGTATTAATATCAGATATTAAAATTACCTTTATAAGTAGCAATCATTATTAACATCATCAATACTAATATTATTGTTATCATCTTATATTGTTGTCATTAGTTATTAGTATTACTACTACTAGTAGTAATTGTATTATTATTATTATTGTTATTATTACTAATGCAACTTATTTGTATTATTATTAAATCTTATTAATACTATTATTATTATTAAAATTATCATATTATTATTATCATCATTCTTAAAAAAATTATTATTGTTATTACCTTTATCAATAATAATATTATTATTATCATTATTAATATTATTATTAATAATAATTATTATCATTATTATGTAATTATCATTATTATTAATATATTTTAATTATTACTGCTATAATATATAAAAAAGAATATTACGCGAATTATGTTCAACTACACCATCAAAACTTGATTTTCCTGTCTCTGTATCTAACGTTAGTCCAAAAGTCAAATTCACAAACATCCAATTTCTATTGTGTGTCTTAATCCACTTTATGATTATTAATTTTTTATTTTCTCCTTCGTACCAGATTGATAAAACCTGTTGACTCCTTTATCTTCTAAAAATTCGATTAGGTCAGTAATCAACAACCATACAACCCTTCCACATTTATTTTACCTTATAACTACAGAAAGAGGGTCAAGTCGATTGAAATTAAAACAGAAATTTATAGATACATATCACGACCTCTCTGTTTGTCAACTTTTCAGTCATTTATCGAATTTGAATCCTTTTTAAAAATGTGCCAATGCAGTGTTGCTAGAAATCATGTGTTTAAACTATCTGGAGAGTTTCAACTCCCAAGTTTTCATACTGAGTTTCAATTTTCGAGTCAAACACAATTTGTAAAAAGTCAAACTTGTTCGTTCATCGAGTAATTCGAATTCTAAAGGATGTTTCAGTAGCAATTGAGGGTCCAGATAGTTTCCAGGAGAGATTTGCAAACTCCTTCATTTTATAACCTTTGTCTAAAATACCTTAGAAATCAAAAACGCGATTTGTGTTCTTGTGTTCTTCAAACAAGCTGTTACCGCAACTTTTTATTTATTCTGTTTTGTTTTAAATTAATTCAAATCAAACTATAAAGGTTGCTGTCTATTATTGAATCTTAAATCAAGAATTAAATTAGTTACTTAGATTGAGAGATTCTGGTCGACTGGGTTAATGTAGGAGAAAGGGAAGCAGTTAAAAATACGGGTTTATATTTATAAAAAGGGTATTTAAAATAGAAATCGTTGTATGGAGGAGTGGCCTGAGGGAGTGTCGGGTTTACGAGAGGTCTGGGGTTCGAGACTTGCAGCAGCTATTTTTTTTAGGGGATTTATGAGGTAGTTATTCTATTATCATTATTATTATTATTATTATTATTATTATTATTATTATTATTATTATTATTATTATTATTATTATTATTATTATTATTATTATTATTACTACTACTATTATTATCATTGTTACATTATTATTATTATTGTAATTGTTAAGGATAATATTATGAAATGTGAATTTAGTATGATAAGTAATTTGATTAGTACATAAAGTTTATAATATATATGAGATAATATGATAAGATAGCTTGAAGATTAGGATTTGTGATGAGTAAAAATATATAGTTATATGTAACATATACATATATATTGATGTATAGAAAACTCATAAGGTTAAACTCTAAATGAACTTATTTTTAATATATATAACGACTGATATAGCCTTAAGACGTAAATGTTTGTTACATAAAAACTTGGCATATATTAATGTACAAAATATATTACGACTGTAAATGAGAATGGTGTATAAATATATATATATAGTTTAATATTGATTAATAGAACATTAGTAAAAGTAGTAAATATAGTTATAGGTTGTGACTTATAAATATAACTAATGTTTATATATATACAAATATATATACTTATATATATATATATATATATATATATATATATATATATATATATATATATATATATATATATATATATATATATATATATATATATATATATATATATGAATAAATATATCTATATATAAGATACATAATTTTTGGATAAAACCTATGCTATCATAATCATCAAGTAATTATAAAAAATAACATTTTGTATAGATATACTAGAACTATATAATGTATTAATAAGTATTTAATAAAATGTTATATTTTAAACATAACAAAAAAAATTAATATTATATACAAAATGAATATATGAAACATATATATACGACTAATATAAAGAGGGATAAAACTAATAAAGTTATATATACTTGTTCGATTACAACTATATATATTAATGAATACACAACTGATATAGGTTCGTGAATCCGAGGCAACCCTGCATTGTTCAAAGTCATCATATGTATTTTTACTAAAAAATACAGTATTGTGAGTTCATTTGCTCCCTTTTACTCTTTACATTTTTGGGACTTAGAATACATGCGCTATTGTTACAACTGCTCTATTAAATGCGTTTGAAATATATTTTGAACTGCGAATACATGAAATGCTTTTATAAATGTTTGACGAGATAGACACAAGCAAAACATTCCTCGAATGAATTATTATGCAGACAGAAGTTTTGCGGATTATTATTGAATTATGTGGACATGATAATTGCCACCATTGAATTATGTGGACATGATAATTGCCACCATTGAATTATGTGGACATGATAATTGCCACCATTGAATTATGTGGATATGATAATTGCCACCATTGAATTATGTGGACATGATAATTGCCACCAATTGAAGTGAATGTTATGTATCGAGAGAATGATTTTATACACAGGTTATGTGTATGTTATTTTTGTGCACGAGATATGTGTACGGTTACTAAGATTTATGAAAGATGATTTCGTACACGAGAAAGGTGTACTGTATTTAAAAGATATCGCATGTACATTACAGGTGGGTATAGGATTCGGGCCCATTTGTACCA
The DNA here is from genome assembly GCF_046630445.1 of Rutidosis leptorrhynchoides. NCBI lineage: Eukaryota > Viridiplantae > Streptophyta > Magnoliopsida > Asterales > Asteraceae > Rutidosis > Rutidosis leptorrhynchoides. Next base: position 151,954,535 of record NC_092341.1, on the reverse strand, counting down.
TGCAGCATTTTAAATCTTGTGGTCTATCAAAATGATGAATTTTATTATTTTATGATAAATTTATGAACTCACCAACCTTTTGGTTGACACTTTAAAGCATGTTTATTCTCAGGTATGAAAGAAATCTTCCTCTGTGCAATTGCTCATATTACATGGAGTCGTTCATGGCATATAGAGGTCAGAACCTTACAATGGGACCAACTGTTCTTACTTTGTCCAGATGGATTAGGACGGGTCCTTTCAGTTGGTATCAGAGCGGTGGTCTTAGCGAACCAGGTCTACATTAGTGTGTCAAACTGATAAGTAGTTAGGATGCATTAGTGAGTCTGGACTTCGACCGTGTCTGCATGTCAAAAGTTTTGCTTATCATTTCGTGTCGAAAATTACCTGCTTATCATTCTTAGAGAATCACTTGTTTATCATCCTTAGTCTAGACACATCATATTGCATTGATTGCATGATTAGTGTATAGACAAAAATTGATATCTTAGCGTATCTGATAATTCATATCTTAGCGTATCTGTTACTGTAGACTTTGCCTGACAATTTTCGTAGATTCCTCCGTAACTTATGGGATTTTAGTATTATATATGCATATGTAAATTATGTATTGCAGGGTACTAATCTACATCCTATAATCTATTTCTTATCGAAATTCCTTCATCTGATCGTACGAGATGAATCCCTCAACCAGCTTGAGTCCCTCGGATTTCGATAGCTATTCCGACATGGATATTCACCTAAGCTCCGAAAGCAGTGTCACCAGAATGTATCAACCAATCAGCCATCCCCAATTCATCTGATGGGTTTGTAGTCGACTTAATCAATGGAGACGCGAAGAAGGCGATCACTTCCACCAGCCGAATTTACCTCTCGGTGAAGAACCCGAAACACTTACCGGCAAATCTAACTGAAACACCATTTTCTCTCTCATCTCCAAAGTACCTCATCATGATTATATACTATCTTGAATTCTAGATCTTATTCATCCGCTCATCTGAATCGACAATCATCCCGGCGTAATAGAAGAAGTCAATGAGCTTTGCGCTCGAGTAGTGGCTTTGGAAAATATGGTGCAAAACGTACCAGCTTCAACAACATAACCGGCACCAACAGTATCACCAATATCAACACCAGTACCACCAACAACCTAAGTTTCAACATCACATGCCTCAATATAGCAATCTATACCTCGAGCATAATTTTCGTTCTACATCTTGTCCTACATCGATTATCTTCGTTCTACGTATCGTTCTACGTATCGTTCTACATCCTTGATCTTCATTCGACATGACGATTATGTAATCTCTAATGTTTTAGAGATTATGTATTCTTATTCTAACGGTAAAGTAAATGAGATTAATATCATATTAACCCATTAAATCCATGATTACATCTGAAGAAAATAGATATGTATATATATTTTCACAAAGATTGTAATTGAAAATTCTTTTGTACAAACTGTTAATGATGAAAATATTTTAATGGGTAGGTAATACCCGAGGAATATTCAGATTTCGCATTAATAAGTTACCCTGTACATTCTTCGAAGCTGATTCAACAGTCATTTACTAGCCTATTTACAACCACCGATATACGTATCCGTTCACCGCAGAATAATCATTTTCATTCAATTTCATATTTGGATTTTGACCTATCAGAATCCAACAAGTGGCATAATGAAGAAATCATTTGACAAAATAAAATTTGTTAGAAACAGACAAATTAACTATGAGGAGTTTTGTTAAGAATTCACGCTAACAAAATCCTAACTAACTGTTCCTAGCTAACTGTTAATTCCATATTACATTTTATTTATCGTAATTTAATTATCGCAATTTACATTCTCGTAATTTTATTTATCGTCATTTAATTTCTATTATTTACTTTACGCACTTTATTTATCGTCATTTAATTTCTGTTATTTATTTTTCGCACTTTAAATATCGGGACACGTATACAAGGTTTTGACATATCATATCGACGCATCTATATATATTATTTGGAATCACCATAGACACTCTATATGCAGTAATGATCGAGTTCTCTATACAGGGTTGAGGTTGATTCTATAATAATATATATAGTTTGAGTTGTGATCGAGTCTGAGACATGTACACGGGTCACGATACTTATTAATTAATTCGAATATTATATATGAATTATTGAATTGTTAACTGTGGAATATCAACTGTGGACTGCCAACATTGGACAATTAAAATGAATTAAAATATTGTTTATAACATATGAAACTAAACAATTCTTCAAGTTTGCCCCTTGATTTCATCTTAAACCTCATTTGCATCTTGACGATTACAATCTGCGTTCAAACCTTTCATGATTCTTGAAAACACCTCAATCGAGAGGATGAACCAACCGCACTTCACCTACGGCAGAAAAGATTGATGCATATAGTTATGCACCTGAAAACACTCAGAAACTGAGTAAACGTTTAACACGTATCTGTGCTAGCTCCTTTGGCATTGTTATTACAGAAAATAACATTGCAATTCATTTTCAAAATAGTCAGTTTTGTCACAGCTCCAGCAAGTCAACTTCGACTTTTCGTTCGAAACAATCTTATTATAACCTTGATATATATGTGTGCTCTTTTATTGTTACCGGAGAACCTTTTATATTCCACCATATTACCAGCAGATGTACCAGCAACCTCATCGCTCCTTGGTCTAAATCTCTCCGACAAATCACTATATTTATCTATTGAAGTCTCATCATGTACTCATTCGCATCTTGTAACAAGAATTGCAATACCAATTACCGAGAATCAGCAAAATCTGTATTGTGAGCCTCGCAACATTTCCACATCAACAGTTATATGTATCCATATAACATTTATCTCTTAGAACTATGATCTTCCATTCTGAAATTCTGAAAAGCAACCAGTCTGCGAATTAATACTCTGAATTTTGAAAAGTTGAATGAAGCAACAAAAACTGTAAACGACCTCAACAGCCAAAAGTTGATGATAAAGAATTGTATGTTGGAAAAGCTCAGAAAAAGTTTGAAACTGAAAAACTGATTGAGCAAACTACGAAGGAGTGTCTGAACAAATCACAAGGACTAAACTTGTACATTAAAAATCCTGATGATTCTGTTTCTGATGAAATCTTTAGCGAATACCTTGCTTCTGACTCCAAACTCTTGCGGACAAATTTTCTTCACCATCCTTCGATATTAGAAATTCTAAGATATCATCGTATCTTTCATTATAAATATCCTCCATATTTCTGAAGATATTTTTATAACTATTCTTATCTGAAATTATTAATCTCTTCATGATATCAGTGTTACATCATATAGAAACTGTTAGTTTCTATATTCTGTAAACTTTCGAGCTTAAAATATGAATGTTTTTGAAGTAATGTTAGGAACCGATGCATGAGTTATTATAATATAATGACACTTGATCAACGTGATTATATTACAATAAGTCATGCTGAGTTTCTAATGGAACGTGATGATTCACAGATCCTAACATCATCATGTGCCATGTTACATAACTATTTCATTCTACTTAACTTCTGAACATATCAAGAAAATGTATTCTTGATGGTTCTATTTTCCGTGATGTCGATAAATTTAAAAATCAAATCGTGTTATCACGTTCTTTCCTGCTTAGAACATTATAATCATTCGAAACTCTATATCTACAAATTTTGGACCATTATTCGCGTGACTTGAAGTCGGGAAGAGAAAACAAAAGCATAGAGCTTCAAAATATAAGGGAGAATATACAGCTCGATAACAACACATAAAATTTCAAACCGTGTATATCAATGTTTATCGTAACATAAAGACACGGGAGAATTAAAAACATTGCAACCCCAAGGGCGAAGTAGAAGAAAACATATTCCTCCGGTGGTAAAGGGAAAAGAAGAATGATTGTTGCGATAGGGAGGATAAGAACAAGAATCATAACTGGATTGAGCATTTTCACAATCTTTTGAATGTAGAAATTTAGTATAGGAGTGGTGAAAATAATGGAATGGAAGAAATTCATTTATAGTAGAAATACCAGACAAAGCAATTAAGAAAGATGATCGCATTAAATTAAAGAGATTTTAATTTCCTTAATCCCGAGGAAATCAGATCTTAATCAGATCACGAAGATTTTCTGTAAATCCCTTGAATTCCGGAATTCAACCAAGGCAACGTCAAAAGTTAAAACGAAACTTCATTTATTCATTTCACTCTCTTGTGATAGCTTCATTCATGCTCATCGAATAATCGAATTATTTTATCTGTATTATTCAATAATGATAAAACTCTATTTATTATCTCATATTCGTCAGGAAAACATATTTATTATTAGCCATGACGACCTCACTTAAATTTTGGGACGAAATTTCTTTAACGGGTAGGTACTGTGATGACCCGGGAATTTCCGACCAAATTTAAACTTGAATCTTATATGGTTTCGACACGATAAGCGACGGCTGTAATGTTAAAGTCTCAAAACCTTTGAACTATGTTCATGTATATACTTGACCTTTGACCATGCCGACGATTCACGAACAATTGATTGTAAATAAATAAATAAATAAATAAATAAATAAATAAATAAATATATATATATATATATATATATATATATTTATATATATATATATATATATATATATATATATATATATATATATATATATATATACACAATGTATGTATATATAATAATTGAAGATAATAAGACATAAATAATTAAGTTGTTATTAAGCTATAAATATAACATATAATTTATGTACATATTTATTATTAGGTGTATGATAAAAAGTAAAAGTTATACTATTAACCTAATCTTCATTATAAATGTTAATATTAATATTTGTATTATTAAAATATATATAATACAAGAAACTTGGGATGTACAAGTATTGTTACTAATATTATTATTATCATTATTAATTCTACTATTATTATTATTATTATTATTATTATTATTATTATTATTATTATTATTATTATTATTATTATTATTATTATTATTATTATTATTATTATTATTATTATTATCATTATTATTAGTTTCATTATTATTAATAAAATTAGTATTAAATATTAATGATTATATTATTATGTTTCTTTACATAATTATTAAACAAATATAAATTCGATATACGGATATAGATATATACATAAAAACATATAACTTGATATATCTTAACTATTATTTGTATTAATATCAGATATTAAAATTACCTTTATAAGTAGCAATCATTATTAACATCATCAATACTAATATTATTGTTATCATCTTATATTATTTTTCATTAGTTATTAGTATTACTACTACTAGTAATTGTATTATTATTATTATTGTTATTATTACTAATGAAACTTATTTGTATTATTATTAAATCTTATTAATACTATTATTATTATTAAAATTATCATATTATTATTACCATCATTCTTAAAAAAAATTATTATTGTTATTACCTTTATCAATAATAATATTATTATTAATAATAATTATTATCATTATTATGTAATTATCATTATTATTAATATATTTTAATTATTACTACTATAATATATAAAAAATAATATTACGCGAATTATGTTCAACTACACCATCAAAACTTGATTTTCCTGTCTCTGTATCCAACGTTAGTCCAAAAATCAAATTCACAAACATCCAATTTCTGTTGTGTGTCTTAATCCACTTTATGATTATTAATTTTTTATTTTCTCCTTCGTACCCGATTGATAAAACCTGTCGACTCCTTTATCTTCTAAAAATTCAATTAGGTAAGTAATCAACAACCATACAACCCTTCCACATTTATTTTACCTTATAACTACAGAAAAAGGGCCAAGTCGATTGAAATTAAAACAGAAATTTATAGATACATATCACGACCTCTCTGTTTATCAACTTTTCAGTCATTTATCGAATTTGAATCCTTTTTAAAAATGTGCCAATGCAGTGTTGCTAGAAATCATGTGTTTAAACTATCTGGAGAGTTTCAACTCCCAATTTTTCATATTGAGTTTCAATTTTCGAGTCAAACACAATTTGTAAAAAGTCAAACTTGTTCGTTCATCGAGTAATTCGAATTCTAAAGGATGTTTCAGTAGCAATTGAGGGTCCAGATAGTTTCCAGGAGAGATTTGCAAACTCTTTCATTTTATAACCTTTGTCTAAAACACCTTAGAAATCAAAAACGCGATTTGTGTTCTTGTGTTCTTCAAACAAGTTGCTACAGCAACTTTTTTTTTATTCTGTTTTGTTTTAAATTAATTCAAATCAAACTATAAAGGTTGCTGTCTATTATTGAATCTTAAATCAAGAATTAAATTAGTTACTTAGATTGAGAGATTCTGGTCGACTGGGTTAATGTAGGAGAAAGGGAAGCAGTTAAAAATACGGGTTTATATTTATAAAAAAGGGTATTTAAAACAGAAATGGTTGTATGGAGGAGTGGCCTGAGGGAGTGTCGAGTTTACGAGAGGTCTGGGGTTCGAGACTTGAAGCAGCTATTTTTTTAGGGGATTTATGAGGTAGTTATTCTATTATTATTATTATTATTATTATTATTATTATTATTATTATTATTATTATTATTATTATTATTATTATTATTATTATTATTATTATTATTATTATTATTATTATTATTATTGTTATTATTACTACTATTATTTTCATTGTTACATTATTATTATTATTGTAATTGTTAAGGATAATATTATGAAATGTGAATTTAGTAAGATAAGTAATTTGATTAGAACATAAAGTTTATAATATATATGAGATAATATGATAAGATAGCTTGAAGATTAGGATTTGGGATGAGTAAAAATATATAGTTATATGTAACATATACATATATATTGATGTTTAGAAAACTCATAAGGTTAAACTCTAAATGAACTTATTTTTAATATATATAATGACTGATATAGCAATAAGACGTAAATGTTAGTTACATAAAAACTTGGCATATATTAATGTACAAAATATATTACGACAGTAAATGAGAATGGTGTATAAATATATATAAAGTTTAATATGGATTAGTAGAACATTAGTAAAAATAGTAAATATAGTTATAGGTTGTGACTTATAAGTATAACTAATGTTCATATATATATATATATATATATATATATATATATATATATATATATATATATATATATGAATAAATATATCTATATATAAGATACATAATTTTTGGATAAAATCTATGCTATCATAATCATCAAGTAATTATAAAAAATAACATTTTGTAAAGATATACTAGAACTATATAATGTATTAATAAGTATTTAATAAAATGTTATATTTTATACATATAACAAAACAAAAATTAATATTATATACAAAATGAATATATGAAACATATATATACGACTAATATAAAGAGGGATAAAACTAATAAAGTTATATATACTTGTTTTATTACAACTATATATATTAATGAATACACAACTGATATAGGTTCATGAATCCGAGGCCAACCCTGCATTGTTCAAAGTGGTCATATGTATTTTTACTAAAAAATACAGTATTGTGAGTTCATTTGCTCCTTTTTACTCTTTACATTTTTGGGACTGAGAATACATGCGCTATTTTTACAACTGCTCTATTAAATGCGTTTGAAATATATTTTGAACTGCAAATACATGAAATGCTTTTATAAATATTTGACGAGATAGACACAAGCAAAACATTCCTCGAATGAATTAATATGCAGACAGATGTTCTGCGGATTATTATTGAATTATGTGGACATGATAATTGCCACCATTGAATTATGTGGGCATGATAATTGCCACCATTAAATTATGTGGACATGATAATTGCTACCATTGAATTATGTGGATATGATAATTGTCACCATTGAATTATGTGGACATGATAATTGCCACCAATTGAAGTGAATGTTATGTATCGAGAGAATGCTTTTATACACAGGTTATGTGTATGTTATTTTTGTGCACGAGATATATGTACGGTTACTAAGATTTATGAAATATGATTTCGTACACGAGAATGGTGTACTGTATTTAAAAGATATCGCATGTACATTACAGGTGGGTATAGGATTCGAGCCCATTTGTACCATGCCGCATTTTAAATCTTGTGGTCTATCAAAATGATGAATTTTATTGTTTTATGATAAACTTATGAACTCACCAACCTTTTGGTTGACACTTTAAAGCATGTTTATTCTCAGGTATGAAAAGAAATCTTCCGCTGTACAATTGCTCATATTACATGGAGTCGTTCATGGCATATAGAGGTCAGAACCTCGCAATGGGACCAACTGTTGAAGACTTTGTCCAGGTGGAATAGGACGGGTCCTTTCACATATCATGTACCTGCAGTACATGTATACACAAGTAAACATAGATAGGATTATAACGAGTGATCATGGTAACTCAATAACTTAAGTACTATTCATAAACGTCTAATAGATGTCTATGGACTTAATCAAATGCACTAACAGAGGCCATGAAACAACCAATATCAACCGCTGATGACTCTTGTTATAACATTGATGTGATTGATACTTGTGAAGAGGATGAGCTACAAGAGTTGCTTGATGTTGACACCTTGGGTTTTAACCTGTTAGGTGAAAGAAATGACTTTAATGTTGAAACCAAATTTGAAGACTTGATGAAATCTTGTTCGGATGATAATGTTGAGAAGGAAGAAGAAACCAAGGATATTGAAGGAGAAGATAGGTTCCAGATTAAAACATTCTTGAAAGTGGAACTAAAAGAACTCCCAAAAGACTTGGAGTATGCTTACCTTGAGGGCACATCTCAATTACCGGTGATCATTTCTTCAAATCTCACTGGTGACGAAAAGGGTAGGTTAATATCTCTTCTAAAGTCTCACAAAAAGACTATGGCATGGAAAACAACGGATATTCTGGGCATAACCCTTCCTTTTGCACTCACAAAATCTTCTTAGAGGATGACTATAAACCCGTTATCTAAAGACAAAGAAGGTTGAACTGAATATAAAGGAGGTTGTTAAGAAAGAAGTAGTTAAGCTACTTGATGTCGGGTTGATATACCCAATATTCGATAGTTCATGGGTAAGCCGCGTCCAAGTTGTACCCTAAAATGGGGTACCACCATGGTTCTTAGTGAGAAGAATGAGCTTGTACCTACAAGAACGGTAACGGGGTGGAGTGTGCATTGACAATCGTCATCTAAACACTACTAAGAAAGACCACTTCCTATTACCTTTTATTGACCAAATGCTCTAAAGATAGGCGGAAAAAGAGTTATATTGTTTCTTAGATGGTTTCTCAAATTATTTCCAAATACCCATGTACCCCGAAGACCAAGAAAAGACCACTTATACTTGTCCCTTTGGCACCTTTGCATATAGACGAATGGCATTCGGGTTGTGCAATGCACCCGATACCTTTCAAAGGTACATGATGGCCATTTTTCATGATATGATTGAAGAATATATAGAGGTTTTCATGGATGATTTCTCCGTTTTAGAGATTCATTCGACTCTTGTCTTGCAAACGCCAAAATTGAATGCTCATACGATGTGAGAATTCAAAACTTGTCATAAATTGGGCGAATTGCAACTTTAAGGTGAAGAAGGGCATAGTCTTGGGTCCCATGATTTCCCGAGCGAGAATTGAGGTAGATAAGGCTAAAATTGGCGTTATCAAATATCATCCTCAACCCTCAAATTTTAAGGCCATCCGTAGTTTGTTCATGCGGGCTTTTATAGACGTTTTATCAAGGATTTCTCTAAAATAGGCCGACCAATGACCAAAGTTTTAAAAAAATACCAACCCCTTGACTTTATTAAAGATTTCAAGAACGTTTTTTCTATCCTCAAAGATAAGCTCATGGAAGCTTCTATCATCATTTCACCCGATTGGAAATGCCCTTTGAGTTTATGTGTGACGCTGGCAACTTTGCCTTGGGGGCCATTTTAGGCCAACTTCATCACAACCATCTTAGAACCACCTACTGTGTAATCAAAACCCTCAGGGGAGCTGATATAGTACAAAAATACATGTTTTTACGCTCGATATTAGGCCCAAAAATAATAAAGATCCAAACTTTATCGAAGAAATAGGCATTTATTTGCTTTATTTTGTACGTTTAGTAATTACATAGGCAATGCAATAAGAATCGAATAAAATGGACTTAAAACGAAGAATCTAGAGCGAAAATGATGAAGTTAAGTTACAACCTCAGAACTATGCCAAACACAGGCTGCCACACCCAGCCACACGGGCTGCCACACAAGTCTGTTGACCAAGATCAGACAAGGGCTGCCATCCTGACCAGTTACACGGGAAGTCTCCACGGCCAAAGCAGCACATGAGAAGTCTCCACGGGTAATCAGACTAGTTCCACCGGCACCCCCCACGGGCTGCCCAATTTTCCACGGGCTGCCAGGCCCAGATTTCATCTATAAATAGCCATTTATGTTGCATTTAAAAAAAACATCGAATATACAATTCATATCTTTAATTAGTTAAGTTAGTTAGTTAGTAGTTAGAAGTTAGTTCTACGGATGATACTCTCGAGTCCCTGTGATCTCAGGCGAATATTACTGTATGCACCACTCTTCAATTTCTAATATAAACATTCTCTTTATTTAAACATGTCTTGTTATTATCAATGTTTGAATATGAGTTTTGATACTATTATGCATGAGTAAACTATTCGTATGTTGCCATGATAGAAACTTAGGCTAGTGTAATTTTGTAAATATAGTACGATTACTGTTGTTGTGCTGAATCTATTACCCAGATAAGTTTGTACACTAGAATCTTGATGATTGACCAACTTAGGTTGTGATGGAGACTTGTCCACATATATGAAATTAGCTACTTCATAGGATTAAGACCCTCATTTATAATGTATCTAAAGATTCTATGAACTCGGTACGGTTGATGTTCCCGAGAGGTATTCAATACGATTTTAGGGCACTGAACCTAGGAATTGAGACATTAATGACTTATTATACGTAGTAACTGACCCCGAGAGACCTCTTAGGATCTGTTATGACTTGTTTAGCCGCACTCAATGGTATGACTCAACCCTATTGCATATTCTTGTCTGATGTTGCTTAGGATTGCTTGTACTAAGTATTGTATGCACTTCGCATGTTCTTATCTGTGTCATAGTTAGTTTAACACTGTAATGCAGTATAATAGTTAGGGTATTGTGATCTATTATAGTATGATGACAAGTTTGTTGGTATTTCTATTCACTTTGTCAACGTAACCCAGCACGCCTCTTCTGCTAGTGAATGTGTTTACTCAACATAGCGCGATATTATTCTGTTCCCCCGAATAGATAGCTAGGGTTAGGATTAGAGCTTAACTGCCAATAAAACCTGGTGCTTTACTGAGGATAACCTCTGAAGTATAGACACAATCCATTAGTGTAATCTGAGTGACATATATGTCTTTCCTCGATGAGACCTCTTAGAGCCCAATGACCGATAAGATTACATGATTGGCTCCTCCAATCAGATCATTATTATCCTAACTACAGGTTTAATTACCGCATAATTACCTTTCGCTAGCCTAATCCTATATCTTGATCAACATTCCCTTGATCTGCATACTCTGGATATCTCTCCAAACCCCTTTACTTTTTGGCAATTAGGACTGTTAATTGTAAAACTACTATCTTTTATCCAGTCAGTTTAATCCAAAACAATTATACGTTAGAAATTCAATTCGTTAAACCTTTCAAAAACACGACCCTATGTTAACTTACATTTTCTACCCTTGGAAAGTTAAAGGTAGATTTAGGCCTCGCTCTTACAAATAAATAATTCATCGCTCACTACCTACTGAGACTCATTCAGATGACCTCGTTATACGACAAAAGTAACCGTCCATTTTGGCGATATCATAGGTAGTAGGTAATTTTTTGGCGCCGCAGCCAGGGAATCGAATATAATAATCAGAGAACGTTTTACTCAGATAACTAAGTATAATCAGGTGAAAGACAAATACACGGATTGGTTGTTGGATTTTCTGAACAGTCTCCAATTATATTGGAACAAAAATGATCATGCCTCTCCGTAAAAGTCGATCTGGCCACTTAGGTACAAGGAAGTCTGTGCGAAACCTAAAAGTTATTATATCGATAAGGTTAGCAACTGAATTTCAAAATATAATCGTTTAGACTAAATTTTTGATCCTTTCAGATGATCAATATTATCTGAAAGTTAAATTCAGTATTTTATTTCAGAAAATTCAGAAAATTTAAAAATGTAAAATCTCGTTACTCTCGCCTCTATGCAAAGGCCATGCTTAGAAAAGTGAGGAGGACAAATCATCTTGAAAACCGAAGGAATACCGGAACTAAGTTCAATCTGATAAAAATGATAAAAACTTTTTTTAAGTTCCAAGGTCTTTCGAGTGATGATCCTATCTCTCATTTGAGTAAGTTTATCAGTCTGGTTGACTCTTGCAAGCAAGACAATTCTGATAAAAACACTTTAAAACTCTACCTTTTTCAATATTCTTTGTCACTACACGCTTTGACATGGTTTGATCGACTTGAGTCTAACTCAATCCACTCATGGGAAGAATTAGTAACAAGGTTCTTAGCCAAGTTCCACCCTCTTTCTCTACAAACCCGTTTAAAGATCATTAATTTCCATCAAGAGGATAATGAAACCATATGCCTAGCATGGGAGAGGTTTAAAATAATGCTTAAGAGATGTCCAGACCATTCATTAAGCTCCATAGATATAATTTGCACACTCTACAATGGTTTGAATCAATATGATAGATCTATTCTCGACATGGCTTAGCAAGGAAATTTCATGTCACGAACAACAACTGAAGCATGGAATCTCTTAGAAACGATTGCAACACGACAGGAGACCATCGTAATGAGGCTGCAGAGGGAGACAACATTTCAACTCAAACTTTAAAGGTACTAGAAATCAGGTTAGAAGATCTCAACCTCGCATTTCAAAACTTTTCAATTGCTAAACCCAGTTATGAGGCTACAAAAACCAATCTAAGGTACCTTTACCCTAGATGGACCTATAAAAAGCAAAACAGCTCGGACTATAATACAATCTTCACCCTAGCCAAACCTTCTATCTATTTTCAAAAGATACTAGATGATTTTATGACAAACCAATATAATACAAATCTTCAGGTCATAGAATGTTAAAACAAGTTCGATGCTTTAATAAAAACTTTTGAGGAACTTATAACAAACTTCCAGCTTACGCTAAATCAATTGAAAGCTAGAATCGAAACTGGATATGAAGATTTTGATGCCCTAGTAATGACTAGAGGAGGGAAGGAGACAATTGTTAATATGCCCACCAGCTTTGAAAATCCTCCCACACGAAACCTTTCTGACACAGAACCCGTTCTGACTGACACCACAGTCAAACCATCAGAACAGGCACATCCTAAAATTCTAGAAATTATTCCACGAGTTTGAGTACCATTTCTTGGTAGACTTAGGAAGGAAAGGCAGGATGTTCAATTTGCTAGATACTAGGATATCATTAAAAATTTACATTTGATTGTACGACTAGTAGATGCTTTAGTCGAAATGCCAAATTGTGATAAATTTTTAAAGAATTACTTCCACATAAAGAAATATTAAGAGAGATTATAAGTGAAGAATGCTCATTAGTTCTACAACATGGTATTTTCCCTAAGTTAGGGGACACCAGAAGATTCACCGTACCTTGCTATATGCAAGATGTACAAATTAGTAATGCATATGTGAACCTAATGCCCTATTCTTTATTCAAGAAGCTAGGACGTAAAGATATAACATCGACCAGAATGACTATCCAGCTAGCGGACAGATCAGTTAAACTCCCCCGTGAAATTGCTGAGGATATCCTAGTTAGAGTGCACAAGTTTGCTTTTCCCGTCGATTTCGTCATTATGGATATTGAGGAGGATACGAAAGTTCCTCCCATACTTGGAAGACAATTTCTAAATACTACCAAGGCCATAATTGATGTGCACAAAAAGTCATTAAAACTTAGAGTCGGCACTGAAGAAGTCACTTTCAATATAGATTAGCTTATGAAACAACCTTGGGAGGAAGACATCAGTTTAGAAGATTCTATTCAAGAAGTTATCGACGAATACCTGGAAGAATCCATGGCAATATGCAGCAAAGATTAACTCTCCAAAGAAGATCCCGACACATATCTATCCTCTAGATTAGGTCAACAGAAATCTACACTCTGAAAGAAATAATCCTGATGGCACGAGTACAATCATAGCACCTCTAGGACAAGGAATTCGTGTAACTCTATTAAGGGAAGACCACATGAAGAAATCGACTTCATCCGAGTATATCAAGAACCACAGCTAACAGAGAACTGTGAAGAAACTCCTAAACCATCCATCAAAACAAAAGAAGAAGTTTCGAAAGATGAAGCATTAAGAAGGACAATTTCAAGAATAATGGAACAGATAGCATCAGTAGCCGCTCTGCATGCAGAAGAAGAACAAGAATTTCAGGAAGGGTATGATTCTCTAGACAGAAAAGAGATCGCCAGAATGAAACCATCCAATGAAGAGCCACCAGAACTAGAATTGAAGGAATTACCTGAACATCTAGAATATGCCTTCCTAGAAGAGGAATCAAAACTTTCAGTAATCATCTCTAAGGAGCTCTCGCTACAAGAGAAAGCCGAACTCATTATAGTGCTAAAGTCACATAAAAATCCGATAGCATGGAAAATCTCCGACATCGAGGAATTAGCCCCAACTATTACAGGCACAAGATTTTCATGGAAGATGACTTCAAGCCATCAGTTAAAAGGCAACAGAGAGTGAATCCAATGATTTAAGAAGTCGTCAAGAAAAAAAGTAATTAAGCTTCTAGATACTGGTCTGATCTATCTGATTTCTGATTCACAATGGGTTAGTCCTGTAAAGGTTGTTCCAAAGAAAGGAGAAATGACCGTGGTAAAAAAATGAAAATAACCATCTAATACCAACACAGGAAGTCACCGGTTGGAGGGTTTTGCATAGATTATCGAAAATTAAATGACATAACCTGAAAAGATAATTTACCACTTCCGTTCATCGATTAAATGCTAGAAAGAATGTCGGGAAATAAGTTCTATTGTTTCCTCGACGGTTTTTCTGGATACTTTCAAATTCCTCTCGACCCAAAGGATTAAGAGAGGACAACATTCACCTGTCCGGCTGTCCCTATGGAACATTTTCCTATCACTGCACGCCCTTCGGGCTATGTAATGCACCAGCTACATTACAGCGATGCATGGTGGCAATTTTCCATGACATGATTGAACGTTGTAAGGAAGTCTTCATAGACGGATTTTTCATTTTTGGAACTACCTTTTCCTCGTGCCTATCTAACCTTGACAAGATGCTGACCCGGTGTGAAGAATCAAACCTAGTTTTGAACTGGGAGAAATGTCACTTCATGGTTAAAGAAGGAATAGTTTTAGACATAAGATATCTAGGTCAGGAATAGAAGTCGACAACGCCAAGATCGAAACCATATCCAAACGTCTTCAACCTACCATCGTAAAAGCAGTTCAAAGTTTCCTAGGACATACCGGATTCTATCGATGCTTCATTAAGGATTTCTCAAAAATCACTTGACCGACCACTCATCTTCTAGGAAAAGAAGTCTCGTTCATCTTCATCGACGAATGTGTTCAAGCTTTGAACTATCTCAAGGATTAGCTCACACATGCACCAATAATGATAGCCCCTGATTGGAGTCTAGCATTTGAGATCATATGTGATGCCAGTGATTTTTGCAGTTGGAGCAGTGAGGCCAAAGAAGAGATAAGCATTTTCATCCGATCTACTACGCAAGCAAAACCTTAATCGGAGCTCATAAGAATTATTCGACTGATAACTCCTAAATTATACAAGTTTTTTATAACATTTTAAGGAGTTATCTTGGTATTTTGAAGTCATTTTAAAGACTTAAACACACAAAAATGGGTAAAATGGGAAAAAGGTATTTTTAATGTTTTTGTTTGAGAAATGTGTTAAACAAGATCAAAAACAAAGAAAATTGCAGAAACGGCAAGGAAGCTGCCGGCATGGTGATGATTCCAGAACTTTCTAGAGAAATCCAGAGATAAATGCAGAAATTCGATGACTTGGTGACCAAGGAAGGTGAAGCGACCCGTCCTAATACATAAGGATGAATACAATAACATATGGTCACATTGCGAGGTATTTAACCTCTATATGATACATTTTTACAAACATTGCATTCGTTTTAAAAGACAAACTTTCATTTCATCGAAAGTTGACAGGCATATACATACCATTTCATAATATTCGAACTATAAATGAACTAATATGTCATTTACTTAATAATAATCTTTATTGAACTCAACAATCTTGAATGCAACGTCTTTTGAATTATGCCATTAATGACTCCAAGTAATATCTTTAAAATGAGTAAATGCACAGCAGAAGATTTCTTTCAATCCTGAGAATAAACATGCTTTCAAGTGTCAACCAAAAGATTGGTGAGTTCATTAGTTTATCGTAATCAATCATTTCCATAATTTTAATAGACCACAATATTTCCTTTATTCAATAATCATACACTTGCAAGTGTTTAAAAATCATTCATATGGATTGAACACCTGGTAACCGACATTAACATAATGCATATAGAATATCCCCAAACAGAAACTCGTCTGTATAATATAAACTCAAAGTACTAAAGCATACCATTTTCCAGTATGGGGGGTGTAGTGCCCATAGATCTACCTTTAGGATTCGCGTCAATTAGGGTGTCTGTTCCCTAAATCTTAGGCTACCAAGCTAAAAGGGTGATATTCGATTCGATAATCCAACCATAGAATGTAATTTTCGAGTGCTTGTGTCTATTTCGTCAAACATTTATAAAAGCAGCGCATGTATTCTCAGTCCCAAAAATATATATTGCAAAAGCATTTAAAAAGAGAGCAAATGAAACTCACGATACAATATTTTGTAGTAAAAATATTCGTACGACGATACTGAACAATGCAGGGTTGGCCTCGGATTCACGAACCTATATCATTTGTATATATATTAGAAACACATACTTGCAATCGAACAATTTCATATATTATAACTTTATTTATTTTATATTTAATTTGTATATATATTTGAAAATGATTATTATTTGTATAGTTATATATATATATATATATATATATATATATATATATATATATATATATATATATATATATATATATATATATATATATATATATATATATATATATATATATATATATATATATATATATATATATATATTTAAAAAAATACTTAATTGGTTATATATATGAATATTTATATTGAGATTGTTAATATAATTAATTCATACTTATATGTAATATTACTTATAAGTATATTTTTATATACATAATAATATATAATATTAATAATAGTAAATAAAAGTTGCATTTGATCATGATAATAACATTACTTATAATAATAATAATTATAATAAGAATCCTAATAGTATTTATGATACTGGTATTAAAAATGATAATAATAATAATAATTATGTAGTTGTAATGATATCAAAATAACAATTTTTGGTAAAAATGATAATAATTTCTAATATTAACATTACTAATAATGATAATCATATTAATAATACTTTTGTTACTAATAACAGTAACAGTACTAAAAATGATACAATGCTAATATTTATGAGAATAATATTAATTTGTAGTATGTTAGTAATAATAATACTTAACTTAACAATAATAATAATAATATATATTTTTGTAATTATAATCGTAATAATAATAATGATAATAATTATAATACTTATGCAAGTGATAATAGTAATAATCTTTATAACATTAATAATAACAATAATAATAACAACACTAACAATCATAACAACAACAACAACAATAATAATAATAATAATAATAATAATAATAATAATAATAATAATAATAATAATAATAATAATAATAATAATAATAATAATAATAATAATAATAATAATAAAAATAATAATAATAATAATAATAATAATAATAATAATAATAATAATAATAATAATAATAATAATAATAATAATAATAATAATAATAATAATGAGAATAAAAGTGTACACCCTTCTAAATTGTTTTTCTAAAAAGAAATGTTCCAGACAAGACTCAAACCCGCGACCTCTCGCTCACCCGCAACATAACCCAACCATTGAACCATAATTGTTTTTCTGTTTTATAACCCAACTGACAGCTGATAACCCGTTTGTATTTCCTTTCATCTTCTTCAAATATTCAAGCTACCAGAGAACTTCAATAACCAAAATAACAAATTTTTGATTTCATTTAAGACTTGTAAACAATAATAAAACCATAAGTGTGATCTTAAAAAAAAATGGAAAAAAAAAATTGAAGTAGAATAGCAAGAGCTGCTGTCACGGCAGTTAATAAAAAAAATTTTGGTTTTTGATTTTGAATACGTTTTGGACAAAAGTTACAGCATGGATTATGTTTCCAATCATTCATATAATCTTCTTCAATCATCAATTTAAATAGAAACATTGAAACAATTACAAATTTCGCGATGAACACAAACTTTGACTTTTGACTTCATAACTTTGACTCGAAAATTCAAGCTTGATAACAAGAATTGGAGATTGATATTTTACAGATAGTTTACCTGTATGATTCCTAACAACTCTACATTAATGGATTTTGAAATATGATTCGAAATTGTGGTTTGGGTAAAAAAAAGAAACACGTACAGAGTTTTGTTACCTGTGTTTTTTTTTTAATTTACAGATACAATGTAATTAGCTTTTATAATTGATCATTGTTGTTATTTAGTGATCCATTTGAAGTTAACTGGTAACTAATTCAGGATAGAAACAAAATTGATAAAGTTGATTATGATATGAAGTTGAATCTGTGAAATTTGTATTTATTATTTTTTTTTATATAGCTGTATATATAGATAATAATCTGTATATGTTTGTATAATATAAATATATATATATATATATATATATATATATATATATATATATATATATATATATATATATATATATATATATATATATATATATATATATATATATATATATATATATATATATATATATATATCTGTATTTGTATATATGTATATCTAATTATATCAGTATCAACTTATTATATATATAAAAAAAACACATTAATAATAATAATACGAACATTAATATTTAATATTAATATTAATGTTAATAATAAAACTAATAATACTAATAATAATAGACATAATAATGATATTAATATCATAATAATACTAAAATAATGATAATAACAACTTTAAATAAAATAATAATTTTAGTAATCAAGTTATTAATAATACTTTTAATTATTATAATAATAATTAAAAATTTTAATGTTAACTAATTACAATGATACTAATAATGATAAAAATATTATTAATAATATTAATAATTATATAATAAAAATTGTATCAAATTTTATATATATATATATATATATATATATATATATATATATATATATATATATATATATATATATATATATATGTTATATAGTAATATTAATAATACTGATATCAATATTAATATTAATATTTATTTTTAATCACAGATAAAGTAATAATAATAATATTGATAACTATATTTTGACTTGTAATTTCTTTTAATATATTACTGTTATAATTTATTATTTATGTAATTTTTACCAATTGTATAATTAAAGATTTATATACTATATATATACATATATTTTATAATATACATATAATAGAAATCATAACTATTTATATATAAATTTATTTAAAATTACAATATAATTATTTTGTATTTTGCTTTACATATTTAATTAAATTGTTTAAATGGTATTATATTAATTTCTAATTAATAAATACACTTATTTTTATATTTACATATATATTTATTTACATATTTATTTACACACAATTGTTCGTGAATCGTCGAGCATAGTCAATGGGTAATTGAATACATAAACATAGTTCAAAGTTTTAGAGATTTCAACATTACAGATTTTGCTTATCGTGTCAGAATAATATAAAGATAAAGTTTAAATTTGGTCGAAAATTTCCGGGTTGTCACAGTACCTACCCGTTAAAGAAATTTTGTCCCCGAAATTTGATCGAGGTCGTCATGACTAACAGTAAGAATGTTATTATGATGAATATAAGCTGATACATAGAATTTTATCATGATTAAGAAATACGAATAAAATAATTTGATTTCTCGAAGCGTATGAATGAAGCTATCGTAAAAGAGTGAAATGAGAAAATAGAGATTTGCCTTATCCTTTGACGTCATCACGGTTGATTTCCGGATTAAAGAAAATCTTTGTAATCTATATAGGATTTGATTCTTCGATGGTTAAGGAAATTATGATCCTCTTCGATTTAATGCGATAATCCATCTCGATTTCTCTGTCGGATATTTCACTATAAATCCACCTCATTCGTTTCCTTACAACTCACACCTTCTATTCTTTCTCCCTCAATTCATACTTTAAAACATTCGTCAATATGCTCCATCCAGTTCTGATTGTTGATATACTCTTAACTTTCATATATGTCATTCTTCTTTTTCATCTACCACCAGAGGATTTTATTTACTTTTACTATTATCTTGGGGTTATAGTATTTTTAATTCTCCCGTGCCTTTACGTTGCAATACATATTGATATGCACGGTTTGTAATTTATGTGTTGTTATCGAGCTTCATATTTTCTTTTATATTTAAAAGTTCCATACTTTTGTCTCCTCTTCCCGACTTCAAGTCAAGCGAATAATGGTCCAGAATTCGTAGATATGGATTTCAAAATGAACATAGTTAATGTTCTAAGAAGGAATTTGTAATGGCACGATCTTGATTTGTCAAATTACCAGAATACCCCGAAAAAGACCGAATCATCAAGAAAAATATTTTCTTGATCTGTTTAGAGGTTAAGTAGAATACAAGAGTCGTGTAACATGACACATGATGATGTTATGATCTGTGATTCATCACGTTCCATTTAGAAACTCAGCATGACTTACTGTAATATAATCACGTTGATCAAGTGTCATTATATTATACTAACTCATGCTTCAATTCCCAACACTACTTCAAAACCTTCATATTTTAAACTTGAAGATTTCAGAATTTAGAAACTAAAAAAGTTTCTTTTATGATGTAACACAGATAGCGCGAAGAGATAAATAATCTCAGATGAGAATAGTTATGAATATATCTCCAGAAATATCGAGGATATTTATAATGAAAGATACGATGATATCTTAGAATATTTAATATAAGAGGATGATGAAGAATATTGTGCCCAAGAGTTTTAGAGTAAGGAACAAGGTATTCGCTAAAGACTTTAGCAGACACTGAATCATTTGGATTCTTTGAAGGCAGATTTAGTCTTGGTGATTTGTCTACAGCTTCCTTCATACTTTGCTCAATCCATTTTCCAGTTCCAAACCTTCTCTTTTTCTGAGCTTTACCAACACACTATTTTTTATCATCAAACTTTTGACTGTTACGGTTGTCTACAGTTTCTGCTGCTTTATCAGCATTTTTCCAAAATTCAGGGAACTAGTTTGCAGTTTAGGGTGTTTTTCAGAAACTTTACATTCGTAGTATGTAAGTCTTGGAGGTAGATGTTATATGTATATATATAACTGTTGGCGTAGAATTTCTGTGAAATTCGAGAATAATGATTCAAGCTTTTTGGTATGGTAACTACCATTACAAGATGCAGATGAGTACATGATGGGTTTTTATGAATAATATAGATATTTTTCAGAGAGACTAAAGCCGAAGTTGCTGGTACATCTGCTGATAATATGGTGGAATATGAAATATTCCCCGGTAACGATGGCAATCGTATATATCAAGGTTATAATAAGTTTAGTCCAACTGAAAAGTCGAAGTTGACTTGCTGGAGCTGTGACAAAATTTTTTACTTTGAAAAGGAATCGTAAAGTTATTTTTGCTAATAGATGCCAAAGGATCTGATGCGGGTACGTGTTAAACTACGACTTTGGTTTCGAGAGTTTTTCATGAAGCGACCCGTCCTAATCCATTCGGACGAAGTCCATATCGATTACAAACGATTCACAATAGTTGGTTACATCGCGAGGTACTTGACCTCTGTAGTGACTTGAACTTTTCCATGTTTATATATATTAAATAAAATTGATATTTACATGATTAAGTGTTTCCAACATGTTAAGCAATCAAACTTGTTAAGACTTGATTAATTGAAATAGGTTTCATATAGACAATTGACCACCCAAGTTGACCGCTGATTCACGAACGTTAAAATTTGTAAAAACTATAGGATGACATATATATGGATATATATATATATATATATATATATATATATAATATATATATATATATATATATATATATATATATATATATATATATATATATATATATATATATATATATATATATATATATATATATATATATATATATATTTAACATGATATTGTGATAAGTAAACATATCATTAAGTATATTAACATTGAACTACATATGTAAAAACAAGACTACTAACTTAATGATTTTGAAACGAGACATATATGTAACGATTATCGTTGTAACGACATTTAATGTATATATATCATATTAAGATATATTAATACATCATGATATCATGATAATGTAATAATTTAACATCTCATTTGATTTAATAAATAATGGGTTAACAACATTTAACAAGATCGTTAACCTAAAGGTTTCAAAACAACACTTACATGTAACGACTAACGATAACTTAACGACTCAATTAAAATGTATATACATGTAGTGTTTTAATATGTATTCATACACTTTTGAAAGACTTCAAGACACTTATCAGAATACTTCTACTTAACAAAAATGCTTACAATTACATCCTCGTTCAGTTTCATCAACAATTCTACTCGTATGCACCCTTATTCGTACTCGTACAATACACAGCTTTTAGATATATGTACTATTGGTATATACACTGCAATGATCAGCTCATAGCAGCCCATGTGAGTAACCTAACACATGTGGGAACTATCATTTGGCAACTAGCAAGAAATATCTCATAAAATTACAAAAATATGAGTAATCACTCATGACTTATTTACATGAAAACAAAATTACATATCCTTTATATCTAATCCATATACCAACGACCAAAAATACCTACAAACACTTTCATTCTTCAATTTTCTTCATCTAATTGATCTCTCTCAAGTTCCATCTTCAAGTTCTAAGTGTTCTTCATAAATTCCATAAGTATAGTTTCATCAAAATCAAGAATACTTCCAAGTTTGCAAGTCTACTTCCAAGCTTTCTAATCCATTCCAAGTAATCATCTAAGATCAAGGAACCTTTGTTATTTACAGTAGGTTATCTTTCTAATTCAAGGTAATATTCATATTTAAACTTTGATTCAATTTCTACAACTATAACAATCTTATTTCGAGTGAAAATCTTACTTGAACTGTTTTCGTGTCATGATTCTGCTTCAAGAACTTTCAAGCCATCCAAGGATCCTTTGAAGCTAGATCCATTTTTCTCATTTCCAGTAGCTTTATCTAAAAAACTTGAGGTAGTAATGATGTTCATAACATCATTCGATTCATACATATAAAGCTATCTTATTCGAAGGTTTAAACTTGTAATCACTAGAACATAGTTTAGTTAATTCTAAACTTGTTCGCAAACAAAAGTTAATCCTTCTAACTTGAATTTTAAAATCAACTAAACACATGTTCTATATCTATATGATATGCTAACTTAATGATTTAAAACCTGGAAACACGAAGAACACCGTAAAACCGGACATACGCCGTCGTAGTAACACCGCGGGCTGTTTTGGGTTAGTTAATTAAAAACTATGATAAACTTTGATTTAAAAGTTGTTCTTCTGGGAAAATGATTTTTCTTATGAACATGAAACTATATCAAAAAATTATGGTTAAACTCAAAGTGAAAGTATGTTTTCCAAAATGGTCATCAAGATGTCGTTTTTTCGACGGAAATCACTACCTCTTTAGTAATTGACATGTAACTTAAATTTCCGACTATAAACCTATACTTTTTATGTTTAGATTCTTAAATTAGAGTTCAATATGAAACCATAGCAATTTTATTCACTCAAAATGGATTTCAAATGAAGAAGTTATGGGTAAAACAAGATTGGATATTTTTTAATTATTTTAGCTACGGGAAATGTTTAACAAATCTATACAAATCATATCCTAGCTAACTTATATTGTATTATACATGTATTCTAATATATTATGTAATCTTGAAATACCATAGACACGTATACAAATGTTTTGACATATCATATCGACCCATGTATATATATTATTTGGAACAACCATAGACACTCTATATGCAGTAATATGGGAGTTAGCTATACAAGGTTGAGGTTGATTCCAAAAATATATATACTTTGAGTTGTGATCTAGCCTGAGACGTGTATACACTGGGTCGTGGATTGATTCAAGATAATACATATCAATTTTTTTCTGTACATCTAACTTTGGACAACTAGTTGTAGGTTACTAACGAGGACAGCTGACTTAATAAATTTAAAACAGTAAAACGTATTAAAAATGTTGTAAATATATTTTGAGCATACTTTGATATATATGTACATATTTGTTATAGGTTCGTGAATCGACCAGTGGCCAAGTCTTACTTCCCGACTAAGTAAAAATCTGTGAAAGTGAGTTATGATCCCACTTTTAAAATCTAATATTTTGGGATGAGAATACATGCAGTTTTATAAATGTTTTACGAAATAGACACAAGTAATTGAAACTAAATTATATGGGTGAATGATCGAAGCCGAATATGCCCCTTTTGCTTGGTAACCTAAGAATTAGTAAGCCGATCTACTAATTGACATGAATCCTAAAGATAGATCTATTGGGACTAACGAACCCCATCCAAAGTACCGGATGCTTTAGTACTTCGAATTTGTTTATATCATGTCCGAAGTATTTCCCGGAATGATAGGGGATATTCTTATATGCATTTTGTTAATGTCGGTTACCAGGTGTTCACCATATGAATGAATTTTATCTCTATGTATGGGATGTATATTAAAATATGAAATCTTGTGGTCTATTATTATGATTTGGTAATATATAGGTTAAACCTATAACTCACCAACATTTTTTTGACGTTTTAAGCATGTTTATTCTCAGGTGATTATTAAGAGCTTCCGCTATTGCATACTAAAATAAGGACAAGATTTGGAGTCCATGCTTGTATGATATTATGTAAAAACTGCATTCAAGAAACTTATTTTTGATGTAATATATTCTTATTGTAAACCATTATGTAATGGTCGTGTGTAAACGGTATATTTTAGATTATCATTATTTGATAATCTACGTAATGCTTTTTAAAATTTATCGGTAAAATAAAGGTTATGGTTGTTTTAAAAATGAATGTAGTCTTTGAAAAACGTCTCATAGAGAGGTCAAAACCTCGCGACGAAATCAATTAATATGGAACGTTTATAATCAATATGAACGGGACATTTCAGTTGGTATCCGAGCGTTGGTCTTAGAGAACCAGAAAATTGCATTAGTGTGTCTTACCGAGTTTGTTAGGATGCATTAGTGAGTCTGAACTTCGACCGTGTTTTTCTTCAAAAACGATTGCTTAACATTTTTGTTGTTGGAAACTATATATTATTAACATGTAAATATTATGTGATATATTAATCTCTTAACGTGTTTGATATTGTGTGATATATGTCTACCTCTAGTATAAATCCCATTGATTCACCTAATAATAATGAAGAATCAAATATATTTTGGGAAGATTCACAAATTTCCGAAGAGGAACCGGAAGAGGAGGAACCGGAAGTAGAGGAACCAGAAGAGGAGGAATCGGAAGAGGAGGAACTAGAAGAAGAAGAGGTTTGGAGGAAGAAATATTGATACCTATAGTAAATCGATTAAATAAAAGAAAATCCTCAACCAACTGACCAAAGTTAATAATGGTCAATGGTGTTTCAGCCGAGGAAGCAAAATATTGGGAGGATTACCAATTTTTCGATGAATAGGATCCCGATGAGGATTCCGATGATGTTATAGAAATTACCTCGACCCAATTCAATAAAGTAAAAGAAAATAATAATTGAAAAGGTATAAAAATAGAGAAACCCGATTCCAACCCCGATGAACTTTATATGTATCGACAACATCCGTATTTCCTAAAATGTAACAATGACCCGGGAACCTCTAAACCACCAGGTTTTTATAAACCATTATGGAAAACGACGGCTTGTATTAGAGGATCATCATATATTCCTAGAAAATTAGGAAAACAAACCAAGTCCGAAGAAGAAGAAACCAGTGATTCAGATTAGAGGGTTGTAATCATGTTGTGTATTATATGTATTGTACTGTGCTTGTACTTTTATGTTCTATGTAAAAATTGCTTGTATTGTTTGTTAATTATCTTTTACGAATCTAATCCTTGTCTATTTTACAGTATAAAAACAAAATGGACGTTAAGGGTAGACAACCGAATATTTTAGAAGATCTACCAGAGGATATGATTGAGGAAATCTTGTCTAGAGTCGGTCAGAATTCATCAGCACATTTAGTTATGGCGAAATTAACTTGTCAAACATTTGAAAGACTTTCCAGAAATGTCATAGTTTATAAAAGGCTTTCCTTTGATAGGTGGGGTATATCACATTGGGGAGACCGTAAGTTATGCCGTGTTTTCTTTAAAGCATTAAATGCGGGGAACCCAAATGCAATTTTACGCTGCGGGTTAAGAACCTATTTTGACTCAACATATCCCAACATAGGATTTCGTGAATTAGAAAGAGCTTCTAACATGCAACATAAAGAAGGATGTTATGCTTACGGGTTAGTGATGTTCGCTTCTTACCAAAGTGAGAAAAAAACATCGGATTGCAACTTTTAAATAAAACCTTCCCACAAGTGACGGATTCAGTAGTTGGGGTGAGAAACAAGGTTTTTAGATTATTACGGGGCTGTTGGACATTACGAAACCCTAGTCCTTTTGACGACATTACAACATGCTACCTAGCCAATGGTCATAACGGTTATTTTCCACAAGACCAAGGATGAGAAGTTGTCTTAGTAAAACCAGAATGCATGACTTGTTTCTGGACTTATGAATTACGTGTCTTTATTTCCTTTGCTGAACAACTTGCATATTAACTAGATTTATCTTCAAAACTGTCCTGTATCATAGTGTACTATATTTCATGTTATATGCAATATAGCGAAGTTGTAAGTTTGAAGAATATTTGTATGTGATATATTATTATAATTAGTTTTTTCATATGGAATTGTAGTAGTTGAATTGTATATTAGCTACTAAGTATGAACTTAACGGGTAGGTAGTACCTGAATTTAAACTTATAAAACGCTAATATGAAGAAAAAGCTTTTATAAATGAGTTCATATTATGCTACGAAATACTATTGACTACTCTTAATATTCTGTATGATTAACTCGATTCAGTTGGCTATTTTGAAGGAAATGGCACCGACTACTCGACACACCATGAATATGAGCGAAGAGGAATTTCGTACCTTTCTTGCTGCAAACATAGCCGCAGTACTAGCTGGCTGCGCTACATACCAACAATAACTCTGAATCTAGCAATGCAGCTAACGACGCAAGAAATCGTGTAGGATGCTCCTACAAAGAATTCACTGCCTGCAAACCTTTGGAATTTGATGGAACCGAAGGACCAATTGGATTGAAACGGTGGAGCGAGAAAGTCGAATCGGTGTTTGCCATAAGTAAGTGTACTGAAGAGGACAAAGTTAAGTACGCTACGCATACCTTCACAGGTACTGCGTTAACGTGGTGGAACACCTATCTTGAACAGGTAGGACAAAATGCTGCTTACGCACTACCGTGGTCGGCATTCAAGCAATTGATGAACGAGCAGTACCGTCCTAGAAACGAAGTCAATAAACTCAAGGCAGAACTTAGAGAGTTACGAACACAAGGGTTCGACGTTACCATATATGAACGACGATTCACAGAGTTGTGCCTATTGTGTCCGGGAGCATTCGAAGATGAAGAAGAGAAGATCGACGCGTTTGTAAAAGGGTTACCAGTAAGGATTCAAGAAGATGTGAGTTCACACGAGCCCACTTCTATACAGAAGGCAAGTCGAATGGCTCATAAACTCATAAATCAGATTGACGGAAGAATTAAAGAGCAGGCGGCCGAAGAAGCCAACACGAAACAACTCAAGAGGAAGTGGGAGGAAAACGGTGACAAGGGTTACAAGTACAACAACAACAACAATTACAACCACAATCGCAACAACTATCCCAACAACCGCAACAACAATCGCAACAATAACCACAACCTTAACAATAACTACAACAAACATCCCAACAACAACAACAACTACAACAACCGTTTCAACAACAATAATAATCCCAACAACAACCTCAATAACAACAACGGCAACAAAAACCAAAAACAGCCATGTCATAGGTGTGAAGAAAATCATCAGGGGTTTTGCATGACATTTTGCAACAGGTGTAAAAGAAATGGTCATAGTGCAACAAAGTATGAGGTCTACGGACCAAAGTTTAACAGAACTAAAGGAACAAATAATGTCAGAACAAGCAATGCCGAAACGAATAGTGTCGGAGCAAGTAATACCAACGCTGTTTGTTATAAATGTGGAAAATCGGGCCACATTATTAGAAATTACCCAAATCAGGGGAATACTAATGGGCAGGGCCGTGGAAGAGTTTTCAATATTAATGCGGCAGAAGCACAGGAAGACCCGAAGCTTATTACAGGTACGTTTCTTATTGATGATAAATCTGCTTATGTTTTATTTGATTCGGGTGCGGATAGAAGCTATATGAGTAGAGAATTTTGTGCTAAATTAAGTTGCCCATTGACGCCTTTGGATAGTAAATTTTTACTCGAATTAGCAAATGGTAAATTAATTTCAGCAGATAATATATGTCGGGAGAGAGAAATTAAACTGGGGGATGAAACGTTTAAAATTGATTTAATACCAGTCGAGTTAGGGAGTTTTGATGTAATAATTGGCATGGACTGGTTGAAAAATGTGAGAGCAGAGGTCGTTTGTTACAAAAATGCGATTCACATTATGCGTGAAAAAGGAAAACCTTTAATGGTGTACGGAGAAAAGAACAACGCGAAATTAAATCTTATTAGTAGTTTGAAGGCGCAAAAACTAATAAGAAAAGGTTGTTACGTCATTCTAGCATACATCGAGGAAGTTAAACCTGAAGAAAAGAACATCAGTGATGTTCCCGTAGCAAAAGAATTTCCCGATGTATTTCCGAAAGAATTACCGGGATTACCCCCACATCGATCCGTTGAATTTCAAATAGACCTTGTACCGGGAGCTGCACCAATAGCTCGTGCTCCAAACAGACTCCCACCCAGCGAAATGAAGGAACTTCAGAGCCAATTACAAGAACTTTTAGAGCGTGGTTTCATTCGACCAAGCACATCACCATAGGGAGCTCCTGTTTTGTTTGTCAAGAAGAAGGATGGTACATTTAGGTTGTGTATCGACTACTAAGAGTTGAACAAACTTACCATCAAGAACCGCTAGCCACTACCGAGAATCGATGACTTATTTGATCAACTACAAGCCTCGTCGGTTTATTCGAAGATTGATTTACGTTCTGGGTATCATCAAATGCGGGTGAAGGAGGATGATATTCCAAGATTTTTCCAAAATAGCAAAATCCTTGACTGCATTAACGTATAAAGGGAAGAAATTTGAATGGAAGGATGAACAAGAGAAAGCATTTCAATTGTTGAAGAAAAAGTTAACTACGGCACCTATATTGTCATTACCTGAAGGGAATGATGATTTTGGGATATATTGTGACGCCTCAAAGCAAGGTCTCGGTTGTGTATTAATGTAATGAACGAAGGTAATTACTTATGCGTCTAGACAATTGAAGATTCACGAGCAAAATTATACGAGGCATGATTTGGAATTAGGCGCGGTTGTTTTTGCATTAAAGACTTGGAGGCACTACTTATATGGGGTCAAAGTATTATATATACCGACCACAAAAGTCTTCAACACATATTTAATCAGAAACAACTGAACATGAGGCAGCGTAGGTGGATTGAATTGTTGAATGATTACGACTTTGAGATTCGTTACCACTCGGGGAAGGCAAATGTGGTAGCCGACGCCTTGAGCAGAAAGGACAGAGAACTCATTCGAATAAAATCTATGAATATAATGATTCACAATAACCTTACTACTCAAATAAAGGAGGCGCAACAAGGAGTTTTAAAAGAGGGAAATTTAAAGAATGAAATACCCAAAGGATCAGAGAAGCATCTTAATATTTGGGAAGATGGAACCCGGTATAGGGCTGAAAGAATTTGGGTACCAAAATTTGGAGATATGAGAGAAATGGTACTTAAAGAAGCTCATAAAACCAGATACTCAATACATCCTGGAACGGAGAAGATGTACAAGGATCTCAAGAAACATTTTTGGTGGCCAGGTATGAAAGCCGATATTTCTAAATACGTAGGGGAATGTTTGACGTGTTCTAAGGTCAAAGTGGAGCATTAGAAACCATCAGGTCTACTTCAACAACCCGAAATCCCGGAATGGAAATGGGAAAACATTACCATGGATTTCATCACTAAATTGCCAAGGACTGCAAGTGGTTTTGATACTATTTGGGTAATAGTTGATCGTCTCACCAAATCAGCACACTTCCTGCCAATAAGAGAAGATGACAAGATGGAGAAGTTAGTACGACTGTATTTGAAGGAAGTCGTCTCCAGACATGGAATACCAATCTCTATTATCTCTGATGAAATGACCCGTCCTTATCCTCCTGGACGAAGTCATCAACATTTGGTCCCATTGCGATGTTCGACTCCCAGTAATGTCCTTAAAATGAGCAAATGCACAGCGGAAGACTTAATTCGTACCTGAGAATAAACATGCTTTAAAGTGTCAACCAAAAGGTTGGTGAGTTCATAGGTTTATCATAATAATCATTTCAATATGTTAATAGACCACAGGATTTCATAATCATAAATAAAATATACTCGCAAGTGTATGTAAAGCATTCTAAGTGGTTGAGCACTTGGTAACCATACTTAACATTTAATCAACGTCACATATTCCCTTTATTATGAAATCTCCCTACACTGTACCAAGTGTAGTAACAAAACGAAGTACTGTGCAACCGTTGAATACTGGTCGTCCAGTCCGGTTGGGGTTGTCAGGCCCGATAGATCTATCAACAGGATTCACGTTTACAATACCCATGTAAATAGTAGTTACCAAGCTACTGGGAAATATGCTAGTGGTACAACTCAACGTAGAATGTATTTTAAATACTTGTGTCTATTTCGTAAACATTTATAAAAGTAGCGCATGTATTCTCAGCCCAAAAATATATATTGCAAAAGTAATTAAAAAGGGAGCAAATGAAACTCACCATACTGTATTTTGTAGTAAAAATACATATGACGACATTAAACAAGTGTAGGTTTGGCCTCGG
Organism: Rutidosis leptorrhynchoides; assembly: GCF_046630445.1. Classification (NCBI taxonomy): domain Eukaryota; kingdom Viridiplantae; phylum Streptophyta; class Magnoliopsida; order Asterales; family Asteraceae; genus Rutidosis; species Rutidosis leptorrhynchoides. Next base: position 151,922,986 of record NC_092341.1, on the reverse strand, counting down.
ATTCACGAACTTATATCATTTGTATATATATATATTAACACACATACTTGTAATCGAACAACTAAATTTACATATTGTTAGTGATATAATTGTTATTTTAATAAATTATATGTTTCATCAGTAATTTAAATATTTCTATTTATGTACTTTAACTAAATAGTTAGTATTTTTTATAAAACGTTAATATAGATATGTTATATGTATTAACTATAGTGTTATATAAAAAAAAATCATTTGATAAAGTAATATTAATAATAATAAATAAAAAGTTGTATTATTTTATAATAATAATATTAGTAATTATACTTAATAATGATAATAATTATGATTCTAAAATAATAATACTAATAATAAGTGTTCTAATAATAATGATAAAAATATTGATAATTCTAATTCTAATAATAATAATAATAATAATAATAATAATAATAATAATAATAATAATAATAATAATAATAATAATAATAATAATAATAATAATAATAATAATAATAATAATAATAATATTTATAGACAAATGAATAGATAATAACTACCTCAAAGGAGTAACCCCTAAAAAAATGCCCAAGTCCGGGTTTGTACCCGCATGATTAACTAGTTCATCCTTATCAAACCCTTATCATTTCATCATTATTATCATGATCCAATTTTAATCATAACATAATCCTAATCATATATAGTCATCTCGGTCATCATCATCCATCTTTTTCATAAAACACCTTCACCATCATTTTCCTTTTTCGCGTATCACCCTATCATAATCTCGATCACGTCTACCATCAATAATTTACATGAATCATCTTCATTTAAAAATCATCATCAACGTAATATATGTCATCAACATATATATCATTCTTAATTATGCCAGCCTAATGTTTTGTTTTCAAAAAAATGCACTGGCCCAATTGTGTTTGTTTAGTGGATCCACAAATTGGTCCATTTATTTAAGACAAATTCCAAGCCCCATATGTAAAATTCACGGCCCAATATTTACATCAACATTACGGCCTAGTTTAGGATAATCAAATGGTTTGATTATATTTCTATAGTTTCGATTGGCAGAATCAAATACAAAGAAAAATATGCCTGCATTCATCATCATCTCATCATCATCACCTCATCTTCCACCCACATAAAACATCATTATCATGGTTTTATTATCATGACATATATAAAAAGAAGACAAGGGAACGTGTAGCAGCAACAATAATTAAATGAATTGTGTATCTTCTTTATTGTCATCATCGATCTTGTATCATCATCTCCACAGTATCATAATTATCATCAATCTCATCGTGATCGTCGGTCATTATCTTCATCATTACACAGCAGCATGTGGTTTTTAAATGAGCTGTGATGGGTTGCTATGGTTAGATATAGAAACGATGGGTAGTTGCAACAGTGACAAGTTTTATAAGTGGTGGCTCAAGGTGGTATTTGAAGGTGTTGAAGGTTTGAGGTGGTGGTGGTGTGAAGATGGAGAAGGTGGTCGGTTTTATATGGTTGGTCTGGTTGTAACCAGAAAAGGAAGAGAGAAGACGTGATATATGGGGTTCGTAATGGTAGTGGTTTCGCCGGTTGGTCGATAGATGTGCAACAGAAGAACGAAAACAGAAGCGTGAAGCAATTATCGAGAATTTGGTTAGGTTAGTTTTGTTCGAGCTTAAACAGAAACATATATGGGTTTTGTTGTTTAGGTGGTGTGAGATTAAGATCAAACAATAACCATAATAACCTGAATATATTAGTATGATTTATGAGTAGCAACAACGAATGGTGATGTTTATGGTTTCGGTTGTACAAGAGTAATACCGTCCCAAGTTAGCAACAACAACAACAACGTAAAAAAAAAAAATGTTCTAGTGGATTATGTTTGATGAGAGTTTCGAAGGAAAGGAAAAAAAATAGTAGTAGTAGCCTGTTCACGAAGGTGGTGGTGATTATGGATTTTGAAGTGGGTTTAAGATGGGTGTGGTGGCGGGTTGGAAGTGATCAAGGTGAGTTGTGAACCGAAGAAGAAAGTGATGGGTTTAGGTGATTCTATGGTTCACGATGGTAGTGGCGTAGAGGTGATCGAGTAAGAAATAGTAATAACAAGTATTAGTGGTTTAGTGTAGCGGATTAGGGTGTTGTAGGGTGGCATGGTTATGTGTTTGAGAAGTGGTTCAATAAAGAATGGTGATGGTATACTAAAAAAATGGGTTTTTGTGTTGATCCTCTAATAATATGCAATGTAAATGTATAATATATATGCACACCGAGAAGTTATAAACATAAATATAATAATGATTTTAATAATAATAATAATAATATAATAATAATAATTATAATATAATAATAATTAAAATTTAACATGTGTGACATTAATCAAAGCAGCCTAAAATTTTGGCATTCATCTGTCGAAGATTTTTCCACACGGAGTACTATCGTGTCCAATGCTAAACAGTTAGTGTATAAAAGTGTTCCTAAAAATCTCAAATTTTTAGCTCAATTATATTTAATTATTTCACTCATTAACTGTTTGAAACCTGATCAAAAAGATTCGAAAATTATTTATTTTCTGTTCCGATTTATAAGTACGAAGTACTAATATTTAAACTTAAAAAGGTAAAAATACTTTTAACAAATCTAAAATCTTCGTAATCAATTTACACTCCAATTTTTATTTTAATCATTCATAAACATGTATTATATTTATATTAAAACTAACGAAACGTCAACCGAGTGTCACTGACGATTACTAATTAGGCTCGAGATCAATTACTTTTAATATATTCTTTTTCTATATGCAAACAGTTTTAACTAGCAAGTTTCAACTACTAAAATAAATATATTATATATTTTTAAACAATTAAATTTAATATAATTTGATATATTTACAAGAAACATTTAGATATACATATATATACACATCTATATATTTATAATAGTAGTTTTCATTACATCGCATATTATTTTACATATTTATTTCCTAAAATTAAATCATATATTATATCAAATAATATTTCAAATTATTATATATATATATATATATATATATATATATATATATATATATATATATATATATATATATATATATATATATATTTAAATATATATGTATCTATTTACAAATAGTTGTTCGTGGATCGTCGGGAACAGTCGAAGGTCAATTGAATATATGAATCAGTTCAAAATTTTTGAGACTCAACCTTACAGACTTTTCTTATTGTGTCAAGAATATTAAATTGTATCGAGAGTTTGGTTTAAAATTAGTTGAAATTTTTCGGGTCGTGACATCTGATAGGGATGGCAGATTTATTTCAAGATTCTGGCAGACATTACAGCAAGCATTAGGAACTCGTCTAGACATGAGTACTGCCTATCATCTACAAACTGATGGGCAGAGCGAAAGGACGATACAAACACTTGAAGACATGCTACGAGCATGTGTTATTGATTTCGAAAACAGTTGGAATCGACATCTACCGTTAGCAGAATTTTCCTACAACAACAACTACCATACAAGCATTGAGATGGCGCCGTTTGAAGCACTTTATGGTAGAAAGTGCAGGTCTCCGATTTGTTGGAGTGAAGTGGGGGATAGACAGATTACGAGTCCGGAGATAATACAAGAAACTACCGAGAAGATCATCCAAATTCAACAAAAGTTGAAAACCGCCCAAAGTCAACAAAAGAGCTACGCCGACATTAAAAGAAAAGATATAGAATTTGAAATTGGAGAGATGGTCATGCTTAAGGTTGCACCTTGGAAAGGCGTTGTTCGATTTGGTAAACGAGTGAAATTAAATCCAAGGTATATTGGACCATTCAAGATTATTGATCGTGTCGGACCAGTAGCTTACCGACTTGAGTTACATCAACAACTCGCGGCTGTACATAACACTTTCCACGTTTCGAATTTGAAGAAATGTTTTACTAAAGAAGATCTCACTATTCCGTTAGACGAAATCCAAATCAACGAAAAACTTCAATTCATCGAAGAACCCGTCGAAATAATGGATTGTGAGGTTAAAAGACTTAAACAAAACAAGATACCAATTGTTAAGGTTCGATGGAATGCTCGTAGAGGACCCGAGTTCACCTGAGAACGAGAAGATCAGATGAAGAAGAAATACTCGTACTTATTTCCAGAAGATACGTCAACACCTCCAACTGCTTAAAATTTCGGAACGAAATTTATTTAACGCGTAGGTACTGTAGTGACCCGAACTTTTCCATGTTTATATATATTAAATAAAATTGATATTTACATGATTAAGTGTTTCCAACATGTTAAGCAATCAAACTTGTTAAGACTTGATTAATTGAAATAGGTTTCATATAGACAATTGACCACCCAAGTTGACCGGTGATTCACGAACGTTAAAACTTGTAACAACTATATGATGACATATATATGGATATATATATCGTTAACATGATATTGTGATAAGTAAACATATCATTAAGTATATTAACATTGAACTATATATGTAAAAACAACACTACTAACTTAATGATTTTGAAACGAGACATATATGTAACGATTATCGTTGTAACGACATTTAATGTATATATATCATATTAAGATATATTAATACATCATGATATCATGATAATGTAATAATTTAACATCTCATTTGATTTAATAAACAATGGGTTAACAACATTTAACAAGATCGTTAACCTAAAGGTTTCAAAACAACACTTACATGTAACGACTAACGATGACCTAACGACTCAGTTAACATGTATATACATGTAGTGTTTTAATATGTATTCATACACTTTTTAAAGACTTCAAGACACTTATCAAAATACTTCTACTTAACAAAAATTCTTACAATTACATCCTCGTTCAGTTTCATCAACAATTCTACTCGTATGCACCCGTATTCGTACTCGTACAATACACAGCTTTTAGATATATGTACTATTGGTATATACACTGCAATGATCAGCTAATATCATCCCATGTGAGTCACCTAACACATGTGGGAACCATCATTTGGCAACTAGCATGAAATATCTCATAAAATTACAAAAATATGAGTAATCATTCATGACTTATTTACCTGAAAATAAAATTACATATCCTTTATATCTAATCCATATACCAACGACTAAAAATACCTACAAACACTTTCATTCTTCAATTTTCTTCATCTAATTGATCTCTCTCAAATTCCATCTTCAAGTTCTAAGTGTTCTTCATAAATTCCATAAGTATAGTTTCATAAAAATCAAGAATACTTCCAAGTTTGCAAGTCTACTTCCAAGCTTTCTAATCCATTCCAAGTAATCATCTAAGATTAAGGAACCTTCGTTATTTATAGTAGGTTATCTTTCTAATTCAAGGTAATATTCATATTTAAACTTTGATTCAATTTCTACAACTATAACAATCTTATTTCGAGTGAAAATCTTACTTGAACTGTTTTCGTGTCATGATTCTGCTTCAAGAACTTTCAAGCCATCCAAGGATCCTTTGAAGCTAGATCCATTTTTCACATTTCCAGTAGATTTATCCAGAAAACTTGAGGTAGTAATGATGTTCATAATATCATTCGATTCATACATATAAAGCTATCTTATTCGAAGGTTTAAATTTGTAATCACTAGAACATAGTTTAGTTAATTCTAAACTTGTTCGCAAACAAAAGTTAATCCTTCTAACTTGACTTTTAAAATCAACTAAACACATGTTCTATATCTATATGATATGCTAGCTTAATGATTTAAAACCTGGAAACACGAAGAACACCGTAAAACCGGACATACGCCGTCGTAGTAACACCGCGGGCTGTTTTGGGTTAGTTAATTAAAAACTATGATAAACTTTGATTTAAAAGTTGTTCTTCTGGGAAAATTATTTTTCTTATGAAAATGAAACTATATCAAAAAATTATGGTTAAACTCAAAGTGAAAGTATGTTTTCCAAAATGGTCATCAAGATGTCGTTTTTCGACGGAAATGACTACCTCTTTAGTAATTGACATGTAACTTAAATTTTCGACTATAAACCTATACTTTTTATGCTTAGATTCTTAAATTAGAGTTCAATATGAAAACATAGTAATTTGATTCACTCAAAACGGATTTAAAATGAAGAAGTTATGGGTAAAACAAGATTGAATATTTTTTGATTATTTTAGCTACAGGAAATGTTTAACAAATCTATACAAATCATATCCTAGCTAACTTATATTGTATTATACATGTATTCTAATATATTATGTAATCTTGGGATATCATAGACACGTATGCAAATGTTTTGACATATCATATCGACCCATGTATATATATTATTTGGAACAACCATAGACACTCTATATACAGTAATGTGGGAGTTAGCTATACAGGGTTGAGGTTGATTTCAAAAATATATATACTTTGAGTTGTGATCTAGCCTGAGACTTGTATACACTGGGTCGTGGATTGATTCAAGATAATATATATCAATTTTTTTCTGTACATCTAAATTTGGATAACTAGTTGTAGGTTACTAACGAGGACAGCTAACTTAATAAATTTAAAACAGTAAAACGTATTAAAAATGTTGTAAATATATTTTGAACATACTTTGATATATATGTACATATTTGTTATAGGTTCGTGAATCGACCAGTGGCCAAGTCTTACTTCCCGACGAAGTAAAAATCTGTGAAAGTGAGTTATAGTCCCACTTTTAAAATCTAATATTTTGGGATGAGAATACATGCAGTTTTATAAATGTTTTACGAAATAGACACAAGTAATTGAAACTACATTATATGGGTGAATGATCGAAGTCGAATATGCCCCTTTTGCTTGGTAACCTAAGAATTAGTAAACCGATCTACTAATTGACGCGAATCCTAAAGATAGATCTATTGGGCCTAACGAACCCCATCCAAAGTACCGGATGCTTTAATACTTTGAATTCGTTTATATCATGTCCGAAGGATTTCTCGAAATGATAGGGGATATTCTTATATGCATTTTGTTAATGTCGGTTACCAGGTGTTCACCATATGAATGAATTTTATCTCTATGTATGGGATGTATATTGAAATATGAAATCTTGTGGTCTATTATTATGATTTGGTAATATATAGGTTAAACCTATAACTCACAAATATTTTGTTAACGTTTTAAGCATGTTTATTCTCAGGTGATTATTAAGAGCTTCCGCTGTTGCATACTAAAATAAGAACAAGATTTGGAGTCCATGCTTGTATGATATTATGTAAAAACTGCATTCAAGAAACTTATTTTTGATGTAATATATTCTTATTGTAAACCATTATGTAATGGTCGTTTGTAAACGGTATATTTTAGATTATCATTATTTGATAATCTACGTAATGCTTTTTAAACCTTTATCGGTGAAAGGACCCGTTCATATACATTATAAACGATTCACAATAGTTGATTACATCGCGAGGTATTTGACCTCTATATGATACATTTTACAAACATTGCATTCGTATTTAAAAGACAAAATTTCTTTACAACGAAAATTGACGGTATGCACACCATTTCATAATATATCCAACTATAATTGACTTAATAATAATCTTGATGAACTCAATGACTCGAATGCAACGTCTTTCAAAATATGCCATGAATGACTCCAAGTAATATCCTTAAAATGAGCTAATGCACAGCGGAAGATTTCTTTAATACCTGAGAATAAACATGCTTTAAAGTGTCAACCAAAAGGTTGGTGAGTTCATAGGTTTATCATAACAATCATTTCAATATATTAATAGACCACAAGGTTTCCGTTTATAAATATATGTACACTCGCAAGTGTATAAAAGTATTCTATAAGTTGTAGGCACCCGGTAACAAGCCTTAACGTTCATGTTTTACCCTCTGAAGTACACCAGATCAGGTGTGTTTAAAATAACCTCGAAGTACTAAAGCATCCTATAGTCAGGATGGGGTTTGTCAGGCCCAATAGATCTATTTTTAGGATTCGCGCCTACCATACATAGACAAGTAGTTTAATGTTACCAAGCTAAGGGTATATTTCTGGTTTAAACCCACGTAGAATTAGTTTTAGTACTTGTGCCTATTTCGTAAAACATTTATAAAAACAGCGCATGTATTCTCAGTCCCAAAAATATATATAAAAGGGAGCAAATGAAACTCACTTTTGCCTTGAAGGTATTTAATTCAACTTGGTCTCCGATAGATATCACGAACCTAACCATATATATAATATATCAACATATTTTCTTTTTTAAGTAATCGTTACATATATATATATATACTATTAATACTTTTAAAATTTTCTTAGTCCGTAGTTAGTAGTCCGATGTTAGTGGTCCACAATTAGTTGCTTAAATAAAATAAATAATGACCCCATTATATTCGTATTGATCAGAATTAATCTCGACCCATGGTACCATGTTATCAAAAGACGTGTTGTGTACATAAAGTACCGTGTTGTCAAATGACGTGTTGCGTACAATCATGAGGTCTTATGATTAATCTTCTCGTGTTGTTTACAGGTGGTCCTGAAATATATAAAATCAAATCATAAGTAATTATACATAAAATATCATATTAATTAGAAAAGATATGATTAATTTACTTTTTCTCCAAATATTTTCGTAGCTAAACTAGCTTCGGATACCCAATCTTGTTTTAGTCGTAGTTTCTTCATTACAACTCCGTTTTTGTTTGTTCAACTTGCCACTTCCTTGGATCGAGTCAAATTTTTAGAATATGAACTGAAAATACCTTAGTTTTTATTCGAAATCATAGGTTATAGGTCAAACTTTGGTGAAACTTATGAAAGTGATCATTTTCCATCATAAAAACAACATTTAATGATCATTTTTCTAAAAATACTTACACTTTGAGTTAAACCATGAAATTTTTATGTGTTAACATATTCATAAGAAATATCATTTTTCCAGAACATGAACTTCCAATTCAAAGTTCAAGATGGTTTTTAATTATCCAACCCAAAACAGCCCCCGGTTGCACTCCGACGACGTAGATTCAGTTTTTAAGATGTTCTTTGTAAAACCAAGTTATATCTTGTTAGGTTAGCATATCATTATGATATATTACAGGTCTTGAAGTGTTTTAAAAGTCAAGTTAGAAGGATCTATTTAGTTTGCGAACAAGTTTGAAATCATTCAAACTATGTTCTTGTTGTTAAAATTTTATACCACAAAATAAGATAGCTATATGAATATGAATTGAATAAGAATATGAACAAGGTTACTACCTCAAGTTACTTGGACAAAGTTACTGAAAAAGATAAGAAATAATCTTGGAATCAAAGAGTGGTGGAGTTAGATCAAAAGGTTGGAAGTAAACTTCTTCAAATGGGTGGTTATTTTGATATGTTCTTGAAAGAGTTTTCTTATGGTGTTTAAGGCTTGTAATTAAAGCTAAATGATGGAGAAAATGCTTGGAGATGATCAAGTATGAAGTTAGGAGTATTTTGAGAGAGAAATGAGGGTGTAGGTATGAGAAAATGGAGTGAAGAAATGGTGTTCATTTATAAAAACATTTTTAGTTTATAAAGAAAGAAAAGGATTCCTAATTTTGTTTTCTTACTAATAATTCATAATACTTGACAAATACTAGTTACCTCATATCTAGGGCAGTAATAATGTTGATTAGGATGTTGATTTGATGTGTATATACCAATAGTAAATACGTATAGAAGCTGAGTATGATACGGGTACATATACCCTAGATATACGTATAGAAATCTTGAAGAAACAGAACGAGAATTCAAATATAGCTATCTTTTGTGAATATAATTATATTGTTTTATGTATTTAAGTCCTTAAAAAGTGATTAAATACTTTATATATACGATACGTGTATAAGCATTATATATTATAAGTATATATATCAAAGAATGTGACGTATAGTTATCGTTTTGAAAACTTAAGTTAGTAGTTTCAAAATATACTTATAACTCATTGTCATTAGTACACAATGAGATGTTAAACCATCCTTAGATCATGTTAAATATATATAGATACATATATATATATACACAAATGTATAATTATCGTATGTTATATAGTTCGTGATATCATCGGTCATATTGGACGGTCAAACGTTGTGTAAAACCCTTTTCAAAAACACAAGTCTCAACAATTTGGATTGCTTATCATGTTGGTATGGTTTAATTTATGTAAATATTAATCTCATAAGTATAATTTGGTCAGAAAATTCTGGGTCATTACAGTACCTACCCGTTAAAGAAATTTCGTCCCCGAAATTTGATAGAGGTTGTTATGGATAACAATAAGAAGGTTTTCATGACAAATATAAGGTGATAATGGAGTTTTATCATCATTGAGTAATGTAGATAAAACAATTCGATTATGAGAAGAATATAAAGGAGACTATCGTAAAAGAGTGAGATGAGTAAAATATATTCGTCTTAACCGATGACGTAGTTATGATTGATTTCCGGGATTTAAGGGATTTAAAGAGAATCTTACGTAACAAGATTAGGTTCTTTGGTGATTAAGGAAATCAGGATCTTCTTTGATTATATGTAATAATCTGTTTCAATTGCTCTGTAGAATATTTCACTATAAAGTCACCCCTTCGTTTCCTTATTTTCCACGACTCACACCTTCTATTCTTTCTCCCTTGATTCTTACTTTAAAGCATTCATCAATATGCTCCATCCAGTCCTGATTTTTGATATACTCCTAACTTTTATATCTGTCATTCTTCTTTTTCATCTACCACCAGAAGAATCTATTTACTTCTACTATACTCTTGTGTTTATAGTGTTTCTAATTCTCCCGTGTCTCTATATTGCTATCTGCATCGATATACACGGTTTGTAATTTCGGGGTTATTATCGGAGTTTATATTCTTCATTATTTTTCGGAGCTTCATGCTTTCGTTTTCTCTTCCCAACTTCGAGTCAAGCGAGTAATGGTACGGAATTCGTAGATATGAAATTCAAAATGAACATAGCTAATGCTCTAAGAAGAAAATGGTAATAGAACGATTTTGATTTGTTAAATTACTAGAATACCCTGGAGAAGACTGAGTCATCCAGAAAAATATTTTCTTGATATGTTTAGAGATTAGATAGAATGTAAGAGTCGTGTAAATGGCACATGATGATGGTACTGTGAATCATCATGCTTCATTAGAAACTCAGCATGACTTACTGTAATATAATGACGTTGATCAAGTGTCATTATATTATACTAATCCATGCTTCAGTTCCCAACACTACTTCAAAACATTCATATTTTAAACTCGAAGGTTTCAGAATTTAGAAACTAACACAGTTTCTTTTATGTTGCAGATATTACGGAGAGATAAATAATCTCAGATAAGAATAGTTGTGAAAATATCGCCAGAAATATGGAGGATATTTATAATAGAACATACGAGAATATCTTAGAATTTCTAATATCAATGGATGATGAAGAAGATTTGTCTGTGAAGGTTTAGAATGAGAAATAAGATGTTTGCTAACGATTTCAGCAGGCACAGAATCATTTGGATTCTTTGAAGGCAAACTTATTCTTTGTGATTTGTCCACGGCTTTCTTCATAGTTTTGCATAATCCGCTTTTCGGTACTAAATTTTCTATCTAGCGTTCCTAACACTCCTTTCTTTATCATCAAACTTTTGGCCATTAAGATCATCTACAACATGCTGCTTCGTCAGCATTTTCAAAGTTAACTGATCTGGGTCATCGGTTATCAAACCGAGGTAGTTTCAGGAGAATTGTGTTTTTAGAATGATTAATCGTTGATGGTAATATTGTGGAATATAAAAGGTTCCCCAGTAACAATAAAGAGTACGCATATATATCTTGGTTATAAAAGGTTCCCCAGTAACAATAAAGAGTACGCATATATATCGCGGTTATAATAAAGTTGTTTCGAATGAAAAGTCAGAGTTGACTTGCTGGAGCTGTGACAAAATTAGCTACTTTGGAAAGGGATTGCAAAACGATCTTCGGTAATAACAATGTCAAAGCAACTAGAACAGATACGTGTCAAACGTTTACTCAGTTTCCGAGGATTTTTCAGGTGCATAACTATATGCATCAATCTTTTCTTCCTTAGATGAAGTGCGGTTGGTTTATCCTCTCGATTGAGGTGTTTTTAAGAATCATGATAGATTTGAACGCTGATTGTAATCGTCGAGATACAATGAGGTTTAAGATGAAATCAAGTGGCAATCTTGAAGAAATGTTTAGTTTCATATGTTATAATCAATATTTTAATTCATTTTAATTGTCCAATATCATTAGTCCACAGTCGATAGTCCACAGTAACAGTCCAATAATTCATATATAGTTTAATATATAATATACGAATTAATTAATACGTGTCGTGACCCGTATACGTCTCAGACTCGATCACAACTCAAACTATATATATTATTGTAGAATCAACCTCAACCCTGTATAGAGAACTCGATCATTACTACATATAGAGTGTCTATGGTGATTCCAAATAATATATACAGATGCGTCGATATGATATGTCAAAACATTGTATACATGTCCCGATATTTAAAGTGCGTAAAATAATTACAGAAATTAAATGACGATAAATAAAAGTGCGATAATTAAATTGCGATAAATAAACTGCGATAAATAAAATGTAATCAGTTAGCTAGGAACAGTTAGCTGGAACAGTTAGCGTGGATTCTTAACAAAATTTTTCATAGTTAATTTGTTTGTTTCTAACAGATTTTATTTTGTCATATGTTTTCTTCATATGCCACTTGTTGGATTCTGGGAAGTCAAAATCCAAATATGAAATTGAATGAAAATGGTTATTCTGCGGTGAACGGATACGTATATTGGTGGTTATAAGTAGGATATTAAATGACTGTTGAATCAGCTTCGACGAATGTACAATGTAACTTATTAAGATGAAATCTAATTATTCCTCGGGTATTACCTACCCGTTAAAAAAAAATTTCACCATTAATATTTTGTACAAAAGAACTTTTAATTACAATCTTTATGAAAACATATATACATATATATATTCTTCAGATAAAATCATGAATTTAATGAGTTAATATGATATTAATCTCATTTGCTTTTCGGTTTGAGCTAGAATAAGAAATCTCTAAAACTTTTTGAAACCACATATTCTTTGCAGAACATCAATGAAGTTATGGATCAATACTTCATCGTTCATTATTGTTGGTACTCCTTGGTATCTATGGTGCGCATGATGTTGATGTTTGTGGGACAGATTATGATGTCGAGACGTGTGATGCGGATGTTGTTTGTTAGTGGTGATGATGGTATTATTGATGTTATTGATGGTGGTGCTGATTATGCTGCTGGTGCTGCTGCTGGTGTTTGCAACCTTCGCACCATGTTCTCCAAAGCCGTCACGTGAGCGCGAAGTTCGTTAACTTCTGCTAGTACACCGGGATGATTGGCGGTTGGAGCGAGCGAATGAACAAGATTTGTAATATGGGATAGTATATAATCGTGACGACATACTCTAGAAATGAGAGAAAAAATGGTGTTTCGAATAGGTTCGCCGGTAAGTGCTTCAGGTTCATCGCCAAGAGGGCAATTTGGTGGATGGAATGGATCACCTTCTTCTTGTCTCCAGTGATTTAGTATATTACGAACCCATCCCCAATTCATCTAGAATAGATGATGGGAAATTGGTTGATCCATTCCGGTGACGCTGCTTTCGGAGCCCGAATGGAAATCCATATCGGCATAACTGTCGGAATCTGAAGAATTCGAACTAGATGCGGAATCCATCTTGTATAATGGGGAAAATGAATTTTTGGTATGGAATAGATTATAGGAGTTAGATTTGGTACTCTTCAATACATAATTTACATATGTATATATAATACCAAAATCCCGTAAATTACGGAGAATCTTTGAAAAGATATCAGTCAAAGTTCGCAATAACAGATATGCTAAGATAAGAATTCGTCTATACATTATCAATGCAGTAAATGCAGTAAAACGTGTCTAGACTTATGAATGATAAGCAGGTAATTTCTTAAGGATGATAAGCAGATGATTTCCGACTAGAAATGATAAGCAAAACTTTTGACATGTAGACACGGTCGAAGTCCAGACTCATTAATGCATCCTAACAACTACTAGTTAGACACACTAATGCAAGACCTGGTTCGCTACGACCACCGCTCTGATACCAACTGAAAGGACCCGTTCATATACATTATAAACGATTCACAATAGTTGATTACATCGCGAGGTATTTGACCTCTATATGATACATTTTACAAACATTGCATTCATTTTTAAAAGACAAACTTTCTTTACAACGAAAATTGACGGTATGCACACCATTTCATAAAATATCCAACTATAATTGACTTAATAATAATCTTTATGAACTCAATGACTCGAATGCAACGTCTTTCAAAATATGCCATGAATGACTCCAAGTAATATCCTTAAAATGAGCTAATGCACAGCGGAAGATTTCTTTAATACCTGAGAATAAACATGCTTTAAAGTGTCAACCAAAAGGTTGGTGAGTTCATAGGTTTATCATAACAATCATTTCAATATATTAATAGACCACAAGGTTTCCGTTTATAAATATATGTACACTCGCAAGTGTATAAAAGTATTCTATAAGTTGTAGGCACCCGGTAACAAGCCTTAACGTTCATGTTTTACCCTCTGAAGTACACCAGATCAGGTGTGTTTAAAATAACCTCGAAGTACTAAAGCATCCTATAGTCAGGATGGGGTTTGTCAGGCCCAATAGATCTATTTTTAGGATTCGCGCCTACCATACATAGACAAGTAGTTTAATGTTACCAAGCTAAGGGTATATTTCTGGTTTAAACCCACGTAGAATTAGTTTTAGTACTTGTGCCTATTTCGTAAAACATTTATAAAAACAGCGCATGTATTCTCAGTCCCAAAAATATATATAAAAGGGAGCAAATGAAACTCACTTTTGCCTTGAAGGTATTTAATTCGACTTGGTCTCCGATAGATATCACGAACCTAACCATATATATAATATATCAACATATTTTCTTTTTTAAGTAATCGTTACATATATATATACTATTAATACTTTTAATATTTTCTTAGTCCGTAGTTAGTAGTCCGATGTTAGTGGTCCACAATTAGTTGCTTAAATAAAATAAATAATGACCCCATCGTATTCGTATTGATCAGAATTAATCTCGACCCATGGTACCATGTTGTCAAATGACGTGTTGCGTACATAAAGTACCGTGTTGTCAAATGACGTGTTGCGTACAATCATGAGGTCTTATAATTAATCTTGTGTCAAAACGTGTATATATGGCAGGGACACGCTAACCCTGTGTGCCGTAGCACCCACCAATCCCACCCCGAAAGAGACCTGTGCCGGAAAAGTACCTCCTCCCAGTACCCACAGTGGCGGCAAGAGCAATTTTTACCCCAGCTAGCTAGACCCCCGAAAACACTTCACAAATTCCCCCCGGAGGAGAAATAATTCCATGCGGAGCGCCCAGACTGAGAATGGAACTTGCGCCTTCCTTGTGTCAAAGCTTCCCCCACTGTGGGCCCAGGGATCAAAGGCATCGGGTACCACTGAGCTTTCTCGTGTTGTTTACGGGTGGTCCTGAAATATATAAAATCAAATCATAAGTAATTATATATAAAATATCATATTAATTACAAAAGATATGATTAATTTACTTTTTCTCCAAATATTTTCGTAGCTAAACTAGCTTCGGATACCCAATCTTGTTTTAGCCGTAGTTTCTTCATTACAACTCCGTTTTTGTTGGTTCAACTTTCCACTTCCTTGGATCGAGTCAAATTTTAAGAATATGAACTGAAAATACCTTAGTTTTTATTCGAAATCATAGGTTATAGGTCAAACTTTGGTAAAACTTATGAAAGTGATCATTTTCCATCATAAAAACAACATTTAATGATCATTTTTCTAAAAATACTTACACTTTGAGTTAAACCATGAAATTTTTATGTGTTAACATATTCATAAGAAATATCATTTTTCCAGAACATGAACTTCCAATTCAAAGTTCAAGATGGTTTTTAATTATCCAACCCAAAACAGCCTCCGGTTGCACTACGACGACGTAGATTCAGTTTTTAAGATGTTCTTTGTAAAACCAAGTTATATCTTGTTAGGTTAGCATATCATTATGATATATTACAGGTCTTGAAGTGTTTTAAAAGTCAAGTTAGAAGGATCTATTTAGTTTGCGAACAAGTTTGAAATCATTCAAACTATGTTCTTGTTGTTAAAATTTTATACCACAAAATAAGATAGCTATATGAATATGAATTGAATAAGATTATGAACAAGGTTACTACCTCAAGTTACTTGGACAAAGTTACTGCAAAAGATAAGAAATAATCTTGGAATCAAAGAGTGGTGGAGTTAGATCAAAAGGTTGGAAGTAAACTTCTTCAAATGGGTGGTTATTTTGATATGTTCTTGAAAGAGTTTTCTTATGGTGTCTAAGGCTTGTAATTGAAGCTAAATGATGGGGAAAATGCTTGGAGATGATCAAGTATGAAGTTAGGAGTATTTTGAGAGAGAAATGAGGGTGTAGGTATGAGAAAATGGAGTGAAGAAATGGTGTTCATTTATAAAAATGTTTTTAGTTTATAAAGAAAGAAAAGGATTCCTAATTTTGTTTTCTTACTAATAATTCATACTACTTGACAAATCCTAGTTACCTCATATCTAGGGCAGTAATAATGTTGATTAGGATGTTGATTTGATGTGTATATACCAATAGTAAATACGTATAGAAGCTGGGTATGATACGGGTACATATACCCTAGATATATGTATAGAAATCTTGAGGAAACGGAACGAGAATTCAAATATAGCTATCTTTTGTTAATATAATTATATTGTTTTATGTATTTAAGTCCTTAAAAAGTGATTAAATACTTTATATATACGATACGTGTATAAGCATTATATATTATAAGTATATATATCAAAGAATGTTACGTATAGTTATCGTTTTGAAAACTTAAGTTAGTAGTTTCAAAATATACTTATAACTCATTGTCATTAGTACACAATGAGATGTTAAACCATCCTTAGATCATGTTAAATATATATAGATACATATATATATATATATACACAAACGTATAATTATCGTATGTTATATAGTTCGTGATATCATCGGTCATATTGGACGGTCAAACGTTGTGTAAAACCCTTTTCAAAAACACAAGTCTCAATAATTTGGATTGCTTATCATGTTGGTATGGTTTAATTTATGTAAATATTAATCTCATAAGTATAATTTGGTCGGAAAATTCCGGGTCATTACAATCGGTAAAATAAAGGTTATGGTTGTTTTAAAAATGAATGCAGTCTTTGAAAAACGTCTCATATAAAGGTCAAAACCTCGTGACGAAACAATTAATATGGAACGTTTATAATCAATATGAACGGGACATTTCAACCTCTATATGATACAATTTTACAAACATTGCATTCGTTTTTAAAAGACAAATTTTCATTACATCGAAAGTTGACGGCATGCATACCATCTCATAATATAACCAACTATAATTGACTTAGTAATAATCTTGATGAACTCGATGACTCGAATGCAACGTCTTTTGAAATATGTCATGAATGACTCCAAGTAATATCTCTAATATGAGCAAATGCACAGTGGAAGATTTCTTTCATACCTGAGAATAAACATGCTTTCAAGTGTCAACCAAAAGGTTTGTGAGTTCATTAGTTTATCATAAATAATCATTTCATAATTTTAATAGACCACAAGATTTCATTTTCAGTTCTCATAAATACACGTCCCATGCATAGAGACAAAAATATTTTTGGAACTGAGAATACCTGCGCTGTTTTTATAACTGTTTTACGAAATAGACATAAGTAATCAAAACTACATTATATGGTTGAATAATCGAAGCCGAATATGCCCCTTTTACTTGGTAACCTAAGAATTAGTAAACCAGTCTACTAATTGACGCGAATCCTAAAGATAGATCTATTGGGCCTAACGAACCCCATCCAAAGTACCGGATGCTTTAGTACTTCGATGTTGTTTTATCATGTCCGAAGGATTTCCCGGAATGATAGGGGATATTCCTATATGAATCTTGTTAATGTCGGTTACCAGGTGTTCAATCCATATATACTTATGTTAACTTTAATAATTCAATTTAATTTAGTTAAACTTATGTTATGACATATGATGTTATGCGAGGTGTATATGAAATAACTTTATTTTTACAACGAAATACTATTAAATATGATACAATTTTACACAAGATATTTATTTATTTATAGAATGGATATACCTAAACCTTGCTACAACACTTATAGGCGGTGTACCTAATCGTACAGTAGTGTAGTTTTTAGTAAAATACATATGACAATACTGAACAATGCAGGGTTGGCCTTCGATTCACGAACCTATATCATTTGGATATTTATTAATACATATAATCGTAATCGAATAAATTTATATATATTTACTTTATTAATTATATCATTTTTATCTTAATAATATATATATGTTTCATATATTCATTTTCTATATGAAAATATATTTTTTTATGTTATATGTATTAAATATATATAGTTTATTTGTTAAAATATAGTAATTGTAATAACACTAATATAATATTAATAATGGTAAAAATGATAATAATTACAATACTTAATATTACTAATAAAGGTAATAATGTTAATAATTCTATTAATGATAAAAATAATGATATCGTAAAAATATTAATTTTACTATTAATGATAGTTATGATAGTGATTTTATTAATTACATAATAATAATACCCGTGATAATATTATTGCTTAAGTCAATATTAACACTTCTATTGTTTATAAAAACATTTTAATACTAATATTTATGAAAATGATAATAATTTTTAATAATACTAATAATGGTAATCATATTAGTAACACATTTGATAATAATAATAATAATAGTGATAAAAATGGCCCTAGTGCTAATATTTATTATAATAAGTTGTATTATTTTGATAATAATCATAATAATAATAATCAATATCGTAGGAATGATAATAATACTAAAATGATAAAATTAATAATAATAATACAAATAATACCTAAAATAATACAAATGATAATATTAATATTAATACTACTTAACAATAATACTGGTAATGATAATAATATTAGTAATATTTACAATAATAATAATGGTTATAATACTTATAACTATAACTACGATCATAATAATAATAATGATAACTATGATAATACTAATAATAACAATATTAATAATGGTCATAATAGTAATAATTATAATCATAATAATTACATTAATAATTAATAATAATATACACAACAAATAATAATAATAATAATAATAATAATAATAATAATAATAATAATAATAATAATAATAATAATAATAATAATAATAATAATAATAATAATAATAATAATAATAATAATAATAATAATAATAATAATAATAATAATAATAATAATAATAAATGTATAAGAAGATGTGTATACCCTTAAGCTTTGTCTAAAAAGAATGCTCCAGATGGGACTCGAACCCAAGACCTCACGCAAACCCGAATACTCTCCTAACCACTGAACCGTTTCTGTTTTTCCTGATATATCCTCAACCCAATAACTCTTAAACCGTATTTTCCATGTTCTTATATCTTATTCATCATTTGATATCACTAATCGACCAGGGAACTTTAACTACTAAAATAACGAATTTATGATGTTAATTAGGACTCGTAAACAATCATGAAACTCTAGAGTTGTGTTCTTGATAAAAAGCAAAAAAATATATATATATATATGTGTATCTTCATACCTGCTGGTCGACGTGAAGATAGAAAAAAATTGATTTTGATTTTGAGTATGTTTTGGACAAATGTTACAACATGAAATAAATTTCAAATCATTCCTTAAATCTATTGGAATCGTCAATTTAACCCAAAACAAGGAAATGACTTCGAATTTTTCCAAGACAAATCGTTTGACTTTTTGTACTTGAAACTTTGACTCCATAATTTGGACTCGATATAATGAATTGGAAGCTGAAATTTTGGAGGAAGTTTGCTTACCACATTCCTAGCAAATCTACGTTAAAGGATTTTTAAATGATAATCGAATTCGAGTTTTCACCAAAAAGTGATATATTCAGAGTGTCGAGCTGTTTCTTTTTTATTTCTATTTTACTTTTCTGTGTTTGATTCTTAATGGCAGTAGATAGATTATATAGCATGATCAGGTACATGAATTAACAGTTGAAATTCGATCCTAATTGATTTTTGAAATCGACATTTATTTATTTATGAGACAAGAAGTACGACGAGTTCCATCAGAAGAATATTAAACAGATATATAACAACAAAATCTGTTACATGTCTTTGTTAAAGTTTTTTATATTTTTAATATTATTAATTATTAAATTAATAAATGTATTAATAATAATAATACTAATTAATATCAATTTTATTAATAATACTAAATAATAGTAGAAATACTAATAATAAGAATTTATAATGATATAATGATAATAATATTATTATTAATTATAATGATAATAATATCTATAGAATTCATGAAAATAATATTACTAATAATAATACTAATTATAATAATACTATTTTATTAATGATAATAATAATATTAGTAATAATAGTACTATAACAATATATATATATATATATATATATATATATATATATATATATATATATATATATATATATATATATATATATATATATATATATATATATATATATCAATTTTACATATATAGATTATATATTTAGATAATATTAGTAATACCAGTATTGGTATTAATATCGAAGATAATAATAGTATTAACAACTATATTTATACATGTATAATATAGATGTATTATACTTTTGTAATATTTAATAATCATATATAATAATTTTTATTGTATATTTATTATTTATACATTTTATATATATAACATTATAATGTAAATTATATATATATATATATATATATATATATATATATATATATATATATATATATAGCTTCATTTTTAATAACAACTTTTATATTGTATATTGTTTTACATAATTAACTCATTTGCTTAAAGTGTACTTTATTTATTTAAAATATTAAATATGCACTTATATTTATAATTATACATACATACATACATATATATATATATATATATATATATATATATATATATATATATATATATATATATATATATATATATATATATATATATATTTACATAATTATTTACAAATAATTGTCCGTGAATCGTCGGGAATGGTCAAAGGTTAAATGATTCCATGAGATAGTTCAAAATATTTTGAGACTAAACATTTCAAAATTTGCTTATCGTGTCGAAATCATATAAAGATTAAGTTTAAATTTAGTCGAAATTTCCCGGGTCGTCACAGTACCTACCCGTTAAAGAAATTTCGTCCCGAAATTTGAAGGTGGTCGTCATGGTTAACAATAAAAATGTTTTCATGACAAATATGAGTTGATAAATAGAGTTTTATTACTAAAGTGTAATATGGATAAAATAAATTGATTATGTGAAGAGTACGAGTGAAGCTATCACAAAAGAGTGAAATGAATAAATGCAGTTCGTCTTAACCGGTGACGTAGTCACGGTTGATTTCCGGAATTCAAGGGATTTAGGGAAAAATATTTGTAATAAGATTTGGTTCTTCGGTAATTAAGGAAATTAGAATCTTCTTTGATTAAATACGATGATCTGTTTTGATTGTTCTATCGGATATTTAGGTCAAGCGAATAATGGTCCAGAATTCGTAGGTATGGAGTTTCGAATGAACGTGACTAATGTTCTAAGAGAAAATTGTAATAGCACGATCTTGATTGGTTAAATTACCAGAACTCATGAGAACAGATAGAACTATCAAGAATATACTTCCTTGATATGTTCAGAAGTTAAACAGAATAAAAGAGTTATGTAACATGGCACATGATGACGTTATGATCTGTAAATCATCACGTTCTAATAGAAACTCAGCATGACCTACTGTAATATAATCACGTTGATCAAGTCTCATTATATTATACTAACTCATGCTTCAGTTCCCAACACTACTTCAAAAACATTCATAGTTTAAATTCGAAGGTTCACAGAATATAGAAACTAAAACAGTTTCCTTTTATGATATAATACAGATAGCGCGGAGAGATAATTAATATCAAAAGAGAATATTTATGAAGATATCTTCAGAAATATTGAGGATATTAATAATGAAAGATGAGATAATATCTTAGAATTTCTGAATCAAATTGTGATCAAGAAATTCATTCATGATGATTTAGAGCGATTAAGGAGCAAGGTATTCGTTAAAGATTTCATCAGAAACAGAATCTTCAGGATTCTTTTATGTACAAGTTTAGTCCTTGTTCAGAGTCTCTTTCATGATTTGCTCAATTCATTTTTTTTTCAGTATCAAAATCTTTGAGCTTTTCCAATACTCCATTCTTTATCATCAAACTTTTGACTGTTAAGGCAGTCTTCAGTTTTCACTGCTTCATTAGCTTTTTCAAAACTCAGGAAACTGATTCATAAGCTAAAGCGCTTTTCAGAAATTCAGAATTGAAATTCGTAAATCCAGGAGATAGAAGTTATATATATATATATATATATATATATATATATATATATATATATATATATATATATATATATATATATATATATATAAATTTTTGTCGTAGAATTGCTGAGAATTTCGAGATTATCGATTGATGCCTTCCAGTACTTGGTATGGTAATTATCTTTACAAGATACAGATGAGTTCGTGATAAGACTTCAATAGATAAATATATTGAGTTCATGATAAGACTTCAATAGATAAATATATTGATTTGTCGTAGAGAATTGAGCCAAAAAGCAACGAGGTTGCTGGTACGTCTGCTGGTAATATAGTGGAATATAAAAGATTCCCCAGTGACAATAAAAGAGTACGCATATATATCAAAGTTATAATATGGTTGTTTCGAACGAAAAATCGAAGTTGTCTTGCTGGAGCTGTGACAAAATTTACTACTTTGAAAGGAATTTATCAAGTTATTTTGGGTAATAATAACACTAAGGAATTAGCACAACTACGTGTTAAACATTTACTCAGTTTTCAAGAGTTTTTCAAGTGCATAACTATATGCATAAATCTTTCCTTCCGTAGATAAAGTGCGGTTGATTCAACGTTTTGATTGAGGCGTTTGCAAGAATCGTGAAAGGTTTGAACGCAGATTTATAATCGTCAAGATACAAATGAGGTTTAAGATGAAATCAAGTGGCAAACTTGAAGAATTGTTTAGTTTCATATGTTATAATCAATATTTTAATTCATTTTAATTGTCCAATGTTGGCAGTTCATAGTCGATAGTCCACAGTTAACAGTCCAATAATTTATATATAGTTTAATATATAATATTCGAATTAATTAATATGTATCGTGACCCGTGTACATGTCTCAGACTCGATCACAACTCAAACTATATATATTATTATAGAATCAACCTCAACCCTGTATAGCTAACTCCAGCATTACTGCATATAGAGTGTCTATGGTTATTCCAAATAATATATATAGATGTGTCGATATGATATGTCAAAACCTTGTATACATGTCCCGATATTTAAAGTGCGTAAAAATAAATAACCGAAATTAAATGACGATAAATAAAGTGCATAAAGTAAATAACAGAAATTAAATGACGATAAATAAAATTGTGAGAATGTAAATTGCGATAATTATATTGCAATAAATAAAATGTAATCAGTTAGCTAGGATCAGTTACCTAGGAACAGTTAGCGTGGATTCTTAACAAAATTTCTCATAGTTGATTTGTTTGTTTCTAACAAATTTTATTTTGTCTAATGTTTTCTTCATTATGCCACTTGTTGGATTGTGATAGGTCAAAATCCAAATATGAAATTGAATGAAAATGGTTATTCTGTGGTGAACGGATTCGTATATCTGTGGATGTAAATAGAATAGTAAATGACTGTTGAATCAGCTTCGAAGAATGTACAGTGTAACTTATTAATGTGAAATCTAAATATTCCTCGGGTACTATCTACCCGTTAAAATATTTTCACCATTAACAGTTTGTACAAAAGAATTTTTAATTACATTCTTTATGAAAATATACTTACATATAAATTTTCTTCAGATATAATCATGGATTTAATTAGTTAATATGATATTAAACTCATTTTATTTATCGTTAGAACAAGAATATATAATCTCTAAAATATTAGAAATTACATAATTGCCATGTCGAACGAAGATAATTAATGTAGATCGTCATGTAGAACGATGATTATGCTCGAGGTACAGAATGAGATGTTGAGACATGGATTGTTGATGGTACTGGTGCTGTTACTGATGGTACTATTGGTGCCGATGATGTTGCTGAAGCTGGTAAGTTTTTCACCATATTCTCCAAATTAATTACTCGAGCGCGAAGTTCGTTGACTTCTTCTATTATTCTGGGATGATTGTCGGTCGGAACGAGTGGATGAATAAGGTTTAGAATTTTAGATAAAATATAATCCTGGTGAGATACTCTGGAACTGAATGTGAAAAATGTGTTTCGAATGGGTTCGCTGGTAAGTGCTTCAGGTTCATCGTCAAGAGGGTAATTTGGTTGTTGGAAAGGATCGCCTTCTTCCCGTCTCCATTGATTAAGTCGACTACGAACCTATATCCAATTCATCCAGAATATATGATGGCTAATTGGTTGATTCATTCCGGTTACACTGCTTTCGAAGCTCGAGTGGAAATCCATATCGGAATAGCTATCAGAATCTGAGGGACTTGAACTGGTTGAGGGATTCATATCGTACGAGCAGATGAAGGATTTTCGATAAGAAATAGATTATATGATGTAGATTAGTCCCCTGCAATACATAATTTACATATGCATATATAATACTAAAATCCCATAAGTTACGGAGGGATCTACAGAAGCTGTCAGGCAAAGGGAACAATAACAGATACGCTAAGATATGAATTTATCTATACACTATCTATGCAATAGAGGCAGTAAGATGTGTCTAGAATTTTAAGGATGATAAGAAAGTAATTTTCGACACGAAATGGTAAGCAAAACTTTTGACATGCAGACACGGTCGAAGTCCAGACTCACTAATGCATCTTAACAACTATCAGTTAGACACACTAATGCAAGACCTGGTTCGCTAAGACCACCGCACTGATACCAACTGAAGCACAGTTGGGGACAACCACCATCCCACCCAGTGCCTTCCCAGCTAACCGCCCGGTGACCACTAAGTGTACCTCAGATACTGATTTTAGGTCCTGCCTCTCGGCTACTACCAACCCTCGTAAGGGATCGCAAGGAGTAAGAGCCAATGCTTCGTCACAGGTAACACTGTGAGAACCTCCTTTATGACTAACCCGCCACACATGGATGGCGTTATACCAGCTCTGATGCCAACTGAAGTGACCCGTCCTAATCCATTCGGATGAAGTCCATATTACAAACGATTCACAATAGTTGGTTACATCGCGAGGTACTTGACCTCTATATGATACAATTTTACAAACATTGCATTTGTTTTTAAAAGACAAACTTTCATTACATTGAAAGTTGACGGCATGCATACCATCTCATAATATAACCAACTATAATTGACTTAGTAATAATCTTGATGAACTCGATGACTCAAATGCAACGTCTTTTGAAATATGTCATGAATGACTCCAAGTAATATCTCTAATATGAGCAAATGCACAGCGGAAGATTTCTTTCATGCCTGAGAATAAACATGCTTTCAAGTGTCAACCAAAAGGTTGGTGAGTTCATTAGTTTATCATAAATAATCATTTCATAATTTTAATAGACCACAAGATTTCATTTTCAGTTCTCATAAATATACGTCCCATGCATAGAGATAAAAATATCATTCATATGGATTGAACACCTGGTAATCGACATTAACAAGATGCATATAAGAATATCCCATATCATTCCGAGAAATCCTTCGGACATGATAAAATAACATCGAAGTACTAAAGCATCCGGTACTTTGGATGGGGTTCGTTAGGCCCAATAGATCTATCTTTAGGATTCGCGTCAATTAGTAGACTGGTTTACTAATTCTTAGGTTACCTAGTAAAAGGGGCATATTCGGCTTCGATCATTCAACCATATAATGTAGTTTTGATTACTTGTGTCTATTTCGTAAAACAGTTATAAAAACAGCGCATGTATTCTCAGTTCCAAAAATATATATTGCAAAAGCATTTAAAAAGGGAGTAATGAAACTCAGTATACTGTATTTTGTAGTAAAAATACATATGACGATATTGAACAATGCAGGGTTGGCCTTCGATTCACGAACCTATATCATTTGGATATTTACTAATACACATAATCGTAATCGGATAAATTTATATATATTTACTTTATTAATTATATCATTTTTATCTTAATAATATATGTATGTTTTATATATTCATTTTGTATATGAAAATATTTTTTTTGTTATGTTATATGTATTAAATATATATAGTTTGTTTGTTAAAATATAGTAATTGTAATAACACTAATATAATATTAATAATGGTAAAAATGATAATAATTATAATACTTAATATTACTAATAAAGGTAATAATGTTAATAATTCTATTAATGATAATAATAATGATATCGTAAAAATATTAATTTTACTGTTAATGATAGTTATGATAGTGATTTTATTAATTACATAATAATAATACCCGTGATAATATTATTGCTTAAGTCAATATTAACACTTCTATTGTTTATAAAAACATTTTAATAGTAATATTTACGAAAATGATAATAATTTTTAATAATACTAATAATGATAATCATATTAGTAACACATTTGATAATAATAATAATAGTGCTAAAAATGGCCCTAGTGCTAATATTTATTATAATGAGTTGTATTATTTTGATAATAATCATAATAATAATAATCAATATCGTAGGAATGATAATAATACTAAAATGATAAAATTAATAATAATAATAATAAATATAATACCTAAAAAAATACAAATGATAATATTAATATTAATACTACTTAATAATAATACTAGTAATGATAATAATATTAGTAATATTTACAATAATAATAATGGTTATAATACTTATAACTATGATCATAATAATAATGATAAGTATTATAATACTAATAAAAACAATATTAATAATGGTCATAATAGTAATGATTATAATCATAATAATAACATTAATAATTAATAATAATATACGCAACAAATAATAATAATAATAATAATAATAATAATAATAATAATAATAATAATAATAATAATAATAATAATAATAATAATAATAATAATAATAATAATAATAATAATAATAATAATAATAATAATAATAAATGTATAAGAAGATGTGTATACCCTTAAGCTTTGTCTAAAAAGAATGCTCCAGACGGGACTCGAACCCAAGACCTCACGCAAACCCGAATACTCTACTAACCACTGAACCGTTTCAGTTTTTCCTGATATATCCTCAACCCAATAACTCTTAAACCGTATTTTTCATGTTCTTATATCTTCGTCATCATTTGATATCACTAATCGACCAGGGAACTTTAACTACTAAAATAACGAATTTATGATGTTAATTAGGACTCGTAAACAATCATGGAACTCTAGAGTTCTGTTCTTGATAACAAGCAACAAAAAAATATATGTGTATCTTCATACCTGCTGGTCGATGTGAAGATAGAAAAAAAAAATTGATTTGGATTTTGAGTATGTTTTGGACAAATGTTACAAAACGAAATAAATTTCAAATCATTCCTTAAATCTATTGGAATCGTCAATTTAACCCAAAACAAGGAAATGACTTCGAATTTTGCCAAGACAAATTGTTTGACTTTTTGTTCTTAAAACATTGACTCCATAATTTGGACTCGATATAATGAATTGGAAGCTGAAATTTTGGAGAAAGTTTGCTTATAACATTCCTAGCAAAACTACATTAAAGGATTTTTAAATGAGGACCGAATTCGAGGTTTCACCAAAAAGTGATATATTCAGAGTGTCGAGCTGTTTCTTTTTTATTTTTTTTTTATTTTTCTGTGTTTGATTCTTAATGGCAGTAGATAAATTATATAGCATGATCAGGTACATGAATTAACAGTTGAAATTCGAACCTAATTAATTTTTGAAATTGACGTTTATTTATTTATGAGACAAGAAGTACGACGAGTTCCATCAGAAGAATATTAAACAGATATATAACAACAAAATCTGTTACATGTCTTTGTTAAAGTTGTTTTATATTTTTAATATTATTAATTATTAATTTAATAAATATATTAATAATAATAATACTAATTAATAACAATTTTATTAATAATACTAAATAATAGTGGAAATACTAATAATAAGAATTTATAATGATATAATGATAATAATATTATTATTATTAATTATAATGATAATAATATCTATAGAATTCATAAAAATAATATTACTAATAATAATACTAATTATAATAATACTATTTTATTAATGATAATAATAATATTAGTAATAATAGTACTATAACAATCTATATATATATATATATATATATATATATATATATATATAAATTTCACATATATATATTATATATTTAGATAATATTAATAATACCAGTATTGGTATTAATATCGAAGATAATAATAGTATTAACAACTATATTTATACATGTATAATATAGATGTATTATACTTTTGTAATATTTAATAATCGTATATAATAATTTTTATTGTATATTTATTATTTATACATTTTATATATATAACATTATATTTTAAATTATATATTCATTTTTAATAACAACTTTTATATTGTATATTGTTTTACATAATTAACTCATTTGCTTAATGTGTACTTTATTTATTTAAAATATTAAATATGCACTTATATATATATATATATATATATATATATATATATATATATATATATATATATATATATATATATATATATATATATTTACATAATTATTTACAAACAATTGTCCGTGAATCGTCGGTAATGGTAAAAGGTTAAATGATTCCATGAGATAGTTCAAAATATTTTGAGACTTAACATTTCAGACTTTGCTTATCGTGTCGAAATCATATAAAGATTAAGTTTAAATTTAGTCGGAAATTTCCCGGGTCGTCACATTTCAGGTGCCTGACTGTGGGTAACATGTGGTTGGATCATCATCTCAATTGTTCATTATTTGAAGTGTCTTCAGGAATTTCAAAGGGTTCGAACACAGATTGTAATCGTTAATATACATATTACGTTCTAGAATTTTGAATGATACGAATATTTTTCTGGGTAGAAGTGATGTTCTAGCTCAACTTTGAAGTCAAAGTATAACTCTGAAAGATATAGGGATTTAAGAGTAAAGGTATCGGTTATATCTTAACTTGGATTCTGATCTGTTAAAATCAGAATATGTAATCGAGTTTGGATGAAATGGTTGTTCTGATTTCTATGAAAGAATGTGTATCGTTGTGAAGGTAGTGAGTATAGTTAATGATTGCTGAATCATAATCGAAGAATGTAACATATTAATTGTGAATTTATATATCTCTCGGGTATTACCTACCCGTTAAAAGTTTCACAAGTTAATATTTTGTACAGGAGAATTTGCATTACAGTCTTTCTAAAAATATATGTATATCCTCTTCAGATGTAATACATATTTAATAAGTTAATATTTCATTAAACTCATTTGATTTATGGTTAAAATTATGATTGAGAAATCCCTAAAACTTCAGAAGTTACGTAATCTTCACTGAGTATTTCTTCTATTTGAATGAAATTATGAATTACCACTCCATTATTCATCTATTGATATTTCTTTGATGAATGATGTTGGGTGTTTGTGGAAATTCTTGTGAACTACGCAAGACACGAATGATGATTTCTAGGAATTTTCGAGTACATCAAAAATGAATGTGTAAAATCAAACATGTAATTGAATAATACACTTGATTTATTATGAAATAAAATTCATTGAGTTGAAACAGATATTGTAGTTAACAATGGTTAAGTCGTTAATGAAAGATGTACATTATAGCATATCAGTAACATGAACTAACCGAGTAGTACCTACTGGTTAAGATTCACACATAATAGCTTAGTACGAAAAGATTTATTTTTATCTCAAAATTCATATATATATATAAAATATACATATAATTTCTTCAAGGGGAATGAGTTAATACTTCTTAACTCGTTGATACAATATACGCGTTGAGGATTAGTGATGATGTTGCAGTTATTATGGATCTAGTGGATCTTGTGATGTTGTAGGTGCTGCTGATGATGACGATACTGACGGCACAGACTGTGCTGGTGATGCTAACGGTACTGTTGATGCTGCTGGTAAAACAAATCTAGCTTGTAAATCGTGCACCATTCCGGTCAGGGTTTCTTTTATCATTTCGGTCCACTCATCTGATTTATGGTTAGGTCTAGAATAAATAATCTCCAAGACTCTGGAGATTACATAATCGTCGCGGAATATTTCTACAATGAAGTTATGAATCAATACTTCATCGGTCATTGTTGTTGGTACTCCTTGTTATCTACGGTGCGTATGACATTGATGTTCGAGGTACAGATTGTGAGATTGAGGCGTGTGATGGGGATGTTGTTGTTGGTGGTGGTAATGGTAATGTTGGCATTGATGATGGAGATACTGTTGTTGCCGGTACTGTTGCTGGTGCTTGTAACCTTTGCACCATATTCTCTAAAGCCACCACTCGAGCGCGAAGCTCGTTGACTTCTTCTATTACACCAGGGTGATTGTCGGTTCAGACTAGTGGGTGAATAAGATCTAGAATGTGATATAGTATGTAATCATGATGAGATACTCTGGAAATGAGAGAGAAAATGGTGTCTCGAATAGGTTCGCCGGTAAGTGCTTCAGGTTCATCGCCAAGAGGGCAATGTGGTGGATGGAAGGGATCACTTTCTTCTTATCTCCAGTGATTAAGTAAGCTATGAACCCATCCCAAATTCATCCAGAATAGATGATGGCTTATTGTTTGATCCATTCCAGTCACACTGCTTTCGGAGCTCAAGTGAAACTGAATATCGGAATCCAAGGAACTAGAACTAGTTGTAGGATCCATCTCGTACAGAGTAGGGAAATGATTTTTCGATATGAGGAAGATTATAAGACTTAGATTTGGTATCCTTTAATACATAAATTACATATGTATACATAATACCAACATCCCATAAATTAAAGAGGAATCTTTGAAATATGTCAGGCAAAGTTTACAGTAACAGATACGTTAAGATATGAATTAGCAGATACGCTAAGATATGAATTTTGTCTATACACTATTCATGCAATTAATGCAGTAAGATGTGTCTAGACTAAGAATGATAGGTAGGTAATTTCATTCGGATGATAAGTAGATGATTTCTGACTAGAAATGATAAGCAAAACTTTTGACATGCAGACACGGTCGAAGTCCAGACTCACTAATGCATCCTAACAACTATCAGTTAGACACACTAATGCAAGACCTGGTTCGCTAAGACCACCGCTATGATACCAAATGAAGCGACCCGTCCTAATCCATAAGGACGAATACAATAACATATGGTTACATTGCGAAGTATTTGACCTCTATATGATACATTTTTACAAACATTGCATTCGTTTTAAAAGACAAACTTTCATTTCATCGAAAGTTGACAGGCATACATACCATTTCATAATATCCAAACTATAAATGACCTAATATGTCATTTACTTAATAATAATCTTTATTGAACTCAACAATCTTGAATGCAACGTCTTTTGA
This sequence comes from Rutidosis leptorrhynchoides, assembly GCF_046630445.1. Lineage (NCBI taxonomy): Eukaryota > Viridiplantae > Streptophyta > Magnoliopsida > Asterales > Asteraceae > Rutidosis > Rutidosis leptorrhynchoides. The sequence continues at coordinate 151,891,146 of NC_092341.1, read as the reverse complement.
AATATGCCATGAATAACTCCAAGTAATATCTTTAAAATGAGTAAATGCACAACGAAAGATTTCTTTCAATCCTGAGAATAAACATGTTTTCAACTGTCAACCAAAAGGTTGGTGAGTTCATTAGTTTATCGTAATCAATCATTTCCATAATTTTAATAGACCACAAGATTTACTTTATTCAATAATCATACACTCGCAAGTGTTTAAAAATCATTCATATGGATTGAACACCTGGTAATCGACATTAACATAATGCATATCGAATATCCCCAAACAGAAACTCGTCTGTATAATATAAACTCTAAGTACTAAAGCATACCATTTTCCAGTATGGGGGTGTTAGTGCCAGTAGATCTACCTTTAGGATTCGCGTCAATTAGGGGGTATGTTCCCTAATTCTTAGGCTACCAAGCTAAAAGGGTGATATTCGATTCGATAATCCAACCATAGAATGTAATTTTCGAGTACTTGTGTCTATTTCGTCAAACATTTATAAAAGCAGCGCATGTATTCTCAGTCTCAAAAATATATATTGCAAAAGCATTTAAAAAGGGAGCAAATGAAACTCACGATACAATATTTTGTAGTAAAAATATTCGTACGACGATACTGAATAATGTAGGGTTAGCCTCGGATTCACGAACCTATATCATTTGTATATATATTAAAAACACATACTCGCAATCGAACAATTTCATATATTATAACTTTATTTATTTTATATTTAATTTGTATATATATTTGAAAATGATTATTATTTGTATAGTTATATATATATATATATATATATATATATATATATATATATATATATATATATATATATATATATATATATATATATATATATATATATATATATATATTTTAAAAATACTTAATTGGTTATATATGAATATTTATATAGAGATTGTTAATATAATTAATTCATACTTATATGTAATATTACTTATAAGTATATTTTTATATACATAATAATATATAATATTAATAATAGTAAATAAAAGCTGCATTTGATTATGATAATAACATTACTTATAATAATAATAATAATTATAATAAGAATCCTAATAGTATTTATGATACTGGTATTAAAAATGATAATAATAATAATAATAATTATGTAGTTGTAATGATATCAAAATAACAATTTTTGGTAAAAATGATAATAATTTCTAATATTAACATTACTAATAATGATAATCATATTAATAATACTTTTGTTAATAATAACAGTAACAGTACTAAAAATGATACAATGCTAATATTTATGAGAATAATATTAATTTGTAGTATGTTAGTAATACTAATACTTAACTTAACAATAATAATTATAATATATATTTTTGTAATTATAATCGTAATAATAATAATGATAATAATTATAATTCTTATGCAAGTGATAATAATAATAATCTTTATAACATTAATAATAACAATAATAATAACAACACTAACAATCATAACAATAATAATAATAAATAATAATAATAATAATAATAATAATAATAATAATAATAATAATAATAATAATAATAATAATAATAATAATAATAATAATAATAATAATAATAATAATAATAATAATAATAATAATAATAATCAGAATAAAAGCGTATACCCTTCTAAATTGTTTTTCTAAAAAGAAATGTTCCAGACAAGACTCGAACCCGCAACCTCTCTCTCACCCGCAACATAACCCAACCATTGAACCATAACTGTTTTTCTGTTTTATAACCCAACTGACAGCTGATAACCCGTTTGTATTTCCTTTCATCTTTTTCAAATATTCAAGCTACCAGAGAACTTCAATAACCAAAATAACAAATTTTTGATTTCATTTAAGACTTGTAAACAATAATAAAACCTTAAGTGTGATCTTAAAATAAAAATAAAAATAAAAAAATAAAAATAAATTTGAAGAAGAACGGCAAGAGCTGCTGTCGCGACAGTTAATAAAAAAAAATTTGGTTTTTGATTTTGAATACGTTTTGGACAAAAGTTACAACACGGATTATGTTTCCAATCATTCATATAATCTTCTTCAATCATCAATTTAACTAGAAACATCGAAACAATTACAATTTCGCGATGAACACAAACTTTGACTTTTGACTTCATAACTTTGACTCGAAAATTCAAGCTTGATAACAAGAATTGGAGATTGATATTTTACATATAGTTTACCTGTATGGTTCCTAACAACTCTGCATTAATGGATTTTGAAATATGATTTGAAATTGTGGTTTGGCTAAAAAAAGAACCACGTATAGAGTTTTGTTACCTGTGTTTTTTTTATTTACAGATACAATGTAATTAGCTTTTATAACTGATCATTGTTGTTGTTTAGTGATCCACTTGAAGTCGACTGGTAATTAATTCAGGATAGAAACAAAATTGATAAAGTTGATTATGATATGAAGTTGAATCCGTGAAATTTGTATTTATTATATTTTTTTATATAGCTGTATATATAGATATTAATCTGTATATGTTTATATAACACACACACACACACACATATATATATATATATATATATATATATATATATATATATATATATATATATATATAGTATTTGTATATATGTATATCTAATTATATCAGTATCAACTTATTATATATATATAAAAAAACACATTAATATTAGTAATACAAACATTAATATTTAATATTAATATTAATATTAATAATAAAACTAACAATAACAATAATAATAATAGAAATAATAATGATATTAATATCATAATAATACTAAAATAATGATAATAATAACTTTAAATAAAATGATAATTTTAGTAATCAAGTTATTAATAATACTTTTAATTATTATAATAATAATTAAAATTTTAATTTTAACTAATTACAATGATACTAATAATGAAAAAAATATTATTAATAATATTAATAATTATATAATAAAAATTATATCAAATTTTATATCTATATGTTATATTGTAATATTAATAATACTGATATCAATATTAATATTAATATTTATTTTTAATCACAGATAAAGTAATAATAATAATATTGATAACTATATTTTGACTTGTAATTTCTTTTAATATATTACTGTTACAATTTATTATTTATGTAATTTTTACCAATTATATATATATATATATATATATATATATATATATATATATATATATATATATATATATATATATATAAATCATAACTATTTATATATAAATTTATTTTAAATTACAATATATATATATATATAAATCATAACTATTTATATATAAATTTATTTTAAATTACAATATATATATATATATATATATATATTTTTTTTATAATATATATATAATAGAAATCATAACTATTTATATATAAATTTATTTTAAATTACAATATAATTATTTTGTATTTTGCTTTACATATTTAATTCAATTGCTTAAATGGTATTATATTAATTTCTAATTAATATATACACTTATTTTTATATTTACATATATATTTATTTACATATTTATTTACACACAATTGTTCGTGAATCGTCGAGCATAGTCAATGGGTAATTGAATACCTAAACATAGTTCAAAGTTTTTGAGATTTCAACATTACAGACTTTACTTATCGTGTCGGAATAATATAAAGATAAATTTTAAATTTGGTCAGAAATTTCCAGGTTGTCACAGAAGGAAGCCGCAGGCTTGGCATCAAAGCTGCAGTCTAGAATCAATTACTATTGCATGAAGCCCAAGTCCAGTTTATTTAAGGTACTAAATCAGAAAATATTACGGATGAGTGAAGCCGCTGGCTAGAACCTGAAGCCGCCGGCTTAGATATCACAAATACACATATTATTATGCTTAAAGATCACGTTTTACTTGGAGAAGGAGTAACCGACCAAGGGAAGCCGCCGGCTTGGTTCTGAAGCCGCCAGCTTGGGCATCGAATCTGTATATTATAAATAGAGGTCATTTTTTCAGTTTTCAATGTACAATTTCAATTACGTTTCTAGGGTTTTCACCTAAGTTACGAAAAATCTTAGTTATTAGGTTTTTATTCAAGTTTAAACATTGTATTCAAGCTTCATTCAAGTTATATTTAAGTTTCATTCAATTTTAATCTTCGTTTTTATTTTAAGGTACATGTCTAATTTACTTTCTTGTAATTCTTTTATTTTATTAGTTATTTTTCTGTATTGTTCGTCTACTATTATGAACTAAAAGTTCATAGTGGTTACTTGATGAAAACTCATCTTTGTCTGGGAAACAGATGAAGCCGCCGGCTTTCTCAGTCCAAGTCGCCGATTTCCTAAGTCCAAGCCGCCGGCTTGGCTGAGCCTAGCCACCAGTGTCTTGCCTCGATTTATGTAGTTTCTAGTTTTTTCTAGATCTGTATAATTAGGTTTCTGTGATAATTGTTTGAACTGTTTCGAATCTGCCATGTCTTAATAAACTTGTTTGTGCTTAATGATTAGATAACATGATTTTAGGGTTAACTTGTAGAGACCCGTCCTAATCCATCCGGACGAAGTCCATATCGATTACAAACGATTCACAACAGTTGATTACATCGCGAGGTAATTGGCCTCTATATGATAAATTTTACAAACATTGCATTCGTTTTTAAAAGACAAACTTTCGTTACATCGACAGTTGACAGGCATGTAAAGCATTTCATAATATATCCAAATATAATTGACTTAATAATAATCTTGATGAACTCAACGACTCGAATACAACATCTTTTGAAATATGTCATGAATGACTCCAAGTAATATCTCTAATATGAGCAAATGCACAGCGGAAGATTTCTTTCGTACCTGAGAATAAACATGCTTTAAAGTGTCAACTAAAAGGTTGGTGAGTTCATTAGTTTATCATAGAGAATCATTTCATAATTTTAATAGACCACAAGATTTCATACTTCCATTTCTCATAATCATACGTCCCATGCATAGAGACAAAAATATCATTCATATGGATTGAACACCTGGTAACCGACATTCACAATATGCATATAAGAATATCCCCATCATTCCGGGATCCTCCTTCGGACATGATATAAATTTCGAAGTACTAAAGCATCCGGTACTTTGGATGGGGCTTGTTGGGCCCGATAGATCTATCTTTAGAGTTCGCGTCAATTAGGGTGTCTGTTCCCTAATTCTTAGATTACCAGACTTAATAAAAAGGGGCATATTCAGTTTCGATCATTCAACCATAGAACGTAATTTCGATTACTTGTGTCTATTTCATAAAACAGTTATAAAAGTTGCGCATGTATTCTCAGCCCAAAAATATAAAGGGTAAAAAGGTAAATGAAACTCACAATACTGTATTTTGTAGTAAAAATACATATGACGACATTGAACAATGCAGGGTTGGCCTCGGATTCACGAACCTATATAAAGTATTAACACATTATAGTATAAATCAATTAAGTTTATATATTTGTTATGTATTAATTATTCTTATAATATATTATGATACTTAATTGATATTTAATTAATGTTATATCAATAATATTAGTTGAAACATAATTTTATGTAATATTAGTATATTTTATGTAATAATATATTTACATATATATCTTTTATTTTGTAAAATTAATAATTGTAGAAATACCTAAGGATAATAATAATAATATTAATAATAATAATAATTTTTAAAAGTATAAAACTACCTTAGGAGTCAGTTTTAAAAAAATTGCACCAAGCCGGGCTCGAACCCGAGACCTCTCGCTCACTCATCAACACCCTTAACCATTCCTCCATTTCAGTTTTTCTGATTTATAATACAAACCCAAATACTTATCTATTACATGTTTCAACCCACTTCATCTTCTTCACCAAAATCTAAATAATCAAACAACTTCATTCTAAATAGTCAATCATCAAAATGGTTTTAGGACTTCTAAACAAGCATGAAACAAAAAATAAAAATGTGTCCATGATATAAAAAAAATGAGAAAAAAAAAATCCTATTGCTTGCTAGTAGCCAAGAAAAAAAAATTTTGTTTTCAATTTTGAGTTCGTTTTGGACAATCTTTACAACATGAAACATGTTACAAATCATTCCTAACAACTATTGAAATCGTCAATTGAACTTAAAACATCAAAACAAGCTCTAATTTCTCCAAGAACAAAACAGTTGACTTTTGACAATTTAACTTTGACTCGCAAATTCGAATTCGTTATCAAGAATTGGAACTTGAGATTTTGCAGGAAGTTTAAGTAAATGATTCCTAACAACTCTACATTTTTAGTTTTTGAAATTTGTTTCGAATTCACGTTAGTGTATATCACTGTGAAGAACTCAAGAACTCAAAAATTGATTTTTAGATTAAGAGTATTATAGGTTATGATTACAACATGAATTGTGTTGCAAATCATTCCTATAATCTTTATGGATCATCAAATTAACTGGAGATATCAAAACAAACTCAAATTTGATTCAAGAACACTTAGTTGACTTTGAAAACCAAAACTTTGACTCTCAAATTAGAAATTAATAGAAAGAATTGAGGATTGAAAACTTACAGATAGTTTAGATAGACGATTCCTAACATGACTGCATTATTACATTTTGAAAATTTGTTCTAAATCAAAATATGGTGAAAAAGATGAATGTACAGAGTGTCGAGCTTATTTTCTGGGTTTTCTTTGTTTTCAACTCAAATTGCAGTTTGTAACTTATATAGAGTGATTAGGTACATGATTTAACAGTTAAATTGATTTCCAATTGATTTGTGAAGTAGACTTGTAACAAACTGGAGACATGAAGTACGTAAATTATTTTCATGTGAAGAAAAAGTAAAAAAATTGATAGTTACTTCTAACAGAATGGGATTCCCTATTTTTATTTTTAATAAATATTAATAGTAAATACCCTAATAATATTGATAATAATTCTAATAAAATAACTAAATAATATCATAAAAATGATAATAAATAAAAATAAGAATTCGTTTAAATCATAAATAATTTTTAATCTTAATTATCTTGTACATTATTTTACATTTTCAATTCAAATGATTATTTTGTATTTTATTAATACAACTTAATATGCACTCTTATATTTATATATGTATATATATTTACATATTTATTTACACACAATTGTTCGTGAATCGTCGGAAATAGTCACAGGTTAAATGAATCTATATAAATAGTTCAAACATTTCGAGACTCAACATTACAGGCTTTGCTTATTGTGTTGGAACATATAAAGATTAAGTTTTAATTTGGTCGAAAATTTCCAGGTCGTCACATAACTAATACTTAATCCGATGATCAATTATTCGATTCACTTTACTTGTTTAGTTCTAGTCAATCAAACATAGTAATTGGATTGCATGCAACTAGGATAAACAACATTGGTAATGATGAACTTGTTGAATATGAATCACGCTTATATAATAGAATTTAATATTGTTAGGCTTAATCAAAGATCCTTCGTTTGGATGTGTTTAGTTAATGATTGCATGAAAACTTAGTAAAGATTGGCTTTCAGCTAGTAACTTGAGTTGATCTAATTAGGTTTAATAGTCTATCTATTTGTTAATCTATTTGCATGTTAATTAATCCTCATTACAAGATTAAATTGATATGTGTTATGTGATCAAAATAAACACTAAGAATTAAGATATTAGCTTTGAACATCACTTAGCTAATATATGCTTTAAGTCCTACTTTATGAATGATATGAGACACATAGCTTAGCCTTTTAGAGATAATAGTTGGTCTATAATTATTATCTTGCTTTGTGTTAATGTGAGTCATAAAACTTATCTAATATGTTTCCAACCAAATCTATTAGTTCATGTAACCACTTTTATTCTATATAGTTTATTCAAATCAAAACTTTATTCTATCTTTTCATAGATATCATTATTTCCTAAGAGATAGTATTCCAAACTTAAATACCAACCGAAAATATAAAAAATATATTTCTAGTTCTAGTTCTTTAATAAGAATTAGACTACATAAATAAACCAACTTAAAACCGCTTCCACGCTCTCTTGGGATGATAACGTAAAAATACTACATCTGATCGGGTTTTGTTGCTTGTTAGGGTGTTAAAAGTGAATTAAAAAGGTTATATAAATTTGAAAGTTAGAAAGGCAAATTAAGAACTGCACAATTTTGCACTTTTGCGACTACTAAAAAGGAGCTGCTAGCTGTAGTATTCGCTTACGATAATTTCCGACCTTACCAAATCTTATCTAAAACTACGGTTTACATGGATCACTCAGCCCTAAAATATCTTTTCGTTAAACAAGATACAAAACCAAGACTCCTCCGATGGATCCTGCTACTCCAAGAATCCGACATTGAAATTAAAGACAAAAAGGGAGAAGAGAACGTCACAACAGATCATCTCACTCGCCTTGAAAATTTGGCGATGGAAAAACTTGTTAAACATGATATCAGAGACAAATTTCTAGAAGAACAGCTAATGAGCTTGGTACAAGTCGAGCTAGGATCACAATTCACCGATATCCCTTGGTACGCTGACATAGCCAACCATTTAGTTACTGGAGTAGTCCAAAAAGGAATGAGCACTACTAAAAGATGAAAGTTTTTCAGAGATGCTAAGCACTATTATTGAGATGATCCATACTTGTTTAAAGTCTGTCCAGATCAAGTAATAAGGATGTGTGTTAACGAAAAGCAAGCATTAGGAATTCTCCAGCAATGTCATCACGGATCAACCGGAGGTCATCACGGAGAAAACCTCACTGCTAGAAAGATCTACGAATCAGGCTTCTATTGGCTAACTATATTCCGAGATGCCCAAGACCTTGTGAGATGATGCGATGCATACCAAAGACAAGGAATTATCTCCGCAAAGAATGAGACGCCACACACCAACATCCAAGCTTGCGAATTCTTATATATATGGGGATTAGACTTCTTGGGACCTTTTCCCAAGTCAAACGGGAAAGAGTACATCCTCTAGCTGTTGATTATGTCTCCAGATGGGTAGAAGCTCATGCATTTCCAACCAATGATGCCAAGATCATCACCAGCTTCCTCAAAAGACTATTTTGCCGATTCAGAGCTCCTCGCGCTATTATAGGTGACAGAGGCACACACTTCTGCTAACTCAATTCATGAAGGTGATTCAACAATATGAAGTTACCCATAATATGTCCACTGTTTATCATCTACAGACTAAGGGACAGGCAGAAGACACAAATAGAGCACTTCAAATAATTTTTGAAACTGTTGGCCATCATGGAAATAAGTGGGCCGAGAAACTAGACGATGCTCTATGGGCATTTAGTACTGACTACAAAAATCCACTTGGCACTACCATACCGAATGATCTGTGGCAAAGCATGTCACCTTCATATAGAATTAGAGTACAAAGCTCTCTGGACATTAAAGACCTTTAACCTCGATCCTTCAGAGACGAGTAGACATCATAAGATGCAGATGAGTGAACTCGCCAAATTAAGAGACCAAGCGTATGAGACTTCTTATATCTATAAGGAACGAACCAATATCTTACACGATGCAAAACTTATACCTACAAAGTTCCCTCCTGGAGATAAAAATCTACTTTTCAATTTGCAGTTCAAAAGATTATCTGGTAAGTTTAAATTAAGATGGAGTGGAACATTTACAGTGATACATGTAAAGACACGTCCTAATTCATAAGGACGAATACAATAACATATGGTTACATTGCGAGGTATTTGACTTCTATATGATACATTTTACAAACATTGCATTCGTTCTTAAAGACTAACTTTCAATTCATCGAAAGTTGACAGGCATGCATACCATTTCATAATATCCAACCTATAAATGACCTAATCTGTTATCTACTTAATAATAATCTCTATTGAACTCAATGACTTGAATGCAACGTCTTTTGAAATATGCCATGAATGACTTCAAGTAATTTTTTTAAAATGAGCAAATGCACAGCGGAAGATTTCTTTCAAACCTGAGAATAAACATGCTTAAAAGTGTCAACCAAAAGGTTAGTGAGTTCATTAGTTTATCATCAATATTCATTTCCATCATTTTTATAGACCACATGATTTTCATTTCCATTTCTCATAAATATACATCTCATACATAGAGATAAAAATTATTCATATGGATTGAACAGCTGGTAACCGACATTAACAAGATGCATATAGAATATCCCCATCATTCTGGGACATCCTTCGGACATGATAATTTTGAAGTACTAAAGCATCTGCAACATGGATGGGGCTTGTTGGGCCCGATAGATCTATCTTTAGGATTCTCATCAATTAGGGGCTAGTTCCCTAATTCTTAGGCTACCAAGCTAAAAGGGGCATATTCGATTTCGATCATTCAACCATAGAATGTAGTTTCAATTACTTGTGTCTATTTCGTCAAACATTTATAAAAGCGCATGTATTCTCAGTCCCAAAAATATATATTGCAAAAGCATTTAAAAAGGGAGTAATGAAACTCACAATACTGTATTTTGTAGTAAAAATATATATGACGACATTGATCAATGCAAGGTTAGCCTTAGATTCACGAACCTATATTAAGTATATATATTTATATATTGGTCAATATCTGTCTAACAATTTAGGTCAAGTCTTAGTGTACCACAATCCTAATGCACGAGATTGATATGTAAAAGTCAACAAAAGTCAACTTGACCCAAAATGACTTCCAAAATCTATTTATGATTATTATATAACTTAAAAATAATTGTTTTAAAATATTTATTAGATTTTTATTAGAGTAAATAATACAAGTCATTTATTAATAAAAATTTTTACTATTATTTATATATGATAAAAATATCCTTTTATATAACTTAAGTAATAAAATTTATAAAGTTCACTTAATATTATAAAAATATAATGGCATGGATTATTAATGTTATTATATTACATATGGTAAAATATTTTTGTATCACATATTCATTTGATAAAATAATATTGATAATAATAATAATAAATAAAAGTTGTATTATTTTGTATTAATAATAATAATTATTATTATTCTACTAATAATAATAACAATATTTATATTTACTAATGACGATATTAATTATGATAAAATGATAATTCTAATCATGATAATCTTAATAATATTGGTACTTTTTAATATTAATAGTAATAATAATATTTTATAAAAATAATAATTCTATTCAAAATGATTATTTTTAATAATAATAATAATAATAGTAAAATGATTATGATATTTTATAATAACATTGACATTTCTATTTAAAAATGATAATTTTAATAAAAATGATGGTTTTAATATTAATGATACTTTTAATAATAATAATGACGATAAAAATAATAAAATGATAGTTTTGATAAAAATATTAATTATTTTAATAATAATAATAATAATAATAATAATAATAATAATAATAATAATAATAATAATAATAATATTATTGATTATTAGATAATAATAATAATAACGATAATAACGACGATAACGATAACGATAACGATAATGATAACGAAAACGATAACGATAACAATAACGATAACGATAACGATAATGATAATAATAATCATTTTAACAATAATACTTTAAAATTATAGATAATTCAATTGACGATATCTTTTAATCCATTCATCGAAATCATACACTTTCTAAATTAAAAGTTATTAATTTTTCGCCAGGTTTCTAACGACAAACATATCATATATCTTATCTCAATCGCATATGTATCAAATTCGTGATTTATCATAACTATCGAATGACAAAAATTAATCATACAAGCATGCATAATCATATATACTAGAGCACTAGTCAGGGATACACTATAATATATAAAAGTTAAGTTATGAGGGCTCACGTATCAATATTGTGATTCAATATTGCAGGAAAGTACGTAGACGCAACGAAGATGATAAACACTAGATTGACCTCACAAGCATAACCCCGAACAATACCCATCACCTCCATAGTTATAACCCATAATATCCTTAGCTTTATCCAGCTCGTAAAACTCATTTGAAATAACTAGCTCATAACCTCATCGTAGTATTTTATGTATAATACTAATATTACTCCTACCATAAGATTAATAATAATATTAATAATAATAATAATAATAATAATAATAATAATAATAATAATAATAATAATAATAATAATAATAATAATAATAATATAAATATATATGAGAGAAAAAATAGATCGAATATATGTGTGTGTAACCAGTGTACCAAACTGACTCGATTTATAGATTTGCCCAGCCATCGACCCCCATGCGATCGCATGGGGTCTAAGGCTTCACTGCTTTCGGAGCTCGAGTGAAACTCCATATCGGAATCTGAGGGACTTGAACTAGTGGCGAATTCCATTTCGTACGATTGAATAAAGGATATTTCGATATGAAATTATTTTTGGCTATCGGATGGTATTCTAATTACATAGAATATCTATATATATAGAACAAAAGATTTCGTAGATTACGGAGGAATTTACGGAATATGTCAGGCAAAGTTTACAGTAACAGATACCCTAAGATATGAATTAGCAGATACGCTAAGATGTGAATTTTTGTCTATACACTATTCATGCAATTAATGCAGTAAGACGTGTTTAGACTAAGAATGATAAGCAGGTAATTACCGACAACAAATGATAAGCAAAACTTTTTGACATGCAGCTAAGGTCGAAGTCTAGACTCACTAATGCATCTTAATAGCTATCCGTTAGACACGCTAATGCAAGACCTGGTTAGATAAGACCACCGCTCTGATACCACCTGTAAAGACCCGTCCTAATCCATAAGGATGAATACAATAACATATGGTTACATTGCGAGGTATTTGACCTCTATATGATACATTTTACAAACATTGCATTCGTTCTTAAAGACAAACTTTCATTTCATCGAAAGTTGATAGGCATGCATACCATTTCATAATATCCAACCTATAAATGACCTAATCTGTCATCTACTTAATAATAATCTCTATTGAACTCAACGACTTTAATGCAACGTCTTTTGAAATATGTAACGACCCAGAAATTTCCGACCAAATTTAAACTTAATCTTTATATAATTCCGACTTGATAAGCAATGAATTTTAATAAATCTTGAACCTCCGGAAAGAGTTTTACACAAGCTTTTGGTCACCATTTTATTCTGACGATTCACGAACGTCATAACTTGATTTAATTGTTTAATTGTTTAATTATTGTGTATATATATATATGGATTTATATATATTTAACTTGAAAATATGATAATTAAATATCTCATTAAGCATATTAACAAAGTATTATATATATATTTTCATACTACTAATTTAAAGAGTTTTCAAACAATATATATGTTACTATTTAAACGACGTAATTAACTTATGTTAAAATGTATTTACATATAATATATTACGAGTGTAAATACATCCTTACAAGTATTGAATACACTTTATAATATACCAATACATATAAAGGATAGCTATACTCGTATTTCCATTCAATTTCCTCAAGAATTCTACTCGCATTCATACGGTATTTTTACCCGTATTATACACAGCTTCTAGAAGTATTTACTATTGGTATATACCAATAGAAATATGCAATTATTTGTGTAATATGTCATCCATGACCTAATCAATTTAATATGTCATGCATGACTTAATACAATTTAACTTATTTTAGATATTTTCACTAAAAGCCAAAATTATAAGCTTATAAATAAGGACCATTTTAACTCATTTTTACTCCACATTTTCTTAAACTAAAAACACACACTTGAATGCTCTCATATCATACTTTAATCTTAGCAACTTTTCTCTTCATAATCAAGGTAAAATACTTCTCAAAATCCTTGTTCAATTCCTTGTATAGTTGCTATCTTATTATACTTATAAAACTTGTAAAAACTAGAACTTGTTTTGGTGAACACCAAGCTTGTTTGAAAAACTAATCTAATCTTTCTAACTTAACTCTAATAACACTTATTTATATGTATTATGATATTATATTAAGTTAATATAAGAACTTATAACTTGTACATATGAAGAATATCTTGAAACTTAACATATATCCTTTAATCTCCATTCGGTAAAAAGCGGGCTGTTTTGGGTTGGGAATTAAAAACGTATCTTAGACTTTGAGTTTGAGGCTAAGACTTTGGAAATATGTTAATATATGTAAATAAGACTGCCAGTATTTTTTTCATGATTTTAGACAAAGTGGAAGTATTCTATCAAAAATCATAAATTGGGTGGATGCCGGGATTTTTCCAAATCTGTCCACCGACACAAAAAGAGGGTAAAGCTCTAAAAATTACTACTTAGGATGAACTTTTTGAATTGGTTTTGTAAACTTTACTTCTTAATGAATCCATAGCAATTTGATTCACTTTAAACGGAGTTGTAATGAATATTTGGCGAGCAAAACAATATCTGCTAAAATTAACGTTGTATGGACGAAATTTATATTATAAAAACTATATTAACCATATCCTTGTTAACTTTTCCTATATCCTATATATATTTGGACATGTTATCAGTAGTATAACAAAATATTATAATCTTGGTTAATTCTGTTATTGTATATATGTATAATAATATTCTTGGTACGTCCTAACACAATAAGTATACAATACGTTTTGATAAATTCTAAGACAATACGTACAAAATACGTCTTAGTTAATTCTAAGACAATATGTATACAATACGTCTCTGGGTTGATGCAAATACACTACGTATACAATACGTCGTGTGGTAATTCTAAGATTATATATATATATATATATATATATATATATATATATATATATATATATATATATATATATATATATAATATATATATATACCGATTATTGGACTGTTGCACTTTTTGGACTATTTTGGACTACTAACAAAGGACTACTAACAATGGACTACTAACATAAAATGTTAAAAATTATTATATAAGTATTCTATGAACTTGCTTTATTTTATTCATATGTCGAATTATTATCTGAATCGTTATTATTGTTATAGGTTCGTGAATCCAAGGATGACGGTAATATTTTTAATAAATTGAAAACTTATTATTAATATACTTTTACTACTGTGAGTATATAGTCCCATTTTTAAACTCTAAAAATATTTTGGGATGAGAATACATGCAGTTTATGTTTTACGCCATGGACACAAGTACTTAAAATATATTCTACGTTGAGTTGCACCACTTTGCATATCTTCCCGAATAGCTTGGTAACTAATATTTACATGTTGTAAAAACATGTAAGCGCGAATCCTATTGATAGATCTATCGGGTTTGACAACCCCAACCGGGCTAGTCACTGTAGTATCGTAAACGGTTGTATAGTACTTCGTTTTTACTACACTTGGTACAGTGTAGAGAGATTTCATAATAAAGGGAATATGCTACATTAATGGTTAAGTATGGTTACCGAAGCGCTCAACAACTTATAGAATACTTTTATACACTTGCGAGTGTACATATATTTATAACTATGAAATCTTGTGGTCTATATTTATATCGATGATAAACCTATATATCTCACCAACCTTTGTGTTGACTGTTTACGCATGTTTATTCTCATGTCCTTAAGAAAGTCTTCCGCTGTTGCAATATGTGAGCAAGCTGTGCATGGAGTCTCATACTTTTATTTAAATAAAGTGTTGCATTCAATAAAACTTTTGTCATGTATTATATTCGACTGTTACATCACGTGTGTAGTATTTGGAAACCGATGTATTTTGGGGATTATTTCTTAAATAATCGCTCACTTGTTTAAAACATGCATTATGTATAATAATGATGTGCTTTTTATGAAACGAATGCAATATTTTCTAAAACGTATCATATAGAGGTCAAATACCTCGCTATGAGAACAATGAGAACGTACTGCGTTTTTAGTAATATGGACGGGTCGTTTCAGTTGGTATCAGAGCGGTGGTCTTAGCGAACCATGTCTTGCATTAGTGTGTCTAACGGATAGTTATTAAGATGCATTAGTGAGTCTGGACTTCGACCTTAACTGCATGTCAAAAGTTTTGCTTATCATTTCTAGTCAGAAATCATCTGCTTATCACCCTTAGAAAATTACATGCTTATCATTCTTAGTCTAGACACATCTTACTGCATTGATTGCATAAATAGTGTATAGACAAAGTTCATATTTTAGCGTATATGCTAATTCATATCTTAGCGTATCTGTTACTGTAAACTTTGCCTAACATATTCCGTAAATTCCTCCGTAATCTATGAAATCTTTTGCTCTATATATATAGATATTCTATGTAATTAGAATACCATCTGATAGCCGGAAATCATTTCATATCGAAAAATCCTTTATTCAATCGTACGAAATAGAACTCTCCACTAGTTCAAGTCCCTCGAATTCCGATATGGAATTTCACTCGAGCTCTGAAAGCAGTGTGACCAGAATAGATCAACCAATTAGCCATCATTTATTTTGGATGAATTGCGATCGCATGGGGTCTAAGGCTTCAAGTTATGCGTTTGCATGAGCTAAGCAACCAGCTCATATCCCACTAATTTGAGGCTGCCGACATCCGATTTAATATTTAATATATATTTATTTAATTTATATAATTATATATATATATATATATATATATATATATATATATTATATTATATTTACGTGTATAATTAACTTATAAAATTATTACCAATAACTTGTACGTTGTCCCTCGACTAATGTCCTGATCCGGTTTTTAGAACGTTGTTTCGTACGCTATAGAATCTTGTATTAAACGATACGCGACGTGTACCTTTATCAATAATAGACTTAAATTGCCAATAAACTATATCACTCTAAATGTAAGTTGAACGTTCAAGTGTTTTGGTTATTTGCTTCTATAAATCATATTCACGATATTTATTAAAATATATCAAATAATATTATTTAGAATCTTTATTATAAGAAAGATAAATATAATCAAATTGTTATATAATTAAATAAATATTATATTTTGTCACATATAGAATATATATATAATCGTTTAGAAATATGTATAACATATATATATATACTCGAAATGATATAATCCATAGTTTTTCAAGACTAATTATATTTAGAGTTTATAAAGAAAGTATAAATTCTATATCTTTTAAATAATAGAAAATATTATACTAAATAACGTTTATACTTTAGCGTTATTTTAACTTCTCAAACGTTCTAATTATCTTACTTACTATCAATCGAACAATTGAATGCTTCTAACGGTTACTAACCAATTTGAACTAACATATTTTAAATACACATTGTGAGTTATTCATATATTTAATTGAATCACGGATCGTTATCATTTATAATTCGTCAAAAGGTTTCTAGAAAGATTCTAAATTTTAAAATAACGTTAAAACCTTAATCCTTATTAAAATGATTCGTTAACAATTTGTCAAAAGTGGTTCCAGGCATTTATAAAGTTATATTACTTTTTAAAGAAGACGTGACACCCAAATCATTGTATATAATTTCTAAAAATTTATAACAGTAAAAGATAATGATAATAACATTAATAATTTACTTCTTGACATATGGTAAAATGTACAAATCTTTCGAAACATATCGTAGTACGTTTTATATCTATTACTTGTATTCGAAACCACCTATATATAAGCTCAATATACTTGACTATATATATATATATATATATATATATATATATATATATATATATATATATATATACACGTTTCGCGTAACACTTTTTATTACGTAGACGTTTATCTATAACGAATAAGTATAACGTTATACGTTTAATATTTTGTTAATATTTCTCAATTTAATAATCACACATATGTATATATTCATACATATCTATATACACATAATTGTTCGTGAATCGTCAAGAGCAGTCGAAGGGTAATTGATTACATGAACATAGTTTAAAGTTTTTGCGATTTCCACATTACAGACTTTGCTTATCATGTCGGAAATATTAAATCATATAAAGATATAGTTTAAATTTGATCGAAAATTTCCAGGTTTTCACAATACATGTCTTTCCACATGGATCCATAGAATTAAAAGGACCTACCGGGAACTTCAAAGTTAACGGGCACTGACTGCAAGTCTATTTAGAAGACCACACCATGCAAGAAGACCCTCGTTCCATTGACCCACCTTGACTTTAAGTCAACTAGATGAGTACCAGTTCTTCCATCGGCCTTCCTGTCAAAAGGAAGAGGTCCGACCGAGTTTATACATCCATCTCTAGCATACAATAGCAGAGACTGAGTACAGGAAAGCTTCATCCGCACTGATTGATTATGCCGAGCTTAGATAATGATGACACTCCAGTAGCACCACCAAGATGATCACCTCATTTTTCTTCATGACCAATGCCTAGGAGAGCTTCTACAGAGCCTACACAAATGGTATTCCACTATGGCGTTACCTTAGCAGACACAGTTATTACATGGTGCCTTTTACGAGACCATGAGTGTCGCCACGATGCCTTCAGAGCCTTGCTTGACCATTTTGCCATGCCCAGCGGTACGTTGAGACCTTTGTCGTTCATGTTAGAGTACATTGGTCCTCCTGCATGAAGGACTACACCATAGCCTCTAGCTCCAGCATCTGTCGTCTTCACCGCTTCTGCTGCATCTCGAACCTCTACTCTCCAGATCACACCATCTCCTGCTACCGAGATTCTTGGCATTATCCACCAGAGGATCACTATGGAGCCACTTGCTGATCATTATCTTGTCACCATTCCTATCACCATGGCACTGATCACTCCACCAGCTGCTACAGTTGCTCAAGTTTTTAGGATCACTAATACCATACCAGAGGAGGATGACCCATTCGCAGGTCTTTTACAGTTGCAGCTCTATAGAGCATTGACTGATGGGTATCACCAGCCTTGATGACTTAGACAAGAACACCCTCAGAGATCTTGATTCTTAAAAGAAAACACACTGGACATCACTTTGATAGTTTATCATAGACTTTTCTAGTTTATCTTTTTAGTTTATTTCAGATATATTATGTACTAAAAACTTTTTGTAGTGAAAATTTCTCTCTTGTTTGTGCAGAACCATGTTTAGGAAAGTCTAGTTGATTCCAGCACCAAAATCAATCTGGTCCTTCTCTAGTAACCCGACCCAGACATAGGGGAGTAATATGTCCTTAGAACCCTTTATTATGTATACATATTAAAAACTCTAAGTGTCGGATTCGTTCCTCCTTAGATATTTTTACAAATATTATAAATCACTAAAATCACTAAGTGTTGGATCATTGCCCATAACTTACTCATAGATTCTAGGAAAATGTTGTTTTTAATATGTGAAATGATAAAAATTTCTTTTAACAGAACATTAGGGACAATGTTCTTCTAAGTGTGGGATGGTGGTAATTGGGCAGGGTACATTAAGGCAATCATCACGCTCAAAATTTTGAAAAATTCTTTTTAGTCATCATAATAATAGCAAGAAATATGGGAAATTTGAAAAATGCGTACCTCGTTCCACCAAAAGCTTCTATAAAATTCCAAAGGTTTAGATTTCAAACATTTACTTGAACGGAACAATTAAGCTAAAACTTATGATTTTATCAAAATGATTTCTTTTCGAATGATTGTTAGAAAGTGCTACGCATGACCAAGCACGACCCCTACCAACAAAAAGTGAGGTTAACTTGGGCCCAAAGTAATTGTATGAACAATACAATCTATAATACTTTGCTATTTCATTTGAAGAGCATGCGGGTGTACGGTTTGAATTAGAACTTTCTCTTTGACATACGTTTCAAGGCCAATGGTTAGTAAGCAACAAACGTGGTGAAGGTGCGATACTTCTTTCGAAACCATTCTGAATAGAGTAGACAAAAACCTTACATTTCCGTTTCCACCACCAAGTACTTAAATCGACCGACTTACTCAAAAAGAGTTTATGAATTAGAAAAGTTTACCCCAAAATTCACTACCAAATACGTTACCCATTCACCCTCATTTCCTTTCTCATTTCCGAATCCAAAGATTTCAAAAGATAGATCGACCAAGTTTGCTTCAAAATACTTGTCGAAATATTCCAAATCTGCAGATTGTTTTTGATAGGTCAAAGACCTATTTTGGCAAAAGACCATCTATTTCTGGGCTCAAGAAGAAATTGACAAATGTTATGAAGAAGGGATATGCCAATTTTTATATGTATATATATATATATATATATATATATATATATATATATCTATGTATATATATATATCTATGTATATAAATATATATATATATATATATATATATATATATATATATATATATATATATATATATATATATATATATATATATATATATATATATATCGTTAAGCTTTTGTCCAAATGTCCAACAGCCCTTCATTTACGGTCCACATAGGAGAGAAGTTTGTCTCACAAAAAACCTATACATATACACTATTTGTTGCTATTTTTTTTACCTCACATCAAACCTATACATACAATACATTCACCACGTTACCATCCCACAATTTCCAAATCTATACCTTCTCACCAAAAGCCCAATTTTTCAACTCATCACAATTTCCAAAGACATTATGAATATAAAAATTACTTTTTGGTATAGAAAGTGGTGAAAAGGTTGCTTTTTTTTAAAAAATACACTCAAGTGCACACATTTACCAACATATCTCTACTTCATACATCTGATACACAATTAACCCGCTCATTATACCATTATTTTCAAAATCTTCTTTGTTATTTTGAATTCAAATTCTCTCTCGATTTCCAATTCGAAAAATCTAAAGGTTTAATTTTTTAACTCAACTTCAATAATCTTGATGTTTTTTGAATTATTATTTTCTAACTTACATTTCTTTTCATTTTAGTTTTAAATAATGGCCACATCGAAGAACATCATTCGGGTTTCAGATATTGATGGACGAAAAGTTAATTTTACCATTAAAATTAAAGTCGTTCGGCTCCTTCAAAAGCTGGGATATGGTTACGATGAAGGCAAGTGTCGGATGAGGAGGTTTGTGTTCATTATGTATTTTTAGTATATTTCATATTTCACTTTTAGTGTTATTTTTTTTATGTGAAACATCCAAACATTACCATTACACTTTGTTCTTTTGCAAACGTCTTATTATATGTACTTGTATGTACTTAATACATTTCAGTTTACAATGTGATATTTTACGTAATACATTAACTTAATCCATATTAGGGCAGGTAATTTTTGCATTTCAGTTTATAATTTCTTTTATTTATGTATTTTAAATTAAATTTAATCTATTATTTTCATTGGTATTATTTTAGATATTCATGGTAGAGTTACTTACATCAGCGGTGAAAAGAAATATGGTGATTCGGCAGAGGAATTTTCTAAGTATATTACGTTGTAGCTGAAAGATTTGCATTAACTTTTACAATAGTCTTTTTGTTTAACATATATATTTAACTTAAATTAGTACTACATGTATACTTACTTAAATAGTTCAATCTACTAAACACTATATTTATTCATTTTTAAAAGTGATAGAGCATTAGATCCTTTCTTAATTTTTTCATTAATATGATTCATTCATTCTTTTACTTACTCTACAATTGTTCACCTCTAAAGTGTGGTTCCACAGTCACTCCTTCTGACACTCAACCAATTGTTAAATCTTCATCAACAAAAGCGAAAAAGTGTCTGAATCCAGATGAGGCATTTTGTTTACATTTCATTTGTCAAGTTGATTTTAAGATTGCTTTGAACTTATTTTCATTTTTCTTTATTTGCTTTTATGGTTTGTTTTAAGAGTAATAATTCATGACTCATGGTTTTGTTTTTGTTTTATGAATACAATTATTGCGTATCGTTTGAAGGTTATGTGGTTCTTTCTTTATGTTTATTTTTAAAAAAAAATTTAGTGTTATTCTTTTTTATGTGAAACATCCAAACATTACCATTACACTTTGTTCTTTTACAAATGTCTTATTATATGTACTTGTATATTCAGGTCAATTAGTTTCGATACACATTGTTACTAATGTACATACATTTGTATCTGATACATCAAACATAAAAAATTTTAGACTACAATGATGTTATAAAATGCTACACAATCAGCATATAATACGAACCCATATTAATTCTAACTAATTAACAAAATCCATTACAATTTATCATATAGTGTTCAAACTACCACAATCACACAAAAAAATGTTTGATGACAACATCCATGCATACCACATCACAAAGTAGTATTACTTACAAACACTTACAAAAGATAATTGTTTTTACTATCAACCGAAATAATATCATGTTTAAACACCAGCACAATCATTAAATCACTCGCCTTACATTCGAGACAATGAACTTACTTTCACTTTTCTTGAAGGTGAAAACTGCTTCATCATCTGGTATGAGATTATTGACGTGCTTAAACTCATACCAACCACCAGATACATATAAATTCAGCTGATGCTTTGTGAAATCTGTTTTTAACCCCTAGAAGCATTCAATACCATCTTCATTAACTACAGGAACCTTCATCCCATCTTTCAATCCCCGCAATCCAGCGAATCCTTCCGCTAGACGCTATGAAAACATACAGTTAATCATAAACATAAACACTAATAGATTATTCAGATTAAATAACTATTAAAACATATGTATGACCTATATGAAAGTAAAGAAAGGTTACAAACACATTTGCTTTTTGAATGGTCATTTTCACGATAACATTTGTGTTTTCCACACCATCTGTGTCACCATCAGACTAATCCATACATCCTCATTCTCACTTCCATATGTGTCAAAGACAAAAGAATTTTTCTCCGATCATCATGCTCACTACCTTTTGATGTCTCACTCTCGGTACAATCAGTTGATGAATCAATGACAATTATGTCAATTGATGAGGACGGTTTGCTGCCAGAAGGTTCTCCATGTTCATATGTCTTTGAATTAATAAGTTCCAAGTATTGATTCTGTGACGACTTGGAAATTTCTGACCAAATTTAAACTTAGTCTTTATATGAATTCGACATGATAAGCAAGGTTTGTAATGTTGAAGTCTCAAAAACTTTGAACTGTGTTCATTAATTCATTTGACTTCGACCATTTCCAACGATTCACGAACCATTGTGTGTAAATAAATATAAACATATATATACAAATATAAGTGTACATATCGCATTTTGAATTAATAAAAGTACACTTAATTAATTGGAATTAAAAATATACAAAAATAAATTGAATAATTAAGTTACTATTATATGAATATATATATATATATATATATATATATATATATATATATATATATATATATATATATATATATATATATATATATATATATATATATATATATATATATATATATATATATATATATATATATATATATGATATTATTGATTTCTATAAATGATTATTATTATATTGTAAGGAATAAATAATAAATAATAAATATTTAATATATGTTATTATATATATGTATTATATAATTATTAAATGTTACCTGATTAATAAATTGTAATATTAATATATTTAATTACAAATTAAAATATAAATGTTATAGTAATATTAGTACATCTAATTTCATTATTAATATTAGTATTAATATTAATATTAAAGTTAGTATATTACTATTTAATATAATATATGGAATTGATACATCTAATTTGTTATTTCATTATAATTAGTAGTAAGATTTTAATTTTAAGTTATGTTGATTATTTATTATTATTATTATTATTATCTTTATTAATATTATTATTATTATTAATAACATTAGTATTATTATAGTTATAGTTAATAGAAAATAATACAATATATTATTATCATTAATAATATAATTATTACCATTTTTTTTATGATTATTAGTATCATTATTATTTATAATTATTATTAATATAATTATTATTATTATTAATATATTTATTAAGTATATAAATTATATAAAAATTGAATATCGTACAAATTGGTTACCTGTATCTATCCTTCTGTATCTGATTTTGTCTCATGCCTTTGATCTAATCATAAATCGAATATAAACCCAGCTACACAACAAATTTAATTAGACTTTGTAAACAAACTTTATTTATTTTCTTCCTTTACTGTTCTATTTGAACGACTCCTGTCGCCATTCAGTTATCCTTCGATTTTAACTCACAGTCAAGATCCAAAGTTTGTACAAATCAAATTTTCAGTTTTAATTTTATCTGAATCTGTTAGAAGTCTCATTCAACTTTTATTTATTTTATTTATTTTTTTTGTACCTGCGCATTCATCATGTCGAGACCTCTATGCTACAAAACAATCGACTATAGTTGTAATTTTAATCACATCACCTCACATTATCATTTATAAACCACAAAAGACACTAACAACTCCAAAACTGATCGAATTAAAATAAAAATATTGAAGAACCCAGCTAGAACTCTGTTTCTGTGTCCATTTTTCAAAATAAAAGATTTCGAATTAGAATTCAAAAATTTTAAATGCAGTGTTGTTAGGAATATAATCTTTAAACTTTCTGGAAAGTTTCAGGTTCCAATTCTTCGAATTGAACTCGAATTTTGAAGTCAATATTGATTGCCAAAAAGTCAAACAATTTGTTCATCATAAAATTGGTAATTGTTTTGATGTTTTAAGATTAATTGTTGATACATATAGTTTTCAATAGTAATTTAGAATCTTTTTCATGTTGGGATCGAGGTCTATAACAGTCTATAATGCTGAGTTTGATTTTAAGTTCATCAACGTGGTTTTTTTAAACTGTTACATCAAAATTGTTATATGTTTTGTTTAAATTGATTTAATTCAGATTTAGGGTCGTTTCTGTATATGATTTTAGTCCTAAAACTGATTAAGAAAACTTGATTTTTACATGGTTTAATCCCTGGTTGATTTTCGATTTGAAGAAGAAGAAGAAGATATTAGGATAATAGTTATAAATAAATGGATCTGTGTTTAATCAGAAAAACATGGTGGAACATATGGTTAAGTGGGGTGTCGGGTTTCGAGAGGTCACGGGTTCGAGTCCCTTCTATGGCGAAATTTTTTTAGTTTCTTCAAAGTTTGTACTTTCAAACTTATTATTATTATTATTTCATTATAATTGTTATAATAATAATAATAATAATAATAATAATAATAATAATAATAATAATAATAATAATAATTATTATTATTATTATTATTATTATTAATATTATTATTATTATTATTATTATTATTATTATTATTATTATTATTATTATTATCATTATCATTATCATTATTATTATAATTATTATTATTATGTTAGCTAGTATTATCATGATTTTTTTATATAGTTTAGATTATTATCATTAAAATATGTATTATGACTATCATTAATATTATTATCATAAGAATTATTATTGTAATAATTATTATCACTAATATTAATAATAAGATTTTTATTACTATTATTAGTATAAGTATTATTATTAGTACTATCAAGTAGGTTATATTTGGTAATAGCATTACGAATGGAACCAGTATCTTTGATATTAAAATTTATATTACTATAGTTATTATTATTATTATTATTATTATCAATATAATTGTAGTAACCATTATTACTAAAAGTAACATTTTTATTAATAATAGTATTAGAATTATCATTTAACATTAATATTGATATTTTCATTAACATGACTATTAAAACTTCTAATGAAATCATCATTTTTATAAAAATCACCATTATTATTAAAAGTAATATTTTATGAAAACTAACATTTTATCTTATCATTATTATCATTACTTTTATTATAATTAACATTACTTTTATTACTATTATCAAAACTATTAATATCAATATCATTGCAAAAAATCTAATTATTAGTATTATTATTATCATAAAAAGATACAAATTGCTACTTACATTATGTTACCAAATAAATAGCTATATAAGAATATATTTTGTACATATCACATAATAACACTAATAATTTCATAATAAATAAAGTATATAAAATAAATATAGTTAAATTAGTTATTAATAAAACATACAAATTACTAAAATAACAATTAATGATAATACATAAACTTGTCAATTACAAGTGTAGGTTTTAATATATATACATGATATAGGTTCGTGAATTCGAGGCCAACCCTGCATTGTTCAGTTGTTCAATATCGTCATATGTATTTTTACTACAAAATACACCATCGTGAGTTTCATTTGCTCCCTTTTTAAATGGTTTTGCAATATATATTTTTGGGACTGAGAATACATGCGCTGTTTTATAAAGTTTTACGAAATAGACACAAGTACTTAAAACTACATTCTATGGCGGGATTATTAAGCCGAATATGACCCTTTTTAGTCTGGTAATCTAAGAATTAGGGAACAGACACCCTAATTGACGCGAATCCTAAAGATAAATCTATTGGGCCCAACAAGCCCCATCCAAAGTACCGGATGCTTTAGTACTTTGAATTTATCATGTTCGAAGGGAGTCCCGGAATGATAGGGGATATTCTATATGCATCTTGTTAAGGTCGGTTACCAGGTGTTCACCATATGAAGGGATATTCAATTGACATTCGACCACTTCCGACGATTCACGAACAATGGTTTGTAAAAAAAAAAAATTTTAATATAGATATTTAAATATAGGTATATATATAATAAATTAAAATAAAAAAATACAAGTTAGTTATGAGGATCACATAGGTAAAATAATATACAAAATAATTAAGTATAATTATTCCATGAATGATACCCTACAATATATTATATAATATTACATAATTAATAAATTATATTATTAATATATTAAATGTGGTTACAAGTTGAAAACAAAGATGTATACTAATATTATTATCATTCCTTCATTTTTAATGAGGTTAATATTAACATCGGTATTATTAATATTGCTATATATAATATATAGATATGAAAGTCATTCACCTAATGTGTTATAATGACTAATATTATTATTATCATTATTAATATCATTAATATGATAATTAATAATTTTTAAAATATATATATATAATTACTTTGATTATTATTATCATCATTATTTTTATAAGTATTATTACTAAAATTATTAGATTGATTATAGTTATCATTATAATGCAAATTACTACTTTCATTACTTTTATAATAATTATTATCATCATTATTATTTATTATCATTATTATTAAAATAATTATTATTATTAATAATATTATTATTATCAATACATTTATTAAAAATTAATTGTACATATACAATCGGTGGAAGCCAAAACTGATAGCATCACTTTTCAATCTTTCCATAGTTCTGTTTCTATTTACAATCTGTTACCTGTCCATCTCAATCTCGATTCCAAACATAATTACGCGTAGTACATATTACTTTATGCAATTGAGAAGGAATTAAAAACAGATAAATACAAAATCTGTTTGCTTTCGTTATCATCTACTTTTATTTTTCTACGTGATTGAAAATTTTGTCCTTCCTGTCTCCATCTGGTTACCCATTCAAATCAATTTCTTAATACAAACAATGTGATCAAATCAAGTTGTTAATAACAATTGTACGAATTGGTTACATTTCACTTTCAGCCTTGTATATTTTTGTTGTTTTCTTCTTGGGCTTGATTCTTCATGTCGATAACACGAGCATCGTATAATACACAATCCATCACACTACTCTTCTAGGAAATCAACAACTAGAACTACACCCATCACCTTTCCTTCTTCATCCCTCTCTCTCTTCTATTACTATCAAATCACCAACATTTTCTGCTATACTTCTGTTTTAGTACACCTGCTATGGACTGAACAACTTTCACCAAACAAACAGTGTAAATTCTATCTTTCTGTTTCTTCTTTATCTTCGTAAGTCACCATCTTAAACAAACAACCACAACACCATCTCCCTCTATCTCTCTCTAAAAATCTTTGTTCATCGAAAAACCACTCCACCCTTGCTGCATCAAATCATGAACAACACCTACTGATGTCATAGATTATAAAGGAACGCATGGGTTAACTTACCATGACCCACTTAAAAGTTAAAGTGCCGATAAATTGGGTAATTAGGAAAGTGGCGATCATTACTTTGTTAAAGTGAAGAAGATTGTTGACAATTAATAGGTTTACGTTTTTTTTTCTTCTTTATTCCTTGTGGCCGGCACCTTTTTATTTTTATCAACCCACTTGTTTATTAAAAAAATAAGGATGACATGTATATAAAATTTGGTCACTGAAAATAGTTTGATGAGTGCTGTGATTTAATCGAAACAAAAGTGGGAAAGCATAAAAAACCATTAGGGAAGCATCGGCCAAAAAGCCTTATGTGGACCAAGATGATAGGAATAAAGATTGATAATAAACTAAAGGTTGTCATAATTCCTTTTCCTTTTACCTTATGGCCGACAGCTGCACGCAATACGCTCCTATTTCTGCTTCTTTTCTAGCCTAATAATGATGATGATATGTGACTAGTTGGGCTCCAAAACTCTAATCAGACTTTCAGTAAAATGGGGCTGTGACCGGGCTTTAATAACAGCGAGCTGTTGGGTCGAAGTATGTATAGGCCGAATTCAAATTAGGGATTGCTACAACTCGTCATTCTTATTTCTGTTAATATATAACAAGGAGTGATATTAATACTAGAAATAAGAACTTAAATAATGATGATTGATTGTGACAAATTTTATTGATGATGGTAATCAAGTAGATTAAAATGATGATGATGATGTTAAGTTGGACGATGTTGGGTTAGTGATGATGCGAGTAAAGATGATGGTTTAACGTAAATGATTATAATTATGATTTTAATCTTGATTAAAGGTATGATGATGATGATGGTTATGAAGTAACGGGTTTAAGGATGATGTTTACGATTAGGATGATGAAGATGATTAATAGTAATTAAGGATGAATGGATTAGGAAAATGAAACAGAAACGTAAGGGTTAAAGGAATTAAGATGGTGATCATTTCAGAAGAACACAAATGGTGTAATGGTTAGGATTGTTTTCGGGTTAGCAGGACGTCGCGGGTTCAAACCCGGACTTGGGTAATTTTTTAAGAGCTACTTCTTTGAGGTAGTAATTTTACTCAATTTATTATTTTCATTATTATTATTATTATTATTATTATTATTATTATTATTATTATTATTATTATTATTATTATTATTATTATTATTATTATTATTATTATTATTATTATTATTATTATTATTATTATTATTATTATTATTATTATTATTATTATTAATTGTTATTATTGTTAAGTTAATTATTATTATTACTAACATTAATATAGTTGATATTATTATTATCATTATTATTATTATTATTATTAAGATAAGCATTATTAGCATTAATATTATTATTATTATCATCATGAATAAAATTATTATTTTTATGGTTATTATAGTTATCATTATTATTTTTGTTATCATTAATACTATTACAAAAATTATTATTTAAATTATTATTATTATTATCATCATTATTATTATTATCACTATTTTAGTATTATAAATATTATTGTAATAAACAAATGACATTTATATATTTTACATCTATATTAACATTAGATACTCTTTTGTTTAATAAAATGTTATTATAATTAATGGTGTATCCTATCGTATACACGCATAAAAGACATAATGGTTGCATAAAAGTAGCATCAGGAAGACTGGAAACAACAGTTTTTTGGAGTTATCCGTCCAGCGTTCTCCGCTGTACAGGCTGCTCCGTCGTGGGTAAGCCCTGAAGGCCGCCTAGCGCGTAAACCCTGGCCGGAGAACGCCACCTTCAGCGTAAATTTCGGATCACAAGTAACAGAACGTATCAACATCTAACACGTATCCCCGAGCAATATGGTGGATCTGACACTATAAATAGACCCCTTGGGTCGTCATTTTACACAGTTCAGTCATTCTTACAACTTTGAGAGCTGAGACTTCATTTTTCTCTCTCTAGTTTCTCTCACTAGAAGTCATCCGACTAGCACCTTTACGCTCTACGGACAACAGATTGATTAAGCCACCCCACAAGTTTCTACACTTGTGAACCGGGTCTGCAGGGATTATTTCCCAAGGGTAAAAATCAATCGGCAACACTCCGCCCTCCTAAACTAGATTACTTCTAGTATCTTGTTGACATACTAAGCCTTACCTCATAAGGAAATAGGTGTTAACAATGGCGCCATCCACTAATGCAAAGAACACACGAAACGAAAAAGGAACAAAAACAACTGAAGCTCCATTTGTACTTGAAGCAGTCAATAATCCATCAACTGACGACATGATAACTGTTGAAGATGTACCTGTTCCGCCACTAGATGGTACGATTGAAGAAACAGTTGCTGAAACTGCAGAAAGGCTTAAGCATTTGGCAACTAATTGGGAGAAAAGGCCAGTAATCGAAGAAACGACAACCAAAAGTGCAGAAAGACTTCCAAATTTTGTTACTAATCCAGAACGACGACCATTGATGCAACCACGGCGATGTCCGTCATTTATACCTTTTCGGCGGATGGTGGATGGCAAAGACATGCAAATCATGAAAAGGCAATCTATATCAAAATACAGGTTATCTAGGCTACTTGACAAGCTGGGTAGTCTTATTGATGATTTTGAGGATGATAACGACCTAAGCTATGATAATAATGACACTGATGATGAAATTGACGAAGATGAGTTCATGTCAGAGAAGCAGGCAGTGTTGCTCTTAAATGACATCCTTAAGCAGACAGCTCCGACAAAATATAAGCAACGCTTAACGCAGCCCTCCGTCCGTGCTGTGGCTGTAGATAATTTCTTCGCCCTCATTACTGGAGAGCAAGCTACAAAGCCACCAGCTATGGCAGAATCCACTCAATGTTTCATTGATCGAATTGCCAACTATTCTTTGCCCAGGAATCTTGGCATACCAACAATTGGAGTTTATGATGGTACAACAGATCCTGAGGATTTCCTCACTATGTTTGAAGGCGCTATGAGATTGTAGCATTGGGATGACGAGGTAGCTTGTCATATGTTCCCAATGGTGCTGCAAAAAATGGCAAGGGAATGGTTTGCTAGCTTGCCGCCAAGAAGCATCACCAGTTATTTGGACCTTCGTGCAAAGTTTGTTATGCAGTATCAAAACCTTCAAAGCTGTACTTTGACGCATCTTGATGCACATGAGATCACAATGCATCACAATGAATCCTTGAGTAATTTCATGAAGCGATACACACTTGAAGCACAGAAGATACCTGATTGTCCAGAATCTCAGCTAGTATCTGGTTTTATTTTTTGTCTGGATCAGCGACGGTTTAGTGCACTTGTTCATGCGTTAAGGTATGACTTGTCAAAAACTCTACATCAGGCGTTGGAAGTTGCACAGAAGCATGTTCGAGCTGGTGAGCGGGGGATGAATAAGTTTGATGGCAGCAGCAGTAGCAAACTGCACAACGGAGGGAGGTACTTTGACAGAAATCAGAGGAGGAATGACAATTCCAATGGCAGATGGAGAGGCAACAACCATCCCAATGATTTTCATCACAATAGAAGGCCAATAGAGAGGCATCCGTTGATAATGGCGCTGACTAAAACTCCAAAAGAGATTCTTTTCACTGAACCAATCCGGAC